>NC_133420.1:34380000-35005000 GCF_049350105.2 Macaca mulatta
GCACCCCAATCAGACGTAGATTTGGCCTTTTTACATAATCCCATACTTCTTGCAGGCTTTGTTCATTTCTTTTTCTTCTTTTTTCTTTTGGTTTCTCTTCTCGCTTCATTTCATTCATTTGATCCTCAATCGCTGATACTCTTTCTTCCAGTTGATCGAGTCGGTTACTGAAGCTTGTGCATTCGTCACGTATTTCTCGTGTCATGGTTTTCATCTCTTTCATTTCGTTTAGGACCTTCTCTGCATTAATTACTCTAGCCATCAATTCTTCCACTTTTTTTTCAAGATTTTTAGTTTCTTTGCGCTGGGTACATAATTCCTCCTTTAGCTCTGAGAAATTTGATGGACTGAAGCCTTCTTCTCTCATCTCGTCAAAGTCATTCTCCGTCCAGCTTTGATCCGTTGCTGGCGATGAGCTGCGCTCCTTTGCCGGGGGAGATGCGCTCTTATTTTTTTAATTTCCAGCTTTTCTACCCTGCTTTTTCCCCATCTTTGTGGTTTTATCTGCCTCTGGTCTTTGATGATGGTGATGTACTGATGGGGTTTTGGTGTAGGTGTCCTTCCTGTTTCATAGTTTTCCTTCTAACAGTCAGGACCCTCAGCTGTAGGTCTGTTGGAGATTGCTTGAGGTCCACTCCAGACGCTGTTTCCCTGGGTATCAGCAGCAGAGGCTGCAGAAGATAGAATATTTCTGAACAGCGAGTGTACCTGTCTGATTCTTGCTTTGGAAGCTTCCTCTCAGGGGTGTACTCCACCCTGTGAGGTGTGGGGTATCAGACTGCCCCTAGTGGGGGATGTCTCCCAGTTAGGCTGCTCAGGGGTCAGGGACCCACTTGAGCAGGGAGTCTGTCCCTTCTCAGATCTCAACCTCCGTGTTGGGAGATCCACTGCTCTCTTCAAAGCTGTCAGACAGAGTCGTTTGCGTCTGCAGAGCTTTCTGCTGCTTTTATTGTTGTATAGTTGCGCCCTGTCCCCAGAGGTGGAGTCTACAGAGATAGGCAGGTTTCCTTGAGCTGCTGTGAGCTCCACCCAGTTCGAGCATCCCAGCGGCTATGTTTACCTACTTAAGCCTCGGCAATGGCGGGCGCCCCTCCCCCAGCCTCGCTGCTGCCTTGCCGGTAGATCACAGACTGCTGTGCTAACAATGAGGGTGGCTCCGTGGGTGTGGGACCCTCCCGGCCAGGCGTGGGATATGAACTCCTGGTGTGCCTGTTTGCTTAAAGCGCAGTATTGGGGTGGGAGTTACCCGATTTTCCAGGTGTTGTGTGTCTCAGTTCCCCTGGCTAGGAAAAGGGATTCCCTTCCCCCTTGGGCTTCACAGGTGAGGCAATGCCTCGCCCTGCTTCAGCTCTCGTTGGTCGGGCTGCAGCAGCTGACGAGCACCCATCGTCCGGCACTCCCCAGTGAGATGAACCCAGTACCTAAGTTGAAAATGCAGAAATCACTGGTCTTCTGTGTCGCTCACGCTGGGAGTTGGAGACTGGAGCTGTTCCTATTCGGCCATTTTGCTCCGCCCCCCAAGAAGTTTCAAAGAAAGCTTCTTTCTCTTTGTTATCGGAGGATATTTCCTTTGGCCCTATAGTCTTCAAAGGGATCCGAAATATCTGTTCTCTGATATCACAGAAATAAGGCTAGCAAAGAGATCCACGAAATACAGATGTAACTCTGTGAGATGAATTAACAGAACACTAAGCAGTTTCTCAGAAAGCTTCTTTCCAGATTTCATCTGAGGATATTTCCTTTTTCACCAGAGCCGTCTATGGGCTTCCAAATATCACTTTGCCAATTCCACAAGAACTGTCTTAGCGAAAGACTTCTTGAGGGAAAAGCTGTAACTCTGTGAGATGATTTCACAGAACACAAAGAAGTTTCCCAGAAATCTTCTTTCTCTTTGTTATCGGAGGATATTTCCTTTGGCCCTATAGTCTTCAAAGGGATCCGAAATATCTGTTCTCGGATTCCACAGAAATAAGGCTAGCAAAGAGATCCACGAAATACAGATGTAACTCCGTGAGATGAATTAACAGAACACTAAGCAGTTTCTCAGAAAGCTTCTTTCCAGATTTCATCTGAGAATATTTCCTTTTTCACCATAGCCCTCTATGGGCTTCGAAATATCACTTTGCCAATTCCACAAGAACTGTCTAAGCGAAAGAGTTCTTGAGGGGAAAGCTGTAACTCAGTGAGATGATTTCACAGAACACAAAGAAGTTTCTCAGGAAGCTTCTTTCTCTTTGTTATCGGAGGATATTTCCTTTGGCCCTATAGTCTTCAAAGGGATCCGAAATATCTGTTCTCAGATTCCACAGAAATAAGCCTAGCAAAGAGTTACACGAAATACAGATGTAACTCTGGGAGAAGAATTAACAGAACACTAAGCAGTTTCTCAAAAAGCTTCTTTCCAGATTTCATCTGAGGATATTTCCTATTTCACCATAGCCCTCTTTGGGCTTCAAAATATCACTTTCCCAATTCCACAAGAACTCTCTTAGCGAAAGGCTTCTTGAGGGGAAAGCTGTAACTCTGTGAGAAGATTTCACAGAACACAAAGAAGTTTCTCAGAACGCTTATTTATCTTTGTTATCGGAGGATATTTCCTTTGGCCCTGTAGTCTTCAAAGGGATCCGAAATATCTGTTCTCAGATTCCACAGAAATAAGGCTAGCAAAGAGATCCACGAAATACAGATGCAACACTTTGAGATGAATTAACAGAAAACTAAGCAGTTTCTCAGAAAGCTTCTTTCCAGATTTAATCTGAGGATATTTCCTATTTCATCATAGCCCTCGTTGGGCTTCCAAATATCACTTTGCCAATTCCAGAAGAACTCTCTTAGCGAAAGGCTTCTTGAGGGGAAAGCTGTAACTCCGTGAGATGATTTCACAGAACACAAAGAAGTTTCTCGGAAAGTTTCTTTCTCTTAGTTATCGGAGGATATTTCCTTTGGCCCTATAGTATTCAAAGGAATCCGAAATATCTGTTCTCAGATTCCACAGAAATAAGGCTAGCAAAGAGATACACGAAATACAGGTGTAACTCTGTAAGTGGAAGACACATGACAGAGCAGATTGTCAGAAAGCTTCTTTCCAGATTTCATCTGAGGATATTTCCTTTTTCACCATAGCCCTTTAAGGGTTTCCAAATATCACTTTGCCAATTCCACAAGGGCTGTCTTAGCAAAAGGCTTCTTGAGGGGAAAGCTGTAACTCTGTGAGAATATTTCACAGTACACAAAGAAGTTTCTCAGAAAGCTTCTTTCCAGATTTCATTTCAGGATATTTCCTTTTTCACCATAGCCCTCTATGGGCTTTCAAATATCGCTTTGCTTATTCCAGAAGAACTGTCTTAGCGAAAGGCCACTTGAGGGGAAAGCTTTAACTCTGTGAGATGATTTCACAGAACACAAAGAAGTTTCTCAGAAAGCTTCTTTCTCTTTGTTATCGGAGGATGTTTCCTTTGGCCCTATAGTCTTCATAGGGATCCGAAATATCTGTTCTGAGATTCCACAGAAATAAGGCTAGCAAAGAGATCCACGAAATACAGATGTAAGTCTGTAAGTGGAAGTCACACCACAGAGCAGTTTGTCAGAAAGCAACTTTCCAAATTTCATCTAAGGATATTTCCTTTTTCACCACAGCCCTTTAAGGGCTTCCAAATATCACTTTGCCAATTCCACAAGAACTGTCTTAGCGAAAGGCTTCTTGAGGGGAAAGCTGTAACTCTGTGAGATGATTTCGCAGAACGCAAAGAAGTTTCTCAGAAAGTTTCCTTCTCTTTATTATCGGAGGATATTTCCTTTGGCCCTATAGTCTTCAAAGGGATCCGAAATATCTGATCTCAGATTCCACAGAAATAAGGCTAGCAAAGAGATCCTCGAAATACAGATATAACTCTGCGAGATGAATTGACAGAACACTAAGCAGTTTTTCAGAAAGCTTCTTTCCAGATTCCATCTGAGGATATTTCTTTTTCAGCATAGCCCTCTAGGGGCTTCCAAATATCACTTTGCCAATTCCAAAAGAACTGTCTTAGTGAAGGCTTCTTGAGGGGAAAGCTGTAACTCTGTGAGATGATTTCACAGAACACAAAGAAGTTTCTCAGAAAGCTTCTTTCTCTTTGTTATCGGAGGATATTTCCTTTGGCCCTATAGTCTTCAAAGGGATCCGAAATATCTGTTCTCAGATTCCACAGAAATAAGGCTAGCAAAGAGATCCACGAAATACAGATGTAACTCTCTGAGATGAATTAACAGAACACTAAGCAGTTTCTCAGAAAGCTTCTTTCCAGATTTAATCTGAGGATATTTCATTTTTCACCGTAGCCCTCTATGGGCTTCCAATATCACTTTGCCTATTCCACAAGATGTGTGTTACCGAAAGGCTTCTTGAGGGGAAAACTAATTCTGCGAGATGATTTCACAGAACACAAAGAAGTTTCTCAGAAAGCTTCTTTCTCTTTTTTATCAGAGGATATTTCCTTTGGCCTATAGTCATCAAAGGGATGCGAAATATCTGTTCTCAGATTCTACAGAAATAACGCTAGCAAAAAGATCCACGAAATACAGATGTAACTCTTAGAGTGGAAGTCACACATCGCAGAGCAATATCTCAAAATCTTCTTTCGAGATTTCATGTGAGGATATTTCCTTTTTCACCATAGCCCTCTAAAGGTTTCAAAATATGACCTTGCCAATTCCACAAGAACTGTCTTAGCGAAAGTCTTCTTGAGGGGAAAGCTGTAACTCTGTGAGATGACTTCACAGAACACAAAGATGTTTCTCAGAAGGGTTCTTTCTCTTTGTTATCGAGGGTATTTCCTTTGGCCCTAGGCTCTTCAAAGGAATCCGAAATATCTGTTCTCACATTCCACAGAAAAAAGGCTAGCAAAGAGATCCACGAAATACAGATGCAACTCTGTGAGATGAATTAACAGAACACTAAGCAGTTTCTCAGAAAGGTTCTTTCCAGATTTCATCTCAGGATATATCCTTTTTCACCATAGGCCTCTATGGGCTTCCAAATATCACTTTGCCAATTCCACAAGAACTGTCTTAGCGAAAGGCTTCTTGAGGGGAACGCTGTAACTCTGTGAGATGATTTCACAGAACACAAAGAAGTTTCTCAGAAAGCTTCTTTCTCTTTGTTATCGGAGGATATTTCTTTTGGCCCTATAGACTTCAAAGGGATCCGAAATATCTGTTCTCAGATTCCACAGAAATAAGGCTAGCAAAGAGATCCACTAAATACAGATGTAACTCTGTGAGTGGAAATCACATCACAAGACAGTTTCTTAGAAAGCTTCTTTCCAAATTTCATCTGAGAGTATTTCCTTTTTCACCATAGCCCTCTATGGGCTTCCAAATATCACTTTGCCAATTCCACAAGAACTGTCTTCGGGAAAGGCTTCTTGACGGGAATGCTGTAACTCTGTGAGATGATTTCACAGAACACGAAGACGTTTTTCAGAATGCTTCTTTCTCGTTGTTATCGGAGGATATTTCCTTTGGCCCTTTAGTCTTCAAAGGGATCCGAAATATCTGTTGTCAGATTCCACAGAAATAAGGCTAGCAAAGAGATCCACGAAATACAGATGTAACTCTGCGAGATGTATTAACAGAACACTAAGCAGTTTCCAAGAAAGCTTTTTTCCAGATTCCATCTGAGGATATTTCATTTTCACCATAGCCCTCTAAGGGCTTCCAAATATCACTTTGCCAATTCCACAAGAACTGTCTTAGCGAAAGGCTTCTTGAGGCGAAAGCTGAAACTCTGTGAGATGATTTCACAGATCACAAAGAAGTTTCTCAGAAAGCTTCTTTCTCTTTGTTATCGGAGGATATTTCCTTTGGCCATATAGTCTTCAAAGGGATCCGAAATATCTGTTCTCAGATTCCACAGAAATAAGGCTAGCTAATAGATCCACGAAATACAGATGTAACAATGTGAGATGAATTAACAAAACACTAAGCAGTTTCTCAGAACGATTGTTTCCAGATTTCATCTGAGGATATTTCCTTTTTCATCCTAGCCCTCTATGGGCTTCCAAATATCAGTTTGGCAATTCCACAAGAACTGTCTTAGCGAAAGACTTCTTGAGGGGAAAGCTGTAACTCTGTGAGATGATTTCACAGAACACAAAGAAGTTTCTCAGAAAGCTTCTATCTCTTAGTTATCGGTGGATAATTCCTTTGGCCCTAGAGTCTTAAAAGGGATCCGAAATATATGTACTCAGGTTCCACAGAAGTAAGGCTAGCAAAGAGATCCACGAAATACAGATATAACTTTGTGAGTGGAAGTCACACATCATAGTGCAGTTTCTCAAAAAGCTTCCTTCCAGATTTCATCTGAGGATATTGCCTTTTACACCATTGCCCTCTAGGAGCTTAAAATTACCACTTTGCCAATTCCACAAGAACTGTCTTAGCGAAAGGCCTCTCGAGGGGAAAGCTGTAACTCTGTGAGATGATTTCAGAGACACAAAGAAGTTTCTCAGAAAGCTTCTTTCTCTTTGTTATCGGAGGATATTTCCTTTGGCCCTATAGTCTTCCAAGGGATCCGAAATATCTGTTCTCAGATTCCACAGAAATAAGGCTAGCAAAGAGGTCCACGAAATAGAGACGTAACTCTGTGAGATGAATTAGCAGAACGCTAAGCAGTTTCTCAGAAAGCTTCTTTCGAGATTTCATCTGAGGATATTTCCTTTTTCACCATAGCCCTCTATGGGCTTCCAAATATCATTTTGCCAGTTCCACAGGAACTGTCTTAGCGAAAGGCTTCTTGAGGCGAAAGCTGTAACTCTGTTAGATGATTTCACAGAACACAAAGAAGTTTCTCAGAAAGCTTCTTTCTCTTTCTTATCGGAGGATATTTCCTTTGACCCTATAGTCTTCAAAGGGTTCCGAAATATCTGTTCTCAGATTACACAGAAATAAGGCTAGCAAGGGGATCCACGAAATACAGATGTAACTCTGTGAAATGAATTAACAGAACACTAAGCAGTTTCTCAGAAAGCTTCTTTCCAGATTTCATCTGAGTATATTTCCTTTTTCACCACAGCCCTCTATGGACTTCCAAATATCACTTTTCTAATTCCACAAGAACTGTCTTAGAGAAAGGCTTCTGGAGGGGAAAGCTGTAACACTGTGAGATGAATTAACAGAACACTAAGCAGTTTCTCAGAAAGCTTCTTTCCAGATTTCATCTTAGGATATTTCCTTTTCCACCATAGCCCTCTAAGGGTTTCCAAATATCACTTTGCCAATTCCACAAGAACTGTCTTAGCGAATGGCTTTTTGAGGGGAAAGCTGTAACTCAGTGAGATGATTTCACAGAACACAAAGAGGTTTCTAAGACAGCTTCTTTCTCTTTGTTATCGGAGGATAATTCCTTTGTCCCTATAGTCTTCAAAGGGTTACGAAATATATGTTCTCAGGTTCCACAGAAATAAGGCTAGCAAAGAGATCCACGAAATACAGATATAACTTTGTGAGTGGAAGTCACACATCATAGTGCAGTTTCTCAAAAAGCTTCTTTCCAGATTTCATCTGAGGATATTTCATTTTTCACCATTGCCATCTATGGGCTTCCAAATACCGCTTTGCCAATTCCACAAGAACTGTCTTAGCGAAAGTCCTCTCGAGGGGAAAGCTGTAACTCTGTGAGATGATTTCACAGAACACAAAGAAGTTTCTCAGAAAGCTTCTTTCTCTTTGTTATCGGAGGATATTTCCTTTGGCCCTATAGTCTTCAAAGGGATCCGAAATATCTGTTCTCAGATTCCACAGAAATAAGGCTAGCAAAGAGGTCCACGAAATAGAGACGTAACTCTGTGAGATGAATTAGCAGAATGCTAACCAGTTTCTCAGAAAGCTTCTTTCCAAATTTCATCGGAGGATATTTCCTTTTTCACCATAGCCCTCTATGGGCTTCCAAATATCACTTTGCCAGTTCCACAAGAACTGTCTTAGCGAAAGGCTTCTTGAGGCAAAACCTGTAACTCTGTTAGATGATTTCACAGAACACAAAGAAGTTTCTCAGAAAGCTTCTTTCTCTTTGTTATCGGAGGATATTTCCTTTGGCTCTATTGTCTTCAAAGGGATCAGAAATATCTGTTCTCAGATTCCACAGAAATAAGACTAGCAAAGAGGTGCAAGAAATACAGACGTAACTCTGTGAGAAGAATTAGCAGAACACTAAGCAGTTTCTCAGAAAGCTTCTTTCCAGATTTCATCTGATGATATTTCCTTTTTCACCGTAGCCCTCAATGTTCTTCCAAATATCATTTTGCCAATTCCACAAGAACTCTCTTAGCGAAAGGCTTCTTGAGGGGCAAGCTGTAACTCTGTCAGATGATTTCACAGAACACAAAGAAGTTTCTCAGAAAGCTTATTTCTCTTTGTTATCGGAGGTTATTTCCTTTGGCCCTACAGTCTTCAAAGGGATCCGAAATATCTGTTTTCAGATGCCACAGAAATAAGGCTAGCAAAGAGATCCACGAAATACAGATGTAACTCTGTGAGATGAATTAACAGAACACTAAGCAGTTTCTCAGAAGGCTTCTTTCCAGATTTCATCTGAGGATATTTCCTTTTTCACCATAGCCCTCTAAGGGCTTGCAACTATCACTTTGCCAATTCCACAACAACTGTCTTAGAGAAAGTCTTCTTTAGGAGGAAGCTGTAACTCTCTGCGATGATTTTGCAGAACACAAAGAAGTTTCTCAGAAAGTTTCTTTCTCTTTGTTATCGGAGGATATTTTCTTTGGCCCTATAGTCTTCAAAGGGATCTGAAATATCAGTTCTCAGATTCCACAGAAATAAGGCTAGCAAAGAAATCCACGAAATAAAGATGTAACTCTGTGAGTGGAAGTCACACATCACAGAAGAGTTTCTCAGAAATCTTCTTTCCAGATTTCATCTGAGGATATTTCCTTTTTCACCATAGCTCTCTATGGGCTTCCAAATATCACTTTGCCAATTCCACTAGAACTGTCTTAGCGAAAGGCTTCTGAAGGGAAAGCTGTAACTCTGTGAGATGATTTCACAGAACACAAAGAAGTTTCTCAGAAGGCTTCTTTCTCTTTGTTGTGGGAGGATATTTCCTTTGTCCCTATAGTCTTCAAAGGGATCCGAAATATCTGTTTTCAGATTCCACAGAAATCAGGCTAGCAAAGAGATCCACCAAATAAGATGCAACTCTGTGAAATGAATTAACAGAACTCTACGCAGTTTCTCAGAAAGCTTCTTTCCAGATTTCATCTGAGGATATTTCCTTTTTCACCGTAGTCGTCTATGGGCTTCCAAATATCACATTTCCAATTCCACAAGAACTATCTTAGCGAAAGGCTTCTTGAGGGGAAAGCTGTAACTCTGTGAGATGATTTCATAGAACACAAAGAAGTTTCTCAGAAAGCTTTTTCTCTTTCTTATCAGAGGATATTTCTTTTTGCCCTATAGTCTTCAAAGGGATGCGAAATGTCTGTTCTCAGATTCCACAAAATAAGGCTAGCAGGGAGGTCCATGAAATAGAGACGTAACTCTGAGAGTGGAAGTCAAATATCACGGAACATTTTCTCAGAAAGCTTCTTTCCGGATTTCATCTGAGGATATTTACTTTTCCACCATTGCCCTCTAAGGGCTTCCACATATCACTTTCCCAATACCACAAGAACTGGCTTAGTGAAAGGCTTCTTGAGGGGAAAGCTGTAACTCTGTGAGATGATTTTACAGACCACAAAGAAGTTTCTCAGAAAGCTTCTTTCTATTTGTTATCGGAGGATATTTCCTTTGCCCCTATAGTCTTCAAAGGGATCCGAAATATCATTTCTCAGATTCCACAGAAATAAGGCTAGCGAAGAGGTCCAAGAAATAGAGACGTAACTCTGTGAGATGAATTAGCAGAACACTATGCAGTTTCTCAGAAAGCTTCTTTCCAGATTTCATTTGAGGATATTTCCTTTTTCACCATAGCACTCTATGGGCTTCCAAATATCACATTGCCAATTCCACATGAACTGTCTTAGTGAAAGGTTTCTTGAGGGGAAAGCTGTAACTATGTTAGATGATTTCACAGAACACAAAGAAGTTTCTCAGACACCTTCTTTCTCTTTGTTATCGGAAGATATTTCCATTGGCTCTATAGTCTTCAAAGGGATCCGAAATATCTGTTCTCAGATTTCACAGAAATGAGGCTAGCAAAGAGATCCACGAAATACGGATGTAACTCTTTGAGATGAATTAACAGAACACTAAGCAGTTTCTCAGAGAACTTCTTTCCAGATTTCATCTTAGGATATTTCCTTTTTCACCATAGCCCTCAATGTTCTTCCAAATATCACTTTGCCAATTCCACAAGAACTGTCTTAGCGAAAGGCTTCTTCAGGGAAAAGCTGTAACTCTGTGAGATGATTTCACAGAACACAAAGAAGTTTCTCAGAAAGCTTCTTTCTCTTTGTTATCGTAGGATATTTCCTTTGGCCCTATAGTCTTCAAAGGGATCCGAAATATCTTTTCTCAGATTCCACAGAAATAAGGCTAGCAAAGAGATCCACGAAATATGGATGTAACTCTTTGAGATGAATTAACAGAACACTAAGCAGTTTCTCAGAAAGCTTCTTTCCAGATTTCATATTAGGATATTTCCTTTTTCACCATAGCCCTCAATGTTCTTCCACATATTACTTTGCCCATTTCTCAAGAACTGTCTTAGCGAAAGGCTTCTTGAGGGGAAAGCTGTAACTCTGTGAGATGATTTCACAGAACACAAAGAAGTTTCTCAGAAAGCTTATTTCTCTTTGTTAACGGAGGATATTTCCTTTGGCCCTATAGCATTCAAAGGGATCCGAAATATCTGTTCTCAGATTCCACAAAATAAGGCTAGCAAAGAGGTCCACGAAATAGAGACGTAACTCTGTGAGAGGAAGTCACATATCACAGAAGAGTTTCTCAGAAAGCTTCTTTCCAGATTTCATCTGAGGATATTTCCTTTTTCAGCATAGCCCTCTATGGGCTTCCAAATATCACTTTGCCAACTCCACAAGAACTGTCTTAGCGAAAGGCTTCTTGAGGGGAAAGCTGTAACACCATTAGATGATTTCACAGAACACAAAGAAGTTTCTCAGAAAGCTTCTTTCTCTTTGTTATCGGAGGATATTTCCTTTGGCCCTGTAGTCTTCAAAGGGATACGAAATATCTGTTCTTAGATCCCACAGAAATAAGGCTAGCAAAGAGATCCACGAAATACAGATGTAACTCTGTGAGATGAATTAACAGAACACTAAGCAGTTTCTCAGAAAGCTTCTTTCCAGATTTCTTCAGAGGATATTTCCTTTTTCACCATAACCCTAGAGGGGCTTCCAACTATCACTTTGCCAATTCCACAAGAACTGTCTTAGCGAAAGGCTTCTTGAGGGGAAAGCTGTAACTGTGTGAGATGATTTCACAGAACACAAAGAAGGTTCTCAGAAAGCTTCTTTCTCTTTGTTATCGGAGTATATTTCCCTTGGCCCTATAGTCAGCAAAGGGATCCGAAATATCTGTTCTCAGATTTCACAGAAATAAGGCTAGCAAAGAGATCCACCAAATGCAGATGTAACTCTGTGAGTGGAAGTCACACATCACAGAAGAGTTTCTCAGAAAGCTTCTTTCCAGATTTCATCTGAGGATATTTACTTTTTCACCATGCCCCTCTATCGGCTTCCAAATATCAGAATGCCAATTCCACAAGAACTGTCTTAGCGAAAGGCTTCTCGAGGGGAAAGCTGTACCTTTGTGAGTTGATTTCAAAGAACACAAAGAAGTTTCTCAGAAAGCTTCTTTCTGTTTGTTATCGGAGGATAGTTCCTTTGGCCCTATTGTCTTCAAAGGGATCCGAAATATCTGTTCCCAGATTCCACAGAAATAAGGCTAGCAAAGAGATCCACGAAACACAGATGTAACGCTGTGAGATGAATTAAAAGAACACTAAGCAGTTTCTCAGAAAGCTTCTTTCCAAATTTCATCTGAGGATAATTCCTTTTTCAACATAGCCCACTAGGAGCTTCCAAATATCACTTTGCCAATTCCACAAAAAGTGTCTTATCGAAACGCTTCTTTAGGGGGATCTGTAACTCTGTGAGATGGTTTCACAGAACACGATGAATTCTCTCAGAAAGCTTCTTTCTCTTTTATCGGAGGATATTTCCTTTGGCCCCAGAGTCTTCAGAGGGATCCGAATATCTTTTATCTGATTCCACAGAAATAAGGCTAGCAAAGAGATCCACGAAATACAGATGTAAGTCGGTGAGTGGAAGTCACATCGCAGAGCAGGTTGTCAGAAATCTACTTTCCAGATTTCATCTGAGGATATTTCCTTTTTCACCATAGCCCTCTATGGGCTTCCAAATATCACTTTGCCAATTCCACAAGAACAGTCTTAGCGAACGGTTTCTTGAGGGGAAAGCTGTAACTCTGTGAGATGATTTCATAGAATACAAAGAAGTTTCTCAGAAAGCTTCTTTCTCTTTGTTATCTTAGGATATTTCCTTTGGCCCTATAGTCTTCAAAGGGATCCGAAAAATCTATTGTCAGATTCCACAGAAATAAGGCTAGCAAAGAGATCCACGAAATACATATTTAACTCTTTGAGTGGAAGTCACACATCACACAGCAGTATCTCAGAAATCTTCTTTCCAGATTTCATCTGAGGATATTTCCTTTTTCACCGTAGCCCTCTATGGGCTTCCAAATATCACTTTGTTAATTCCACAAGAACTGTCTTAGCGAATGGCTTCTTGTGGGGAATGCTGTAACTCTATGAGATGATTTCACAGAACACAAAGAAGTTTCTCAGAAAGCTTCTTTCTCTTTGTTATCGCATTATATTTCCTTCGGCCCTAAAATCTTCAAAGGGATCTGAAATATCTGTTCTCAGATTCCACAGAAATAAGGCTAGCAAGGAGATCCACGAAATACAGAGGTAACTCTGTGAGTGGAAGTCACACATCACAGAACAGTTTCTCAGAAAGCTTCTTTCCAGATTTCATCTGAGGATATTTCCTTTTTCACCATAGTCCTCTATGGGCTTCCAAATATCACTTTGCCAATTCCACAAGAACTGTCTTAGCGAAACTCTTCTTGAGTGGAAAGCTGTAATTCTGCGAGATGATTTCACAGAACACAAAGATGTTTCTTAGAAAGCCTCTTTCTCTCTGTTGTCAGAGGATATTTCCTTAGGCCCTATAGTCTTCAAAGGGGTCCGAAATATCTGTTCTGAGATTCCACAGAAATAAAACTCGCAAAGAGATCCACGAAGTACAGATGTAACTCTGTGAGATGAATTAACCGAACTCTAAGCAGTTTCTCAGAAAGCTTCTTTCGAGATTTCACCTGAGGATATTTCCTTTTTCACCATAGCCCTCTTTGGGCTACCAAGTATCACTTTGCCAATTCCACAAGAACTGTCTTAGCGAAACGCTTCTTGAGTGGAAAGCTGTAACTCTGTGAGATGATTTCACAGAAGACAAAGAAGTTTCTCAGAAACCTTATTTCTCTTTGTTGTCAGAGGATATTTCCCTTGGACCTATACTCTTCAAAGGGATCCGAAATATCTGTTCTTAGATTCCACAGAAATAAAGCTAGCAAAGAGATCCACGAAATACAGATGTAACTCTGTGAGATGAATTAACAGAACACTATGCAGTTTCTCAGAGAGCTTCTTTCTCTTTGTTATCGGAGGATATTTCCTTTGGTCCTATAGTCTTCAAAGGGATCCGAATATCTGTTTTCTGATTCCACGGAAATAAGGCTTGCAAAGAGATCCACGAACTACACATGTAACTCTGTTAGATGAATTATCAGAACACTAAGCAGTTTCTCAGAAAGCTTCTTTCCGGATTTCATCTGATGATATTTCCTTTTTCACCGTAGCCCTCTAAGGGCTTCCAACTATCACTTTGCAAATTCCACAAGAACTGTCTTAGCGAAAGGCTTCTTGAGGGGAAAGCTGTAACTCTGTGAGATGATTTCACAGAACACAAAGAAGTTTCTCAGAAAGCTTCTTTCTCTTTGTTGTCGGGGGATATTTCCTTTGGCACTATAGTCTTGAAAGGGATCCGAAATATCTGTTCTCAGATTCCACAGACGTAAGGCTAGCAAAGAGATCCACGAAATATAGATGTAACTCTGTGAGTTGAATTAACAGAACACTAAGCAGTTTTTCAGAAAGCTTCTTTCCAGATTTCATCAGAGGATATTTCCTTTTTCACCGTAGCCCTCTATGGGCTTACAAATACCAGTTTGCCAATTCCACAAGAACTGTCTTAGCGAAAGGCTTCTTGAAGGGAAAGCTGTAACTCTGTGAGGTGATTTCACAGAACACAAAGAAGTTTCTCAGAAAGCTTCTTTCTCTTTGTTAACGGAGGATATTTCCCTTGGCCCTATAGTCATCAAAGGGATCCGAAATATCTGTTCTCAGATTTCACAGAAATAAGGCTAGCAAAGAGATCCACGAAACACAGATGTAACTCTGTGAGATGAATTAACAGAACACTAAGCAGTTTTTCAGAAAGCTTCTTTCCATTTTCATCAGAGGATATTTCCTTTTTCACCGTAGCCCTTTAGGGGCTTCCAAGTATCACTTTGCCAAATCCACAAGAACTGTCTTAGCGAAAGGCTTCTTGAGGGGAAAGTTGTAACTCTGTTAGATGATTTCACAGATCACAAAGAAGTTTCTCAGAAAGCTTCTTTCTCTTTGTTATCGGAGGATATTTCCTTTGGCACTATAGTGTTCAAAGGGATCCGAAATATCTGTTCTCAGATTCCACAGAAATAAGGCTAGCAAAGAGATCCACGAAATACAGATGTAACTCTGCGAGATGAATTAACAGAACACTAAGCAGTTTCTCAGAAAGCTTCTTTCCAGATTTCATCTGAGGATATTTCCTTTTTCACCATAGCCCTCTAGGGGTTCCAAATATCACTTCGCCAATTCCACAAGAACTGTCTTAGCGAAAGGCTTCTTGAGGGGAAAGCTCAAACTCTGTGAGATAATTTCACAGAACACAAAGAAATTTCTCAGAAAGCTTCTTTCTCTTTGTTATCGGAGGATATTTCCTTTGGCCCTATAGCCTTCAAAGGGATCCGAAATATCTGTTCTCAGATTCCACAGAAATAAGGCAAGCAAAGAGATCCACAAAATACAGATGTATCTCTGTGAGTGGAAGTCACACATCACAGAACAGATTCTCAGAAAGCTTCTTTCCAGATTTCATCTGAGGATATTTCCTTTTTCCCCATAGACCTCTATGGGCTTCCCACTATCACTTTGCCAATTCCACAAGAACTCTCTTAGCGAAAGGCTTCTTGAGGGGAACGCTGTAAGTCTGTCAGATGATTTCAGAGAACACAAAGAAGTTTCTCAGAAAGCTTCTTTCTCTTTGTTATCGGAGGATATTTCCTTTGGCCCTATAGTCTTCAAAGGGATCCGACATATCTGTTCTCAGATTCCACAGAAAGAAGGCTATCAAAGATCCACGAAACACAGATGTAACTCTGTGAGTGAAAGTAACACATCACAGAACAGTTTCTCAGAAAGCTTCTTTCCAGATTTCATCTGAGGATATTTCCTTTTTCACCATAGCCCCCTATGGGCTTCCAAATATCACTTTGCCAATTCCACAAGAACTGTCTTAGAGAAAGCCTTCTTGAGGGGAAAGCTGTATCTCTGTGAGATGATTTCACAGAACACAAAGAAGTTTCCCAGAAAGCTTCTTTCTCTTTGTTATCGGAGGATATTTCCTTAGGCCTTATAGTCTTCAAAGGGATCCGAAATATCTGTTTTCAGATTCCACAGAAATAAGGCTAGCAAAGAGACCCACGAAATACAGATGTAACTCTGTGAGATGAATTAACAGAACACTAAGCAGTTTCTCAGAAAGCTTCTTTCCAGATTTCATCTGAGGATATTTCCTTTTTCACCATAGCCCTCTATGGGCTTCCAAATATCACTTTGCCAATTCTACTAGAACAGTCTTAGCGAAAGGCTTCTTGAGTGGAAAGCTGTAACTCTGTGAGATAATTTCACAGAACACAAAGAAGTTTCAGAAGGCTTCTTTCTCTTTGTTATCGGAGGATATTTCCTTTGGCCCTATAGTCTTCAAAGGGATCCGAAATATCTGTTCTCAAATTCCACGGAAATAAGGCTAGCAAAGACATCCACGAAATGCAGATGTAACTCTGTGAGATGAATTAACCGAACACTAAGCAGTTTCTCAGAAAGCTTCTTTCCAGATTTCATCTGAGGATATTTCCTTTTTCACCGTAGCCCTCTATGGGCTTCCAATATCACTTTGGCAATTCCACAAGAACTGTCTTACGAAAGGCTTATTGAGGGGAAAGCTGTAACTCTGTGAGATGATTTCACAGAACACAAAGAAGTTTCTCAGAAAGCTTCTTTCTCTTTGTTATCGGAGGATATTTACTTTGGCCCTGAAGTCTTCAAAGGGATCCGAAATATCTGTTCTCAGATTCCACAGAAATAAGGTTGGCAAAGTGTTCCACGAAATACTGATGTAACTCTGTGAGTGGAAGTCACACATCACTGAGCTGTTTCTCAGAAAGCTTCTTTCAGATTTCATCTGAGGATATTTCCTTTTTCACCGTTGCCCTCTATGGGCTTCCAAATATCACGTTGCCAATTCCACAAGAACTGCCTTAGCGAAAGGCTTCTTGACGGGAAAGCTGTAACTCTGTGAGATGATTTCACAGAACACAGAGAAGTTTCTCAGACAGCTTCTTTCTCTTTGTTATCGAAGGATATTTCCTTTGGGACTATAGACTTCAAAGGGATCCGAAATATCTGTTCTCAGATTCCACAGAAATAAGGCTAGCAAAGAGATCCACTAAATACAGATGTAACTCTGTGAGATGAATTAGCAGAACACTAAGCAGATTCTCAGAAAGCTTCTTTCCAGATTTCATGTGAGGATATTTCCTTTTTCACCGTAGCCCTCTATGGGCTTCCAAATATCACTTTGCCAATTCCACAAGAACTGTTTTATCGAAGGCTTCTTGAGGTTAACGCTTTAAGTCTGTGAGATGATTTCACAGAACACAAAGAAGTTTCTCAGAAAGCTTCTTTCTCTTTGTTGTTGGAGAATATTTCCTTTGACCCAATAGTATTCAAAGGGATCCGAAATATTTGTTCTCAGATTCCACAGAAATAAGGCTAGCAAAGAGATCTACGAAATAGAGATGTATCTCTGTGAGTGGAAGTCACACATCACAGAACAGTTTCTCAGAAAGCTTCTTTCCAGATTTCATTTGAGGATATTTCCTTTTTCACCATAGCCCTCTAAGGGCTTCCAAATATCACTTTGCCATTTCCACAAGAACTGTCTTAGCGAAAGGCTTCTTGAGGGGAAAGCTGTATCTCTGTGAGACGATTTCACAGAACACAAAGAAGTTTCTCAGAAAGCTTCTTTCTCTTTGTTATCGGAGGATATTTCCTTTGGCCCTATAGTCTTCAAATGGATCCGAAATATCTGTTCTAGGATTCCACAGAAATAAGGCTACAAAAGAAATCCACGAAATACAGATGTAACTCTGTTAGTGGAAGTCAGACATCACAAAACAGTTTCTCAGAAAGCTTCTTTCCAGATTACATCTGAGGATATTTCCTTTTTCACCATAGCCCTCTAGGGTCTTCCAGATATCACTTTGCTAATTCTACTAGAACTGTCTGAGCGAAAGGCTTCTTGAGTGGAAAGCTGTAACTCTGTGAGAAAATTTCAAAGAACACAAAGAAGTTTCTCAGAAGGCTTCTTTCTCTTTGTTATCCTAGGATATTTCCTTTGGCCCTATAGTCTTCAAAGGGATCCGAAATATCTGTTCTGAAATTCCACAGAAATAATGCTAGCAAAGAGACCCCCGAAATACAGAAGTAACTCTGTGAGAGGAATTATCGGAACACTAAGCAGTTTCTCAGAATGCTTCTTTCCAAATTTCATCTGAGGATATTTCCTTTTTCACCATAGCCCTCTAAGGGCTTCCAAATATCACTTTGCCAATTCCACAAGAACTGTCTTAGCGCAAGGCTTCTGGAGGGGAAAGCTGTAACTCTGTGAGGTGATTTCACAGAACACAAAGAAGTTTCGCAGACAGCTTCTTTCTCTTTCTTATCGAAGGATATCTCCTTTGGGCCTATAGACTTCAAAGGGATCCGAAATATATGTTCTCAGATTCCACAGAAATAAGGCTAGCAAAGAGATTGACGAAATACAGATGTAACTCTTTGAGTGGAAGTCACACATCACTGAGCACTTTCTCAGAAAGCTTCTTACCAGATTTCATCTGAGGGTATTTCCTTTTTCACCATAGCCCTCTGTGGGCTTCCAACTATCACTTTGCCAGTTCCACAAGAAGTGTCTTAGCGAAAGGCTTCTTGAGGGGAAAGCTGTTCCAACTATCACTTTGCCAATTCCACAAGAACTGCCTTAGCGAAAGGCTTCTTGAGGGGAAAGCTGTAATTCTGTGAGATGATTTCGGAGAACACAAAGAAGTTTCTCAGAAAGCATCTTTCTCTTTGTTATCGGAGGATATTTCCTTTGGCCCTATAATCTTCAAAGGGATCCGGAATATCTGTTCTCAGATTCCACAGAAATAAGGCTAGCAAAGAGATGCACGAAATTCAGATGTATCTCTGTGAGTGGAAGTCACACATTACAAAACAGTTTCTCAGAAAGCTTCTTTCCAGATTTCATCTGAGAGTATTTCCTTTTTCACCATAGCCCTCTATGGGCTTCCAACTATCACTTTGCCAATTCTACAAGAACTGGCTTACGAAAGGATTCTTGAGGGGAAAGCTGTAACTCTGTGAGATGATTTCACAGAACACAAAGAAGTTTCTCAGAAAGCTTCTTTCTCTTTGTTATCGGAGGATATATCCTTCGGTCCTATAGTCTTCAAAGGGATCCGAAAAATCTGTTCTCGGATTCCACAGAAATAAGGCTAGCAAAGAGATCCCCGAAATACAGATGTAACTCTGTGAGATGAATTAAAAGAACACTAAGCAGTTTCTCAGAAAGCTTCTTTCCAGATTTTATCTGAGGATATTTCCTTTTTCACAATAGCCCTCTAAGGGCTTCCAAATATCACTGCCAATTCCACAAGAACTGTCCTAGCGAAAGGCTTCTTGAGGGGAAAGCTTTAATTCTGTGAAACGATTTCACAGAACACAAAGAAGTTTCTCAGAAATCTTCTTTCTCTTTGTTATCGGAGGATATTTCCTTTGGCCCTATAGTCTTCAAAGGGATCGGAAATATCTGTTCTCAGATTCCACAGAAATAAGGCTAGCAAAGAGATCCTCGAAATACAGATGTAACTCTGTGAGTGGAAGTCACACATCACAGAGCAGTTTCTCAGAAAGCTTCTTTCCAGATTTCATCTGAGGATATTTCCTTTTTCACCATAGCCCCCTTTAGGCTTCCAAATATCACTTTGCCAATTCCACAAGAACTGTCTTCGCCAAAGGCTTCTTGAGGGGAAAGCTGTAACTCTGTGAGATGATTTCACAGAACACAAAGAACTTTCTCAAAGCTTCTTTCTCTTTGTTTTCGGAGGATATTTCCTTTGGTCCTATAGTCTTCAAAGGGATCCGAAATATCTGTTATCAGATTCCACAGAAATAAGGCTAGCAAAGAGATCCACGAAATACAGATGTAACTCTGTGAGATGAATTAACAGAACACTAAGCAGTTTCTCAGAAAGTTTCTTTCCATATTTTATCTGAGGATACTTCCTTTTTCACCATAGCCCTCTATGGGCGTCCAAATATCACTTTGTGAATTCCGCAAGAACTGTCTTAGCGAGAGGCTTCTTGACGGGAAAGCTGTAACTCTGTGAGATGATTTCACAGAACACAAAGAAGTTTCTCAGAAAGCTTCTTTCTCCTTGTTTTCGGAGGATATTTCCTTTGGCCCTATAGTCTTCAAATGGATCCGAAATATCTGTTTTCAGATTGCACAGAAATAAGCCTAGCAACGGGATCCACGAAATACACATGTAACTCTGTGAGATGAATTAACAGAACACTAAGCAGTTTCTCAGAAAGCGTCTTTCCAGATTTCATCTGAGGATATTTCCTTTTTCACCGTAGACGTTTATGGGCTTCCAAATATCACTTTGCCCATTCCACAAGAACTGTCTGAACGACAGGCTTCTTGAGGTGAAAGCTGTAACTCTGAGAGATGATTTCACAGAACACAAAGAAGTTTCTCAGAAAGCTTCTTTCTCCTTGTTATCAGAGGATATTTCCTTTGGCCCTATAGTCCTCAAAGGGATCCGAAATATCTGTTCTCAGATTCCACAGAAATAAGGCTAGCAAAGAGATCCACGACATATAGATGTAAGTCTGTGATATGAATTAACAGAACACTAAGCAGTTTCTCAGAAAGTTTCTTTGCAGATTTCATCTGAGGATATTTCCTTTTTCACCATAGACCTCTATGGGCTTCCAAATATCACTTTGCCAATTCCACAACAACTGTCTTAGTAAAGGCTTCTTGAGGGGAAAGCTTTAATTCTGTGAGATGATTTCACAGAACACAAAGAAGTTTCTCAGAAAACTTCTTTCTCTTTGTTATCGGAGCATATTTCCTTTGGCCCTATAGTCTTCAAAGGGATTTGAAATATCTGTTCTCAGATTCCACAGAAATAAGCCTAGCAAAGAAATCCAAGAAACACAGATTTAACTCTGTGAGTGGAAGTCACACAACACAGAGCAGTTTCTCAGAAAGCTTCTTTCCAGATTTCATCTGAGGATATTTCCTTTTTCAGCATAGCCCTCTATGGGCTTCCAAATATCACTTTGCCAATTCCACAAGAACTGTCTTAGTGAAAGGCTTCTTGAGGCGAAACCTTTAATTCTGTGAGATGATTTCACAGAACACAAAGAAGTTTCTCAGAAAACTTCTTTCTCTTTGTTATCGGAGGATATTTCCTTTTCCCAAATAATCTTCAAAGGGATCAAATAATATCTGTTCTCAGATTCCACAGAAATAAGGCTAGCAGGGAGATACAGGAAATACAGATGTAACTCTGTGAGATGAATTAACAGAACACTAAGCAGTTTCTCAGATAACTTCTTTCCAGATTTCATCTGAGGATATTTACTTTTTCACCATAGCGCAATATGGGCTAACAATATCACTTTGCCAATTCCACAAGAACTATCTTAGAGAAACGCTTCTTGAGGGGAAAGCTGTAACTCTGTGAGATGATTTAACAGAACACAAAGAAGTTTCTCAGAAAGCTTCTTTCTCTTTGTTATCGGAGGATATTTCCTTTGGCCCTTTAGTCTTCAAAGGTATCCGAAATATCTCTTCTCAGATTCCACAGAAAT
The DNA here is from genome assembly GCF_049350105.2 of Macaca mulatta. Lineage (NCBI taxonomy): Eukaryota > Metazoa > Chordata > Mammalia > Primates > Cercopithecidae > Macaca > Macaca mulatta. Next base: position 34,401,374 of record NC_133420.1, read on the forward strand.
AAGGCTAGCAAAGAGATCCACGAAATACAGATGTAACACCGTGAGTGGAAGTCACACATCACAGACCAGTTTCTCAGAAAGCTTTTTCCAGATTTCATCTGAGGATATTTCCTTTTTCACCATAGCCCTCTATGCGCTTCCAAATATCACTTTGCCAATTCCACAAGAACTGTCTTAGCGAAAGGCTTCTTGAGGGGAAAGCTGTAACTCTGTGAGATGATTTCACAGAACACAAAGAAGTTTCTCAGAAAGCTTCTCTCTCTTTGTTATCGGAGGATATTTCCTTTGGCCCTATAGTCTTCAAAGGGATCGGAAATATCCGTTCTCAGATTCCAGAGAAATAAGGCTAGCAAAGAGATCCACGAAATACAAATGTAACTCTGTAAGATGAATTAACAGAACACTAAGCAGTTTCTCCGAAAGCTTCTTTCCAGATTTCATCTGAGGATATTTCCTTTTTCACCAAAGCCCTCTATGGGCTTCCAAATATCACTGTGCCAATTCCACAAGAACTGTCTTAGCGAAAGGCTTCTTGAGGGGAAAGCTGTAACTCTGTGAGATGATTTAACAGAACACAAAGAAGTTTCTCAGAAAGCTTCTTTCTCTTTGTTATCGGAGGATATTTCCTTTGGCCCTATAGTATTCAAAGGGATCCTAAATATCTGTTCTCAGATTCCACAAAAATAAGGCAAACAAAAAGATCCACGAAATACAGATGTAACTCTGTGAGATGAATTAACAGAACACTAAGCATTTTCTCAGAAAGCTTCTTTCCAGATTTCATCTGTGGATATTTCCTTTTTCACCTTAGCCCTCTATGGGCTTCCATATATCACTTTGCAATTCCCAAGAACTGTCTTAGCGAAAGGCTTCTGGAGGCGAAAGCTCTAACTCTGTGAGATGATTTCACGGAACACAAAGAAGTTTCTCAGAAAGCTTCTTTCTCTTTGTTATTAGAGGATATTTCCTTTGGCACTATAATCTTCAAAGGGATCCCAAATACGTGTTCTCAGATTCCACAGAAATAAGGCTAGCAAAGAGATCCCCGAAATACAGATGTAACTCCGCGAGTGGAAGTCACACATCACAGAGCAGTTTCTCAGAAAGCTTCTTTCCAGATTTCTTCTGAGGATATTTCCTTTTTCACCATAGCCCTCTAAGGGCTTCCAAATATCACTGCCAATTCCACAAGAACTGTCTTAGCGAAAGGCTTCTTGAGGGGAAACCTTTAATTCTGTGAGATGATTTCACAGAACACAAAGAAGTTTCTCAGAAAGCTTCTTTCTCTTTGTTATCGGAGGATATTTCCTTTGGCCCTATAGTCTTCAAAGGGATCCGACTATCTGTTCTCAGATTCCACAGAAATAAGGCTAGCAAAGAGATACAAGAAACACAGAGGTAACTCTGTGAGTGGAAGTCACACATCACAGAGCAGTTTCTCAGAAATATTCTTTCCAGATTTCATCTTAGGATATTTCCTTTTTCACCGTAGACCTTTATGGGCTTCCAAATATCACTTTGAACATTCCACAAGAACTGTCTGAACGACAGGCTTCTTGAAGGGAAAGCCGTAATTCTGTTAGGTTATTTCACAGAACACAAAGAAGTTTCTCAGAAAGCTTCTTTCTCCTTGTTATCAGAGGATATTTCCTTTGGCCCTATAGTCCTCAAAGGGATCCGAAATATCTGTTCTCAGATTCCACAGAAATAAGGCTAGCCATGAGATCCAACAAATACAGATGTAATTCTGTGAGATGAATTAACAGAACACTAAGCAGTTTCTCAGAAACTACTTTCCAGATTTCATCTGTAGATATTTCGTTTTTCACCGTAGCCATCTATGGGCTTCCAAATATCACTTTGCCAATTCCCAAGAACTGTCTTTGCGAAAGGCTTCTTCAGGGGAAAGCTGTAACTCTGTGAGGTGATTTCACAGAACACAAAGAAGTTTCTCAGAAAGCTTCTTTCTCTTTGTTATCGGAGGATAATTCCTTTGGCCATTTAGTCTTCAAAGGGATCCGAAATATCTGTTCTGTTTCCACAGAAATAAGGCTAGCTAAGAGATCCACGAAATACACATGTAAATCTGTGAGATGAATTACCAGAACACTAAGCAGTTTCTCAGAAAGCTTCTTTCCAGATTTCATCTGAGGATATTTCCTTTTTCACCTTTCCCCTCTAGGGGCTTCCAAATATCACTTTGCCAATTCCACAGGAACTGTCTTAGCGGAAAGCTTCTTGAGGGGAAAGCTGTAACTCTGTCAGATGAATTAAGAGAACTCGAATTCTTTCTCAGAAAGATTCTTTCTCTTTGTTATCGGAGGATATTTCCTTTGGCGCAAGAGTCTTCAAATGGATCCGACATACGAGTTCTCAGTTTCCACAGAAATAAGGCCAGCAAACAGATTCACGAAATAGAGAAGTAACTCTGTGAGTGGAAGTCACACTTCACCAAGCAGTTTCACAGAAAGCTACTTTCCATTTTTTCTCGGAGTATATTTTCTTTTACACCATAGCCCTCTATGGGATTTCAACTATCACTTTGCAAAATCCACAAGAACATGCCTAGCGAATGGTTTCTTGAGGGGAAAGCTGTAACTCTGTGAGATGTATTTACAGAACACTAAGCAGTTTCTCAGAAAGTTTCTTTCCAGATTTCATCTGAGGATATTTCCTTTTTCACCGTAGCCGTCTATGGGCTTCCAAATATCACTTGGCCAATTCCACAAGAACAGGCTTAGTGAAAGTCTTCTTGAGGGCAAAGCTGTAACTCTGTGAGATGATTTCACAGAACTTGATGAAGTTTCTCATAAACATCTTTCTGTTTTTTATTGGAGTTTATTTCCTTCGGCCCTATAGCCTTCAAGGGGATCCAAAATATCAGTTCTCAGATTCCAAAGAAATACGTCTAGCAAACAGATTCACGAAATACAGATGTAACTCTGTGAGTGGAATCACACATCACAGAGTAGTTGCTCAGAAAGCTTCCTTACAGTTTTTATCGGAGGATATTTTCTTTTTCGTTAGCCCTCCATGTTCATCGAAATATCACCTTGCCAATTCCACAAAAACAGGTTTAGCGAAAGGTTTTTTGAGGGGAAAGCTGTAACTTTGTGAGATGATTTCACAGAACACAAAGAAGTTTCTCAGAAAGCTTCTTTTTCTTTGTTATTGGAGGGTATTTACTTTGGCACTATAGACTTCAAAGGGATCCGAAATATCTGTTCTCAGATTCCACAGAAATAAGGCTAGCAAAGAGATCCACGAAATACAGATTGAACTCTATGAGATGAATTAACCGAACACTAAGTAGTTTCTCAGAAAGATTCTTTCTAGATTTCATCAGAGGATATTTCCTTTTTCACCGTACCCACTAAGGGCTTCCAAAAATCACTTTGCCAATTCCACAAGAACTGGCTTTGCGAAAGACTTCTGGACGGGACAGCTGTAACTCTGTGAGATGATTTCACAGAACACAAAGAAGTTTCTCAGAAAACTTCTTTCTCTTTTTTATTGGAGGATATTTCCTTTGGCCCTATAGTCTTCAAAGGGATCCGAAATATCTGTTCTCAGATTCCACAGAAAAAGGCTACCAAAGAGATCCACCAAATACTGATGTAACTCTGTGAGATGAATTAAGAGAACACTAAGCAGTTTCTCAGAATGCTTCTTTCCAGATTTCATCTGAGGATATTTCCTTTTTCACCATAGCCCTCTACGGGCTTCCAAATATCACTTTAACAATTCCACAAGAACTGTCTTAGCGAAAGGCTTCTTGAGGGGAAAGCTGTAACTCTGTGAGATGATTTCACAGAACACAAAGAAGTTTCTCAGAAAGCTTCTTTCTCTTTGTTATCGGAGGATATTTCCTTTGGCCCAATAGTCTTCAAAGGGATCCGAAATATCTGTTCTCAGATTCCACAGCAATAAGGCTAGCAAAGAGATCCACCAAATACAGATGTAACACTGTGAGATGAATTAACAGAAAACTAAGAAGTTTCTCTGAAACCTTTTTACCAGATTTCATCTGAGAATATTTCCTTTTTCACCATAGCCCTCTACGGGCTTCCAAATATCACTTTGCCAAATGCACAAGAACTCTATTAGCGAAAGGCTTCTTGAGGGGAAACGGTAAACCTTTGACATGATTTCACAGAACACAAAGAAGTTTCTCAGAAAGCTTATTTCTCTTTGTTATCGGAGGATATTTCCTTTGGCCCTATAGTCTTCAAAGGTATCCGAAATATCTGTTCTCAGATTCCACAGAAATAAGGATAGCAAAGAGATCCACGAAATACAGATGTAACTCTGTGAGTGGAAGTCACACATCACAGAGCAGTTTCTCAGAAACCTTCTTTCCAGGTTACATCTGAGGATATTTCCTTTTTCAGCATAGCCCTCTATGGGCTTCCAAATATCACTTTGCCAATTCCACAAGAACTGTCTTAGCGAAAGGCTTCTTGAGGTGATAGCTGTAACTCTGTGAGATGATTTCACAGAACACAAAGAAGTTTCTCCGAAAGCTCCTTTCTCTTTGTTATAAGAGGATATTTCCTTTGGCCCTACAGTCTTCAAAGGGATCCGAAATATCTGTCCTCAGATTCCACAGAAATAAGGCTAGCAAAGAGATCCACGAAATACAGATGTAACTCTGTGTGATGAATTAACAGAACACTAAGCAGTTTCTCAGAATCTTTCTTTCCAGATTGCATCTGAGGATATTTCCTTTTTCACCATAGCCTTCTATGAGCTTGCAAATATCACTTTGCCAATTCCTCAAGAAATGTCTTAGCGAAAGGCCTCTTGAGGGGAAAGCTGTAACTCTGTGAGATGATTTCACAGAACACAAAGAAGTTTCTCAGAAATATTCTTTCTCTTTGTTATCGGTGGATATTTCCTTTGGCCCTATAGTCTTCAAAGGGAACCGAAATATCTGTTATCAGATTCCACAGAAATAAGGCTAGCAAAGAGATCCACGAAATACAGATGTAAATCCATTAGTGGAAGTCACTCATCACATAACAGTTTCTCAGAAACCTTCTTTGCAGATTTCATCTGAGGATATTTCCGTTTTCACCATAGCCCTCTATGGGCTTCCAAATATCACTTTGCCAATTCCAAAAGATCTGTCTTAGCGAAAGGCTTCTTGAGGGGAAAGCTGTAACTCTGTGAGGTGATTTCACAGAACACAAAGAAGTTTCTCAGAAATCTTCTTTCTCTTTGTTATCGGAGGATATTTCCTTTGGCCCTATAGTCTTCACAGGGATCCGAAATATCTGTTTTTAGATTTCACAGAAATAAGGCTTGCAAAGAGAACCACCAAATACAGATGTAACTCTGTGAGATGCATTAACAGAACACAAAGCAGTTTCTCAGAAGGCTTCTTTCCAGATTTCATCTGAGGATATTTCCTTTTTCACCATAGCCCACTATGGGCTTCCAAATATCACTTTGCCAATTCCACAAGAATTGTCTTAACGAAAGGCTTCCTGAGGGGAAAGCTGTAACTCTCTGAGATGATTTCACTGAACACAAAGAAGTTTCTCAAAAGGCTTCTTTCTCTTTGTTATCGGAGGATATTTCTTTGGCCCTATAGTCTTCAAAGGGATCCGAAATATCTGTTCTCAGATTCCACAGAAATAATGCTAGGAAAGAGATCCACGAAATACAGATGTAACTCTGTAAGTGGAAGTCACACATCACCGAGCAGTTTCCCAGAAAGCTTCTTTCCAGATTTCATTGAGGATATTTCCTTTTTCACCATAGTCCTCTAAGGGCTTCCAAATATCTCGTTACCAATTCCACAAGAACTGTCTTAGTGAAAGGCTTCTTGAGGGGAAAACTGTAACTCTGTGAGATGATTTCAAAGAACTCAAAGAAGTTTCTCAGAAAGCTTCTTTTTCTTTGTTGTCGGAGGATATTTGTTTGGCCTTATAGTCTTCAGAGGGACCCGAAATATCTGTTCTCAGATTCCACAGAAATAAGGCTAGCAAAGAAATCCACGAAATACATATGTAACTCTGAGGGATGAATTAACAGAACACTAAGCAGTTTCTCAGAAAGCTTCTTTCCCGATTTCATCTGAGGATATTTCCTTTTTCACCATAGCCCTCTATGGGCTTCCAAATATCACTTTGCCAATTCCACAAGAACTCTCTTAGCGAAAGGCTTTTTGAGGGGAAAGCTGTAACTCTGTGAGATGATTTCACAGAACACAAAAAAATTTCTCACAAAGCTTCTTACTATTTTTTATCGGAGGATATTTCCTTTGGCCCTATAATTTTCAAAGGGATCCGAATTATCTGTTCTCAGATTCCACAGAAAAAAGGCTAGCAAAGATATCCACGAAATACAGATGTAACTCTCTGAGTGGAAGTCACACATCACAGAGCAGTTTCTGAGAAAGCTTCTTTGCAGATTTAATCTGAGGATATTTCCTTTTTCATCATAGCCCTCTATGGGCTTCCAAATATCACTTTGCCAATTCCACAAGAAATGTCTTAGCGAAAGGCTTCTTGAGAGGAAAGCTGTAACTCTGTGAGAAGATTTCACAGAACACAAAGAAGTTTCTCAGAAAACTTCTTTCTCTTTATTATCGGACGATATTTCCTTTGCCCCTATGGTCTTCAAAGGGGTCCGAAATATCTATTCTCAGATTCCACAGAAATAAGTCTAGCAAAGAGATCCACGAAATACAGATGTAACTCTGTGAGATGAATTAACAGAACACTAAGCAGTTTCTCAGAAAGATTCTTTCCAGATTTCATCTGAGGATATTTCCTTTTTCACCATAGCCCCCTATGGGCTTCCAAATATCACTTTGCCAATTCCACAAGAAATGTCTTAGCAAAAGGCTTCTGGAGGGGAAAGCTGTAACTCTCTGAGATGATTTCACCGAATACAAAGAAGTTTCTCAGAAAGCTTCTTTCTTTTTGATATGGGAGGATATTTCCCTTGTCCCTTTGTCTTCAAAGAGATCCGAAATATCTGTTCTCAGATTCCACAGAAATAAGGGTCGCAAGGAGATCCACGAAATACAGATGCAACTCTGTGAGTGGAAGTCACAAATCACCGAGCAGTTTCTCAGAAAGCTTCTTTCCAGATTTCATCTGAGGATATTTCCTTTTTCACCATAACCCTCTATGGGCTTCCAAATATCACTTTACCAATTCCACAAAAACTGTCTTAGCGAAAGGCTTCTTGAGGGGAAAACTGTAACTCTCTGAGATGATTTCACAGAACACAAAGAAGTTTCTCAGAAAGCTTCTTTCTCTTTGTTATCGGAGGATATTTCCTTTGGCCCTATAGTCTTCACAGGGATCCGAAATATCTGTTCTCAGATTCCACAGAAATAAGGCTAGGAAAGAGAACCACCAAATACAGATGTAATTCTGTGAGATGAATTAACGGAACACTAAGCAGTTTCTCAGAAAGCTTCTTTCCAGATTTCATCTGAGGATATTTCCTTTTTCATCATAGCCCTCTATGGGCTTACAAATATCACTTTGCCAATTCCACAAGAATTGTCTTAACGAAAGTCTTCCTGAGGGGAAAGATGTAACTCTCTGAGATGATTTCACAGAACACAAAGAAGTTTCTCAGAAGGCTTCTTTCTCTTTGTTATCGGAGGATATTTCCTTTGGCCCTATAGTCTTCACAGGGATCCGAAATATCTGTTCTCAGATTCCACAGAAATAAGGTTAGCAAAGAGATCCACCAAATACAGATGTAACTGTGTGAGATGAATTAACAGAACACTAAGCAGTTTCTAAGAAAGCTTCTTTCCAGATTTCATCTGAGGATATTTCCTTTTTCACCATAGCCCTCTAGGGCTTCCAAATATCACTTTGCCAATTCCACAAGAACTGTCTTAGCGAAAGGCTTCTTGAGGTGATAGCTGTAACTCTGTGAGATGATTTCACAGAACACAAAGAAGTTTCTCCGAAAGCTCCTTTCTCTTTGTTATAAGAGGATATTTCCTTTGGCCCTACAGTCGTCAAAGGGATCCGAAATATCTGTTCTCAGATTCCACAGAAATAAGGCTAGCAAAGAGATCCACGAAATACAGATGTAACTCTGTGAGATGAATTAACAGAACACTAAGCAGTTTCTCAGAAACTTTCTTTCCAGATTGCATCTGAGGATATTTCCTTTTTCACCATAGCCTTCTATGGGCTTGCAAATATCACTTTGCCAATTCCTCAAGAAATGTCTTAGCGAAAGGCTTCTTGAGGGGAAAGCTGTAACTCTGTGAGATGATTTCACAGAACACAAAGAATTTTCTCAGAAATATTCTTTCTCCTTGTTATCGGTGGATATTTCCTTTGGCCCTATAGTCTTCAAAGGGAACCCAAATATCCGTTATCAGATTCCACAGAAATAAGGCTAGCAAAGAGATCCACGAAATACAGATGTAATTCTGTAAGTGGAAGTCACCCATTACGGAGAAGTTTCTCAGAAAGCTTCTTTCCAGATTTCATCTGAGGATATTTCCTTTTTCACCATAGCCCTCTATGGGCTTCCAAATTTACTTTACCAATTCCACAAGAACTGTCTTAGCGAAAGGCTTCTTGAGGGGAAAGCTGTAACTCTCAGAGATGATTTCACAGAACACAAAGAAGTTTCTCAGAAAGCTTCTTTCTATTTGTTATCGGAGGATATTTCCTTTGGCCCTATAGTCTTCACAGGGATCCGAAATATCTGTTTTTAGATTTCACAGAAATAAGGCTTGCAAAGAGAACCACCAAATACAGATGTAACTCTGTGAGATGCATTAACGGAACACTAAGGAGTTTCTCAGAAGGCTTCTTTCCAGATTTCATGTGAGTATATTTCCTTTTTCACCATAGCCCACTATGGGCTTCCAAATATCACTTTGCCAATTCCACAAGAATTGTCTTAACGAAAGGCTTCCTGAGGGGAAAGCTGTAACTCTCTGAGATGATTTCACTGAACACAAAGAAGTTTCTCAAAAGGCTTCTTTCTCTTTGTTATCGGAGGATATTTCTTTGGCCCTATAGTCTTCAAAGGGATCCGAAATATCTGTTCTCAGATTCCACAGAAATAATGCTAGGAAAGAGATTCACGAAATACAGATGTAACTCTGTAAGTGGAAGTCACACATCACCGAGCAGTTTCCCAGAAAGCTTCTTTCCAGATTTCATTGAGGATATTTCCTTTTTCACCATAGTCCTCTAAGGGCTTCCGAATATCACTTTACCAATTCCACAAGAACTGTCTTAGTGAAAGGCTTCTTGAGGGGAAAACTGTAACTCTGTGAGATGATTTCAAAGAACTCAAAGAAGTTTCTCAGAAAGCTTCTTTCTCTTTGTTGTCGGAGGATATTTGTTTGGCCTTATAGTCTTCAGAGGGACCCGAAATATCTGTTCTCAGATTCCACAGAAATAAGGCTAGCAAAGAAATCCACGAAATACATATGTAACTCTGAGGGATGAATTAACAGAACACTAAGCAGTTTCTCAGAAAGCTTCTTTCCCGATTTCATCTGAGGATATTTCCTTTTTCACCATAGCCCTCTATGGGCTTCCAAATATCACTTTGCCAATTCCACAAGAACTCTCTTAGCGAAAGGCTTTTTGAGGGGAAAGCTGTAACTCTGTGAGATGATTTCACAGAACACAAAGAAATTTCTCACAAAGCTTCTTACTATTTTTTATCGGAGGATATTTCCTTTGGCCCTATAATCTTCAAAGGGATCCGAATTATCTGTTCTCAGATTCCACAGAAAAAAGGCTAGCAAAGATATCCACGAAATACAGATGTAACTCTCTGAGTGGAAGTCACACATCACAGAGCAGTTTCTGAGAAAGCTTCTTTGCAGATTTAATCTGAGGATATTTCCTTTTTCATCATAGCCCTCTATGGGCTTCAAAATATCACTTTGCAAATTCCACAAGAAATGTCTTAGCGAAAGGCTTCTTGAGAGGAAAGCTGTAACTCTGTGAGATGATTTCACAGAACACAAAGAAGTTTCTCAGAAACCTTCTTTCTCTTTGTTATCGGACGATATTTCCTTTGCCCCTATGGTCTTCAAAGGGGTCCGAAATATCTATTCTCAGATTCCACAGAAATAAGTCTAGCAAAGATATCCACGAAATACAGATGTAACTCTGTGAGATGAATTAACAGAACACTAAGCAGTTTCTCAGAAAGATTCTTTCCAGATTTCATCTGAGGATATTTCCTTTTTCACCATAGCCCCCTATGGGCTTCCAAATATCACTTTGCCAATTCCACAAGAAATGTCTTAGCAAAAGGCTTCTGGAGGGGAAAGCTGTAACTCTCTGAGATGATTTCACCGAATACAAAGAAGTTTCTCAGAAAGCTTCTTTCTTTTTGATATCGGAGGATATTTCCCTTGTCCCTTTAGTCTTCAAAGAGATCCGAAATATCTGTTCTCAGATTCCACAGAAATAAGGGTCGCAAGGAGATCCACGAAATACAGATGCAACTCTATGAGTGGAAGTCACAAATCACCGAGCAGTTTCTCAGAAAGCTTCTTTCCACTTTTCATCTGAGGATATTTCCTTTTTCACCATAGGCCTCTTTGGGCTTCCAAATATCACTTTGCCAATTTCACAAGAACTGTCTTAGCCAAAGGCTTCTTGAGGGGAAAGCTGTAACTCTGTGAGATGATTTCACAGAACACAAAAAGTTTCTCAGAAATCTTCTTTCTCTTTGTTATCGGAGGATATTTCCTTTGGCCCTGCAGTCTTCAAAGGGATCCGAAATATATGTTTTCAGATTTCACAGAAATAAGGCTAGCAAATAGATCCAACAAATACAGATGTAACTTTGTGAGATGAATTAAGAGGACACTAACCAGTTTCTCAGAAAGCTTTCTTCCAGATTTCATCTGAGGATATTTCCTTTTTCACCATAGCCCTCTATGGGCTTCCAAATATCACTTTGCCAATTCCACAAGAATTGTATTAGCGAAAGGCTTCTTGAGGCGAAAGCTGTAACTCTGTGAGATGATTTCACAGAAGAGAGAGAAGTTTCCCAGCAAGCTTCTTTCTCTTTCATATCGGAGTATATTTCCTTTTTCCCTGTAGTCTTCAAAGGGATCCGAAATATCTGTTCTCAGATTCCACAGAATTAATGCTAGCAAACAGATCCACGAAATACAGATGAAACTCTGTGAGTGGTAGTCACACATCACCGAGCGGTTTCTCTGAAACCTTCTTTCCAGATTTCATCTGAGGACATTTCCTTTTTCACCATAGCCCTCTATGGGCTTCCAAATATCACTTTGCCACTTCCGCAAGATCTGTCTTGGCGAAAGGCTTCTTCAGGGGAAAGGTGTAACTCAGTGAGATGATTTCACAGAACACAAAGAATTTTCTCAGAAAGCTTCTTTCTCTTTGGTATCGGAGGATATTTCCTTTGTCACTGTAGTCTTCAAAGGGATCCGAAATATCTGTTCTCAGACTCCACAGAAATTAGGCTAGCAAAGAGATCCACGAAATACAGATGTAACTCTGTGACATGAATTAACAGAACACTAAGCAGTTTCTCAGAAAGCTTCTTTCCAGTTTTTATCAGAGGATATTTCCTTTTTCACTATAGCCCTCTATGGGCTTCCAAATATCACTTTGCCAATTCCACAAGAACTGTCTTAGCGAAAGGCTTCTTGATGGGAAAGCTGTAACTCTGTGAAATCATTTCACAGAACCCTAAGAAGTTTCTCAGAAATCTTCTTTCTCTTTGTTATTGGAGGATATTTCCTTTGGCCCTATTGTCTTCAAAGGGATCCGAAATATCTGTTCTCAGATTCCACAGAAATAAGGCTATCAAAGAGATCCACGAAATACAGATGTAACTCTGTGAGAGGAATTAACAGAACACTAAGCAGTTTCTCAGAAAGCTTGTTTCCAGATGTCATCTGAGGATATTTCCTTTTTCACCATAGCCCTCTATGGGCTTCGAAATATCACTTTGCCAATTCCACAAGACCGGTCTTAGCGAAAGGCTTCTTGAGGGGAAAGCTGTAACTCTGTGAGATGATTTCACAGAACACAAAGAAATTTCTCAGAAAGCTTCCTTCTCTTTGTTATCGGAGGATATTTCCTTTGGCCCTATAGTCTTCAAAGGGATCCGAAATATCTGTTCTTAGATTCCACAGAAATAAGGCTAGCAAAGAGATCCACGAAATACAGATGTAACTCTGTGATTGGAAGTCACACATCACAGAGCAGATTCTCAGAAAGCTTCTTTCCAGATTTCTACTGAGGAAATTTCCTTTTTCAACATACCCTTCTATGGGCTTCCAAATATCACTTTGCCAATTCTACAAGAACTGTCTTAGCGAAAGGCGTCTTGAGGCGAAAGCTGTAACTCTGTGAGATGATTTCACAGAACACAAAGAAGTTTCGCAGAAAGCTTCTTTCTCTTTGTTATCGGAAGATATTTCCTTTGGCCCTATAGTCTTCAAAGGGATCCGAAATACCGTTTCTGAGATTCCACAGAAATAAGGCTGGCGAAGAGATCCACGAAATACAGATGTAACTCTGTGAGGTGAATTAACTGAACACTAAGCAGTTTCTCAGAAACCTTCTTTCCAGATTTCATCTGAGGATATTTCCTTTTTCACCATAGCCCTCTTTGGGCTTTCAAATATCACTTTGTCAATTCCACAAGAACTCTCTTAGCGAAAGGCTTCATAAGGGGAAAGCTGTAACTCGGTGAGATCATTTCGCAGAACACAAAGAAGTTTCTCAGAAAGCTTCTTTCTCTTTGTTATCGGAGGATATTTCCTTTGGCCCTATAGTCTTGAAAGGGATCCGAAATATCTGTTCTCAGATTCCACAGAAATAAGGCTAGCAAGGAGATCCCCGAAATACAGATGTAACCCTGTGAGTTGAATTAACAGAATACTAAGCAGTTTCTCCGAAAGCTTCTTTCCAGGTTTCATCGGAGGATATTTCCTTTTTCACCATAGCCCTCTATGGGCTTCCAAATATCACTTTGCCAATTCCACAACAACAGTCTTAGCGAAAGGCTTCTTGAGGGGAAAGCTGTAACTCTGTGAGATGATTTCACAGAACACCAAGAAGTTTCTCAGAAAGCTTCTTTCTCTTTGTTATCGGAGGATATTTCCTTTGGCCCTATAGTCTTGAAAGGGATCCGAAATATCTGTTCTCAGATTCCACAGAAATAAGGTAGTAAAGAGTTCCAGGAAATACAGATGTAACTCTGTCAGGTGAATTAACTGAAAACTAAGCAGTTTCTCAGAAAACTTCTTTCCAGATTTCATCTGAGGATATTTCCTTTTTCACCATAGTCCTCTATGGATTTCCAAATATCACTTTGCCAATTCCTCAAGAACGGTCTCAGCGAAAGGCTTCTTGAGGGGAAAGCTGGAACTCTGTGAGATGATTTCACAGAACACAAAGAAATTTCTCAGAAAGGTTCTTTATATTTTTTATCGAAGGATATTTCCTTTGGCCCTATAGTCTCCAAAGGGATCCGAAATATCTGTTCCCAGATTCCACAGAAAAAAAGGCTAGGAAAGAGATCCACGAAATACAGATGTAACTCTATGAGTGGAAGTCACACATCACAGAGCGGTTTCTCAGAAAGCTTCTTTCCAGATTTCATCAGAGGATATTTCCTTCTTCACCATAGCCCTCTATGGGCTTCCAAATATCACTTTGCCATTTCCACAAGATATGTCCTAGCGAAAGGCTTCTTGATGGGAAAGCTGTATCTCTGTGAGATGATTTCACAGAGCACAAAGAAGTTTCTCAGAAAGCTTCTTTCTCTTTGTTATCGGAGGATATTTCCTTTGGCCCTGTAGTCTTCAAAGGGTTCCGAAACATCTGTTCTCAGATTCCACAGAAATAAGGCTAGCAAAGAGATCCACCAAATACACATGTAACACTTTGAGATGAATTAAGAGAACACTAAGCAGTTTCTCCAAAACATTATTTCCAGATTTCATCTGAGGATATTTCCTTTTTCACCATAGCCCTCTATGGGCTTCCAAATATCACTTTGCCAATTCCACAAGAACTGTCTTAGCGAAAGGCTTCCTGAGGGGTAAGCTGTAACTCTGTGAAACGATTTCACAGAACACAAAGAAGTTTCTCAGAAAGCCTCCTTCTCTTTTATATCGGAGGATATTTCCTTTGGCCCTAAAGTCTTCAACGGGATCCGAAATATCTGTTCTCAGATTCCACAGAAATACGGCTAGCAAAGAGATCCACGAAATACAGATGTAACTCTATGATTGGAAGTCTCACATCACAGAGCAGTTTTTCAGAAAGCTTCTTTCCAGATTTCTACTGAGGAAATTTCCTTTTTCAACATAGCCCTCTATGGGCTTCCAAATATCACTTTGCCAATTCTACAAGAACTGTCTTATCGAAAGGCGTCTTGAGGCGAAAGCTGTAACTCTGTGAGATGATTTCACAGAACACAAAGAAGGTTCGCAGAAAGCTTCTTTCTCTTTGTTATCGGATGATATTTCCTTTGGCCCTATAGTATTCAAAGGGATCCGAAATACCGTTTCTCAGATTCCACAGAAATAAGGCTGGCAAAGAGATCAACGACATAGAGATGTAACTCTGTCGGTGGAAGTCACACATCACCGAGCAGTTTCTCAGAAAGCTTGTTTCCAGATTTCATCTGAGGATATTTCCTTTTTCACCATAGCCCTCTATGGGCTTCCAAATATCACCTTGCAAATTCCACAAGAACTATCTTAGTGAAAGGCTTCTTGAGGGGAAATCTGTAACTCTGTGAGATGATTTCACACAACACAAAGAAATTTCTCAGAAAGCTTCTTTCTCTTTGTTATCAGAGGATATTTCCTTTGGCCCTATAGTCTTTAAACGGATGCGAAATATCTGTTCTCAGATTCCACAAAAATAAGGCTAGCAAAGAGATCCACGAAATACAGATGTAACTCTGTGAGTGGAAGTCACACATCACAGAGCAGTTTCCCAGAAAGCTTCTCTCCAGTTTTTATCAGAGGGTATTTCCTTTTTCAACATAGCCCTCTATGGGCTTCAAAATATCACTTTGCAAATTCCACAAGAACTGTCTTAGCGAAAGGCTTCTTGAGGGGAAAGCTGTAACTCTGTGAAATGATTTCACAGAACCCTAAGAAGTTTCTCAGAAATCTTCTTTCTCTTTGTTATCGGAGGATATTTCCTTTGGCCCTATAGTCTTCAAAGGGATCCGAAATATCTGTTCTCAGATTCCACAGAAATAAGGCTAGCAAAGAGATCCACGAAATACAGATGTAACTCTGTGAGATGAATTAACAGAACACTAAGCAGATTCTCAGAAAGCTTTTTTCCAGATTTCATCTGAGGATATTTCCTTTTTCACCATAGCCCTCTATGGGCTTCCAAATATCCCTTGCCAATTCCACAAGAACTGTCTTAGCGAAAGGCTTCTTGAGGGGAAAGCTGTAACTCTGTGAGATGATTTCACAGGACACAAAGAAATTTCTCAGAAAGCTTTTTTCTCTTTGTTTTCGGAGGATATTTCCTTTGGCCCTATAGTCTTCAAAGGGATCCAAAATATATTCTCTCAGATTCCACAGAAATAAGGCTAGCAAAGAGATCCACGAAATATAGATGGAACTCTGAGAGTGGAAGTCACACATCACCGAGCAGTTTCTAAGAAACCTTCATTCCAGATTTCATCTGAGGATATTTCCTTTTTCGCCATAGCCCTCTATGGGCTTCCAAATATCACTTTGCCAATTCCACAAGAACTGTCTTAGCGAAAGGCGTCTTGAGTTGAAAGCTGTAACTCTGTGAGATGATTTCACAGAACACAAAGAAGTTTCTGAAAAAGCTTCCTTCTCTTTGTTATCGGAGGATATTTCCTTTGGCCCTATAGTCTTCAAAGGGATCCGAAATATCTGTTCTCAGATTCCACAGAAACAAGGCTAGCAAAGAGATCCACGAAATACAGATGTAACTTTGTGAGTGGAAGTTCCACATCACCGAGCAGTTTCTCAGAAACCTTCTTTCCAGATTTCATCTGAGGATATTTCCTTTTTCACCATAGCCCACTATGGGCTTCCCAATATCACTTTGCCAATTCCACAAAACTGTCTTAGCGAAAGGCTTCTTGAGCGGAAAACTGTAACTCTGTGAGATGATTTCACAGAACACAAAGAAGTTTCTCATAAAGCTTCTTTCTCTTTGTTATCGGAGGATATTTCCTTTGCCCCTCTAGTCTTCTAAGGGATCCGAAATATCTGTTCTCAGATTCCACAGAAAAAAGGCTAGCAAAGAGATCCAGCAAATACAGATTTAACTCTGTGAGATGAATTAACAGAACACTAAGCTCTTTCTCAGAAAGCTTCTTTCGAGATTTCATCTGAGGATATTTCCTTTTTCACCATAGCCCTCTATGGGCTTCCAAATATCCCTTGCCAATTCCACAAGAACTGTCTTAGCGAAAGGCTTCTTGAGGGGAAAGCTGTAACTCTGTGAGATGATTTCACAGGACACAAAGAAATTTCTCAGAAAGCTTTTTTCTCTTTGTTTTCGGAGGATATTTCCTCTGGCCCTATAGTCTTCAAAGGGATCTGAAATATCTGTTCTCAGATTCCACAGAAATAATGCTAGGAAATATCCTCCGATTACAAAGAGAAAGGAGCTTTCTGAGAAAGTTCTTTGTGTTCTGTGAAATCATCTCACGGAGTTACAGCTTTCCCGTCCAGAAGACTTTCGCTAAGACAGTTCTTGTGGAATTGGCAAAGTGATATTTGGAAGCCCTTAGAGGGCTATGGTGAAAAAGGAAATATATTCAGATGAAATCTAGAAAGAAGCTTTCTGAGAATCTGCTTAGTGTTCTGTTAATTCATCTCACAGAGTTACATCTGTATTTCCTGGATCTCTTTGCTAGCCTTATTTCTGTGGAATCTGAGAACAGATATTTCGGATCCCTTGGAGGAATTTAGGACCAAAGGAAATATCCTCCGATAACAAAGAGAAAGAAGCTTTCTGAGAAACTTCTTTGTGTTCTGTGAAATCGTCTCACAGAGTTACAGCTTTCCCGCAAGAAGCCTTTCGCTAAGACATTTCTTGTGGATTTCGCAAAGTGATATTTGGAAGCCCGTTGAGAGCTATAGTGAAAAAGGAAATATCTTCAGATGAAATCTTGAAAGAAGCTTTCTGAGAAACTGCTCAGTGATGTGTGACTTCCACTCCCAGAGTTACCGGTGTATTTCGTGGATCTCTTTGCTAGCCTTATTTCTGTGGAATCCGAGAACAGATATTTCGGATCCCTTGGAAGACTATGGGACCAAAGGAAATATCCTCCGATAACAAAGAGAAAGAAGCTTTCTGACAAACTTCTTTGTGTTCTGTGAAATCATCTCACAGAGTTACAGCTTTCCCCTGAAGAAGACTTTCGCTCAGACAGTTCTTGTGGAATTGGCAAAGTGATATTTGGAAGCCCTTGGAGGGCTATGGTGAAAAAGGAAATATCCTCAGATGAAATCTGGAAAGAAGCTTTCTGAGAAACTGCTCTGTGATGTGTGACTTCCACTCAGAGAGTTACATCTGTATTTGGTGGATCTCTTTGCTAGCCTTATTTCTGTGGAATCTGAGAACAGATATTTCGGATCCCTTTGAATACTACAGTGTCAAAGGAAATATCCTCCGATAACAAAGAGAAAGAAGCTTTATGAGAAACTTCTTTGTGTTCTGTGAAATCATCTCACTGAGTGACAGCTTTCCCCTCAAGAAGTCTTTCGCTAAGACAGTTCTTGTGGAATTGGCAAAGTGACATTTGAAAGCCAATAGAGGGCTATGGTGAAAAAGGAAATATCCTCAGATGAAATCTGGAAAGAAGCATTCTGAGAGACTGCTTAGTGTTCTGTTAATTCACCTCACAGAGTTACATCTGTATTTCGTGGATCTCTTTGCTAGCCTTATTTCTGTGGAATCTGAGAACAGATATTTCGGATCCCTTTGAAGACTATAGGACCAAAGGAAATATCCTACGATAACAAAGAGAAAGAAGCTTTCTGAGAAACTTCTTTGTGTTCTCTGAAATCATCTCACAGAGTTACAGCTTTTCCCTCAAGAAGCCTTTCGTTAAGACAGTTCTTGTGGAATTGGCAAAGTGATATTTGGAAGCCCATAGAGGGCTATGGTGAAAAAGGAAATATCCTCAGATGAAATCTGGAAAAAAGCTTTCTGAGAAACTGCTTAGTGTTCTGTTAATTCATCTCACAGAGTTACATCTGTATTTCGTGGATCTCTTTGCTAGCCTTATTTCTGTGGAATCTGAGAACAGATATTTCGGATCCCTTTGAAGTCTATAGGGCCAAAGCAAATATCCACCGATAACAAAGAGAAAGAAGGTGTCTGAGAAACTTCTTACTGTTCTGTGCAATCATCTCACAGAGTTAGAGCTTTCTCCTAAAGAAGCCTTTCGCTAAGACAGCTCTTGTGGAATTCGCAAAGTGATATTTGGAAGCCCATAGAGGGCTATGGTGAAAAAGGAAATATCCTCAGATTAAATCTGGAAAGAAGCTTTCTGAGAAACTGCTCTGTGATCTGTGACTTCCACTCACAGGGTTACATATGTATTTCGTGGATCTCTTTGCTAGCCTTATTTCTGTGGATTCTGAGAGCAGATATTTCGGATCCAGTGGAAGATTATAGGGTCAAAGGAAATACCCTCCGATGAAAAAGAGAAAGAAGCTTTCTGAGAAACTTCTTTGTGTTCTGCGAAATCACCTCACGGAGTTATAGCTTTCCCCTCAAGAAGCCTTTCGCTAAGACAGTTCTTGTCGAATTGGCAAAGTGATATTTGGAAGCCCATAGAGGGCTATGGTGAAAAAGGAAATATCCTCAGATGAAATCCGGAAAGAAGCTTTCTGAGAAACTGCTTAGTGTTCTGTTAATTCATCTCACAGAGTTACATCTGTATTTCTTGGTTCTCTTTGGCTAGCCTTATTTCTGTGGAATCTGAGAACAGATATTTCGGATCCCTTTGAAGACGATAGGGCCAAAGGAAATATCCTCCGATAACAAAGAGAAAGAAGCTTTCTGAGAAACTTCTTTGTATTCTGTGAAATCATCTCACAGAGTTACAGCTTTCCCCTCAAGAAGCCTTTCACTAAGACATTTCTTGTGGAATTGGCAAAGTGATATATCGAAGCCCATAGAGGGCTATGGTTAACAAGGAAATATCTTCAGATGAAATCTGGAAAGAAGCTTTCTGAGAAACTGCTCAGTGATGTGTGACTTCCACTCACAGACTTACATGTGTATTTCGTGGGTCTCTTTGCTAGCCTTATTTCTGTGGAATCCGAGAACAGATATTTCGGATCCCTTGGAAGACTATAGGGCCAAAGGAAATATCCTCCGATAACTAAGAGAAAGAAGCTTTCTGAGAAACTTCTTTGTATTCTATGAAATCATCTCACAGATTTACAGCTTTCCCCTGAAGAAGCCTTTCGCTAAGACAGTTCTTGTGGAATTGGCAAAGTGATATTTGGAAGCCCATAGAAGGCTATGGTGAAAAAGGAAATATCCTCAAATGAAATCTGGAAAGAAGCTTTCTGAGAAACTGCTCTGTGATGTGTGACTTCCACTCAGAGAGTTACATCTGTATATCGTGGATCTCTTTGCTAGCCTTATTTCTGTGGTATCTGAGAACAGATATTTCGGATCCCTTTGAAGACTAGAGGGTCAAAGGAAATATCCTCCGATAACAAAGAGAAAGAAGCTTTCTGAGAAACTTCTTTGTGTTCTGTGAAATTATCTCACAGAGTTACAGCTTTCCACTCAACAAGCCTTTCGCTAAGACAGTTCATGTGGAATTATTAAAGTGATATTTTGAAGCCCATAGAGGGCTATGGTGGAAACGGAAATATCCTTAGATGAAATCTGGAAAGAAGCTCTCTGAGAAACTGCTTAGTGTTCTGTTAATTCATCTCACAGAGTTACATCCGTATTTCGTGGATCTCTTTGCTAGCCTTATTTCTGTGGAATCTGAGAACAGATATTTCGGATCCCTTTGAAGACCATAGGGCCTAAGGAAATATCCTCCGATAACAAAGAGAAAGAAGGTGTCTGAGAAACTTCTTTGTGTTCTGTGAAATCATCTCACAGAGTTACAGCTTTCCCCTCAAGAAGCCTTTCGCTAAGACAGTTCTTGAGGAATTCGAAAAGTGATATTTAGAAGCCTATAGAGGGCTATGGTGAAAAAGGAAACACTCTCAGATGAAATATGGAAAGAAGCTTTCTGAGAAAGTGCTCTGTGATGTGTGACTTCCACTCACAGAGTTACATCTGTATTTCGTGGATCTCTTTGCTAGCCTTATTTCTGTGGAATCTGAGAACAGATATTTCGGATCCCTTTGAAGACCATATGGCCAAAGGAAATATCCTCCGATAACAAAGAGAAAGAAGGTATCTGAAAACTTCTTTGTGTTTTGTGAAATCATCTCACAGAGTTACAGCTTTCCCCTCAAGAAGCCTTTCGCTAAGACAGTTCTTGAGGAATTCGCAAAGTGATATTTGGAAGCCCGTAGATGGCTATGGTGAAAAAGGAAATACTCTCAGATGAAATCTGGAAAGAAGCTTTCTGATAAACTGCTCTGTGATGTGTGACTTCCACTCACAGAGTTACATCTGTATTTCGTGGACCTCTTTGCTAGCCTTATTTCTGTGGAATCTGAGAACAGATATTTCGGATCCGTTTGAAGACTATTGGGCCAAATTAAATATTCTCCGATAACAAAGTGAAAGAAGCTTTATGAGAAACTTCTTTGTGTTCTGTGAAATCATCTCACAGAGTTACAGCTTTCCCCTGAAGTAGTTTTTCTCTAAGACAGTTCATGTGGAATTGGCAAAGTTATATTTGGAAGCCCATAGAGGTCTATGGTGAAAAAGGAAATATCCTCAGATGAAATCTTGAAAGAAGTTTTCTGACAAACTGCTTAGTGTTCTGTTAATTCATCTCACAGAGTTACATCTGTATTTCGTGGATCTCTTTGCTAGCCTTATTTCTGTGGAATCTGAGAACAGATATTTCGGATCCCTTTGAAGACTATAGGGCCAAAGGAAATATCCTCCCATAACAAAGAGAAAGAAGCTTTGTGAGAAACTTCTTTGTGT
The DNA here is from genome assembly GCF_049350105.2 of Macaca mulatta. Lineage (NCBI taxonomy): Eukaryota > Metazoa > Chordata > Mammalia > Primates > Cercopithecidae > Macaca > Macaca mulatta. The sequence continues at coordinate 34,422,499 of NC_133420.1, forward strand.
TCTGTGAAATCATCTCACATATATACAGCTTTCCCCTCAAGAATTCTTCTCCTAAGACTGTTCTGGTGGAATTGGAAAAGTGATATTTATAATCCCATAGAGGGCTATGGTGAAAAAGGAAATATCCTCAGATGAAATCTGGAAAGAAGCTTTCTGAGAAACTATTCTGTGATGTGTGACTTCCACTCACAGAGTTACATATGTATTTGGTGGATCTCTTTGCTAGGCTTATTTCTGTGGAATCTGAGAACAGATATTTTGGATCCCTTTGAGGACTTTAGGGCCAAAGGAAATATCCTCCGATAACAAAGAGAAAGAAGGTGTCTGAGAAACTTCTTTGTGTTCTGTCAAATCATCTCACAGAGTTAGAGCTTTCCCCTCAAGAAGTCTTTCGCTAAAACAGTTCTTGTGGAATTGGCAAAGTGATATTTGGAAGCCCATAGAGGGCTATAGTGAAAAAGGAAATATCTTTATATGAAATCTGGAAAGAAGCTTTCTGAGAAACTGCTTAGTGTTCTGTTAATTAATCTCACAGAGTTACATCTGTATGTCGTGGATCTCTTTGCTAGCCTTATTTCTGTGGAATCAGAGAACAGATATTTCGGATCCCTTTGAAGACTATCGGGCCAAAGGAAATATCATCCGATAACAAAGAGAAAGACGGTGTCTGAGAAACATCTTTGTGTTCTGTGAAATCATCTCAGAGAGTTACAGCTTTCCCCTCAAGAATCCTTTCGCTAAGACAGTTCTTGTGGAATTGGCAAAGTGATATTTGAAGCCCATAGAGGGCTATGGTGAAAAAGGAAATATCATGAAATGAAATCTGGAAAGAAGCTTTCTGAGAAACTGCTCTGTGATGTGTGACTTCCCCTCACAGAGTTACATCTGTATTTCGTGGATCTCTTTGCTAGCCTTATTTCTGTGGAATCTGAGAACAGATATTTCGGATCCCTTTGAAGACGATAGGGCCAAAGGAAATATCCTCCGATAACAAAGAGAAAGAAGCTTTCTGAGAAACTTCTTTGTGTTCTGTGAAATCATCTCACAGAGTTACAGCTTTCACCTCAAGAGTTCTTTCGCTAAGACTGTTCATGTGGAATTGGCAAAGTGATATTTGGAATCCCATAGAGGGCTATGGTGTTAAAGGAAATATCCTCAGATGAAATCTGGAAAGAAGCTTTCTGAGAAACTGTTCTGTGATGTGTGTCTTCCACTCACAGAGTTTCATCTGTATTTGGTGGATCTCTTTGCAAGCCTTATTTCTGTGGAATCTGAGAACAGATATTTTGGATACCTTTGAAGACTATAGGGCCAAAGGAAATATCCTCCGATAACAAAGAGAAAGAAGGTGTCTGAGAAACTTCTCTGTGTTCTGTGAAATCATCTCACAGAGTTACAGCTTTCCCCTCAAGAAGCCTTTCGCTAAAACAGTTCTTGTGGAATTGGCAAAGTGATATTTGGAAGCCCATAGAGGGCTATGGTGAAAAAGGAAATATCCTCAGATGAAATCTGGAAAGAAGCTTTCTGACAAACTGCTTAGTGTTCTGTTAATTCATCTCACAGAGTTACATCTGAATTTCACGGATCTCTTTGCTAGCCTTATTTCTGAGGAATCTGAGAACAGATATTTCGGATCCCTTTGAAGACCATAGGGACAAAGGACATATCTTCCGATAATAAAGAGGAAGAAGGTGTCTGAAAACTTCTTTGTGTTCTGTGAAATCATCTCACAGAGTTGCAGCTTTCCCCTCAAGAAGCCTTTCGCTAAGACAGTTCTTGAGGAATTCGCAAAGTGATATTTGGAAAGCCATAGAGGCCTATGGTGAAAAAGGATATACTCCCAGATGAAATCTGGAAAGAAGCTTTCTCAGAAACTGCTCTGTGATGCGTGACTTCCACTCACAGAGTTACATCTGTATTTCGTGGGTCTCTTTGCTAGCCTTATTTCTGTGGAATCTGAGAACCGATGTTTCGGATCCCTTTGAAGACTATTGGGCCATAGGAAATATTCTCCGATAACAAAGAGAAAGAAGCCCTCTGAGAAACTTCTTTGTGTTCTGTGAAATCATCTCACAGAGTTACAGTTTTCCCCTCAAGAAGCCTTTCGCTAAGACAGTTCTTGTGGAATTGGCAAAGTGATATTTGGAAGCCCTTAGAAGGCTATGGTGAAAAAGGAAATATCCTCAGATGAAATCTTTAAGGAAGCTTTCTGAGAAACTGCTTAGTGTTCTGTTAATTCATCTCACAGAGTTACAACTGTATTTAGTGGATCTCTTTGCTAGCCTTTTTTCTGTGGAATCTGAGAACAGATATTTCGGATCACTTTGAAGACTATAGGGCCAAAGGAAATATCCTAAGATAACAAAGAGAAAGAACCTTTCTGAGAAACTTCTTTGTGTTCTGTGAAATCATCTGACAGAGTTACAGCTTTCCCCTAAAGAAGCCTTTCGCTAAGACAGTTCTTGTGGAATTGGCAAAGTGATATTTGGAAGCCCATAGAGGGCTATGGTGAAAAAGGAAATATCTTTATATGAAATCTGGAAAGAAGCTTTCTGAGAAACTCTTTGGTGTTCTGTTAATTCATCTCACAGAGTTACATCTGTATTTCGTGGATCTCTTTGCTAGCCTTATTTCTGTGGAATCTGAGAACAGATATTTCGGATCCCTTTGAAGACCATAGGGCCAAAGGAAATATCCTCCGATAACAAACAGAAAGAAGGTGTCTGAGAAACTTCTTTGTGTTCTGTGAAATCATCTCACAGAGTTACAGCTTTCCCCTCAAGAAGCCTTTCGCTAAGACAGTTCTTGAGGAATTGGCAAAGTGATATTTGGAAGCCCATAGAGGGCTATGGTGAAAAAGGAAATACGCACAGATGAAATCTGGAAAGAAGCTTTCTGAGAAACTGCTCCGTGATGTGTGACTTCCACTTACAAAGTAACATCTGTATTTTGTGGGTCTCTTTGCTTGCCTTATTTCTGTGGTATCTGAGAACAGATATTTCGGATCCCTTTGAAGACTATTGGGCCAAAGGAAATATTCTGCGATAACAAAGATAAAGAAGCTTTCTGAGAAACTTCTTTGTGTTCTGTGAAATCATCTCACAGAGTTACAGCTTTCACCTCAAGAAGTCTTTCGCTAAGACAGTTCATGTGGAATTGGCAAAGTGATATTTGGAAGCCCATAGAGGGCTACGGTGAAAAAGGAAATATCCTCAGATGAAATCTGGAATGAAGCTTTCTGACAAACTGCTTAGTGTTCTGTTAATTCATCTCACAGAGTTACATCTGTATTTCCTGGATCTCTTTGCTAGCCTTATTTTTGTGGAATCTGAGAACAGATATTTGGTATCCCTTGGAAGACTATAGGGCCAAAGGAAATATCCTCCGATAACAAAGATAAAGAAGCTTTCTGAGAAACTTCTTTGTGTTCTGTGAAATCATCTCACAGAGTTACAGCTTTCTCCTCAGGAAGCCTTTCGCTAAGACAGTTCTTGTGGAATTGGCAAAGTGATATTTGGAAGCCCATAGAGGGCTATGGTGAAAAAGCAAATATCTTTATATGAAATCTGGAAAGAAGCTTTCTGAGTAACTGCTTGGTGTTCTGTTAATTCATCTCACAGAGTTACATCTGTATTTCGTGGATCTCTTTGCTAGCCTTATTTCTGTGGAATCTGAGAACAGATATTTCGGATCCCTTTGAAGACCACAGGGGCAAAGGAAATATCCTCCGATAACAAAGAGAAAGAAGCTTTCTGAGAAACTTCTTTGTGTTCTGTGAAATCATCTCACAGAGTTACAGCTTTCCCCTCAAGAAGCCTTTCGCTAAGCCAGTTCTTGAGTAATTGGCAAAGTGATATTTGGAACCCCATAGAGGGCTGTGGTGTAAAAGGAAATATCCTCAGATGATATATGGAAAGAAGCTTTCTGACAAACTGCTTAGTGTTCTGTTAATTCATCTCACAGTGTTGCATCTGTATTTTGTGGATCTCTTTGCTAGCCTTATTTCTGTGGAATCTGAGAACAGATATTTCGGATCCCTTTGAAGACTCCTGGGCCAAAGGAAATATTCACCGATAACAAAGAGAAAGAAGCTTTCTGAGAAACTTCTTTGTGTTCTGTGAAATCATCTCACAGAGTTACAGCTTTCCCCTGAAGAAGACTTTCGCTCAGACAGTTCTTGTGGAATTGGCAAAGTGATATTTGGAAGCCCTTGGAGGGCTATGGTGAAAAAGGAAATATCCTCAGATGAAATCTGGAAAGAAGCTTTCTGAGAAACTGCTCTATGATGTGTGAGTTCCACTCAGAGAGTTACATCTGTATTTGGTGGATCTCTTTGCTAGCCTTATTTCTATGGAATCTGAGAACAGATATTTCGGATCCCTTTGAAGACTCTTGGGTCAAAGGAAATATTCTCTGATAAAAAAGAGAAAGAAGCTTTCTGAGAAACTTCTTTGTGTTCTGTGAAATCATCCCACAGAGTTACAGCTTTATCCTCAAGAAGCCTTTCGCTAAGACAGTTCTTGTGGAATAGGCAAAGTGATATTTGGAAGCCCATAGAGGGCTATGCTGAAAAAGGAAATATCCTCAGATGAAATCTGGAAAGAAGCTTTCTGAGAAACTGCTTAGTGCTCTGTTAATTCATCTCACAGACTTACATCTGTATTTCGTCGATCTCTTTGGAAGCCTTATTTCTGTGGAATCTGAGAACAGATATTTCGTATCCCTTTGAAGACCATAGGGCCAAACGAAATATCCTCCGATAAAAAAGAGAAAGAAGCTTTCTGAGAAAATTCTTTGTGTTCTGTGAAATCATCTCACAGAGTTACAGCTTTCTCCTCAAGAAGCCTTTCGCTAAACAGTTCTTGTGGAATTGGCAAAGTGATATTTGGTTGACCATACAGGGCTATGGTGAAACAGGAAATATCCTCAGATGAAAACTGGAAAGAAGCTTTCTGAGAAACTGCTTAGTGTTCTGTTAATTCATCTCACAGAGTTACATCTGGATTTGGTGGATCTCTTTACTAGCCTTATTTCTGTGGAATCTGAGAACAGATATTTCGGATCCCGTGGAAGACTATAGGGCCAAAGGAAATATCCTCCGATAACAAAGAGAAAGGAGCTTTCTGAGAAAGTTCTTTGTGTTCTGTGAAATCATCTCACAGAGTTACAGCTTTCTCCTCAAGAAGCCTTTCGCTAAGACAGTTCTTGTGGAATTGGCAAAGTGATATTTCGCAGCCCATAGAGGGCTATGGTGAAAAAGGAAATGTCCTCAGATGAAATCTGGAAAGAAGCTTTCATAAACTGCTCAGTGATGTGTGACTTCCACTCACAGAGTTACATGTGTATTTCGTGAATCTGTTTGCTAGCCTTATTTCTGTGGAATCCGAGAACAGATATTTCAGATCCCTTGGAAGACTATAGGGCCAAAGGAAATATCCTCCGATAACAAAGAGAAAGAAGCTTTCTGAGAAAGTTCTTTGTGTTCGCTGAAATCATCTCACAGAGTTACAGCTTTCACCTCAAGAAGTCTTTCGCTAAGACAGTTCATGTGGAATTGGCAAAGTGATATTTGGAAGCCCATAGAGGGCAACGGGGAAAAGGAAATATCCTCAGAAGAAATCTGGAAAGAAGCTTTCTGACAAACTGCTTAGTGTTCTGTTAATTCATCTCACAGAGTTACATCTGTAGTTGGTGGATCTCTTTGCTAGCCTTATTTCTGTGGAATCTGAGAACAGATATTTGGGATCACTTGGAAGACTATAGGGCCAAAGGAAATATCCTCCGATAACAAAGAGAAAGAAGCTTTCTGAGAAACTTCTTTGTGTTCTGTGAAATCATCTCACAGAGTTACTGCTTTCCCTAAAGAAGCCTTTCGCTAAGACAGTTCTTGTGGATTTGGCAAAGTGATTTTTGGAAGCCCATAGAGGGCTATGGTGAAAAAGGAAATGTCCTCAGATGAAATCTGGAAAGAAGCTTTCTGAGAAACTGCTCTGTGATGAGTGACTTCCACTCAGAGAGTTACATCTGTATTTCGTGGATCTCTTTGCTAGCCTTATTTCTGTGGAATCTGAGAACAGATATTTCGGATCCCTTTGAAGACTATTGTGCCAAAGGAAATATTCTCCGATAACAAAGAGAAAGAAGCCCTCTGAGAAACTTCTTTGTGTTCTGTGAAATCATCTACCAGAGTTACAGCTTTCCCCTCAAGAAGCCTTTCGCTAAGAAATTTCTTGTGGAAATGGCAAAGTGATATTTGGAAGCCCAAAGAGGGCTATGGTAAAAAAGGAAATATCCTCAGATGAAATCTGGAAAGAAGGTTTCTGAGAAATAGCTCGGTGATGTGTGACTTGGACTGACAGAGTTACATCTGTATTCCGTGGATCTCTTTGCTAGCCTTATTTCTGTAGAATCTGAGAACAGATATTTCGGATACCTTTGAAGACTATAGGGTCAAAGAAAATATCCTCCGATAACAAAGAGAAAGAAGCTTTCTGAGAAACTTCTTTGTGTTCTGTGAAATCATCTCACAGAGTTACAGCTTTCCCCTCAAGAAGCCTTTCGCTAAGAAATTTCTTGTGGAATTGGGAAAGTAATATTTGGCAGCCCATAGAGGGCTATCGTGAAAAAGGAAATATCCTCAGATGAAATCTGGAAAGAAGCTTATTGAGAAACTGCTTAGTGTTCTGTTAATTCATCTCACAGAGTTACATCTGTATTTCTTGGATCTCTTTGCTAGCCTTATTTCTGTGGAATCTGAGAACAGATATTTCGGATCCCTTTGAAGACTATAGGGCCTTAGGAAATATCCTCCGATAACAAAGAGAAAGAAGCTTTCTGAGAAACTTCTTTGTGTTCTGTGAAATCATCTCACAGAGTTACAGCTTTCCCCTCAAGAAGCCTTTCGCTAAGACAGTTCTTGTGGAATTGGCAAAGTGATATTTCGAAGCCCATAGAGGGCTATGTTGAAAAAGGAAATATCCTCAGATGAAATCTGGAAAGAAGCTTTCTGAGAAACTGCTCTGTGATGTGTGACTTCCACTCACAGAGTTACGTACGTATTTGGTGGATCTCTTTACTAGCCTTATTTCTGTGGAATCTGAGAACAGACATTTCGGATCCCTTTGAAGACTATTGGGCCAAAGGAAATATTCTCCGATAACAAAGAGAAAGAAGCTTTCTGGGAAACTTCTTTGTGTTCTGTGAAATCATCACACAGAGTTACAGCTTTCCCCTCAAGAAGCCTTTCGCTAAGACAGTTCTTCTGGAATTGGCAAAATGATATTTGGAAGCCCATAGAGGACTATGGTGAAAAAGGAAATATCTTTATATGAAATCTGGAAAGAAGCTTTCTGAGAAACTGCTTAGTGTTCTGTTAATTCATCTCCAAGAGTTACATCTGTATTTCGTGAATCTCTTTGCTAACCTTATTTCATGGAATCTGAGAACAGATATATCGGATCCCTTTGAAGACTAAAGGGCCAAAGGAAATATCCTCCAATAAAAAAAAGAAAGAAACTTTCTGAAAAACTTCTTTGTGTTCTGTGAAATCATCTCACAGAGTTACAGCTTTCTCCTCAAGAAGCCTTTCGCTAAGACAGTTCTTGTGTAATTGGCAAAGTGATATTTGGCAGCCCATAGAGGGCTATGGTGAAAAAGGAAATATCCTCAGAAGAAACCTGGAAAGAAACTTTCTGAGAAACTGCTCTGTGATGTGTGACTTCCACTCACAGAGTTACATCTGTATTTCGTGGATCTCTTTGCTAGCCTTATTTCTGTGGAATCTGAGAACAGATATTTCGGATCCATTTGAAGACTATAGGGCCAAAGGAAATATCCTCCAATAACAAAAAGAAAGAAGCTTTCTGAGAAATTTCTTTGTGTTCTGTGAAATCATCTCACAGACTTACAGCTTTCCCCTCAAGAATTCTTTCGCTAAGACTGTTCGTGTAGACTTGGCAAAGTGATATTTGGAATCCCATTGAGGGCTATGGTGAAAAAGGAAATGTCTTTATATGAAATCTGGAAAGAAGCTTTCTGAGAAACTGCTTTGTGTTCTGTTAATTCATCTCACAGTGTTACATCTGTATTTCTTGGATCTCTTTTCTAGACTTATTTCTGTGGAATCTGAGAACAGATATTTCTGATCCCTTCGAAGAGTATAGGGCCAAAGGAAATATCCTCCGATAACAAATAGAAAGAAGGTGTCTGAGAAACTTCTTTGTGTTCTGTGAAATCATCTCACAGAGTTACAGCATTTCCCTCAAGAAGCCTTTCGCTAAGACAGTTCTTGTGGAATGGGCAAAGTGATATTTGGAAGCCCATAGAGGGCTATGGTGAAAAAGAAAATTTCCCCAGATGAAATCTGGAAAGAAGCTTTCTGAGAAACTGCTCTGCGATGTGTGACTTCCACTCACAGAGTTACATTTGTATTTCGTGGATCTCTTTGCTAGGCTTATTTCTGTGGAATCTGAGAACAGATATATCGGATCCCTTTGAAGACTATAGGGAAAAAGGAAATATCCTCTGATAACAAAGAGAAATAAGCTTTCTGAGAAACTTCTTTGTGTTCTGTGAAATCATCTCACAGACTTACAGCTTTCCCCTCAAGAAGCCTTTCGCTAAGAAATTTCTTGTGGAATTGGCAAAGTGATATTTGGAAGCCCATAGAGGGCTATGGTGAAAAAGGAAATATCCTCACATGATATCTGGAAAGAAGCTTTCTGAGAAACTGCTTCGTGTTCTGTTAATTTATCTCACAGAGTTACATCTGTATTTCGTGGGTCTCTTTGCTAGCCTTATTTCTGTGGAATCTGAGAACAGATAGTCTGATCTCTTTGAAGACTACAGGGCCAAAGGAAATATCCTCCGATAACAAAGAGAAAGAAGCTTTCTGCGAAACTTCTTAGTGTTCTGTGAAATCATCTCACAGAGTTACAGCTTTCCCCTCAAGAAGCCTTTCGCTAAGACAGTTCTTGTTGAATTGGCAAAGTGATATTTGGAAGCCCATAGAAGACTACGGTGAAAAAGGAAATATCCTCAGATGAAATCTGGAAAGAAGCTTTCTGAGAAACTGCTTAGTGTTCTGTTAATTCATCTCACAGAGTTACGTCTGCATTTCGTGGCTCTTTGCTAGCCTTATTTCTGTGGAATCTGAGAACAGATATTTAGGATCCCTTGGAAGACTAGAGGGCCAAAGGAAATATCCTCCGATAACAAAGAGAGAAGCTTTCTGAGAAACTTCTTTGTATTCTGTGAAATCATCTCACAGAGTTACAGCTTTTCTCTCAAGAAGCCTTTCGCTAAGACAATTCTTCTGGAATTGGCAAAGTGATTTTTGGAAGGCCCTAGAGGACTACGGTGAAAAAGGAAATATCTTTATATGAAATCTGGAAAGAAGCTTTCTGAGAAACTGCTTAGTGTTCTGTTAATTCATCTCCAAGAGTTACATCTGTTTTTCGTGGATCTCTTTGCTAGCCTTATTTCTGTGGAATCAGAGTACAGATATATCGGATCCCATTGAAGACTAAAGGGCCAAAGAAAATATCCTTAGATAAAAAAGAGAAAGAAGCTTTGTGAAAAACTTCTTTGTGTTCTGTGAAATCATCTCACAGAGTTAGAACTTTCTCCTCAAGAAGGCTTTCGCTAAGACATTTCTTGTGTAATTGGCAAAGTGATATTTGGCAGCCCTTAGAGGGCTATGGTGAAAAAGGAAATATTCTCAGATGAAATCTGGAAAGAAGCTTTCATAAACTGCTCAGTGATGTGTGACTTCCAATTACAGAGTTACATGTGTATTTCGTGGATCTCTTGGAGAGCCTTATTTCTGTGGAATCCGAGAACAGATATTTTAGATCCCTTGGAAGACTATAGGGCCAAAGGAAATAGCCACCGATAACAAAGAGAAAGAAGCTTTCTGAGAAACTTCTTTGTGTTCTGTGAAATCATCTCACAGAGTTACAGCTTTCACCTCAAGAAGACTTTCGCTTAGACACTTCATGTGGAATTGGCAAAGTGATATTTGGAAGCCCATAGAGGGCTATGGTGCAAAAGGAAATATCCTCAGATGAAATCTGGAAAGAAGCTTTCTGAGAAACTGCATAGTGTTCTGTTAATTCATCTCACAGAGATACATCTGTATTTCCTGGATCTCTTTGCTAGCCTTATTTCTGTGGAATCTGAGAACAGATATTTCGGATCCCACTGAAGACTAAAGGGCCAAAGGAAATATCCTCCGATAAAAAAGAGAAAGAAGCTTTCTGAAAAACTTCTTTGTGTTCTGTGAAATCATCTCACAGAGTTACAGCTTTCTCCTCAAGAAGCCTTTCGCTAAGACAGTTCTTGTGGAATTGGCAAAGTGATATTTGGAAGCCCATAGAGGGCTATGGTGAAAAAGGAAATATCCTCAGATGAAATCTGGAAAGAAGCTTTCTGAGAAACTGCTTAGTGTTCTGTTAATTCATCTCACAGAGTTACATCTGTATTTCGTGGATCTCTTTGCTAGCCTTATTTCTGTGGAATCTGAGAACAGATATTTCGGATCCCATTGAAGACTAAAGGGCCAAAGGAAATATCCTCCGATAAAAAAGAGAAAGAAGCTTTCTGAAAAACTTCTTTGTGTTCTGTGAAATCATCTCACAGAGTTACAGCTTTCTCCTCAAGAAGCCTTTCGCTAAGACAGTTCTTGCGGAATTGGCAAAGTGATATTTCGCAGCCCATAGAGGGTTATGGTGAAAAAGGAAATATCCTCAGATGAAATCTGGAAGGAAGCTTTCATAAACTGCTCAGTGATGTGTGACTTCCACTCACATAGTTACATGTGTATTTCGTGAATCTCTTTGCTAGCCTTATTTCTGTGGAATCCGAGAACAGATATTTCAGATCCCTAGGAAGACTATAGGGCCAAAGGAAATATCCTCCGATAACAAAGAGAAAGAAGCTTTCTGAGAAACTTCTTTGTGATCGGTGAAATCATCTCACAGAGTTACAGCTTTCACCTCAAGAAGTCTTTCGCTAAGACAGTTCATGTGGAATTGGCAAAGTGATATTTGGAAGCCCATAGAGGGCTACTGTGAAAAAGGAAATATCCTCAGATGAAATTTGGAAAGAAGCTTTCTGAGAAACTGCTTAGTGTTCTGTTAATTCATCTCACAGAGTTACATCTGTATTTCGTGGATCTCTTTGCTAGCCTTATTTCTGTGTAATCTGAGAACACATATTTCGGATCCCTTGGAAGACTATAGGGCCAAAGGAAATATCCTCCGATAACAAAGAGAAAGAAACTTTCTGAGAAACTTCTTTGTGTTCTGTGAAATCATCTCACAGAGTTACTGCTTTCCCTCAAGAAGCCTTTCGCTAAGACAGTTCTTGTGGAATTGGCAAAGTGATTTTTGGGAGCCCATAGAGGGCTATGGTGACAAAGGAAATGTCCTCAGATGAAATCTGGAAAGAAGCTTTCTGAGAAACTGCTCTCTGATGTGTGACTTCCACTCCTAGAGTTACATCTGTATTTCGTGGATCTCTTTGCTAGCCTTATTTCTGTGGAATCTGAGAACAGATATTTCGGATCCCATTGAAGCCTATAGGGCCAAAGGATATATCCTAAGATAACAAAGAGAAAGAAGCTTTCTGAAAAACTTCTCTGTGTTCTGTGAAATCATCTCACAGAGTTACAGCTTTCTCCTCAAGAAGCCTTTCGCTAAGACAGTTCTTGTAGAATTGGCAAAGTGATATTTGGAAGCCCTTAGAGGGCTATGGTGAAAAAGGAAATATCCTCAGATGAAATCTGGAAAGAAGCTTTCTGAGAAACTGTTTATTGTTCTGTTAATTCATCTCACAGAGTTACATCTGTATTTCTTGGATCTCTTTGCTGGCCTTATTTCTGTGGAATCTCAGAACAGATATTTCGGATCCCTTTGAAGACTATAGGGCCAAAGGAAATATCCTCCGATAACAAAGAGAAAGAAGATTTCTGAGAAACTTCTTTTGTTCTGTGAAATCACCTCACAGAGTTACAGCTTTCACCTCAAGAAGTCTTTCGCTAAGACAGTTCTTGTGGAATTGGCAAAGTGATTTTTGGAAGCCCATAGAGGGCTATGGTGAAAAAGGAAATATCCTCAGATGAAATCTGGAAAGAAGCTTTCTGAGAAACTGCTTAGTGTTCCGTTAATTCATCTCACAGTGTTACATCTGTATTTCGTGGATCTCTTTGCTAGCCTTTTTTCTGTGGAATATGAGAACAGATATTTCAGATCCCTTTGAAGTCTATAGGGCCAAAGGAAATATCCTCCGATAACAAAGAGAAAGAAGCTTTCTGGGAAACTTCTTTGTGTTCTGTGAAATCATCTCACAGAGTTACAGCTTTCCCCTCAAGAAGCCATTCGCAAAGACAGTTCTTGTGGAATTGGCAAAGTGATATTTGGAAGCCCATAGAGGGCTATGGTGAAATAGGAAATATCCTCAGATGAAATCTGGAAAGAAGCTTTCTGAGAAATTGCTTAGTGTTCTGTTAATTCATCTCACAGAGTTACATCTGTATTTCGTGGATCTCTTTGCTAGCCTTATTTCTGTGGAATCTGAGAACAGATATATCGGATCCAATTGAGGACTAAAGGGCCAAAGGAAATATCTTCCGATAAAAAAAAGAAAGAAGCTTTCTGGAAAACTTCTTTTTTTCTGTGAAATCATCTCACAGAGTTACAGCTTTCTCCTCAAGAAGCCTTTCGCTAAGACAGTTCTTGTGGAATTGGCAAAGTGATATTTGGAAGCCCATAGAGGGCTATGGTGAAAAAGGAAATATCCTCAGATGAAATCTGGAAAGAAGCTTTCTGAGAAACTGCTTAGTGTTCTGTTAATTCATCCCACAGAGTTACATCTGTATTTCCTGGATCTCTTTGCTAGCCTTATTTCTGTGGAATCTGAGAACAGATATTTCGGATCCCATTGAAGACTCAAGGGCCAAAGGAAATATGCTCCGATAAAAAAGAGAAAGAAGCTTTCTGAAAAACTTCTTTGTGTTCTGTGAAATCATCTCACAGAGTTACAGCTTACTCCTCAAGAAGCCTTTCGCTAAGACAGTTCTTGCGGAATTGGCAAAGTGATATTTCGCAGCAAATAGAGGGTAATGGTGAAAAAGGAAATATCCTCAGATGAAATCTGGAAAGAAGCTATCATAAACTGCTCAGTGATGTGTAACTTCCACTCGCAGAGTTACATGTGTATTTCGTGAATCTCTTTGCTAGCCTTATTTCTGTGGAATCTGAGAACAGATATTTCAGATCCCTTGGAAGACTATAGGGCCAAAGGAAATATCTTCCGATAACAAAGAGAAAGAAGCTTTCTGAGTAACTTCTTTGTGTTCGGTGAAATCATCTCACAGAGTTACAGCTTTCACCTCAAGAAGTCTTTCGCTAAGACAGTTCATGTGGAATTGGCAAAGTGATATTTGGAAGCCCATAGAGGGCTACGGTGAAAAAGGAAATATCCTCAGATGACATCTGGAAAGAAGCTTTCTGACAAACTGCTTAGTGTTTTGTTAATTCATCTCACAGAGTTACATCTGTATTTCGTGGATCTCTTTGCTAGCCTTATTTCTGTGGAATCTGAGAACAGATATTTGGGATCACTTGGAAGACTATACGGCCAAAGGAAATATCCTCCGATAACAAAGAGAAAGAAGCTTTCTGAGAAACTTCTTTGTGTTCTGTGAAATCATCTCACAGAGTTACTGCTTTCCCTCAAGAAGCCTTTCGCTAAGACAGTTCTTGTGGAATTGGCAAAGTGATTTTTGGAAGCCCATAGAGGGCTATGGTGAAAAAGGAAATGTCCTCAGATGAAATCTGGAAAGAAGCTTTCTGAGAAACTGCTCTGTGATGTGTGACTTCCACTCAGAGAGTTACATCTGTATTTCGTGGATCTCTTTGCTAGCCTTATTTCTGTGGAATCTGAGAACAGATATTTCGGATCCCTTTGAAGACTATTGGGCCAAAGGAAATATTCTCCGATAACAAAGAGAAAGAAGCCCTCTGAGAAACTTCTTTGTGTTCTGTGAAATCATCTCCCAGAGTTACAGCTTTCCCCTGAAGAAGCCTTTCGCTGAGAAATTTCTTGTGGAATTGGCAAAGTGATATTTGGAAGCCCATAGAGGGCTACGGTAAAAAAGGAAATATCCTCAGATGAAATCTGGAAAGAAGCTTACTGAGAAACTCCTTAGTGTTCTGTTAATTCATCTCACAGAGTTACATCTGTATTTCGTGGATCTCTTTACTAGCCTTATTTCTGTGGAATCTGAGAACAGATATTTCGGATCCCTTTGAAGGCTATAGGGCCAAAGGAAATGTCCTAAGATAACAAAGAGAAAGAAGCTTTCTGAAAAACTTCTCTGTGTTCTGTGAAATCATCTCACAGAGTAACAGCTTTCTCCTCAAGAAGCCTTTCGCTAAGACAGTTCTTGTAGAATTGGCAAAGTGATATTTCGAAGCCCATAGAGGGCTATGGTGAAAAAGGAAATATCCTCTGATGAAATCTGGAAAGAAGCTTTCTGAGAAATTGCTAAGTGTTCTGTTAATTCATCTCACAGAGTTACATCTGTATTTCTTGGATCTCTTTGCTGGCCTTATTTCTGTGGAATCTCAGAACAGATATTTCGGATCCCTTTGAAGACTATAGGGCCAAAGGAAATATCCTCCGATAACAAAGAGAAAGAAGCTTTCTGGGAAACTTCTTTGTGTTCTGTGAAATCATCTCACAGAGTTACAGCTTTCCCCTCAAGAAGCCATTCGCAAAGACAGTTCTTGTGGAATTGGCAAAGTGATATTTGGAAGCCCATAGAGGGCTATGGTGAAATAGGAAATATCCTCAGATGAAATCTGGAAAGAAGCTTTTTGAGAAACTGCTTAGTGTTCTGTTAATTCATCTCCCAGAGTTACATCTGTATTTCGTGTAACTCTTTGCTAGCCTTATTTCTGTGGAATCTGAGAACAGATATTTCGGATCCCTTTGAAGACTATAGGGCCAAAGGAAATATCCTCCGATAACAAAGAGAAAGAAGCTTTCTGGGAAAATTCTTTGTGTTCTGTGAAATCATCTCACAGAGTTACAGCTTTCCCCTCAAGAAGTCTTTCGCTAAGACAGTTCTTCTGGAATTGGCAAAGTGATGTTTGGAAGCCCATAGACGGCTCTGGTGAAAAAGGAAATATCCTCAGATGAAATCTGGAAAGAAGCTTTCTGAGAAATTGCTTAGTGTTCTGTTAGTTCGTCTCACAGAGTTACATCTGTATTTCGTGGATCTCTTTGCTAGCCTTATTTCTGTGATATGAGAGAAGAGATATTTTGGATCCCTTTGAAGACTATAGGGCCAAAGGAAATATCCTCCGATAACAAAGAGAAAGAAGCTTTCTGAGAAACTTCTTTGTGTTCTTTGAAATCATCTCACAGAGTTACTGCTTTCAACTCAAGAAGCCTTTCTCTAAGACAGTTCTTTTGGAATTGGCATACTGATATTTGGAAACCCATAGAGGGCTATGGTGAAAAAGGAAATACCCTCAGATGAAACCTGGAAAGAAGCTTTCTGAGAACCTGCTTAGTGGTCTGTTAATTCATGTCACAGTGTTACATCTGTATTTCGTGGATTTCTTTGCTAGCATTATTTCTGTGGAAGCTGAGAACAGATATTTCGGATCGCTTTGAAGACTACAGGGCCAAAGGAAATACCCTCCGATAACAAAGAGAAAGAAGCTTTCTGAGAAACTTCTTTGTGTCTGTGAAATCATCTCACAGAGTTACAGCTTTCCCCTCAAAAAGCCTTTCGCTAAGACAGTTCCTGTGGAATTGGCAAAGTGATATTTGGAAGCCCATAGAGGGCTATGGTGAAAAAGGAAATATCCTCAGATGAAATCTGGAAAGAAGCTCTCTGAGAAACTGCTCTGTGATGTGTGATTTCCACTCACGGAATTACATCTGTATTTCTTGGATCTCTTTGCAAGCTTTATTTCTGTGGAATCTGAGAACAGATATTTCGGATCCCTTTGAAGACTATAGGGCCAAAGGAAATATCCTCCGATAACAAAGAGAAAGAAGCTTTCTGAGAAACTTCTTTGTGTTCTGTGAAATCATCTCACTGAGTTACAGCTTTCCCCTCAAGAACTCTTTCGCTTAGACAGTTCTTGTGGAATTGGCAAAGTGATATTTGGAAGCCCATAGAGGGCTATGGTGAAAAAGGAAATATTCTCAGATGAAATCTGGAAAGAAGCTTTCTGAGAAACTGCTTAGTGTTCTGTTAATTCATCTCACGGAGTTACATCTGTATTTCGTGGATCTCTTTGCTAGCCTTATTTCTGTGGAATCCGAGAACAGATATTTCGGATCCCTTTGAAGACTATAGGGCCAAAGGAAATATCCTCCGATAACAAAGAGAAAGAAGATTTCTGGGAAACTTCTTTGTGTTCTGTGAAATCATCTCACAGAGTTACAGCTTTTCCCTCAAGAAGTCTTTCGCTAAGACAGTTCTTGTGGAATTGGCAAAGTGATATTTGGAAGCCCATAGACGGCTCTGGTGAAAAAGGAAATATCCTCAGATGAAATCTGGAAAGAAGCTTTCTGAGAAACTGCTTAGTGTTCTCTTAATTCATCTCACAGAGTTACATCTGTATTTCGTGGATCTCTTTGCTAGCCTTATTTCTGTGATATCAGAGAACAGATATTTCGGATCCCTTTGAAGACTATAGGGCCAAAGGAAATATCCTCCGATAACAAAGAGAAAGAAGCTTTCTTTGAAACTTCTTGGGGGGCGGAGCAAAATGGCCGAATAGGAACAGCTCCAGTCTCCAACTCCCAGCGCGAGCGACACAGAAGACCAGTGATTTCTGCATTTTCAACTTAGGTACTGGGTTCATCTCACTGGGGAGTGCCGGACGATGGGTGCTCGTCAGCTGCTGCCGCCCGACCAACGAGAGCTGAAGCAGGGCGAGGCATTGCCTCACCTGTGAAGCCCAAGGGGGAAGGGAATCCCTTTTCCTAGCCAGGGGAACTGAGACACACAACACCTGGAAAATCGGGTAACTCCCACCCCAATACTGCGCTTTAAGCAAACAGGCACACCAGGAGTTCATATCCCACGCCTGGCCGGGAGGGTCCCACACCCACGGAGCCTCCCTCATTGCTAGCACAGCAGTCTGTGATCTACCGGCAAGGCAGCAGCGAGGCTGGGGGAGGGGCGCCCGCCATTGCCGAGGCTTAAGTAGGTAAACATAGCCGCTGGGATGCTCGAACTGGGTGGAGCTCACAGCAGCTCAAGGAAACCTGCCTATCTCTGTAGACTCCACCTCTGGGGACAGGGCGCAACTATACAACAACAAAAGCAGCAGAAAACTCTGCAGACGCAAACGACTCTGTCTGACAGCTTTGAAGAGAGCAGTGGATCTCCCAACACGGAGGTTGAGATCTGAGAAGGGACAGACTCCCTGCTCAAGTGGGTCCCTGACCCCTGAGCAGCCTAACTGGGAGACATCCCCCACTAGGGGCAGTCTGATACCCCACACCTCACAGGGTGGAGTACACCCCTGAGAGGAAGCTTCCAAAGCAAGAATCAGACAGGTACACTCGCTGTTCAGAAATATTCTATCTTCTGCAGCCTCTGCTGCTGATACCCAGGGAAACAGCGTCTGGAGTGGACCTCAAGCAATCTCCAACAGACCTACAGCTGAGGGTCCTGACTGTTAGAAGGAAAACTATGAAACAGGAAGGACACCTACACCAAAACCCCATCAGTACATCACCATCATCAAAGACCAGAGGCAGATAAAACCACAAAGATGGGGAAAAAGCAGGGTAGAAAAGCTGGAAATTAAAAAAATAAGAGCGCATCTCCCCCGGCAAAGGAGCGCAGCTCATCGCCAGCAACGGATCAAAGCTGGACGGAGAATGACTTTGACGAGATGAGAGAAGAAGGCTTCAGTCCATCAAATTTCTCAGAGCTAAAGGAGGAATTATGTACCCAGCGCAAAGAAACTAAAAATCTTGAAAAAAAAGTGGAAGAATTGATGGCTAGAGTAATTAATGCAGAGAAGGTCCTAAACGAAATGAAAGAGATGAAAACCATGACACGAGAAATACGTGACGAATGCACAAGCTTCAGTAACCGACTCGATCAACTGGAAGAAAGAGTATCAGCGATTGAGGATCAAATGAATGAAATGAAGCGAGAAGAGAAACCAAAAGAAAAAAGAAGAAAAAGAAATGAACAAAGCCTGCAAGAAGTATGGGATTATGTAAAAAGGCCAAATCTACGTCTGATTGGGGTGCCTGAAAGTGAGGGGGAAAATGGAACCAAGTTGGAAAACACTCTTCAGGATATCATCCAGGAGAAATTCCCCAACCTAGTAGGGCAGGCCAACATTCAAATCCAGGAAATACAGAGAACGCCACAAAGATACTCCTCGAGAAGAGCAACTCCAAGACACATAATTGCCAGATTCACCAAAGTTGAAATGAAGGAAAAAATCTTAAGGGCAGCCAGAGAGAAAGGTCGGGTTACCCACAAAGGGAAGCCCATCAGACTAACAGCAGATCTCTCGGCAGAAACTCTACAAGCCAGAAGAGAGTGGGGGCCAATATTCAACATTCTTAAAGAAAAGAATTTTAAACCCAGAATTTCATATCCAGCCAAACTAAGTTTCATAAGTGAAGGAGAAATAAAATCCTTTACAGATAAGCAAATGCTTAGAGATTTTGTCACCACTAGGCCTGCCTTACAAGAGATCCTGAAGGAAGCACTCAACATGGAAAGGAATAACCGGTACCAGCCATTGCAAAAACATGCCAAAATGTAAAGACCATCGAGGCTAGGAAGAAACTGCATCAACTAACGAGCAAAATAACCAGTTAATATCATAATGGCAGGATCAAGTTCACACATAACAATCTTAACCTTAAATGTAAATGGACTAAATGCTCCAATTAAAAGACACAGACTGGCAAACTGGATAAAGAGTCAAGACCCATCAGTCTGCTGTATTCAGGAGACCCATCTCACACGCAGAGACATACATAGGCTCAAAATAAAGGGATGGAGGAAGATTTACCAAGCAAATGGAGAACAAAAAAAAGCGGGGGTTGCAATACTAGTCTCTGATAAAACAGACTTTAAACCATCAAAGATCAAAAGAGACAAAGAAGGCCATTACATAATGGTAAAGGGATCAATTCAACAGGAAGAGCTAACTATCCTAAATATATATGCACCCAATACAGGAGCACCCAGATTCATAAAGCAAGTCCTTAGAGACTTACAAAGAGACTTAGACTCCCATACAATAATAATGGGAGACTTCAACACTCCACTGTCAACATTAGACAGATCAACGAGACAGAAAGTTAACAAGGATATCCAGGAATTGAACTCAGCTCTGCACCAAGCAGACCTAATAGACATCTACAGAACTCTCCACCCCAAATCAACAGAATATACATTCTTCTCAGCACCACATCATACTTACTCCAAAATTGACCACGTAATTGGAAGTAAAGCACTCCTCAGCAAATGTACAAGAACAGAAATTATAACAAACTGTCTCTCAGACCACAGTGCAATCAAACTAGAACTCAGGACTAAGAAACTCAATCAAAACCGCTCAACTACATGGAAACTGAACAACCTGCTCCTGAATGACTACTGGGTACATAACGAAATGAAGGCAGAAATAAAGATGTTCTTTGAAACCAATGAGAACAAAGATACAACATACCAGAATCTCTGGGACACATTTAAAGCAGTGTGTAGAGGGAAATTTATAGCACTAAATGCCCACAAGAGAAAGCAGGAAAGATCTAAAATTGACACTCTAACATCACAATTAAAAGAGCTAGAGAAGCTAGAGCAAACACATTCGAAAGCTAGCAGAAGGCAAGAAATAACTAAGATCAGAGCAGAACTGAAGGAGATAGAGACACAAAAAACTCTCCAAAAAATCAATGAATCTAGGAGTTGGTTTTTTGAAAAGATCAACAAAATTGACAGACCACTAGCCAGACTAATAAAGAAGAAAAGAGAGAAGAATCAAATCTACGCAATTAAAAATGATAAAGGGGATATCACCACCGACCCCACAGAAATACAAACTACCATCAGAGAATACTATAAACACCTCTACGCAAATAAACTGGAAAATCTAGAAGAAATGGATAATTTCCTGGACACTTACACTCTTCCAAGACTAAACCAGGAAGAAGTTGAATCCCTGAATAGACCAATAGTAGGCTCTGAAATTGAGGCAATAATTAATAGCCTACCAACCAAAAAAAGTCCAGGACCAGATGGATTCACAGTTGAATTCTACCAGAGGTACAAGGAGGAGTTGGTACCATTCCTTCTGAAACTATTCCAATCAATAGAAAAAGAGGGAATCCTCCCTAACTCATTTTATGAGGCCAACATCATTCTGATACCAAAGCCTGGCAGAGACACAACAAAAAAAGAGAATTTTAGACCAATATCCCTGATGAACATCGATGCAAAAATCCTCAATAAAATACTGGCAAACCGGGTTCAGCAACACATCAAAAAGCTTATCCACCATGAGCAAGTGGGCTTCATCCCTGGGATGCAAGGCTGGTTCAACATTCGTAAATCAATAAACATAATCCAGCATATAAACAGAACCAAAGACAAGAACCACATGATTATCTCAATAGATGCAGAAAAGGCTTTTGACAAAATTCAACAGCCCTTCATGCTAAAAACGCTCAATAAATTCGGTATTGATGGAACGTACCTCAAAATAATAAGAGCTATCTATGACAAACCCACAGCCAATATCATACTGAATGGGCAAAAACTGGAAAAATTCCCTTTGAAAACTGGCACAAGACAGGGATGCCCTCTCTCACCACTCCTATTCAACATAGTGTTGGAAGTTCTGGCTAGGGCAATGAGGCAAGAGAAAGAAATCAAGGGTATTCAGTTAGGAAAAGAAGAAGTCAAATTGTCCCTGTTTGCAGATGACATGATTGTATATTTAGAAAACCCCATTGTCTCAGCCCAAAATCTCCTTAAGCTGATAAGCAACTTCAGCAAAGTCTCAGGATACAAAATTAATGTGCAAAAATCACAAGCATTCTTATACACCAGTAACAGACAAACAGAGAGCCAAATCAGGAATGAACTTCCATTCACAATTGCTTCAAAGAGAATAAAATACCTAGGAATCCAACTTACAAGGGATGTAAAGGACCTCTTCAAGGAGAACTACAAACCACTGCTCAGTGAAATCAAAGAGGACACAAACAAATGGAAGAACATACCATGCTCATGGATAGGAAGAATCAATATCGTGAAAATGGCCATACTGCCCAAGGTTATTTATAGATTCAATGCCATCCCCATCAAGCTACCAACGAGTGTCTTCACAGAATTGGAAAAAACTGCTTTAAAGTTCATATGGAACCAAAAAAGAGCCCGCATCTCCAAGACAATCCTAAGTCAAAAGAACAAAGCTGGAGGCATCACGCTACCTGACTTCAAACTATACTACAAAGCTACAGTAACCAAAACAGCATGGTACTGGTACCAAAACAGAGATATAGACCAATGGAACAGAACAGAGTCCTCAGAAATAATACCACACATCTACAGCCATCTGATCTTTGACAAACATGAGAGAAACAAGAAATGGGGAAAGGATTCCCTATTTAATAAATGGTGCTGGGAAAATTGGCTAGCCGTAAGTAGAAAGCTGAAACTGGATCCTTTCCTTACTCCTTATACGAAAATTAATTCAAGATGGATTAGAGACTTAAATGTTAGACCTAATACCATAAAAATCCTAGAGGAAAACCTAGGTAGTAAAATTCAGGACATAGGCATGGGCAAAGACTTCATGTCTAAAACACCAAAAGCAACGGCAGCAAAAGCCAAAATTGACAAATGGTATCTCATTAAACTAAAGAGCTTCTGCACAGCAAAAGAAACTACCATCAGAGTGAACAGGCAACCTACAGAATGGGAGAAAATTTTTGCAATCTACTCATCTGACAAAGGGCTAATATCCAGAACCTACAAAGAACTCAAACAAATTTACAAGAAAAAAACAAACAACCCCATCAAAAAGTGGGCAAAGGATATGAACAGACATTTCTCAAAAGAAGACATTCATACAGCCAACAGACACATGAAAAAATGCTCATCATCACTGGCCATCAGAGAAATGCAAATCAAAACCACAATGAGATACCATCTCACACCAGTTAGAATGGCAATCATTAAAAAGTCAGGAAACAACAGGTGCTGGAGAGGATGTGGAGAAATAGGAACACTTTTACACTGTTGGTGGGATTGTAAACTAGCTCAACCATTATGGAAAACAGTATGGCGACTCCTCAAGGATCTAGAACTAGATGTACCATATGACCCAGCCATCTCATTACTGGGTATATATCCAAAGGATTATAAATTATGCTGCTATAAAGACACATGCACACGTATGTTTATTGCGGCACTATTCACAATAGCAAAGACTTGGAATCAACCCAAATGTCCATCAGTGACAGATGGGATTAAGAAAATGTGGCACATATACACCATGGAATACTATGCAGCCATCAAAAAGGATGAGTTTGTGTCCTTTGTAGGGACATGGATGCAGCTGGAAACCATCATTCTTAGCAAACTATCACAAGAACAGAAAACCAAACACCGCATGTTCTCACTCATAGGTGGGAACTGAACAATGAGATCACTCGGACTCAGGAAGGGGAACATCACACACCGGGGCCTATCATGGGGAGGGGGGAGGGGGGAGGGGGGAGGGATTGCATTGGGAGTTATACCTGATGTAAATGACGAGTTGATGGGTGCAGCACACCAACAAGGCACAAGTATACATATGTAACAAACCTGCACGTTATGCACATATACCCTACAACTTAAAGTATAATAATAAATAAATAAATAAATAAATAAATAAATAAATAAATAAAAGAAACTTCTTTGTCTTCTGTGAAATCATCTCACAGAGTTACTGCTTTCACCTCAAGAAGCCTTTCTATAAGACAGTTCTTGTGGAATTGGCATACTGATATTTGGATGCCCATAGAGGGCTATGGTGAAAAAGGAAATACCCTCAGATGAAACCTGGAAAGAAGCTTTCTGAGAAACTGCTTAGTGGTCTGTTAATTCATCTCACAGAGTTACATCTGTATTTCGGGGATCTCTTTGCTAGCATTATTTCTGTGGAAGCTGAGAACAGATATTTCGGATCCCTTTGAAGACTACAGGGCCAAAGGAAATATCCTCCGATAACAAAGAGAAAGAAGCTTTCTGAGAAACTTCTTTGTGTCTGTGAAATCATCTCACAGAGTTACAGCTTTCCCCTCAAGAAGCCTTTCGCTAAGACAGTTCTAGTGGAATTGGCAAAGTGATATTTGGAAGCCCATAGACGGCTATTGTTAAAAGGAAATATCCTCAGATGAAATCTGGAAAGAAGCTCTCTGAGAAACTGCTCTGTGATGTGTGATTTCAACTCACGGAGTTACATCTGTATTTCTTGGATCTCTTTGCTAGCCTTATTTCTGCTGAATATGAGAACAGATATTTCGGATCCCTTTGAAGACTACAGGGCCAAAGGAAATATCCTCCGATAACAAAGAGAAAGAAGCTTTCTGAGAAACTTCTTTGTGTTCTGTGAAATCATCTCACAGAGTTACAGCTTTCCCCTCAAGAAGCCTTTCGCTAAGACAGATCTTCTGGAATTGGCAAAGTGATATGTGGAATCCCATAAAGGGCTATGGTGAAAAAGGAAATATCCTCCGATGAAATCTGGAAAGAAACTTTCTGAGAAACTCCTTAGTGTTCTGTTAATTCATCTCAGAGAGTTACATCTGTATTTCGTGGATCTCTTTGCTAGCCTTGTTTTTGTGGAATCTGAGAACAGATATTTCGGATCCCTTTGAAGACTATAGGGCCAAAGGAAATATCCTCCGATAACAAAGAGAGAGAAGCTTTCTGAGAAACTTCTTTGTGTTCTGTGAAATCATCTCACAGAGTTACAGCTTTCCCCTCAAGTAGCCTTTCGCTAAGACAGTTCTTGTGGAATTGGCAAAGTGATATTTGGAAGCCCATGGAGGGCTATGGTGAAAAAGGAAATATTCTCAGATGAAATCTGGAAAGAAGCTTTCAGAGAAACTGCTTAGTGTTCTGTTAATTCATCTCACAGAGTTACATCTGTATTTCGTGGATCTCTTTGCTAGCCTTATTTCTGTGGAATCTGAGAACAGATATTTCGGATCCCTTTGAAGACTATAGGGCCAAAGGAAATATCCTCCGATAACAAAGAGAAAGAAGCTTTCTGAGAAACTTCTTTGTGTTCTGTGAAATCATCTCACAGAGTTACAGCTTTCCCCTCAAGTAGCCTTTCGCTAAGACAGTTCTTGTGGAATTGGCAAAGTGATATTTGGAAGCCCATGGAGGGCCATGGTGAAAAAGGAATTATTCTCAGATGAAATCTGGAAAGAAGCTTTCTGAGAAACTGCTTAGTGTTCTGTGAATTCATCTCACAGAGTTACATCTGTATTTCGTGGATCTCTTTGCTAGCCTTATTTCTGTGGAATCTGAGAAGAGATATTTCGGATCCCGTTGAAGACTATAGGGCCAAAGGAAATATCCTCCGATAACAAAGAGAAAGAAGCCTTCTGAGAAACTTCTTTGTGTTCTGTGAAATCATCTCACAGAATTACAGCTTTCGCCTCAAGAAGCCTTTCGCTAAGAGAGTTCTTGTGGAGTTGGGAAAGTGATATTTGGAAGCCCATAGAGGACTATGGTGAAAAAGGAAATATCTTCAATTGAAATATGGAAAGAAGTTTCTGAGAAACTGCTCTGTGAAGTGTGACTTCCACTCACGGAGTTACATCTGTATTTCGTGGATCTCTTTGCTAGCCTTATTTCTGTGGAATCTGAGAACAGATGTTTCGGAACCCTTTGAACACTATAGGGCCAAAGCAAATATCATCCAATAACAAAGAGAAAGAAGCTTTCTGCGAAACTTCTTTGTGTTCTGTGAAATCATCTCACAGAGTTACAGCTTTCCCCTCAAGAAGCCTTTCACTAAGACAGTTCTTGTGGAATTGACAAAGTGATTTTTGGAAGCCCATAGAGGGCTATGGTGAAAAAGGAAATATCCTCTGATGAAATCTGGAAACAAGCATTCTGAGAAACTGCTTAGTGTTCTGTTAATTCTTCTCACAGAGTTACATCTCTATTTTGTGGATCTCTTTGCTAGCCTTATTTCTGTGGAATCTGAGAACAGATATTTCGGATCCCTTTGAAGACTATAGGGCCATAGGAAATATTCTCCGAAAACAAAGAGAAAGAAGATTTCTGAGAAACTTCTTTGTGTTCTGTGAAATCATCTCACAGAGTTACAGCTTTTCCCTCAAGATGCCTTTCGCTAAGACAGTTCTTGTGGAATTGGCAAAGTGATATTTGGAAGCCCTTAGAGGGCTATGGTGAAAAAGGAAATATCCTCAGATGAAATCTGGAAAGAAGCTTTCTGACAAACTGCTCTGTGATGTGACTTCCAGTCACAGAGTTACATCTGTATTTCGTGGATCTCTTTGCTAGCCTTATTTCTGTGGAATCTGAGAACAGATATTTCGGAACCCTTTGAAGACTATAGGGCCAAAGGAAATATCCTCTGATAACAAAGAGAAAGAAGCTTTCTGAGAAACTTCTTTGTGTTCTGTGAAATCATCTCACAGAGTTACAGCTTTCTCCTCAAGAAGCCTTTAGCTAAGACACATCTTGTGTAATTGGCAAAGTGATATTTGGAAGCCCTTAGAGGGCTATAGTGAAAAAGGATATATCCTCAGATGAAATCTGCATAGTAGCTTTCTGACAAACTGCTCTGTGATGTGACTTCCACTCACAGAGAAATATCTGTATTTCGTAGATCTCTTTGCTAGACTTATTTCTGTGGAATCTGAGAACAGATATTTCGGATCCCTTTGAAGACTATAGGGCCAAAGGAAATATTCTCCGATAAAAAAGAGAAAGAAGCTTTCTGAGAAACTTCCTTGTGTTCTGTGAAATCATCTCACAGAGTTCCAGCTTTCCCCTCAAGAAGCGTTTCGCTAAGAGAGTTCTTGTGGAATTAGCAAAGAGATATTTGGAAGCCCAACGAGGGCTATGATGAAATAAGAAATATCCTCAGATGAAATCTGGAAAGAAGCTTTCTGATAAACTGCTTAGTGTTCTGTTAATTCATCTCACAGAGTTACATCTGTATTTCGTGGATCTCTTTGCTAGCCTTATTTCTGTGGAATCTGAGAACAGATATTTCGGATCCCTTTGAAGACTATAGGGCCAAAGGAAACATCCCCCGATAACAAAGAGAAGGAAGCTTTCTGAGAAAATTCCTTGTGTTCTGGGAAATCAGCTCAGAGAGTTACAGCTTTCTCCTCAAGAACCGTTACGCTAAGGCAGTTCTTGTGGAATTGGCAAAGTGATATTTGGAAGCCCATAGAGGGCTATGGTGAAAAAGGAAATATCCTCAGATGAAAACTGGAAAGAAGATTTGTGAGAAAATGTTCTGTGATGTGTGACTTCCACTCACAGAGTTACATCAGTATTTCGTGGATCACTTTGCTAGCCTTATTTCTGTGGAATCTGAGAACAGATATTTCAGATCCCTTTGAAGACTATAGGGACAAAGGAAATATCCTCCGATAACAAAGAGAAAGAAGCTTTCTGAGAAACTTCTTTGTGTTCTGTGAAATCATCTCACAGAGTTACTGCTTTCACCTCCAGAAGCCTTTCTCTAAGTCAGTTCTTGTGGAATTGGCATACTGACATTTGGAAGCCCATAGAGGGCAATGGTGTAAAAGGAAATACCCTCAGATGAAACCTGGAAAGAAGCTCTCTGAGAAACCGCTTAGTGGTCTGTTAATTCATCTCACAGAGTTACATCTGTATTTCGTGGATCTCTTTGCTAGCCTTATTTCTGTGGAATCTGAGAACAGATATTTCGGATCCCTTTGAAGACTATAGGGCCAAAGGAAATATCCTCCGATAACAAAGAGAAAGAAGCTTTCTGAGAAACTTCTTTGTGTTCTGTGAAATCATCTCACAGAGTTACAGCTTTCCCCTCAAGTAGCCTTTCGCTAAGACAGTTCTTGTGGAATTGGCAAAGTGATATTTGGAAGCCCATGGAGGGCCATGGTGAAAAAGGAATTATTCTCAGATGAAATCTGGAAAGAAACTTTCTGAGAAACTGCTTAGTGTTCTGTTAATTCATCTCACAGAGTTACATCTGTATTTCGTGGATCTCTTTGCTAGCCTTATTTCTGTGGAATCTGAGAACAAATATTTCGGATCCCGTTGAAGACTATAGGGCCAAAGGAAATATCCTCCGATAACAAAGAGAAAGAAGCCTTCTGAGAAACTTCTTTGTGTTCTGTGAAATCATCTCACAGAATTACAGCTTTCGCCTCAAGAAGCCTTTCGCTAAGAGAGTTCTTGTGGAGTTGGGAAAGTGATATTTGGAAGCCCATAGAGGACTATGGTGAAAAAGGAAATACCTTCAATTGAAATATGGAAAGAAGCTTTCTGAGAAACTGCTCTGTGAAGTGTGACTTCCACTCACGGAGTTACATCTGTGTTTCGTGGATCTCTTTGCTAGCCTTATTTCTGTGGAATCTGAGAACAGATATTTCGGATCCCTTTGAAGACTATAGGGCTAAAGGGAATAACCTCCGATAACAAAGAGAAAGAAGCTTTCTGGGAAACTTCTTTGTGTTCTGTGAAATCATCTCACAGTGTTACAGCTTTCCCCTCAAGAAGCCTTTGGCTAAGACAGTTCTTGTGGAATTGGCAAAGTGATATTTGGAAGCCCATAGACGGCTCTGGTGAAAAAGGAAATATCCTCAGATGAAATCTGGAAAGAAGCTTTCTGAGAAACTGCTTCGTGTTCTGTTAATTCGTCTCACAGAGTTACATCTCTATGTTGTGGATCTCTTTGCTAGCCTTATTTCTGTGGAATCTGAGAACAGATGTTTCGGAACCCTTTGAACACTATGGTGCCAAAAGAAATATCATCCAATAACAAAGAGAAAGAAGCTTTCTGAGAAACTTCTTTGTGTTCTGTGAAATCATCTCACAGAGTTACAGCTTTCCCCTCAAGAAGCCTTTCGCTAAGACAGTTCTTGTGGAATTGGCAAAGTGATTTTTGGAAGGCCATAGAGGGCTATGGTGAAAAAGGAAATATCCTCTGATGAAATCTGGAAACAAGCATTCTGAGAAACTGCTTAGTGTTCTGTTAATTCATCTCACAGAGTTACATCTCTATTTTGTGGATCTCTTTGCTAGCCTTATTTCTGTGGAATCTGAGAACAGATATTTCGGATCCCTTTGAAGACTATAGGGCCATAGGAAATATTCTCCGATAACAAAGAGAAAGAAGATTTCTGAGAAACTTCTTTGTCTTCTGTGAAATCATCTCACAGAGTTACAGCTTTTCCCTCAAGAAGCCTTTCGCTAAGACAGTTCTTGTGGAATTGGCAAAGTGATATTTGGAAGCCCTTAGAGGGCTATGGTGAAAAAGGAAATATCCTCAGATGAAATCTGGAAAGAAGCTTTCTGACAAACTGCTCTGTGATGTGACTTCCACTCACAGAGAAACATCTGTATTTCGTAGATCTCTTTGCTAGACTTATTTCTGTGGAATCTGAGAACAGATATTTCTGATCCCTTTGAAGACTATAGGGCCAAAGGAAATATCCTCCGATAAAAAAGAGAAAGAAGCTTTCTGAGAAACTTCCTTGTGTTCTGTGAAATCATCTCACAGAGTTCCAGCTTTCCCCTCAAGAAGCGTTTCGCTAAGAGAGTTCTTGTGGAATTAGCAAAGAGATATTTGGAAGCCCAACGAGGGCTATGATGAAATAGGAAATATCCTCAGATGAAATCTGGAAAGAAGCTTTCTGATAAACTGCTTAGTGTTCTGTTAATTCATCTCACAGAGTTACATTTGTATTTCGTGGATCTCTTTGCTAGCCTTATTTCTGTGGAATCTGAGAACAGATATTTCGGATACATTTGAAGGCTATAGGGCCAAAGGAAATATCCTCCGATAACAAAGAGAAGGAAGCTTTATCAGAAACTTCTTTGTGTTCTGTGAAATCATCTCACAGAGTTACAGCTTTCAACTCAAGATGCCTTTCGCTAAGACAGTTCTTGTGGAATTGGCAAAGTGATATTTGGAAGCCCATAGAGGGCTATGGTGAAAAAGGAAATATCCTCAGATGAAATCTGGAATGAAGGTTTCTTAGAAACTGCTCGGTGATGTGTGACTTCCACTCTCAGAGTTACATCTATATTTCGTGGGTCTCTTTGCTAGCCTTATTTCTGTGGAATCTGAGAGAATATATTTTGGATCCCTTTGAAGACTATAGGGCCAAAGGAAATATCCTCCGAAAACAAAGAGAAAGAAGCTTTCTGAGAAATTTCTTTGTGTCCTGTGAAATCATCTCACAGAGTTACAGCTTTCCCCTCAAGAAGCCTATCGCTAAGACAGTTCTTGTGTCAATTGGCAAGGGATATTTGGAAGCCCATAGAGGGCTATGGTGAAAAAGGAAATATCCTCAGATGAAATCTGGAAAGAAGCTTTCTGAGAAACTGCTCTGTGACGTGTGACTTCCACTCACAGGGATACATCTGTATTTCGTGGCTCTCTTTGCTAGCCTTATTTCTGTGGAATCTGAGAACAGATATTTTGAATCGCTTTGAAGACTACAGGGCCAAAGGAAATATCCTTCGATAACAAAGAGAAGGAAGCTTTCTGAGAAACTTCCTTGTGTTCTGGGAAATCATCTGAGAGAGTTACAGCTTTCTCCTCAAGAACCGTTTCGCTAAGGCAGTTCTTGTGGAATTGGCAAAGTGATATTTGGAAACCCATAGATGGCTATGGTGAAAAAGGAAATATCCTCAGATGAAAACTGGAAAGAAGCTTTGTGAGAAAATGTTCTGTGATGTGTGACTTCCACTCACAGTGTTACATCAGTATTTCGTGGATCACTTTGCTAGCCTTATTTCTGTGGAATCTGAGAACAGATATTTCAGATCCCTTTGAAGACTATAGGGACAAAGGAAATATCCTCCGATAACATAGAGAAAGAAGCTTTCTGAGAAACTTCTTTGTGTTCTGTGAAATCATCTCACAGAGTTACTGCTTTCACCTCAAGAAGCCTTTCTCTAAGTCAGTTCTTGTGGAATTGGCATACTGACATTTGGAAGCCCATAGAGGGCAATGGTGAAAAAGGAAATACCCTCAGATGAAACCTGGAAAGAAGCTTTCTGAGAAACTGCTTAGTGGTCTGTTAATTCATTTCACAGAGTTACATCTGTATTTCGTGGATCTCTTTGCTAACATTATTTCTGTGGAAGCTGAGAACAGATATTTCGGATCCCTTTGAAGACTACAGGGCCAAAGGAAATACCCTGCTATAACAAAGAGAAACAAGCTTTCTGAGAAACTTCTTTGTGTCTGTGAAATCATCTCACAGAGTTACAGCTTTCCCCTCAAAATGCCTTTCGCTAAGACAATTCTTGTGGAATTGGAAAAGTGATATTTGGAAGTCCATAGAAGGCTATGGTGAAAAAGGAAATATCCTCAGATGAAATCTGGAAAGAATCTTTCTGAGAAACTGCTCTGTGATGTGTGATTTCCACTCACGGAGTTACATCTGTATTTCTTGGATCTCTTTGCTAGCCTTATTTCTGTGGAATCTGAGAACAGATATTTCGGATCCCTTTGTAGACTGTAGGGCCAAAGGAAATATCCTCCGATAACAAAGAGAAAGAAGCTTTCTGAGAAACTTCTTTGTGTTCTGTGAAATCATCTCACAGAGTTACAGCTTTCCCCTCAAGAAGCCTTTCGCTAAGACAGATCTTGTGGAATTGGCAAAGTGATAGGTGGAATCCCATAGAGGGCTATGGTGAAAAAAGAAATATCCTCAGATGAAATCTGGAAAGAAACGTTCTGAGAAACTCCTTAGTGTTCTGTTAATTCATCTCAGAGAGTTACATCTGGATTTCGTGGATCTCTTTGCCAGCCTTATTTCTGTGGAATCTGAGAACTGATATTTCTGATCCCTTTGGAGACTATAGGGCCAAAGGAAATATCCTCCGATAACAAAGAGAAAGAAGGTTTCTGAGAAACTTCTTTATGTTCTGTGAAATCATCTCACAGAATTACAGCTTTCCCCTCAAGTAGCCTTTCGCTAAGACAGTTCTTGTGGAATTGGCAAAGTGATATTTGGAAGCCATAGAGGGCTATCGTGAAAAAGGAAATATTCTCATATAAAATCTGGAAAGAAGGTTTCTGAGAAACTGCTTAGTGTTCTGTTAATTCATCTCACAAAGTTACATCTGTGTTTCGTGGATCTCTTTGCTAGCCTTATTTCTGTGGAATCTGAGAACAGATATTTCGGATCCCTTTGAAGACTATAGGGCCAAAGGAAATATCCTCCGATAACAAAGAGAAAGAAGTTTTCTGGGAAACTTCTTTGTGTTCTGTGAAATCATCTCAAAGAGTTACAGCTTTCCCCTCAAGAAGCCTTCCGCTAAAACAGATCTTGTAGAATTGGCAATGTGATATTTGGAAGCCCTTAGGGGGCTATAGTGAAAAAGGAAATATCCTCAGATGAAATCTGGAAAGAAGCTTTCTGAGAAACTGCTCTGTGAAGTGACTTCCACTCACAGAGTTACATCTGTGTTTCGTAGATCTCTTTGCTAGACTTATTTCTGTGGAATCTGAGAACAGATATTTCGGATCCCTTTGAAGACTATAGGGCCAAAAGAAATATCCTCCGACAAAAAAAGAGAAAGAAGCTTTCTGAGAAACTTCCTTGTGTTCTGTGAAATCATCTCACAGAGTTCCAGCTTTCCCCTCAAGAAGAGTTTCGCTAAGAGAGTTCTTGTGGAAATAGCAAAGTGATATTTGGAAGCCCAAGAGAGCTATGGTGAAAAAGGAAATATCCTCAGATAAAATCTGGAAAGAAGCTTTCTCAGAAACTGCTTAGTGTTCTGTTAATTCATCTCACAGAGTTACATCTGTATTTCGTGGATCTCTTTGCTAGCCTTATTTCTGTTGTATCAGAGAACAGATATTTCGGATCCCTTTGAAGACTATAGGGCCAAAGGAAATATCCTCCGATAACAAAGAGAAAGAAGGTTTCTGAGAAACTTCTTTGTGTTACGTGAAATCATCTCACAGAGTTACAGCTTTCCCCTCAAGAAGCCTTTAGCTAAGACAGTTCTTGTGGAATGGGCAAAGTGATAGTTGTAAGCCCACAGAGGGCTACGGTGAAAAAGGAAATATC
This sequence comes from Macaca mulatta, assembly GCF_049350105.2. Lineage (NCBI taxonomy): Eukaryota > Metazoa > Chordata > Mammalia > Primates > Cercopithecidae > Macaca > Macaca mulatta. The sequence continues at coordinate 34,454,857 of NC_133420.1, forward strand.
CTCAGACGAAATCTGGAAAGAAGCTTTCTGAGAAACTGCTTAGTATTCCGTTAATTCATCTCACAGAGTTACATCTGTATTTCGTGGATCCCTTTGTTAGCCTTATTTCTGTGGAATCTGAGTACAGATATTTCGGATCCCTTAAAGACTATAGGGCCAAAGGAAATATCCTCCGATACCAAAGAGAAAGAAGCTTTCTGAGAATGTTCTTTGTGTTCTCTGCAATCATGTCACAGAGTTACAGCTTTCCCCTCAAGAAGCCTTTCGCTAAGACAGGTCATGTGGAAATGGTAAAGTGGTATTTGGAAGCCCATAGAGGGCTATGGTGAAAAAGGAAATATCCTCAGATGAAATCTGGAAAGAAGCTTTCTGAGAAACTGCTCTGTGATGTGTGACTTCCACTCACGGAGTTACATCTGTAATTCGTGGGTCTCTTTGCTAGCCTTATTTCTGTGGTATCTGAGAACAGATATTTCGGATCCCTTTGAAGACTATAGGGCCAAAGGACATATCGTCCGATAACAAAGAGAAAGAAGCTTTCTGAGAAACTTCTTTGTGTTCTGTGAAATAACCTCACAGAGTTACAGCTTTCCCCTCAAGAAGTCTTTCGCTAAGACAGTTCTTGTGGAATTGGCAAAGTGATATTTGGAAGCCTATAGAGGGCTATGGTGAAAAATGAAATATCCTCATATGAAATCTGGGAAGAAGCTTTCTGAGAAACTGCTTAGTGTTCTGTTAATTCTTCTCACAGAGTTACATCTGTATTTCCTGGATCTCTTTGCTAGCCTTATTTCTGTTGAATCTGAGAACAGATATTTCGGATCCCTTTGAAGACTATAGGGCCAAAGGAAATATCCTCCGATAACGAAGAGAAAGAAGCTTTCTCAGAAACTTCTTTGTGTTCTGTGAAATCATATCACAGAGTTCCAGATTTCCCCTCAGGAAGCCTTTCGCTAAGAAAGTTCTTGTGGAATTGGCAAAGTGATATTTGGAAGCCCTTAGAGGGCTATGGTGAAAAAGGGAATATCCTCAGATGAAATCTGGAAAGAAGCTTATTGAGAAACTGCTTAGTGTTCTTTTAATTCATCTCACAGAGTTACATCTGTATTTCGTGGTTCTCTTTGCTAGCCTTATTTCTGTGGAATCTGAGAAAACATATTTCAGATCCCTTTGAGGAATATAGGGCAAAGGAAATATCCTCCGATAACAAAGAGAAAGAAGCTTTCTGAGAAACTTCTTTTTGTTCTGTGAAATCATCTCACAGAGTTACAGCTTTCCCCTGAAGAAGCCTTTCGCTAAGACAGTTCTTGTTGAATAGGAAAAATGATATTTGGAAGCCCATAAATGTACAGTGATAAAGGAAATATCCTCAGATGATATCGGAAAAGAACCTTTCTGAGAATCTGCTTAGTGTTCTGTTAATTCATCTCACAGAGTTACATCAGTATTTCGTGGATCTCTTTGCTAGCCTTATTTCTGTGGAATCCGAGAACACATATTTCGAATCCCTTTGAAGACTACAGGGCCAAAGGAAATAACTTCTGATAACAAAGAGGAAGAAGCTTTCTGAGAAACTTCTTTGGGTTCTGTGAAATAATCTCACAGAGTTACAGCTTTCCCCTCAAGAAGCCTTTCGGTAAGACAGTTCTTGTGGAATTGGCAAAGTGATATTTGGCACCCCATAGATGGTTCTGGTGAAAAGGGAAATATCCTCAGATGAAATCTGGAAAGAAGCTTTCTGAGAAACTGCTTAGAGTTCTGTTAATTCATCTCACAGAGTTACATCTGTATGTCGTGGATCTCTTTGGTAGCCTTATTTTTGTCGAATCAGAGAAGAGATATTTCGGATCCCTTTGAAGACTATAGGGCCAATGGAAATATCCTCCGATAACAAAGAGAAGGAAGCTTGCTGAGAAACATCCTTGTGTTCTGTGAAATCATCTCAAATAGTTACAGCTTTCCCCTCAAGAAGCTTTCCGCTAAGACAGATCTTGTGGAATTGGCAAAGTGATGTTTGGAAGCCCATAGAGGGCTACGGAGAAAAAAGAAATATCCTCAGATGAAATCTGAAAAGAAGCTTTCTGAGAAACTGCTTAGTGTTCTGTTAATTCATCTCACAGAGTTACTTCTGTATTTCGTGGATCTCTGTGCTAGCCTTATTTCTTTGGAGACTGAGAACAGATATTTTAGATCCCTTTGAAGACTATAGGACCAAAGGAAATATCCTCCGATAACAAAGAGAAAGAAGCTTTCTGAGAAAGTTCTTTGTGTTCTGTGAAATCAACTCACAGAGTTACAGCTTTCCCCTCAAGAAGCCTTTCGCTAAGACAGTTCTTGTGGAATTGGTAAAGTGGTATTTGGAAGCCCATAGAGGGCTATGGTGAAAAAGGAAATATCCTCAGATGAAATCTGGAAAGAAGCTTTCTGAGAAACTGCTTAGCGTTCTATTAATTCATCTCACAGAGATACATCTGTATTTCGTGGATCTCTTTGCTAGCATTATTTCTGTGGAAGCTGAGAACAGATATTTCGGATCCCTTTGAAGACTATAGGGCCAAAGGAATTATCCTCTGATAGCAAAGAGAAAGAGGCTTTCTGAGAAACTTCTTTGTGTTCGGTGATATCATCACACAAAGTTACAGCTTTCCCCTCAAGAAGCCTTTCTCTAAGACAGTTCTTGTGGAATTGGCAAAGTGATATTTGGAAGCCCAGGGAGGTCTATGGTGAAAAAGGAAATATCCTCAGATGAAATCTGGAAAGAAGCTTTCTGACAAACTGCTCTGTGACGTGAGACTTCCACTCACGGAGTTACATTTGTATTTCGTGGATCACTTTGCTAGCCTTATTTCTGTAGAATCTGAGAACAGATGTTTCAGATCCCTTTGAAGACTATAGCGCCAAATGAAATATCCTCCGATAACAAAGAGAAAGAAGCTTTCTAAGAAACTTCTTTGTGTTCTGTGAAATCATCTCACACAGTTACAGCTTTCCCCTCAAGAAGTCTTTCGCTAACATAGTTCTTATGGAATTGGCAAAGTGATATTTGGAAGCCCATAGAGTACTATGGTGAAAAAGGAAATATCCTCAGATGAAATTTGGAAAGAAGCTTTCTGAGAAACTGCTTAGTGTTCTGTTAATTCATCTCACTGAGTTACATCTGTATTGCGTGGATCTCTTTGCTAGCCTTATTTCTGTGGAATCTGATTACAGATATTGCGGATCCCTTTGAAGAGGATAGGGCCAAAGGAAATATCCTCCGATAAAAAGAGAAAGAAGCTTTCCGAGAAACTTCTTTGTGTTCTGTGAAATCATCTCACAGAGTTACAGCTTTCCCCTCAAGAAGCCATTCGCTAAGACAGATCTTGCGGAATTGGCCAAGTGATATTTGGAAGCCCAAGAGGGCTATGGTGAAAAAGGAAACATCCTCAGATGAAATCTGGAAAGAAGCTTTCTGAGAAACTGCTTAGTGTTCTGGTAATTCATCTCACAGAGTTTCATCTCTATTTCGTGGATCTCTTTGCTAGCCTTATTTCCGTGGAATGTGAAAACAGATATTTCGGATCCCTTTGAAATCTCTAGGGACAAAGGAAACATCCCCCAATAACAAAGAGAAAGAAGCTTTCTGAGAAACTTCTTTGTGTTCTGTGAAATAATCTCACAGAGTTACTTCTTTCCCCTCAAGAGCCTTTTGCTAAGACAGTTCTTGTGGAATTGGCAAAGTGATATTTGGAAGCAAATAAAGGGCTATGGTGAAAAAGGAAATATCCTCAGATGAAATCTGGAAAGAAGCTTTCTGAGAAACTGCTCTGTGATGTTTGACTTCCACTCACGGAGTTACATCTGTATTTCCTGGATCTCATTGCTAGCCTTATTTCTGTGGAATCTGAGAACAGATGATTCGGATCCCTTTGAAGACTATAGGGACAAAGGAAATATCCTCCGATAACAATTGAAAGAAGCTTTCTGAGAAACTTCTTTTTGTTCTATGAAATCATCTCACAGAGTTACCGCTTTCCCCTCAAGAAACCTTTCGCTAAGACCGTTCTTGTGGAATTGGCAAAGTGATATTTGGAAGCCCTTAGAGGGCTATGGTGAAAAAGGAAATATCCTCAGATGAAATCTGGAAATAAGCTTTCTGAGAAACTGCTTAGTGCTCTGTTAATTCATCTCACAGAGTTACATCTGTATTTCGTGGATCTCTTTGCTAGCCTTATTTCTGTGGAATCGGAGAACAGATATTTCGGATCCCTTTGAAGACTATAGGGCCAAAGGAAATATCCTCCGATAACAAAGAGAAAGAAGATTTCTCGGAAACTTCTTTGTGTTCTGTGAAATCATCTCTCAGAGTTACAGCTTTCCCCTCAAGAAGCCTTTCGCTATGACAGTTCTTGTGGAATCTGCAAAGTGATATTTGGAAGCCCTTAGAGGGCTATAGTGAAAGAGGAAATATCCTCAGATGAAATCTGGAAGGAAGCTTTCTGAGAAACTGCTTTGTGATGTGTGACTTCCACTCACAGAATTACATCTCTATTTCGTGGTCTCTTTGCTAGCTTTATTTATGCGGAATCTGAGAACAGATATTTCAGATCCCTTTTAAGAGTACAGGGCATTAGTAAATATCTGCCGATAACAAAGAGAAAGAAGCCTTCTGAGAAACTTCTTTGTGTTTTTTGAAATCATCTCACAGAGTGACAGCTTTCCCCTTAAGAGGCCGCTCGCTAAGACTCTTCTTGTGGAATTCCCAAAGTGATATTTGGAAGCCCATAGAGGGCTGTGGTGAAAAATAAAATATCCTCAGATGAAATCTGGAAAGAAGCTTTCTGAGAAACTTCTCTGTGTTCTGTGAAATCATCTAACAGAGTTACAGCTTTCCCCTCAAGAAGCCTTTCGCTAAGAGAGTTCTTGTGGAATATGCAAAGTGATATTTGGAAGCCCATAGTGGGCTATGATGAAAAAGGAAATATCCTCAGATGAAATCTGGAAAGAAGCTTTCTGAGAAACTGCTTAGTGTTCTGTTCAATCATCTCACAGATTTACAGCTTTTCCCTCAAGAAGCCGCTTGATAAGCCTGTTTTTCTGGAATTTGCAAAGTGATATTTGGAAGCCCATAGAGGGCTATGGTGAAAAAGAAAATATCCTCAGATGAAATCTCGAAAGAAGCTTTCTGAGAAACTGCTTTGTGATGTGTGACTTCCACTCACAGAGTAACATCTGTTTTTCGTGGATCTCTTTGCTTGCCTTATTTCTGAGGAATCCGAGAACAGATATTTTGGATCCCTTTGAAGACTATAGGGCCAAAGGAAATATCCTCTGATAACAAAGAGAAAGAAGCTTTCAGAGAAACTCCTTACTGTTCTGTTAATTCATCTCACAGAGTTACAGCTTTCCCCTCAAGAGGCCGCTCACTAAGCATCTTCTTGTGTAATTCGCAAAGTGATATTTGGAACCAAATAAAGGGCTATGGTTAAAAATGAAATATTCTCAGAGAAAAACTGGAAAGAAGCTTTCTGAGAAACTGCTTTGTGATGTGTGACTTCCACTCACAGAGTTACCTCTGTATTTCGTGGATCTCTTTGCAAGCCTTATTTCTGTGGAATCTGAGAACAGATATTTCGGATGCCTATGAAGACTTTTGGGCCAAAGGAAATATCCTCCGATAACAAAGAGAAAGAAGCTTTCTGAGAAACTTCTTTGTGTTCTGTGAAATCATCTCACTCACTTACAACTTTCTTCTCAAGAAGCCTTTCGCGAAGACAGTTCTTGTGGAATTTGTAAAGTGATATTTGGAAGCCCATAGAGGGCTATGTTGAAAAAGGAAATATCCTCATATGAAATCTGGAAAGGAGCTTTCTTATAAACTGCTTAGTGTTCTGTTAAATCATCTCACAGAGTTACAGCTTTTCCCTCAAGAAGCCGCTCGGTATGCCTGTTCTTCTGGAATTTGCAAAGTAACTCTGTGAGCCGATTTCACAGAACACAAAGAAATTTCTACGGAACTTTCTTTCTCTTTGTTTTCAGAGGATATTTCCTTTGGCCTTATAGTCTTCAATTGCATCCGAAATATCGGTTCTCAGATTCCACAGAAATAAGGCTAGCAAAGAGATCCACGAAATACAGATGTAACTCTGTGAGTGGAAGTCACACATCACAAAGCAGTTTCTCCTAAATCTTCTTTCCAGTTTTTCTCTGAGGATAATTTCTTTTTCACCATAGCCCTCTATGGACTTCCAAAGATCACTTTGCGAATTCCAGAAGAACAGGCATAGCGAGCGGCTTCTTGAGGGGAAAGTTGTAACTCTGTTAGATGAATTAAGAGAACACTAAGCAGTTTCTCAGAAAGTTTCTTTCCAGATTTCATCTGAGGATATTTCGTTTTTCAACTTAGCCCTCTATGGGCTTCCAAATATCACTTTGCAAATCCCACAAGAACTGTGTTAACGAAAGGCTTCTTGAGGGGAAAGCTGTAACTCTGTGAGATGATTTCACAGAACACAAAGAAGTTTCTCAGAAAGCTTTCTTTCTCTTTGTTATCGGAGGATATTTCCTTTGTCCCTATAGTCTTCAAAGGGATCCGAAACATCTGTTCTCAGATTCCACAGAAATAAGGCAAGCAAAGAGATCCACGAAATACAGACGTAACTCTGTGAGTGGAAGTCACACATCACAAAACAGTTTCTCAGAAAGCTTCTTTCCAGTTTTTCTCTGAGGATATTTTCTTTTTCACCATAGGCTCTATGGGCTTCCACATATCACTTTGCAAATTCCACAAGAACAGTCTTAGCGAGCGGCGTTTTGAGGGGAAAGCAGTAAGTCTGTGAGATGAATTAACAGAACACTAAGCAGTTTCACAGAAAGCTTCTTTCCAGATTTCATCTGAGAATATTTCCTTTTTCACCATAGCCCTCTATGGGCTTCCAAATATCACTTTGCAAATTCCACAAGAACTTTCTTAGCAAAAGACTTGTTGAGGGGAAAGCTGTAACTCTGTGAGAGGATCTCACAGAACACAAAGAAGTTTCTCAGAAACCTTCTTTCTCGTTGTTATCGGAGGATATTTCCTTTTGCCCTATAGTCTTCAAAGGGATCCCAAATATCTGTTCTCAGATTCCACAGAAATAAGGCTAGCAAAGAGATCCACGAAATACAGATGTAACACTTTGAGTGGAAGTCACTCATCACAAAGCAGTTTCTCAGAAAGCTTCTTTCCAGTTTTTCTCTGAGGATATTTTCTTTTTCACCATAGCACTTTAGGGGCTTCCAAATATCACTTTGCGAATTCCACAAGAACAGACTTAGCGAGCGGCTTCTTGAGGGGAAAGCTGTAACTCTTTGAGATGAATTAACACAGCACTAAGCAGTTTCTCAGAAAGCTTTTTTACAGATTTCATCTGTGGATATTTCATTTTTCATCATAGAGCTATATTGGCTTCCAAATATCACTTTGCAAATTCCACAATAACTGTCTTAGAGAAAGGCTTCTTGAGGGGAAAGCTACAACTCTGTGAGATGATTTCACAGAACACAAAGACGTTTCTCAGAAAGCTTCTTTCTCTTTGCTATCGGCGGATATTTCCTACGGCCCTATAGTCTTCAAAGGGATCCGAAATATCTGTTCTCACATTCCTCAGAAATAAGGGTATCAAAGAGATCCATGAAATACAGATGTAATTCTGTGAGTGGAAGTCCCACATCACAAAGCAGTTTCTCAGAAAATTTCTTTCCAGTTTTTCTCTGAGGATATTTTCTTTTTCATCATAGCCCTCTATGGGCTTCCAAATATCACTTTGCGAATTCCACACGAACCAGCTTAGCGAGGGGCGTCTTGAGGGGAAAGCTGTAATTCCGAGAGGTTAATTAACAGAATACTAAGCAGTTTCTCAGAAAGCTTCTTTCCAGATTTCATCTGAGGATATTTCCTTTTTCACCATGGCCTTCTATGGCCTTCCAAATATCACTTTCCATTTTCCACAAGAACTGTCTTAGCAAAAGGCTTCTTCAGGGGAAATCTGTAACTCTGTGAGATGATTTCACAGAACACAAAGAAGTTTCTCAGAAAGCGTCTTTCTCTTTCTTATGGGAGGATATTTCCTATGGCCCTTTAATCTTCAAAGGGATCCGAAATATCTGTTCTCAGATTCCACAGAAATAAGGCTAGCAAAGAGATTCACGAAATACAGATGTAACTCTGTGACTGGAAGTCCCACATCACAAAGCCGTTTCTCAGAGAGCTTCTTTCCAGTTTTTCTCTGAGGATATTTTCTTTTTCACCGTAGCCTTCTATGGGCTTCCAAATATCTCTTTGCGAATTCCACAAGAACTGTCTTAGCGAAAGACGTCTTGAGGGGAAAGCTGTTACTCTGTGAGATGATTTCATCGAACACAAAGAAGTTTCTCAGAAAGCTGCTTTCTCTTAGTTATCGGAGGATATTTCCTTTGGCCCTATAGTCTTCAAAGGGATCCGAAATATCTGTTCTCAGATTCCACAGAAATAAGGCTAACAAAGAGATCCACGAAATACAGATGTAAGCCTGGGAGATGAATTAACAGAACACTGAGCAATTTCTCAGAAAGCTTCTTTCCAGATTTCATCTGAGGATATTTCCTTTTTCACCACAGCCCTCTATGGTCTCCCAAATATCACTTTGCAAATTCCACAAGAACTGTCTTAGCGAAAGGCTTCCTGAGGGAAAGCTGTAACTCTGTGAGATGATTTCACAGAACACAAAGAAGTTTCTTAGAAAGCTTCTTTCTCTTTGTTATCGGAGGATATTTCCTTTGGCCCTATAGTCTTCAAAGGGATCCGAAATATCTGTTCTCAGATTCCACAGAAATAAGGCTAGCAAAGAGATCCACAAAATACAGTTGTAACTCCGTGAGATGAATTAACAGAACAGTAAGCAGTTTCTCCGAAAGATTCTTTCCAGATTTCATCTGAGGATATTTCCTTTTTCACCGTACCCCTCTATGGGCTTCCAAATATCACTTTGCCAATTCCACAAGAAATGTCTTAGCGAAAGGCTTCTTGAGGGGAAAGCTGTAACTCTGTGAGATGATTTCACAGAACACAAAGAAGTTTCTCAGAAAGCTTCTTTCCCTTTGTTATCGGAGGATATTTCCTTTGGCCCTATAGTCTTCAAAGGGATTCGAAATATCTGCTCTCAGATTCCACAGAAATAAGGCTAGCAAAGAGATCCACGAAATACAGATGTAAATCTGTGAGATGAATTTACAGAACACCAAGCAGTTTCTCAGAAAGCTTCTTTCCAGATTTCATAGGAGGATATTTCCTTTTTCACCATAGCCCTCTGGGGGCTTCCACATATCACTTTGCCAATTCCACAAGAACTGTCTTAGCGAAAGGCTTCTTGAGGGGAAAGCTGTAACTCTGTGAGATGATTTCACAGAACACAAAGAAGTTTCTCAGAAAGCTTCTTTCTCTTTCTTATCGGAGGATATTTCGGTTGGCACTATAGTCTTCAAAGGGATCCGAAATATCTGTTCTCAGATTCCACAGAAATAAGGCTAGCAAAGAGATCCACGAAATACCGATGTAACTCTGTGAGATGAATTAACAGAACACTAAGCAGTTTCTCAGAAAGCTTCTTTCCAGATTTCATCTGAGGATATTTACTTTTTCACCATTGCCCTCTAAGGACTTCCAAATATCACTTTGCGAATTCCACAAGAACTGTCTTAGCGAAAGGCTTAATGAGGGGAAAGCTGTAACTCTGTGAGATGATTTCACAGAACACAAAGAAGTTTCTCAGAAAGCTTCTTTCTCTTTGTTATCGAAGGATATTTCCTTTGGCCCTATAGTCTTCAAAGGGATCCGAAATATCTGTTCTCAGATTCCACAGAAATAAGGCTAGCAAGGAGATCCACGAAATACAGATTTAACTCTGTGAAATGACTTAACAGAACACTAAGCAGTTTCTCAGGAAGCTTCTTTCCAGATTTCATTTCAGGATATTTCCTTTTTCACCAAAGACCTCTAGGGGCTTCCAAATATCACTTTGCCAATTCCACAAGAAGTGTCTTAGCGAAAGGCTTCCTGAGGGGAAAGCTGTAACTCTGTGAGATGATTTCACAGAACAAAAAGAAGTTTCTCAGAAAGCTTCTTTCTCTTTGTTATCGGAGGATATTTCCTTTGGCCCTATCGTCTTCAAAGGGATCCGAAATATCTGTACTCAGATTCCACAGAAATAAGGCTAGCAAATAGATCCACGAAATACAGATGTAACTCTGTGAGATGAATTAACAGAACACTAAGCAGTTTCTCAGAAAGCTTCTTTCCAGATTTCATAGGAGGATATTTGCTTTTTCACCATAGCCCTCTAGGGGCTTCCAATTATCACATTGCCCACTCCACAAGAACTGTCTTAGCGAAAGGCTTCTTGAGGGGAAAGCTGTAACTCTGTGAGATGATTTCACAGAACACAAAGAAGTTTCTTAGAAAGCTTCTTTCTCTTTGTTATCGGAGGATATTTCCTTTGGCCCTATAGTCTTCAAAGGGATCCGAAATATCTGTTCTCAGATTCCACAGAAATAAGGCTAGCAAAGAGATCCACAAAATACAGTTGTAACTCCGTGAGATGAATTAACAGAACAGTAAGCAGTTTCTCCGAAAGATTCTTTCCAGATTTCATCTGAGGATATTTCCTTTTTCACCGTACCCCTCTATGGGCTTCCAAATATCACTTTGCCAATTCCACAAGAAATGTCTTAGCGAAAGGCTTCTTGAGGGGAAAGCTGTAACTCTGTGAGATGATTTCACAGAACACAAAGAAGTTTCTCAGAAAGCTTCTTTCCCTTTGTTATCGGAGGATATTTCCTTTGGCCCTATAGTCTTCAAAGGGATTCGAAATATCTGCTCTCAGATTCCACAGAAATAAGGCTAGCAAAGAGATCCACGAAATACAGATGTAAATCTGTGAGATGAATTTACAGAACACCAAGCAGTTTCTCAGAAAGCTTCTTTCCAGATTTCATAGGAGGATATTTCCTTTTTCACCATAGCCCTCTGGGGGCTTCCACATATCACTTTGCCAATTCCACAAGAACTGTCTTAGCGAAAGGCTTCTTGAGGGGAAAGCTGTAACTCTGTGAGATGATTTCACAGAACACAAAGAAGTTTCTCAGAAAGCTTCTTTCTCTTTCTTATCGGAGGATATTTCGGTTGGCACTATAGTCTTCAAAGGGATCCGAAATATCTGTTCTCAGATTCCACAGAAATAAGGCTAGCAAAGAGATCCACGAAATACCGATGTAACTCTGTGAGATGAATTAACAGAACACTAAGCAGTTTCTCAGAAAGCTTCTTTCCAGATTTCATCTGAGGATATTTACTTTTTCACCATTGCCCTCTAAGGACTTCCAAATATCACTTTGCGAATTCCACAAGAACTGTCTTAGCGAAAGGCTTAATGAGGGGAAAGCTGTAACTCTGTGAGATGATTTCACAGAACACAAAGAAGTTTCTCAGAAAGCTTCTTTCTCTTTGTTATCGAAGGATATTTCCTTTGGCCCTATAGTCTTCAAAGGGATCCGAAATATCTGTTCTCAGATTCCACAGAAATAAGGCTAGCAAGGAGATCCACGAAATACAGATTTAACTCTGTGAAATGACTTAACAGAACACTAAGCAGTTTCTCAGAAATCTTCTTTCCAGATTTCATCTGAGGATATTTCCTTTTTCACCATAGCCCTCTAGGGGCTTCCAAATATCACTTTGCCAATTCCACAAGAACTGTTTTAGCGAAAGGCTTCTTGAGGGGAAACCTGTAACTCTTTGAGATGATTTCACAGAACACAAAGAAGTTTCTCAGAAAGCTTCTTTCTCTTTGTTATCGGAGGATATTTCCTTTGGCCCTACAGTGTTCAAAGGGATCCGAAATATCTGTTCTCAAATTCCACCGAAATAAGGCTAGCAAGGAGATCCATAAAATACAGATGTAACTCTGTGAGATGAATTAACAGAACGCTAAGCAGTTTCTCAGAAAGCTTCTTTCCAGATTTCATCTGAGGATATTTCCTTTTTCACCATAGCCCTCTACGGGCTTCCAAATATCACTTTGCCAATTCCACAAGAACTGTCTTAGTGAAAGGCTTGTTCAGAGAAAAGGTGTAACTCTGTGAGAACTTTTCACGGAACACAAAGAAGTTTCTCAGGAAGCCTCTTTCTCTTTGTTATCGGAGGATATTTCGTTTGGCCCTATCGTCTTCAAAGGGATCCGAAATATCTGTTCTCAGATTCCACAGAAATAAGGCTAGCAAAGAGATCCACGAAATACAGATGTAACTCTGTGAAATGACTTAACAGAACACTAAGCAGTTTCTCAGAAAGCTTCTTTCCAGATTTCATCTGAGGATATTTCCTTTTTCACCATAGCCCTCTAGGGGCTTCCAAATATCACTTTGCCAATTACACAAGAACTGTCTTAGCGAAAGGCTTCTTGAGGTGAAAGCTGTAACTCTGTGAGATGATTTCACAGAACACCAAGAAGTTTCTCAGAAAGCTTCTTTCTTTTCGTTATCGGAGGATATTTCCTTTGGCCCTATAGTGTTCAAAGGGATCCGAAATATCTGTTCTCAGATTCCACAGAAATAAGGCTAGCAAAGAGATCCACGAAATACAGATGTAACTCTGTGAGATGAATTAACAGAACACTAAGCAGTTTCTCCGAAAGCTTCTTTCCAGATTTCATCTGAGGATATTTCCTTTTTCACCATAGCCCTCTAGGGGCTTCCAAACATCACCTTGCCTATTCCACAAGAACTGTCTTAGGAAAGGCTTCTTGAGGGGAAAGCTGTAACTCTGTGAGATGATTTCACAGAACACAAAGAAGTTTCTCAGAAAGCTTCTTTCTCTTTGTATCGGAGGATATTTCGTTTGGCCCTATCGTCTTCAAAGGGATCCGAAATATCTGTTCTCAGATTCCACAGAAATAAGGCTAGCAAAGAGATCCACGAAATACAGATGTAACCCTGTGAAATGACTTAACAGAACACTAAGCAGTTTCTCAGAAAGCTTCTTTCCAGATTTCATCTGAGGATATTTCCTTTTTCAACATAGCCCCCTATGGGCTTCCAAATTTCACTTTTCCAATTCCACAAGAACTGTTTTAGTGAAAGGCTTCTTGAAGGGAAACCTGTAACTCTGTGAGATGATTTCACAGAACACAAAGAAGTTTCTCAGAAAGCTTCTTTCTCTTTGTTATCGGAGGATATTTCCTTTGGCCCTATAGTGTTCAAAGGGATCCGAAATATCTGTTCTCAAATTCCACAGAAATAAGGCTAGCAAGGAGATCCATAAAATACAGATGTAACTCTGTGAGATGAATTAACAGAACGCTAAGCAGTTTCTCAGAAAGCATCTTTCCAGATTTCATCTGAGGATATTCCTTTTTCACCATAGCCCTCTATGGGCTTCCAAATATCACTTTGCCAATTCCACAAGAACTGTCTTAGTGAAAGGCTTGTTGAGAGGAAAGGTGTAACTCTGTGAGAACATTTCACAGAACACAAAGAAGTTTCTCAGAAAGGTTTTTTCTCTTTGTTATCGGAGGATATTTCGTTTGGCCCTATAGTCTTCAAAGGGATCCGAAATATCTGTTCTCAGATTCCACAGAAATAAGGCTAGCAAAGAGATCCACGAAATACAGATGTAACTCTGTGAGATGAATTGACAGAACACTAAGCAGTTTCTCAGAAAGCTTCTTTCCAGATTTCATCTGAGGATATTTCCTTTTTCACCAAAGACCTCTAGGGGCTTCCAAATATCACTTTGCCAATTCCACAAGAAGTGTCTTAGCGAAAGACTTCCTGAGGGGAAAGCTGTAACTCTGTGAGATGATTTCACAGAACACAAAGAAGTTTCTCAGAAAGCTTCTTTGTTTTTGTTATCGGAGGATATTTCCTTTGGCCCTATCGTCTTCAAAGGGATCCGAAATATCTGTTCTCAGATTCCACAGAAATAAGGCTAGCAAAGAGATCCACGAAATACAGATGTAACTCTGTGAGATGAATTAACAGAACACTAAGCAGTTTCTCAGAAATCTTCTTTCCAGATTTCATCTGAGGATATTTGCTTTTTCACCACAACCCTCTATGGGATTCCAATTATCACTTTGCCAATTCCACAAGAACTGTCTTAGGAAAGGCTTCTTGAGGGGAAAGCTGTAACTCTGTGAGATGATTTCACAGAACACAAAGTAGTTTCTCAGGAAGCTTCTTTCTCTTTGTTATCGAATAATATTTTTTTGACCCTGTAGTCTTCAAAGGGATCCGAAATATCTGTTCTCAGATTCCACAGAAATTAGGCTAGCAAAGAGATCCACGAAATACAGATGTATCTCTGTGAGATGAATTAACAGAACACTAAGCAGTTTCTCAGAAAGCTTCTTTCCAGATTTCATCTGAGGATATTTCCTTTTTCACCAAAGACCTCTAGGGGCTTCCAAATATCACTTTGCCAATTCCACAAGAACTTTCTTAGCGAAAGGCTTCTTGAGGTGAAAGCTGTAACTCTGTGAGATGATTTCACAGAACACAAAGAAGTTTCTCAGAAAGCTTCTTTCTCTTTGTTATCGCAGGATATTTCCTTTGGCACTATCGTCTTCAAAGGGATCCGAAATATCTGTTCTCAGATTCCACAGAAACAAGGCTAGCAAAGAGATCCACGAAATACAGATGTAACTCTGTGAGATGAATTAACAGAACACTAAGCAGTTTCTCAGAAAGTTTCTTTCCATTTTTCATCTCAGGATATTTCCTTTTTCACCATAGCCCTCTATGGGCTTCCAAATATCACTTTGCCAATTCCACAAGAACTGTCTTAGCGAAAGGCTTCTTGAGAGAAAAGCTGTAACTCTGTGAGAATATTTCACAGAACACAAAGAAGTTTCTCAGAAAGCTTCATTCTCTTTGTTATCGGAGGATATTTCGTTTGGCCCTATAGTCTTCAAAGGGATCCGAAATATCTGTTCTCAGATTCCACAGAAATAAGGCTAGCAAAGAGATCCACGAAATACAGATGTAACTCTGTGAGATGAATTAACAGAACACTAAGCAGTTTCTCAGAAAGTTTCTTTCCATTTTTCATCTGAGGATATTTCCTTTTTCACCAGAGCCCTCTATGGTCTTCCAAATATCACTTTGCCAATTCCACAAGACCTGTCTTAGCGAAAGGCTTCTTGAGAGGAAAGCTGTAACTCTGTAAGAAGATTTCACAGAACACAAAGAAGTTTCTCACAAAGCTTCATTCTCTTTGTTTTCGGAGGATATTTCGTTTGGCCCTATAGTCTTCAAAGGGATCCGAAATCTCTGTTCTCAGATTTCACAGAAATAAGGCAAACAAAGAGATCCACGAAATACAGATGTAACTCTGTGAGATGAATTAAGAGAACATTAAGCAGTTTCTCAGAAAGCTTCTTTCCAGATTTCATCTGAGGATATTTTCTTTTTCACCATAGCCCTCTATGGGCTTCGAAATATCACTTTGCCAATTCCACAAGAACTGTCTTAGCGAAAGGCTTCTTGAGGGGAAAGCTGTAACTCTGTGAGATGATTTCACAGAACACAAAGAAGTTTCTCAGAAAGCTTCTTTCTCTTTGTTATCGGAGGTTATTTCCTTTGGCCCTATAGTCTTCGAAGGGATCAGAAATATCTGTTCTCAGATTCCACAGAAATAAGGCTAGCAAAGAGATCCACGAAATACAGATGTAACTCTGTGAGATGAATTAACAGAACACTAAGCAGTTTCTCAGAAAGCTTCTTTCCAGATTTCATCTGAAGATATTTCCTTTTTCACCATAGCCCTCTAGAGGCTTCCAAATATCACTTTGCCAATTCCACACGAACTGTCTTAGCGAAAGGCTTCTTGAGGGGAAAGCAGTAACTCTGTGAGATGATTTCACAGAACACAAAGAAGTTTCTCAGAAAGCTTCTTTGTTTTTGTTATCGGAGGATATTTCCTTTGGCCCTATAGTCTTCAAAGGGATCCGAAATATCTGTTCTCAGATTCCACAGAAATAAGGCTAGCAAAGAGATCCACGAAATACAGATGTAACTCTGTGAGATGAACTAACAGAACACTAAGCAGTTTCTCGGAAAGCTTCTTTCCTGGTTTCATCTGAGGATATTTCCTTTTTCACCACAGCCCTCTATGGGCTTCCAAATATCACTTTGCCAATTCCACAAGAACTGTCTGAGGAAAGGCTTCTTCAGGGGAAAGCTGTAACTCTGTGAGATGATTTCACAGAACACAAAGAAGTTTCTCAGGAAGCTTCTTTCTCTTTGTTATCGAAGGATATTTCCTTTGGCCATGTAGTCTTCAAAGCGATCCGAAATATCTGTTGTCAGATTCCACAGAAATAAGGCTAGCAAAGAGATCCACGAAATACAGATGTAACTCTGTGAGATGAATTAACAGAACACTAAGCAGTTTCTCAGAAAGCTTCTTTCCAGATTTCATCTCAGGATACTTCCTTTTTCACCATAGCCCTCTATGGTCTTCCAAATATCACTTTGCCAATTCCACAAGAACTGTCTTAGCGAATGGCTTCTTGAGGGGAAAGCTGTAACTGTGTGAGATAGTTTCACAGAGCACAAAGAAGTTTCTCAGAAAGCTTCTTTCTCTTTGTTATCGAAGGATATTTCCTTTGGCCCTATACTCTTCGAAGGGATCAGAAATATCTGTTCTCAGATTCCACAGAAATAAGGCTAGCAAAGAGATCCACGAAATTCAGATGTAACTCTGTGAGATGAATTAACAGAACACTAAGCAGTTTCTGAGAAAGCTTCTTTCCAGATTTCATGTGAGGATATTTCCTTTTTCACCATAACCCTCTATGGGCTTCCAAATATCGCTTTGCCAATTCCATAAGAACTGTCTTAGCGAAAGGCTTCTTGAGGGGAAAGCTGTAACTCTGTGAGATGATTTCACAGAACAAAAAGAAGTTTCTCAGAAATCTTCTTTCTCTTTGTATCGGAGGATATTTCCTTTGGCCCTATAGTCTTCAAAGGGATCCGAAATATCTTTTCTCAGATTCCACAGAAATAAGGCTAGCAAAGAGATCCACGAAATACAGATGTAACTCTGTGAGATGAATTAACAGAACACTAAGCAGTTTCTCCGAAAGCTTCTTTCCAGATTTCATCTGAGGATATTTCCTTTTTCACCATAGCCCTCTATGGGCTTCCAAATATCACTTTGCCAATTCCACAAGAACTGTCTTAGTGAAAGGCTTCTTGAGGGGAAAGCTGTAATTCTGAGAGATAATTTCACAGAGCACAAAGAAGTTTCTCAGAAAGCTTCTTTCTCTTTGTTATCGAAGGATATTTCCTTTGGCCCTATAGACTTCGAAGGGATCAAAATATCTGTTCTCAGATTCCACAGAAATAAGGCTAGCAAAGAGATCCACGAAATACAGATGTAACTCTGTGAGATGAATTAACAGAACACTAAGCAGTTTCTCAGAGGCTTCTTTCCAGATTTCATCGGAGGATATTTCCTTTTTCACCATAGCCCTCTATGGGCTTCCCAATATCACTTTGCCAATTCCCCAAGAACTGTCTAGCGAAAGCCTTCTTGAGGGCAAACCTGTAACTCCGTGAGATGATTTCACAAAACACAGAGAAGTTTCTCAGAAAGCTTCTTTCTCTTTGCTATCGGCGGATATTTCGTTTGGCCCTATAGTCTTCAAAGGGATCCGAAATATCTGTTCTCAGATTACACAGAAATAAGGCTAGCAAAGAGATTAACGAAATACAAATGTAACTCTGTGAGATGAATTAACAGAACACTAAGCAGTTTCTCAGAAAGCTTCTTCCCAGATTTCATCTGAGGATATTTCCTTTTTCACCATAGCCCTCTAAGGGCTTCCAAATATCACTTTGCCAATTCCACAAGAACTGTCTTACGATAGGCTTCTTGAGGGGAAAGCTGTAACTCTGTGAGATGATTTCACAGAACACAAAGAAGTTTTTCAGAAAGCTTCTTTCCCTTTGTTATCGGAGGATATTTCCTTTGGCCCTATTGTCTTCAAAGGGATCCGAAATATCTGTTCTCAGATTCCACAGAAATAAGGCTAGCAAAGAGATCCACTAAATACAGATGTAACACTGTGAGATGAATTAACAGAACACTAAGCAGTTTCTCACAAAGCTTCTTTCCAGATTTCATCTGAGGATATTTCCTTTTTCACCATAGCCCTCTAGGGGATTCCAAATATCACTTTGCCAATTCCACAAGAAGTGTCTTAGCGAAAGGCTTCTTCAGGGTAAAGCTGTAACTCTGTGAGATGATTTCACAGAACACAAAGAAGTTTCTCAGAAAGCTTCTTTCTCTTTGTTATCGGAGGATATTTCCTTTGGCCCTATAGTCTTCAAAGGGATCCGAAATATCTGTTCTCAGATTCCACAGAAATAAGGCTAGCAAAGAGATCCACGAAATACAGATGTAACTCTGTGAGATGAATTAACAGAACACTAAGCACTTTCTCTGAAAGCTTCTTTCCAGATTTCATCTGAGGATATTTCGTTTTTCACCATAGCCCTCTAAGGGTTTCCAAATATCACTTTGCCAATTCCACCAGAAATGTCTTAGCGAAAGTCTTCTTGAGGGGAAAGCTATAACTCTGTGAGATGATTTCACAGAACACAAAGAAGTTTCTCAGAAAGCTTCATTCTCTTTGTTATCGGAGGATATTTCCTTTGGCCCTATAGTCTTCAAAGGGATCCGAAATATCTGTTCTCAGATTCCACAGAAATAAGGCTAGCAAAGAGATCCACGAAATACAGATGTAACTCTGTGAGATGAATTAACAGAACACTAAGCAGTTTCTCAGAAAGCTTCTTTCCAGATTTCATCTGAGGATATTTCCTTTTTCACCACTGCCCTCTACGGGCTTCCAAATATCACTTTCCCAATTCCACAAGAACTGTCTTAGCGAAAGGCTTCTTGAGGGGAAAGCTGTAACTCTGTGAGATGATTTCACAGAACACAAAGAAGTTTCTCAGAAAGCTTCTTTCTCTTTGTTATCGAAGGATATTTCCTTTGACACTATAGTCTTCAAAGGGATCCGAAATATCTGTTCTCAGATTCCACAAAAATAAGACTAGCAAAGAGAACCACGAAATACAGATGTAACTCTGTGAGATGAATTAACAGACAATAAGCAGTTTCTCAGAAAGCTTCTTTCCAGATTTCATCTGAGGATATTTCCTTTTTCACCATAGCCCTCTATGGGCTTCGAAATATCAGTTTGCCAATTCCACAAGAACTGGCTTAGCGAAAGGGTTCTTGAGGGGAAAGCTGTAACTCTGTGAGATGATTTCACAGAACACAAAGAAGTTTCTCAGAAAGCTTCTTTCTCTTTGTTATCGGAGGATATTTCCTTTGGCCCTATCGTCTTCAAAGGGATCCGAAATATCTGTTCTCAGATTCCACAGAAATAAGGCTAGCAAAGAGATCCACGAAATACAGATGTAACTCTGTGAGATGAATTCACAGAACACTAAGCAGTTTCTCAGAAAGCTTCTTTCTAGATTTCATCTGAGGATATTTCCTTTTTCACCATAGCCCTCTAGGGGATTCCAATTATCACTTTGCCCACTCCACAAGAACTGTCTTAGCGAAAGGCTTCTTGAGGGGAAAGCTGTAAATCTGTGAGATGATTTCACAGAACACAAAGAAGTTTCTCAGAAAGCTTCTTTCTCTTTGTTATCGGAGGATATTTCCTTTGGCGCTATAGTCTTCAAAGGGATCGGAATATCTGTTCTTAGATTCCACAGAAATAAGGCTAGCAAAGAGATCCACGAAATACAGATGTAACTCTGTGAGATGAATTAACAGAACACTAAGCAGTTTCTCAGAAAGCTTCTTTCCAGATTTCATCTGAGGATATTTCCTTTTTCACCATAGCCCTCTATGGGCTTCCAAATATCACTTTGCCAATTACACAAGAACTGTCTTAGCGAAAGGCTTCTTGAGGGGAAAGCTGTAACTCTGTGAGATGATTTCACAGAACACAAAGAAGTTTCTCAGAAAGCTTCTTTCTTTTTGTTATCGGAGGATATTTCCTTTGGCCCTATAGTGTTCAAAGGGATCCGAAATATCTGTTCTCAGATTCCACAGAAATAAGGCTAGCAAAGAGATCCACGAAATACAGATGTAACTCTGTGAGATGAATTAACGGAACACTAAGCAGTTTTCAGAAAGCTTCTTTCCAGATTTCATCTGAGGATATTTCCTTTTTCACCACAGCCCTCTATGGGCTTCCAAATATCACCTTGCCAATTCCACAAGAACTGTCTTAGGAAAGGCTTCTTGAGGGGAAAGTTGTAACTCTGTGAGATGATTTCACAGAACACAAAGAAGTTTCTCAGAAAGCTTCTTTCTCTTTGAATCGGAGGATATTTCCTTTGGCCCTATAGTCTTCAAAGGGATCCGAAATATCTGTTCTCAGATTCCACAGAAAAAAGGCTAGCAAAGAGACCCACGAAATACAGTTATAACTCTGTGAGATGAATTAACAGAACACTAAGCAGTTTCTCCGAAAGCTTCTTTCCAGATTTCATCTGAGGATATTTCCTTTTTCACCGTAGCCCTCTATGGGCTTCCAAATATCACTTTGCTAATTCCACAAGAACTGTCTTAGCGAAAGGCTTCCTGAGGGGAAAGCAGTAACTCTGTGAGATAATTTCACAGAGCACAAAGACGTTTCTCAGAAAGCTTCTTTCTCTTTGTTATCGAAGGATATTTCCTTTGGCCCTATAGTCTTCGAAGGGATCAGAAATATCTGTTCTCAGATTACACAGAAATAAGGCTAGCAAAGAGATCCACGAAATACAGATGTAACTCTGTGAGATGAATTAACAGAACACTAAGCAGTTTCTCCGAAAGCTTCTTTCCAGATTTCATTTGAGGATATTTCCTTTTTCACCGTAGCCCTCTATGGGCTTCCAAATATCACTTTGCCAATTCCTCAAGAACTGTCTTACGATAGGCTTCTTGAGGGGAAAGCTGTAACTCTGTGAGATGATTTCACAGAACACAAAGAAGTTTTTCAGAAAGCTTCTTTCCCTTTGTTATCGGAGGATATTTCCTTTGGCCCTATCGTCTTCAAAGGGATCCGAAATATCTGTTCTCAGATTCCACAGAAATAAGGCTAGCAAAGAGATCCACTAAATACAGATGTAACACTGTGAGATGAATTAACAGAACACTAAGCAGTTTCTCACAAAGCTTCTTTCCAGATTTCATCTGAGGATATTTCCTTTTTCACCATAGCCCTCTAGGGGATTCCAAATATCACTTTGCCAATTCCACAAGAAGTGTCTTAGCGAAAGGCTTCTTCAGGGTAAAGCTGTAACTCTGTGAGATGATTTCACAGAACACAAAGAAGTTTCTCAGAAAGCTTCTTTCTCTTTTTTATCGGAGGATATTTCCTTTGGCCCTATCGTCTTCAAAGGGATCCGAAATATCTGTTCTCAGATTCCACAGAAACAAGGCTAGCAAAGAGATCCACGAAATACAGATGTAACTCTGTGAGATGAATTAACAGAACACTAAGCAGTTTCTCAGAAAGTTTCTTTCCATTTTTCATCTGAGGATATTTCCTTTTACACCATAGCCCTCTATGGTCTTCCAAATATCACTTTGCCAATTCCACAAGAACTGTCTTAGCGAAAGGCTTCTTGAGAGGAAAGCTGTAACTCTGTAAGAAGATTTCACAGAACACAAAGAAGTTTCTCACAAAGCTTCATTCCCTTTGTTTCCGGAGGATATTTCGTTTGGCCCTATAGTCTTCAAAGGGATCCGAAATCTCTGTTCTCAGATTTCACAGAAATAAGGCAAACAAAGAGATCCACGAAATACAGATGTAACTCTGTGAGATGAATTAACAGAACATTAAGCAGTTTCTCAGAAAGCTTCTTTCCAGATTTCATCTGAGGATATTTTCTTTTTCACCATAGCCCTCTATGGGCTTCCAAATAGCACTTTGCCAATTCCACAAGAACTGTCTTAGCGAAAGGCTTCTTGAGGGGAAAGCTGTAACTCTGTGAGATGATTTCACAGAACACAAAGAAGTTTCTCAGAAAGCTTCTTTCTCTTTGTTATCGGAGGTTATTTCCTTTGGCCCTATAGTCTTCCAATGGATCCGAAATATCTGTTCTCAGATTCCACAGAAATAAGCCTAGCAAAGAGATCCACGAAATACAGATGTAACTCTGTGAGATGAATTAACAGAACACTAAGCAGTTTCTCAGAAAGCTTCTTTCCAGATTTCATCTGAAGATATTTCCTTTTTCACCATAGCCCTTTAGAGGCTTCCAAATATCACTTTGCCAATTACACAACAACTGTCTTAGCGAAAGGCTTCTTGAGGGGAAAGCTGTTACTCTGTGAGATGATTTCACAGAACACAAAGAAGTTTCTCAGAAAGCTTCTTTGTTTTTGTTATCGGAGGATATTTCCTTTGGCCCTATAGTCTTCAAAGGGATCCGAAATATCTGTTCTCAGATTCCACAGAAATAAGGCTAGCAAAGAGATTCACGAAATACAGATGTAACTCTGTGAGATGAATTAACAGAACACTAAGCAGTTTCTCGGAAAGCTTCTTTCCAGGTTTCATCTGAGGATATTTCCTTTTTCACCACAGCCCTCTATGGGCTTCCAAATATCACTTTGCCAATTCCACAAGAACTGTCTTAGGAAAGGCTTCTTCAGGGGAAAGCTGTAACTCTGTCAGATGATTTCACAGGACACAAAGAAGTTTCTCAGAAAGCTTCTTTCTCTTTGTTATCGCAGGATATTTCCTTTGGCCCTATCGTCTTCAAAGGGATCCGAAATATCTGTTCTCAGATTCCACAGAAACAAGGCTAGCAAAGAGATCCACGAAATACAGATGTAACTCTGTGAGATGAATTAACAGAACACTAAGCAGTTTCTCAGAAAGTTTCTTTCCATTTTTCATCTGAGGATATTTCCTTTTTCACCATAGCCCTCTATGGGCTTCCAAATATCACTTTGCCAATTCCACAAGAACTGTCTTAGCGAAAGGCTTCTTGAGAGAAAAGCTGTAACTCTGAGAGAAGATTTCACAGAACACAAAGAAGTTTCTCAGAAAGCTTCATTCTCTTTGTTATTGGAGGATATTTCGTTTGGCCCTATAGTCTTCAAAGGGATCCGAAATATCTGTTCTCAGATTCCACAGAAATAAGGCTAGCAAAGAGATCCACGAAATACCGATGTAACTCTGTGAGATGAATTAACAGAACACTAAGCAGTTTCTCCGAAAGCTTCTTTCCAGATTTCATTTGAGGATATTTCCTTTTTCACCGTAGCCCTCTATGGGCTTCCAAATATCACTTTGCCAATTCCTCAAGAACTGTCTTACGATAGGCTTCTTGAGGGGAAAGCTGTAACTCTGTGAGATGATTTCACAGAACACAAAGAAGTTTTTCAGAAAGCTTCTTTCCCTTTGTTATCGGAGGATATTTCCTTTGGCCCTATCGTCTTCAAAGGGATCCGAAATATCTGTTCTCAGATTCCACAGAAATAAGGCTAGCAAAGAGATCCACTAAATACAGATGTAACACTGTGAGATGAATTAACAGAACACTAAGCAGTTTCTCACAAAGCTTCTTTCCAGATTTCATCTGAGGATATTTCCTTTTTCACCATAGCCCTCTAGGGGATTCCAAATATCACTTTGCCAATTCCACAAGAAGTGTCTTAGCGAAAGGCTTCTTCAGGGTAAAGCTGTAACTCTGTGAGATGATTTCACAGAACACAAAGAAGTTTCTCAGAAAGCTTCTTTCTCTTTTTTATCGGAGGATATTTCCTTTGGCCCTATAGTCTTCAAAGAGATCCGAAATATCTGTTCTCAGATTCCACAGAAATAAGGCTAGCAAAGAGATACACGAAATACAGATGTAACTCTGTGAGATGAATTAACAGAACACTAAGCACTTTCTCTGAAAGCTTCTTTCCAGATTTCATCAGAGGATATTTCGTTTTTCACCATAGCCCTCTAAGGGTTTCCAAATATCACTTTGCCAATTCCACCAGAAATGTCTTAGCGAAAGTCTTCTTGAGGGGAAAGCTATAACTCTGTGAGATGATTTCACAGAACACAAAGAAGTTTCTCAGAAAGCTTCATTCTCTTTGTTATCGGAGGATATTTCCTTTGGCCCTATACTCTTCAAAGGGATCCGAAATATCTGTTCTCAGATTCCACAGAAATAAGGCTAGCAAAGAGATCCACGAAATACAGATGTAACTCTGTGAGATGAATTAACAGAACACTAAGCAGTTTCTCAGAAAGCTTCTTTCCAGATTTCATCTGAGGATATTTCCTTTTTCACCACTGCCCTCTATGGGCTTCCAAATATCACTTTGCCAATTCCACAAGAAGTGTCTTAGCGAAAGGCTTCTTGAGGGGAAAGCTGTAACTCTGTGAGATGATTTCACAGAACACAAAGAAGTTTCTCAGAAAGCTTCTTTCTCTTTGTTATCGAAGGATATTTCCTTTGACACTATAGTCTTCAAAGGGATCCGAAATATCTGTTCTCAGATTCCACAAAAATAAGACTACCAAAGAGAACCACGAAATACAGATGTAACTCTGTGAGATGACTTAAAAGACAATAAGCAGTTTCTCAGAAAGCTTCTTTCCAGATTTCGTCTGAGGATATTTCCTTTTTCACCATAGCCCTCTATGGGCTTCCAAATATCACTTTGCCAATTCCACAAGAAGTGTCTTAGCGAAAGACTTCCTGAGGGGAAAGCTGTAACTCTGTGAGATGATTTCACAGAACACAAAGAAGTTTCTCAGAAAGCTTCTTTCTCTTTGTTATCGAAGGATATTTCCTTTGGCCCTATAGTCTTCAAAGGGATCCGAAATATGTCTTCTCAGATTCCACAGAAATAAGGCTAGCAAAGAGATCCACGAAATACAGATGTAACTTTGTGAGATGAATTAACAGAACACTAAGCAGTTTCTCAGAAAGCTTCTTTCCAGATTTCATCTGAGGATATTTGCTTTTTCACCACAACCCTCTATGGGATTCCAAATATCACTTTGCCAATTCCACAAGAACTGCCTTAGGAAAGGCTTCTTGAGGGGAAAGCTGTAACTCTGTGAGATGATTTCACAGAACACAAAGTAGTTTCTCAGGAAGCTTCTTTCTGTTTGTTATCGAATAATATTTCCTTTGACCCTGTAGTCTTCAAAGGGATCCGAAATATCTGTTCTCAGATTCCACAGAAATAAGGCTAGCAAAGAGATCCACGAAATACAGATGTACCTCTGTGAGATGAATTAACAGAACACTAAGCAGTTTCTCAGAAAGCTTCTTTCCAGATTTCATCTGAGGATATTTCCTATTTCACCAAAGACCTCTAGGGGCTTCCAAATATCACTTTGCCAATTCCACAAGAACTGTCTTAGCGAAAGGCTTCTTGAGGTGAAAACTGTAACTCTGTGAGATGATTTCACAGAACACAAAGAAGTTTCTCAGAAAGCTTCTTTCTCTTTGTTATCGCAGGATATTTCCTTTGGCCCTATCGTCTTCAAAGGGATCCGAAATATCTGTTCTCAGATTCCACAGAAACAAGGCTAGCAAAGAGATCCACGAAATACAGATGTAACTCTGTGAGATGAATTAACAGAACACTAAGCAGTTTCTCAGAAAGTTTCTTTCCATTTTTCATCTGAGGATATTTCCTTTTACACCATAGCCCTCTATGGTCTTCCAAATATCACTTTGCCAATTCCACAAGAACTGTCTTAGCGAAAGGCTTCTTGAGAGGAAAGCTGTAACTCTGTAAGAAGATTTCACAGAACACAAAGAAGTTTCTCACAAAGCTTCATTCCCTTTGTTTCCGGAGGATATTTCGTTTGGCCCTATAGTCTTCAAAGGGATCCGAAATCTCTGTTCTCAGATTTCACAGAAATAAGGCAAACAAAGAGATCCACGAAATACAGATGTAACTCTGTGAGATGAATTAACAGAACATTAAGCAGTTTCTCAGAAAGCTTCTTTCCAGATTTCATCTGAGGATATTTTCTTTTTCACCATACCCTCTATGGGCTTCCAAATAGCACTTTGCCAATTCCACAAGAACTGTGTTAGCGAAAGGCTTCTTGAGGGGAAAGCTGTAACTCTGTGAGATGATTTCACAGAACACAAAGAAGTTTCTCAGAAAGCTTCTTTCTCTTTGTTATCGGAGGTTATTTCCTTTGGCCCTATAGTCTTCCAATGGATCCGAAATATCTGTTCTCAGATTCCACAGAAATAAGCCTAGCAAAGAGATCCACGAAATACAGATGTAACTCTGTGAGATGAATTAACAGAACACTAAGCAGTTTCTCAGAAAGCTTCTTTCCAGATTTCATCTGAAGATATTTCCTTTTTCACCATAGCCCTTTAGAGGCTTCCAAATATCACTTTACCAATTACACAACAACTGTCTTAGCGAAAGGCTTCTTGAGGGGAAAGCTGTTACTCTGTGAGATGATTTCACAGAACACAAAGAAGTCTCTCAGAAAGCTTCTTTGTTTTTGTTATCGGAGGATATTTCCTTTGGCCCTATAGTCTGCAAAGGGATCCGAAATATCTGTTCTCAGATTCCACAGAAATAAGGCTAGCAAAGAGATTCACGAAATACAGATGTAACTCTGTGAGATGAATTAACAGAACACTAAGCAGTTTCTCGGAAAGCTTCTTTCCAGGTTTCATCTGAGGATATTTCCTTTTTCACCACAGCCCTCTATGGGCTTCCAAATATCACTTTGCCAATTCCACAAGAACTGTCTTAGGAAAGGCTTCTCCAGGGGAAAGCTGTAACTCTGTGAGATGATTTCACAGAACACAAAGAAGTTTCTCAGAAAGCTTCTTTCTCTTTGTTATCGCAGGATATTTCCTTTGGCCCTATCGTCTTCAAAGGGATCCGAAATATCTGTTCTCAGATTCCACAGAAACAAGGCTAGGAAAGAGATCCACGAAATACAGATGTAACTCTGTGAGATGAATTAACAGAACACTAAGCAGTTTCTCAGAAAGTTTCTTTCCATTTTTCATCTGAGGATGTTTCCTTTTTCACCATAGCCCTCTATGAGCTTCCAAATATCACTTTGCCAATTCCACAAGAACTGTCTTAGCGAAAGGCTTCTTGAGAGAAAAGGTGTAACTCTGTGAGAAGATTTCACAGAACACAAAGAAGTTTCTCACAAAGCTTCATTCTCTTTGTTATCGGAGGATATTTCGTTTGGCCCTATAGTCTTCAAAGGGATCCGAAATATCTGTTCTCAGATTCCACAGAAATAAGGCTAGCAAAGAGATCCACGAAATACAGATGTAACTCTGTGAGATGAATTAACAGAACACTAAGCAGTTTCTCAGAAAATTTCTTTCCATTTTTCATCTGAGGATATTTCCTTTTTCACCATAGCCCTCTATGGTCTTCCAAATATCACTTTGCCAATTCCACAAGAACTGTCTTAGCGAAAGGCTTCTTGAGAGGAAAGCTGTAACTCTGTAAGAAGATTTCACAGAACACAAAGAAGTTTCTCACAAAGCTTCATTCTCTTTGTTTTCGGAGGATATTTCGTTTGGCCCTATAGTCTTCAAAGGGATCCGAAATCTCTGTTCTCAGATTTCACAGAAATAAGGCAAACAAAGAGATCCACGAAATACAGATGTAACTCTGTGAGATGAATTAAGAGAACATTAAGCAGTTTCTCAGAAAGCTTCTTTCCAGATTTCATCTGAGGATATTTTCTTTTTCACCATAGCCCTCTATGGGCTTCGAAATATCACTTTGCCAATTCCACAAGAACTGTCTTAGCGAAAGGCTTCTTGAGGGGAAAGCTGTAACTCTGTGAGATGATTTCACAGAACACAAAGAAGTTTCTCAGAAAGCTTCTTTCTCTTTGTTATCGGAGGTTATTTCCTTTGGCCCTATAGTCTTCGAAGGGATCAGAAATATCTGTTCTCAGATTCCACAGAAATAAGCCTAGCAAAGAGATCCACGAAATACAGATGTAACTCTGTGAGATGAATTAACAGAACACTAAGCAGTTTCTCAGAAAGCTTCTTTCCAGATTTCATCTGAAGATATTTCCTTTTTCACCATAGCCCTCTATCGGCTTCCAAATATCACTTTGCCAATTCCACACGAACTGTCTTAGCGAAAGGCTTCTTGAGGGGAAAGCTGTAACTCTGTGAGATGATTTCACAGAACACAAAGAAGTTTCTCAGAAAGCTTCTTTGTTTTTGTTATTGGAGGATATTTCCTTTGGCCCTATAGTCTTCAAAGGGATCCGAAATATCTGTTCTCAGATTCCACAGAAATAAGGCTAGCAAAGAGATTCACGAAATACAGATGTAACTCTGTGAGATGAATTAACAGAACACTAAGCAGTTTCCCGGAAAGCTTCTTTCCAGGTTTCATCTGAGGATATTTCCTTTTTCACCACAGCCCTCTATGGGCTTCCAAATATCACTTTGCCAATTGCACAAGAACTGTTTGAGGAAAGGCTTCTTCAGTGGAAAGCTGTAACTCTGTGAGATGATTTCACAGAACACAAAGAAGTTTCTCAGGAAGCTTCTTTCTCTTTGTTATCGAAGGATATTTCCTTTGGCCCTGTAGTCTTCAAAGCGATCCGAAATATCTGTTGTCAGATTCCACAGAAATAAGGCTAGCAAAGAGATCCACGAAATACAGATGTAACTCTGTGAGATGAATTAACAGAACACTAAGCAGTTTCTCAGAAAGCTTCTCTCCAGATTTCATCTGAGGATATTTCCTTTTTCACCATAGCCCTCTATGGGCTTCCAAATATCACTTTGCCAATTCCACAAGAACTGTCTTAGCGAAAGGCTTCTGGAGGGGAAAGCTGTAACTCTGTGAGATGATTTCACAGAACACAAAGAAGTTTCTCAGAAAGCTTCTTTCTCTTTGTATCGGAGGATATTTCCTTTGGCCCTATCGTCATCAAAAGGGATCCGAAATATCTTTTCTCAGATTCCACAGAAATAAGGCTAGCAAAGAGATCCACGAAATACAGTTGTAACTCTGTGAGATGAATTAACAGAACACTAAGCAGTCTCTCCGAAAGCTTCTTTCCAGATTTCATCTGAAGATATTTCCTTTTCCCCGTAGCCCTCTATGGGATTCCAAATATCACTTTGCCAATTCCACAAGAACTGTCTTAGCGAATGGCTTCTTGAGGGGAAAGCTGTAACTGTGTGAGATAGTTTCACAGAGCACAAAGAAGTTTCTCAGAAAGCTTCTTTCTCTTTGTTATCGAAGGATATTTCCTTTGGCCCTATACTCTTCGAAGGGATTAGAAATATCTGTTCTCAGATTCCACAGAAATAAGGCTAGCAAAGAGATCCACGAAATACAGATGTAACTCTGTGAGATGAATTAACAGAACACTAAGCAGTTTCTCAGAAAGCTTCTTTCCAGATTTCATCTGAGGATATTTCCTTTTTCACCATAACCCTCTATGGGCTTCCAAATATCACTTTGCCAATTCCATAAGAACTGTCTTAGCGAAAGGCTTCTTGAGGGGAAAGCTGTAACTCTGTGAGATGATTTCACAGAACAAAAAGAAGTTTCTCAGAAATCTTCTTTCTCTTTGTATCGGAGGATATTTCCTTTGGCCCTATAGTCTTCAAAGGGATCCGAAATATCTTTTCTCAGATTCCACAGAAATAAGGCTAGCAAAGAGATCCACGAAATACAGTTGTAACTCTGTGAGATGAATTAACAGAACACTAAGCAGTTTCTCCGAAAGCTTCTTTCCAGATTTCATCTGAGGATATTTCCTTTTTCACCATAGCCCTCTATGGGCTTCCATATATCACTTTGCCAATTCCACAAGAACTGTCTTAGTGAAAGGCTTCTTGAGGGGAAAGCTGTAATTCTGTGAGATAATTTCACAGAGCACAAAGAAGTTTCTCAGAAAGCTTCTTTCTCTTTGTTATCGAAGGATATTTCCTTTGGCCCTATAGACTTCGAAGGGATCAGAAATATCTGTTCTCAGATTCCACAGAAATAAGGCTAGCAAAGAGATCCACGAAATACAGATGTAACTCTGTGAGATGAATTAACAGAACACTAAGCAGTTTCTCAGAGGCTTCTTTCCAGCTTTCATCGGAGGATATTTCCTTTTTCACCATAGCCCTCTATGGGCTTCCCAATATCACTTTGCCAATTCCCCAAGAACTGTCTAGCGAAAGCCTTCTTGAGGGGAAACCTGTAACTCCGTGAGATGATTTCACAAAACACAGAGAAGTTTCTCAGAAAGCTTCTTTCTCTTTGCTATCGGAGGATATTTCGTTTGGCCCTATAGTCTTCAAAGGGATCCGAAATATCTGTTCTCAGATTACACAGAAATAAGGCTAGCAAAGAGATTAACGAAATACAAATGTAACTCTGTGAGATGAATTAACAGAACACTAAGCAGTTTCTCAGAAAGCTTCTTCCCAGATTTCATCTGAGGATATTTCCTTTTTCACCATAGCCCTCTAAGGGCTTCCAAATATCACTTTGCCAATTCCACAAGAACTGCCTTACGATAGGGTTCTTGAGGGGAAAGCTGTAACTCTGTGAGATGATTTCACAGAACACAAAGAAGTTTTTCAGAAAGCTTCTTTCCCTTTGTTATCGGAGGATATTTCCTTTGGCCCTATTGTCTTCAAAGGGATCCGAAATATCTGTTCTCAGATTCCACAGAAATAAGGCTAGTAAAGAGATCCACCAAATCCAGATGTAACTCTGTGAGATGAATTAACAGAACACTAAGCAGTTTCTCAGAAAGCTTCTTTCCAGTTTTCATCTGAGGATATTTCCTGTTTCACCATAGCCCTGTATGGTCAACCAAATATCACTTTGCTAATTCCACAAGAACTGTCTTAGCGAAAGGCTTCTTGAGGAGAAAGCTGTAACTCTGTGAGATGATTTCACAGAACACAAAGAATTTTCTCAGAAAGCTTCTTTCTCTTTTTTATCGGAGGATATTTCGTTTGGCCCTATGGTCTTCAAAGGGATACGAAATATCTGTTCTCAGATTCCACAGAAATAAGGCTTCCAAAGAGATCGACGAAATACAGATGTAAGTCTGTGAGATGAATTAACAGAGCACTAAGCAGTTTCTCAGAAAGCTTCTTTCCAGATTTCATCTGAGGATATTTCCTTTTTCACCACAGCCCTCTATGGGCTTCCAAATATCACTTTGCCAATTCCACAAGAACTGTCTTAGCGAAAGGCTTCTTGAGAGGAAAGCTGTAACTCTGTAAGAAGATTTCACAGAACACAAAGAAGTTTCTCACAAAGCTTCATTCCCTTTGTTTTCGGAGGATATTTCGTTTGGCCCTATAGTCTTCAAAGGGATCCGAAATCTCTGTTCTCAGATTTCACAGAAATAAGGCAAACAAAGAGATCCACGAAATACAGATGTAACTCTGTGAGATGAATTAACAAAACATTAAGCAGTTTCTCAGAAAGCTTCTTTCCAGATTTCATCTGAGGATATTTTCTTTTTCACCATAGCCCTCTATGGGCTTCGAAATAGCACTTTGCCAATTCCACAACAACTGTCTTAGCGAAAGGCTTCTTGAGGGGAAAGCTGTAACTCTGTGAGATGATTTCACAGAACACAAAGAAGTTTCTCAGAAAGCTTCTTTCTCTTTGTTATCGGAGGTTATTTCCTTTGGCCCTATAGTCTTCCAATGGATCCGAAATATCTGTTCTCAGATTCCACAGAAATAAGCCTAGCAAAGAGATCCACGAAATACAGATGTAACTCTGTGAGATGAATTAACAGAACACTAAGCAGTTTCTCAGAAAGCTTCTTTCCAGATTTCATCTGAAGATATTTCCTTTTTCACCATAGCCCTCTAGAGGCTTCCAAATATCACTTTGCCAATTACACAACAACTGTCTTAGCGAAAGGCTTCTTGAGGGGAAAGCTGTAACTCTGTGAGATGATTTCACAGAACACAAAGAAGTTTCTCAGAAAGCTTCTTTGTTTTTGTTATCGGAGGATATTTCCTTTGGCCCTATAGTCTTCAAAGGGATCCGAAATATCTGTTCTCAGATTCCACAGAAATAAGGCTAGCAAAGAGATTCACGAAATACAGATGTAACTCTGTGAGATGAATTAACAGAACACTAAGCAGTTTCTCGGAAAGCTTCTTTCCAGGTTTCATCTGAGGATATTTCCTTTTTCACCATAGCCCTCTATGGGCTTCCAAATATCACTTTGCCAATTCCACAAGAACTGTCTTAGCGAAAGGCTTCTGGAGGGGAAAGCTGTAACTCTGTGAGATGATTTCACAGAACACAAAGAAGTTTCTCAGAAAGCTTCTTTCTCTTTGTATCGGAGGATATTTCCTTTGGCCCAATCGTCATCAAAAGGGATCCGAAATATCTTTTCTCAGATTCCACAGAAATAAGGCTAGCAAAGAGATCCACGAAATACAGTTGTAACTCTGTGAGATGAATTAACAGAACACTAAGCAGTCTCTCTGAAAGCTTCTTTACAGATTTCATCTGAAGATATTTCCTTTTTCACCGTAGCCCTCTATGGGCTTCCAAATATCATTTTGCCCATTCCACAAGAACTGTCTTAGCGAATGGCTTCTTGAGGGGAAAGCTGTAACTGTGTGAGAAAATTTCACAGAGCACAAAGAAGTTTCTCAGAAAGCTTCTTTCTCTTTGTTATCGAAGGATATTTCCTTTGGCCCTATACTTTTCGAAGGGATCAGAAATATCTGTTCTCAGATTCCACAGAAATAGGGCTAGCAAAGAGATCCACGAAATACAGATGTAACTCTGTGAGATGAATTAACAGAACACTAAGCAGTTTCTCAGAAAGCTTCTTTCCAGATTTCATCTGAGGATATTTCCTTTTTCACCATAACCCTCTAGGGGTTCCAAATATCACTTTGCCAATTCCACAAGAACTGTCTTAGCGAAAGGCTTCTTGAGGGGAAAGCTGTAACTCTGTGAGATGATTTCACAGAACACAAAGAAGTTTCTCAGAAATCTTCTTTCTCTTTGTATCGGAGGATATTTCCTTTGGCCCTATAGTCTTCAAAGGGATCCGAAATATCTTTTCTCAGATTCCACAGAAATAAGGCTAGCAAAGAGATCCACGAAATACAGTTGTAACTCTGTGAGATGAATTAACAGAACACTAAGCAGTTTCTCCGAAAGCTTCTTTCCAGATTTCATCTGAGGATATTTCCTTTTTCACCATAGCCCTCTATGGGCTTCCAAATATCACTCTGCCAATTCAACAAGAACTGTCTTAGCGAAAGGCTTCTTGAGGGGAAAGCTGTAATTCTGTGAGATAATTTCACAGAGCACAAAGAAGTTTCTCAGAAAGCTTCTTTCTCTTTGTTATCGAAGGATATTTCCTTTGGCCCTATAGTCTTCGAAGGGATCAGAAATATCTGTTCTCAGATTCCACAGAAATAAGGCTAGCAAAGAGATCCACGAAATACAGATGTAACTCTGTGAGATGAATTAACAGAACACTAAGCAGTTTCTCAGAGGCTTCTTTCCAGATTTCATCGGAGGATATTTCCTTTTTCACCATAGCCCTCTATGGGCTTCCCAATATCACTTTGCCAATTCCCCAAGAACTGTCTAGCGAAAGCCTTCTTGAGGGGAAAGCTATAACTCTGTGAGATGATTTCACAGAACACAAAGAAGTTTCTCAGAAAGGTTCATTCTCTTTGTTATCGGAGGATATTTCCTTTGGCCCTATAGTCTTCAAAGGGATCCGAAATATCTGTTCTCAGATTCCACAGAAATAAGGCTAGGAAAGAGATCCACGAAATACAGATGGAACTCTGTGTGTGGAAGTCACACATCACAAAGCAGTTTCTCAGAAAGCTTCTTTCCAGTTTTTCTCTGAGGATATTTTCTTTTTCACCATAGCCCTCCATGGGCTTCCAAATATCACCTTGCAAATTCCACAAGAACTGTCTTAGCGAGCGGCTTCTTGAGGGGAAAGCTGTAACGCTGTGAGAAGAATTAACAGAACACAAAGCCGTTACTCAGAAAGCTTCTTTCCAGATTTCATCTGAGGATATTTCCTTTTTCACCATAGCCCTCTAAGGGCTTCCAAATATCACTTTGTAAATTCCACAAGAACTGTCGTTGCGAAAGGCTTCTTGAGGGGAAAGCTGTAATTCCGTGAGATGATTCCACAGAAAAAAAAGAGGTTTCTCAGAAAGCTTCTTTCTCTTTGTTATCGAAAGATATTTCCTTTGGCCCTACAGTCTTCGAAGGGATCCGAAATATCTGTTCTCAGATTCCACAGAAATAAGGCTAGCAAAGAGATCCACGAAATACAGATGTAACTGTGTGAGTGGAAGTCACACATCACAAAGCAGTTTCTCAGAAAGCTTCTTTCCAGTTTTTCACCGAGGATATTTTCTTTTTCACCATAGCCGACTATGGGCTTTCAAATATAACTCTACGATTTCCACAAGAACAGGCTTAGCGAGTGGATTCTTGAGGGGAAAACTGTAACTCTGTGATATGAATTAACAGAACACTAAGCAGTTACTCAGAAAGCTTCTTTGCAGATTTCATCTGAGGATATTTCCTTTTTCACCATAGCCCTCTATGGGCTTCGAAATATCACTAGCCAATTCCACAAGAACTGTCTTAGCGAAAGGCTTCTTGAGGGGAAAGCTGTAATTCTGTGAGATAATTTCACAGAGCACAAAGAAGTTTCTCAGAAAGCTTCTTTCTCTTTGTTATCGAAGGATATTTCCTTTGGCCCTATAGTCTTCGAAGGGATCAGAAATATCAGTTCTCAGATTCCACAGAAATAAGGCTAGCAAAGAGATCCACGAAATACAGATGTAACTCTGTGAGATGAATTAACAGAACACTAAGCAGTTTCTCAGAGGCTTCTTTCCAGATTTCATCTGAGGATATTTCCTTTTTCACCATAGCCCTCTATGGGCTTCGAAATATCACTTTGCAAATTCCACAAGAACTGTCTTAGCGAAAGGCTTCCTGAGGGGAAAGCTGTAACTCTGTGAGATGATTTCACAGAACACAAAGAAGTTTCTCAGAAAGCTTCTTTCTCTTTGTTATCGGAGGATATTTCCTTACTCCCTATACTCTTCAAAGGGATCCGAAATATCTGTTCTCAGATTCCACAGAAATAAGGCTAGCAAAGAGATCCACGAAATACAGATGTAACTCTGTGAGTGGAAGTCACACATCAGAAAGCAGTTTCTCAGAAAGCTTCTTTCCTGTTTTTCTCTGGGGATATTTTCTTTTTCACCATAGCCCACTATGGGGTTCCAAATATCCCTTTGCGAATTCCACAAGAACAGGCTTAGTGAGCGGCTTCTTGAGTGGAAAGCTGTAACTCTGTAAGATGAATTAACAGAACTCTGAGCAGTTTCTCAGAAAGCTTCCTTCCAGATTACATCTGAGGATATTTCCTTTTTCACCTTAGGCCTCTATGGGTATCAAAATATCACATTACAAATTCCACAAGAACTGTCTTAGCGAAAGGCATCTTGAGGGGAAGCTGTAACTCTGGGAGATGATTTCATAGAACACAAAGAAGTTTCTCAGAAAGCTTCTTTCTCTTTGTTATCGGAGGATATTTCCTATCGCCCTATACTCTTCAAAGGGATCCGAAATATCTGTTCTCAGATTCCACAGATATAAGGCTAGCAAAGAGATCCTCGAAATACAGATATAACTCTGTGCGTGGAAGTCACATATAACAAAGCAGTTTCTCAGAAAGCTTCTTTCCAGTTTTTCTCTGAGGGCATTTTCTTTTTCACCATAGCCCTCCATGGGCTTCCAAATATCACTTTGCAAATTCCACGAGAACTGTCTTAGCGAGCGGCTTCTTGAGGGGAAAGCTGTAACTCTGTGAGATGATTTCACAGAACGCAAAGAAGTTTCTCAAAAAGTTTCTTTCTCTTTGTTATCAGAGGATATTTCGTTTGGCCCTACAGTCTTCAAAGGGTTCCGAAATATCTGTTCTCAGATTCCACAGAAATACGGCCAGCAAAGAAATCCACGAAATACAGATGTAACTCCGTGAATGGAAGTCACACATCACAAAGCAGTTTCTCAGAAAGCTTCTTTCCAGTTTTTTTCTCAGGATATTTTCTTTTTCACCGTAGCTCTCTATGGGCTTCTAAATAGCACTTTGGATTCCCCAAGAACAGGCTAAGCGAGCGGCTTCTTGAGGGGAAAGCTGTAACTCTGTGAGATTAATTAACAGAACACTGAGCAGTTTATCAGAAAGCTTCTTTCCAGATTTCATCTGAGGATATTTCCTTTTTCACCATAGGTCTCTATGGGCTTCCAAATATCACTTTACAAATTCCACAAGAACTTTCTTAGCGAAAGGCTTCTTGAGGGGAAAGCTGTAACTCTGTGAGATGATTTCACAGAACACAAAGAAGTTTCTCAGAAAGCTTCTTTCTCTTTGTTATCAGAGGATATTTCCTTTGACCCTATAGTCTTCAAAGGTATCCGAAATATCTGTTCTCAGATTCCACAGAAATAAGGCTAGCAAAGAGATCCACGAAATACAGATGTAACTCTGTGAGAGGAAGTTTCACATCACAAAGCAGTTTCTCAGAAAGCTTCTTTCCAGTTTTTCTCTGAGGATATTTTCTTTTTCATCATAGCCCAATATGGGCTTCCAAATATCACTTTGCGAATTCCACAACAACAGGCTTAGCGAGCGGCTTCTTGAGGGGAAAGTTGTAACTCTGTGAGATGAATTAACAGAACCCTGAGCAGTTTCTCAGAAAGCTTTATTCCAGATTTCATCTGAGGATATTTCCTTTTTCACCATAGCCCTCTATGGGCTTCCAAATATCACATTGCAAATTCCAAAACAACTTTCTTAGCGAAAGGCTTCTTGAGTGGACGCTGTAACTCTGGGAGATGCTTTCACAGAACACAAAGAAGTTTCTCAGAAAGCTTCTTTCTCTTTGTTATCGGAGGATATTTCCTTTGGCCCTACAGTCTTCAAAGGGATCCGAAATATCTGTTCTCAGATTCCACAGATAAAAGGCTAGCAAAAAGATCCACGAAATACAGATGTAACTCTGTGAGTGGAACTCACACATCACAAAGCACTTTCTCAGAAAGCTTCTTTCCAGTTTTTCTCTGAGGATATTTTCTTTTTCACCATAGCCCTCTATGGGCTTCCAAATATCACTTTGCGAATTCCACAACCACAGGCTTAGCGAGCGGCGTCTTGAGGGGAAAGCTGTAACTCTGTGAGTTGAATTAACAGAACACTAAGCAGTTTCTCAGAAAGCTTCTTTGCAGATTTCATCTGGGGATATTTCCTTTTTCACCATAGCCCTCTATGGGCTTCCAAATATCACTTTTCAAATTCCAAAAGACCTGTCTCAGCGAAAGACTTCTTGAGTGGAAAGCTGTAACTCTGTGAGATGATTTCACAGAACACAAAGAAGTTTCTCAGAAAGCTTCTTTCTCTTTGTTATCGGAGGATGTTTCCTTTGGCCCTATAGTCCTCAAGGGATCCGAAATATCTGTTCTCAGATTCCACAGAAATAAGGCTAGGAAAGAGATCCACGAATACAGATGTAACTCTGTGAGGGGAAGTGACACCTCACAAAGCAGTTTCTCAGAAAGCTTCTTTCGAGTTTTTCTCTGAGGAAATTTTCTTTTTCACCATAGACCTCGAGGGGCTTCCAAATATCATTTTGTGAATTCCACAAGAACAGGCTTAGCGAGTGGCTTCTTGAGGGGAAACTGTAACTCTGTGAGATGAATTAACAGAACCCTGAGCAGTTTCTCAGAAAGCTTCTTTCCAGATTTCATCTGAGGATATTTCCTTTTTCACCATAGACCTCTAAGGGCTTCCAAATATCACTTTGTAAATTCCACAAGAACTGTCGTTGCGAAAGGCTTCTTGAGGGGAAAGCTGTAATTCCGTGAGATGATTCCACAGAAAAAAAAAAGAGGTTTCTCAGAAAGCTTCTTTCTCTTTGTTATCGAAAGATATTTCTTTGGCCCTACAGTCTTCGAAGGGATCCGAAATATCTGTTCTCAGATTCCACAGAAATAAGGCTAGCAAAGAGATCCACGAAATACAGATGTAACTGTGTGAGTGGAAGTCACACATCACAAAGCAGTTTCTCAGAAAGCTTCTTTCCAGTTTTTCACCGAGGATATTTTCTTTTCCACCATAGCCGACTATGGGCTTTCAAATATAGCTCTACGATTTCCACAAGAACAGGCTTAGCGAGTGGATTCTTGAGGGGAAAACTGTAACTCTGTGATATGAATTAACAGAACACTAAGCAGTTACTCAGAAAGCTTCTTTGCAGATTTCATCTGAGGATATTTCCTTTTTCACCATAGCCCTCTATGGGCTTCGAAATATCACTTTGCAAATTCCACAAGAACTGTCTTAGCGAAAGGCTTCCTGAGGGGAAAGCTGTAACTCTGTGAGATGATTTCACAGAATAGAAAGAAGTTTCTCAGAAAGCTTCTTTCTCTTTGTTATCGGAGGATATTTCCTTACTCCCTATACTCTTCAAAGGGATCCGAAATATCTGTTCTCAGATTCCACAGAAATAAGGCTAGCAAAGAGATCCACGAAATACAGATGTAACTCTGTGAGTGGAAGTCACACATCAGAAAGCAGTTTCTCAGAAAGCTTCTTTCCTGTTTTTCTCTGGGGATATTTTCTTTTTCACCATAGTCCACTATGGGTTTCCAAATATCCCTTTGCGAATTCCTCAAGAACAGGCTTAGTGAGCGGCTTCTTGAGTGGAAAGCTGTAACTCTGTAAGATGAATTAACAGAACTCTGAGCAGTTTCTCAGAAAGCTTCCTTCCAGATTACATTTGAGGATATTTCCTTTTTCACCTTAGGCCTCTATGGGTATCAAAATATCACATTACAAATTCCACAAGAACTGTCTTAGCGAAAGGCATCTTGAGGGGAAGCTGTAACTCTGGGAGATGATTTCATAGAACACAAAGAAGTTTCTCAGAAAGCTTCTTTCTCTTTGTTATCGGAGGATATTTCCTATCGCCCTATACTCTTCAAAGGGATCCGAAATATCTGTTCTCAGATTCCACAGATATAAGGCTAGCAAAGAGATCCTCGAAATACAGATATAACTCTGTGCGTGGAAGTCACATATCACAAAGCAGTTTCTCAGAAAGCTTCTTTCCAGTTTTTCTCTGAGGGTATTTTCTTTTTCACCATAGCCCTCCATGGGCTTCCAAATATCACTTTGCAAATTCCACGAGAACTGTCTTAGCGAGCGGCTTCTTGAGGGGAAAGCTGTAACTCTGTGAGATGATTTCACAGAACGCAAAGAAGTTTCTCAAAAAGTTTCTTTCTCTTTGTTATCAGAGGATATTTCGTTTGGCCCTACAGTCTTCAAAGGGATCCGAAATATCTGTTCTCAGATTCCACAGAAATACGGCCAGCAAAGAAATCCACGAAATACAGATGTAACTCCGTGAATGGAAGTCACACATCACAAAGCAGTTTCTCAGAAAGCTTCTTTCCAGTTTTTTTCTCAGGATATTTTCTTTTTCACCGTAGCTCTCTATGGGCTTCTAAATATCACTTTGGATTCAGCAAGAACAGGCTAAGCGAGCGGCTTCTTGAGGGGAAAGCTGTAACTCTGTGAGATTAATTAACAGAACACTGAGCAGTTTATCAGAAAGCTTCTTTCCAGATTTCATCTGAGGATATTTCCTTTTTCACCATAGGTCTCTATGGGCTTCCAAATATCACTTTTCAAATTCCACAAGAACTTTCTTAGCGAAAGGCTTCTTGAGGGGAAAGCTGTAACTCTGTGAGATGATTTCACAGAACACAAAGAAGTTTCTCAGAAAGCTTCTTTCTCTTTGTAATCAGAGGATATTTCCTTTGACCCTATAGTCTTCAAAGGGATCCGAAATATCTGTTCTCAGATTCCACAGAAATAAGGCTAGCAAAGAGATCCACGAAATACAGATGTAACTCTGTGAGAGGAAGTTTCACATCACAAAGCAGTTTCTCAGAAAGCTTCTTTCCAGTTTTTCTCTGAGGATATTTTCTTTTTCATCATAGCCCAATATGGGCTTCCAAATATCACTTTGCGAATTCCACAACAACAGGCTAAGCGAGCGGCTTCTTGAGGGGAAAGTTGTAACTCTGTGAGATGAATTAACAGAACCCTGAGCAGTTTCTCAGAAAGCTTTATTCCAGATTTCATCTGAGGATATTTCCTTTTTCACCATAGCCCTCTATGGGCTTCCAAGTATCACATTGCAAATTCCAAAAGAACTTTCTTAGCGAAAGGCTTCTTGAGGTGAAAGCTGTAACTCTGGGAGATGCTTTCACAGAACACAAAGAAGTTTCTCAGAAAGCTTCTTTCTCTTTGTTATCGGAGGATATTTCCTTTGGCCCTACAGTCTTCAAAGGGATCCGAAATATCTGTTCTCAGATTCCACAGATAAAAGGCTAGCAAAAAGATCCACGAAATACAGATGTAACTCTGTGAGTGGAACTCACACATCACAAAGCACTTTCTCAGAAAGCTTCTTTCCAGTTTTTCTCTGAGGATATTTTCTTTTTCACCATAGCCCTCTATGGGCTTCCAAATATCACTTTGCGAATTCCACAACCACAGGCTTAGCGAGCGGCGTCTTGAGGGGAAAGCTGTAACTCTGTGAGTTGAATTAACAGAACACTAAGCAGTTTCTCAGAAAGCTTCTTTGCAGATTTCATCTGGGGATATTTCCTTTTTCACCATAGCCCTCTATGGGCTTCCAAATATCACTTTTCAAATTCCAAAAGACCTGTCTCAGCGAAAGACTTCTTGAGTGGAAAGCTGTAACTCTGTGAGATGATTTCACAGAACACAAAGAAGTTTCTCAGAAAGCTTCTTTCTCTTTGTTATCGGAGGATGTTTCCTTTGGCCCTATAGTCCTCAAGGGATCCGAAATATCTGTTCTCAGATTCCACAGAAATAAGGCTAGGAAAGAGATCCACGAATACAGATGTAACTCTGTGAGGGGAAGTGACACCTCACAAAGCAGTTTCTCAGAAAGCTTCTTTCGAGTTTTTCTCTGAGGAAATTTTCTTTTTCACCATAGACCTCGAGGGGCTTCCAAATATCATTTTGCGAATTCCACAAGAACAGGCTTAGCGAGTGGCTTCTTGAGGGGAAACTGTAACTCTGTGAGATGAATTAACAGAACCCTGAGCAGTTTCTCAGAAAGCTTCTTTCCAGATTTCATCTGAGGATATTTCCTTTTTCACCATAGACCTCTAAGGGCTTCCAAATATCACTTTGTAAATTCCACAAGAACTGTCGTTGCGAAAGGCTTCTTGAGGGGAAAGCTGTAATTCCGTGAGATGATTCCACAGAAAAAAAAAAGAGGTTTCTCAGAAAGCTTCTTTCTCTTTGTTATCGAAAGATATTTCTTTGGCCCTACAGTCTTCGAAGGGATCCGAAATATCTGTTCTCAGATTCCACAGAAATAAGGCTAGCAAAGAGATCCACGAAATACAGATGTAACTGTGTGAGTGGAAGTCACACATCACAAAGCAGTTTCTCAGAAAGCTTCTTTCCAGTTTTTCACCGAGGATATTTTCTTTTCCACCATAGCCGACTATGGGCTTTCAAATATAGCTCTACGATTTCCACAAGAACAGGCTTAGCGAGTGGATTCTTGAGGGGAAAACTGTAACTCTGTGATATGAATTAACAGAACACTAAGCAGTTACTCAGAAAGCTTCTTTGCAGATTTCATCTGAGGATATTTCCTTTTTCACCATAGCCCTCTATGGGCTTCGAAATATCACTTTGCAAATTCCACAAGAACTGTCTTAGCGAAAGGCTTCCTGAGGGGAAAGCTGTAACTCTGTGAGATGATTTCACAGAATAGAAAGAAGTTTCTCAGAAAGCTTCTTTCTCTTTGTTATCGGAGGATATTTCCTTACTCCCTATACTCTTCAAAGGGATCCGAAATATCTGTTCTCAGATTCCACAGAAATAAGGCTAGCAAAGAGATCCACGAAATACAGATGTAACTCTGTGAGTGGAAGTCACACATCAGAAAGCAGTTTCTCAGAAAGCTTCTTTCCTGTTTTTCTCTGGGGATATTTTCTTTTTCACCATAGCCCACTATGGGGTTCCAAATATCCCTTTGCGAATTCCTCAAGAACAGGCTTAGTGAGCGGCTTCTTGAGTGGAAAGCTGTAACTCTGTAAGATGAATTAACAGAACTCTGAGCAGTTTCTCAGAAAGCTTCCTTCCAGATTACATTTGAGGATATTTCCTTTTTCACCTTAGGCCTCTATGGGTATCAAAATATCACATTACAAATTCCACAAGAACTGTCTTAGCGAAAGGCATCTTGAGGGGAAGCTGTAACTCTGGGAGATGATTTCATAGAACACAAAGAAGTTTCTCAGAAAGCTTCTTTCTCTTTGTTATCGGAGGATATTTCCTATCGCCCTATACTCTTCAAAGGGATCCGAAATATCTGTTCTCAGATTCCACAGATATAAGGCTAGCAAAGAGATCCTCGAAATACAGATATAACTCTGTGCGTGGAAGTCACATATCACAAAGCAGTTTCTCAGAAAGCTTCTTTCCAGTTTTTCTCTGAGGGTATTTTCTTTTTCACCATAGCCCTCCATGGGCTTCCAAATATCACTTTGCAAATTCCACGAGAACTGTCTTAGCGAGCGGCTTCTTGAGGGGAAAGCTGTAACTCTGTGAGATGATTTCACAGAACGCAAAGAAGTTTCTCAAAAAGTTTCTTTCTCTTTGTTATCAGAGGATATTTCGTTTGGCCCTACAG
This sequence comes from Macaca mulatta, assembly GCF_049350105.2. Lineage (NCBI taxonomy): Eukaryota > Metazoa > Chordata > Mammalia > Primates > Cercopithecidae > Macaca > Macaca mulatta. Next base: position 34,497,733 of record NC_133420.1, read on the forward strand.
TCTTCAAAGGGATCCGAAATATCTGTTCTCAGATTCCACAGAAATACGGCCAGCAAAGAAATCCACGAAATACAGATGTAACTCCGTGAATGGAAGTCACACATCACAAAGCAGTTTCTCAGAAAGCTTCTTTCCAGTTTTTTTCTCAGGATATTTTCTTTTTCACCGTAGCTCTCTATGGGCTTCTAAATAGCACTTTGGATTCCCCAAGAACAGGCTAAGCGAGCGGCTTCTTGAGGGGAAAGCTGTAACTCTGTGAGATTAATTAACAGAACACTGAGCAGTTTATCAGAAAGCTTCTTTCCAGATTTCATCTGAGGATATTTCCTTTTTCACCATAGGTCTCTATGGGCTTCCAAATATCACTTTTCAAATTCCACAAGAACTTTCTTAGCGAAAGGCTTCTTGAGGGGAAAGCTGTAACTCTGTGAGATGATTTCACAGAACACAAAGAAGTTTCTCAGAAAGCTTCTTTCTCTTTGTAATCAGAGGATATTTCCTTTGACCCTATAGTCTTCAAATGGATCCGAAATATCTGTTCTCAGATTCCACAGAAATAAGGCTAGCAAAGAGATCCACGAAATACAGATGTAACTCTGTGAGAGGAAGTTTCACATCACAAAGCAGTTTCTCAGAAAGCTTCTTTCCAGTTTTTCTCTGAGGATATTTTCTTTTTCATCATAGCCCAATATGGGCTTCCAAATATCACTTTGCGAATTCCACAACAACAGGCTTAGCGAGCGGCTTCTTGAGGGGAAAGTTGTAACTCTGTGAGATGAATTAACAGAACCCTGAGCAGTTTCTCAGAAAGCTTTATTCCAGATTTCATCTGAGGATATTTCCTTTTTCACCATAGCCCTCTATGGGCTTCCAAGTATCACATTGCAAATTCCAAAAGAACTTTCTTAGCGAAAGGCTTCTTGAGGGGACGCTGTAACTCTGGGAGATGCTTTCACAGAACACAAAGAAGTTTCTCAGAAAGCTTCTTTCTCTTTGTTATCGGAGGATATTTCCTTTGGCCCTACAGTCTTCAAAGGGATCCGAAATATCTGTTCTCAGATTCCACAGATAAAAGGCTAGCAAAAAGATCCACGAAATACAGATGTAACTCTGTGAGTGGAACTCACACATCACAAAGCACTTTCTCAGAAAGCTTCTTTCCAGTTTTTCTCTGAGGATATTTTCTTTTTCACCATAGCCCTCTATGGGCTTCCAAATATCACTCTGCGAATTTCACAACCACAGGCTTAGCGAGCGGCGTCTTGAGGGGAAAGCTGTAACTCTGTGAGTTGAATTAACAGAACACTAAGCAGTTTCTCAGAAAGCTTCTTTGCAGATTTCATCTGGGGATATTTCCTTTTTCACCATAGCCCTCTATGGGCTTCCAAATATCACTTTTCAAATTCCAAAAGACCTATCTCAGCGAAAGACTTCTTGAGTGGAAAGCTGTAACTCTGTGAGATGATTTCACAGAACACAAAGAAGTTTCTCAGAAAGCTTCTTTCTCTTTGTTACCGGAGGATGTTTCCTTTGGCCCTATAGTCCTCAAGGGATCCGAAATATCTGTTCTCAGATTCCACAGAAATAAGGCTAGGAAAGAGATCCACGAATACAGATGTAACTCTGGGAGGGGAAGTGACACCTCACAAAGCAGTTTCTCAGAAAGCTTCTTTCGAGTTTTTCTCTGAGGATATTTTCTTTTTCACCATAGCCCTCGAGGGGCTTCCAAATATCACTTTGCGAATTCCACAAGAACAGGCTTAGCGAGTGGCTTCTTGAGGGGAAAGCTGTAACTCTGTGAGATGAATTAACAGAACACTGAGCAGTTTCTCAGAAAGCTTTTTTCCACATTTCATCTGAGGATATTTCCTTTTTCACCATAGCCCTCTATGGGCTTCCAAATATCACATTGCAAATTCCACAAGAACTGTCTTAGCGAAAGGCTTCTTGAGGGGAAGCTGTACCTCTCGGAGATGATTTCACAGACACAAAGAAGTTTCTCAGAAAGCTTCTTTCTCTTTGTTATCGGAGGATATTTCCTTTGGCCCTATAGTCTTCAAAGGCATCCGAAATATCCGTTCTCAGATTCCACAGATATAAGGCTAGCAAAGAGATCCACGAAATACAGATGTAACTCTGTGAGTGGAAGTCACACATCACAAAGCAGTTTCTCAGAAAGCTTCTTTCCAGTTTTTCTCTGAGGATACTTTATTTTTCACCATAGCCCTCTATTGGCTTCCAAATATCACTTTGCAAATTCCACAAGAACTGTCTTAGCGAAAGGCTTCTAGAGGGGAAAGCTGTAACTCTGTGAGATGATTTCACAGAACACAAAGAAGTTTCTCAAAAAGTTTCTTTCTCTTTCTTATCGGAGGATATTTCCTTTCGCCCTACAGTCTTCAATCGGATCCGAAATATCTGTTCTCAGGTTCCACAGAAATAAGGCTAGCAAAGAGATCCACGATATACGGATGTAACTTTGTGAGTGTAAGTCACAAATCACAAAACAGTTTATCAGAAAGCTTCTTTCCAGTTTTTGTCTGAGGATATTTTTTTTCTCGCCGTAGCCCTATAAGGGCTTCCAAATATCACTTCGTGAATTCCACAAGAACAGGCTGATCGAGCGGCTTCTTCAAGGGAAAACTGTAACTCTGTGAGATGAATTAACAGAACACTGAGCAGTATCTCAGAAAGCTTCTTTCCAGATTTCATCTGAGGATATAACCTTTTTCACCATAGCCCTCTATGGTCTTGCAAAAATCACTTTGCAAATTCCACAAGAACTGTCTTAGAGAAAGGCTTCTTGAGGGGGAAGCTGTAACTCTGTGAGATGATTTCACAGAACACTAAGAAGTTTCTCAGAAAGCTTCTTTCTCTTTGTTATCGGAGGATATTTCCTTTGGCTCTATAGTCTTCAAAGGGATCCGAAATATCTGTTCTCACATTCCACAGAAATAAGGCTAGCAAGGAGATCCATAAAATACAGATGTAACTCTGTGAGATGAATTAACAGAACGCTAAGCAGTTTCTCAGAAAGGTTCTTTCCAGATTTCATCTGAGGATATTTCCTTTTTCACCATAGCCCTCTAGGGGCTTCCAAATATCACTTTGCCAATTACACAAGAACTGTCTTAGCGAAAGGCTTCTTGAGGGGAAAGCTGTAACTCTGTGAGATGATTTCACAGAACACAAAGAAGTTTCTCAGAAAGCTTCTTTCCCTTTGTTATCGAAGGATATTTCCTTTAGCCCTATAGTCTTCAAAGGGATTCGAAATATCTGTTCTCAGATTCCACAGAAATAAGGCTAGCAAAGAGATCCACGAAATACAGATGTAAATCTGTGAGATGAATTTACAGAACACCAAGCAGTTTCTCAGAAAGCTTCTTTCCAGATTTCATCTGAGGATATTTCCTTTTTCACCATAGCCCTCTAGGGGCTTCCAAATATCACTTTGCCAATTCCACAAGAACTGTCTTAGCGAAAGGCTTCTTGAGGGGAAAGCTGTAACTCTGTGAGATGATTTCACAGAACACAAAGAAGTTTCTCAGAAAGCTTCTTTCTCTTTCTTATCGGAGGATATTTCCTTTGGCCGTATGGTCTTCAAAGGGATCCGAAATATCTGTTCTCAGATTCCACAGAAATAAGGCTAGCAAAGAGATCCTCGAAATACAGATGTAACTCTGTGAGATGAATTAACAGAACACTAAGCAGTTTCTCAGAAAGCTTCTTTCCAGTTTTCATAGGAGGATATTTCCTTTTTCACCATAGCCCTCTATGAGCTTCCCAATATCACTTTGCCAATTCCACAAGAACTGTCTTAGCGAAAGGCTTCTTGAGGGGAAAGCTGTAACTCTGTGAGATGATTTCACAGAACACAAAGAAGTTTCTCAGAAATCTTCTTTCTCCTTGTTATCGGAGGATATTTCCTTTGGCCCTATAGTCTTCAAAGGGATTCGAAATATCTGTTCTCACATTCCACAGAAATAAGGCTAGCAAGGAGATCCATAAAATACAGATGTAACTCTGTGAGATGAATTAACAGAACGCTAAGCAGTTTCTCAGAAAGGTTCTTTCCAGATTTCATCTGAGGATATTTCCTTTTTCAGCATAGCCCTCTATGGGCTTCCAAATATCACTTTGCCAATTCCACAAGAACTGTCTTAGTGAAAGGCTTGTTCAGAGAAAAGGTGTAACTCTGTGAGAACTTTTCACAGAACACAAAGAAATTTCTCAGGAAGCTTCTTTGTGTTTGTTATCGGAGGATATTTCCTTTGGCCCTATCGTCTTCAAAAGGATCTGAAATATCTGTTCTCAGATACCACAGAAATAAGGCTAGCAAAGAGATCCACGAAATACAGATGTAACTCTGTGAGATGAATTAACAGAACACTAAGCAGTTTCTCAGAAAGCTTCTTTCCAGATTTCATCTGAGGATATTTCCTTTTTCACCATAGCCCTCTAGGGGCTTCCAAATATCACTTTGCCAATTACACAAGAACTGTCTTAGCGAAAGGCTTCTTGAGGGGAAAGCTGTAACTCTGTGAGATGATTTCACAGAACACAAAGAAGTTTCTCAGAAAGCTTCTTTCTTTTTGTTATCGGAGGATATTTCCTTTGGCCCTATAGTGTTCAAAGGGATCCGAAATATGTGTTCTCAGATTCCACAGAAATAAGGCTACCAAAGAGATCCATGAAATACAGATGTAACTCTGTGAGATGAATTAACAGAACACTAAGCAGTTTCTCAGAAAGCTTCTTTCCAGATTTCATCTGAGGATATTTCCTTTTTCACCACAGCCCTCTATGGGCTTCCAAATATCACCTTGCCAATTCCACAAGAACTGTCTTAGGAAAGGCTTCTTGAGGGGAAAGCTGTAACTCTGTGAGATGATTTCACAGAACACAAAGAAGTTTCTCAGGAAGCTTCTTTCTCTTTGTTATCGAAGGATATTTCCTTTGTCCCTGTAGACTTCAAAGGGATCCGAAATATCTGTTCTCAGATTCCACAGAAATAAGGCTAGCAAAGAGATCCTCGAAATACAGATGTAACTCTGTGAGATGAATTAACAGAACACTAAGCAGTTTCTCCGAAAGCTTCTTTCGAGATTTCATCTGAGGATATTTCCTTTTTCACCATAGCCCTCTAGGGGCTTCCAAACATCACTTTGCAACTCCACAAGAACTGTCTCAGCGAAAGGCTTCTTGAGGGGAAAGCTGTAACTCTGTGAGATGATTTCACAGAACACAAAGAAGTTTCTCAGAAAGCTTCTTTCTCTTTGTATCGGAGGATATTTCCTTTGGCCCTATAGTCTTCAAAGGGATCCGAAATATCTGTTCTCAGATTCCACAGAAAAAAGGCTAGCAAAGAGATCCACGAAATACAGTTGTAACTCTGTGAGATGAATTAACAGAACACTAAGCAGTTTCTCCGAAAGCTTTTTTCCAGATTTCATCTGAGGATATTTCCTTTTTCACCATAGCCCTCTATGAGCTTCCCAATATCACTTTGCCAATTCCACAAGAACTGTCTTAGCGAAAGCCTTCTTGATTGGAAAGCTGTAACTCTGTGAGATGATTTCACAGAACACAAAGAAGTTTCTCACAAAGCTTCTTTCTCTTTGTTATCGGAGGTTATTTCCTTTGGCCCTATAGTCTTCAAAGGGATCCGAAATATCTGTTCTCAGATTCCACAGAAATAAGGCTAGCAAAGAGATCCACGAAATACCGATGTAAATCTGTGAGATGAATTAACAGAACACTAAGCAGTTTCTCAGAAAGCTTCTTTCCAGATTTCATCTGAGGATATTTCCTTTTTCACCATAGCCCACTAAGGACTTCCAAATATCACTTTGCGAATTCCACAAGAACTGTCTTAGCGAAAGGCTTCTTGAGGGGAAAGCTGTAACTCTGTGAGATGATTTCACAGAACACAAAGAAGTTTCTCAGAAAGCTTCTTTGTCTTTGTTATCGGAGGATATTTCGTTTCGCCCTATCGTCTTCAAAGGGATCCGAAATATCTGCTCTCAGATTCCACAGAAATAAGGCTAGCAAAGAGATCCACGACATACAGATGTAACTCTGTGAAATGACTTAACAGAACACTAAGCAGTTTCTCAGAAAGCTTCTTTCCAGATTTCATCTGAGGATATTTCCTTTTTCACCATAGCCCCCTATGGGCTTCCAAATTTCACTTTCCCAATTCCACAAGAACTGTTTTAGCGAAAGGCTTCTTGAGGGGAAACCTGTAACTCCGTGAGATGATTTCACAGAACACAAACAAGTTTCTCAGAAAGCTTCTTTCTCTTTGTTATCGGTGGATATTTCCTTTGGCCCTATAGTGTTCAAAGGGATCCGAAATATCTGTTCTCAAATTCCACAGAAATAAGGCTAGCAAGGAGATCCATAAAATACAGATGTAACTCTGTGAGATGAATTAACAGAACGCTAAGCAGTTTCTCAGAAAGCTTCTTTCCAGATTTCATCTGAGGATATTCCTTTTTCACCATAGCCCTCTATGGGCTTCCAAATATCACTTTGCCAATTCCACAAGAACTGTCTTAGTGAAAGGCTTGTTGAGAGGAAAGGTGTACCTCTGTGAGAACATTTCACAGAACACAAAGAAGTTTCTCAGAAAGGTTTTTTCTCTTTGTTATCGGAGGATATTTCATTTGGCCCTATAGTCTTCAAAGGGATCCGAAATATCTGTTCTCAGATTCCACAGAAATAAGGCTAGCAAAGAGATCCACGAAATACAGATGTAACTCTGTGAGATGAATTAACAGAACACTAAGCAGTTTCTCAGAAAGCTTCTTTCCAGATTTCATCTGAGGATATTTCCTTTTTCACCAAAGACCTCTAGGGGCTTCCAAATATCACTTTGCCAATTCCACAAGAAGTGTCTTAGCGAAAGACTTCCTGAGGGGAAAGCTGTAACTCTGTGAGATGATTTCACAGAACACAAAGAAGTTTCTCAGAAAGCTTCTTTCTTTTTGTTATCGGAGGATATTTCCTTTGGCTCTATGGTCTTCAAAGGCATCCGAAATATCTGTACTCAGATTCCACAGAAATAAGGCTAGCAAAGAGATCCATGAAATACAGATGCAACTCTGTGACATGAATTAACAGAACACTTAGCAGTTTCTCAGAAAGCTTCTTTCCAGATTTCATCTGAGGATATTTCCTTTTTCACCATAGCCCTCTATGGGCTTCCAAATATCACTTTGCCAATTCCACAAGAACTGTCTTAGCGAAAGGATTGTTGAGGGGAAAGCTGTAACTCTGTGAGATGATTTCACAGAACACAAAGAAGTTTCTCAGAAAGCTTCTTTCTCTTTGTTATCGAAGGATATTTGCTTTGACACTATAGTCTTCAAAGGGATCCGAAATATCTGTTCTCAGATTCCACAAAAATAAGACTAGCAAAGAGAACCACGAAATACAGATGTAACTCTGTGAGATGAATTAACAGACAATAAGCAGTTTCTCAGAAAGCTTCTTTCCAGATTTCATCGGAGGATATTTCCTTTTTCACCGTAGCCCTCTATGGGCTTCGATATATCAGTTTGCCAATTCCACAAGAACTGGCTTAGCGAAAGTGTTCTTGAGGGGAAAGCTGTAACTCTGTGAGATGATTTCACAGAACACAAAGAAGTTTCTCAGAAAGCTTCTTTCTCTTTGTTATCGAAGGATATTTCCTTTGACACTATAGTCTTCAAAGGGATCCGAAATATCTGTTCTCAGATTCCACAAAAATAAGGCAAGCAAAGAGATCCACGAAATACAGATGTAACTCTGTGAGATGAATTAACAGAACACTAAGCAGTTTCTCAGAAAGCTTCTTTCTAGATTTCATCTGAGGATATTTCCTTTTTCACCATAGCCCTCTAGGGGCTTCCAATTATCACTTTGCCAATTCCACAAGAACTGTCTTAGCGAAAGGCTTCTTGAGGGGAAAGCTGTAACTCTGTGAGATGATTTCACAGAACACAAAGAAGTTTCTCAGAAAGCTTCTTTCTCTTTGTTATCGGAGGATATTTCCTTTGGCCCTATAGTCTTCAAAGGGATCGGAATATCTGTTCTCAGATTCCACAGAAATAAGGCTAGCAAAGAGATCCACGAAATACAGTTGTAACTCCGTGAGATGAATTAACAAAACACTAAGCAGTTTCTCCGGAAGCTTCTTTCCAGATTTCATCTTAGGATATTTCCTTTTTCACCGTAGCCCTCTATGGGCTTCCAAATATCACTTTGCCAATTCCACAAGAACTGTCTTAGCGAAAGGCTTCTTGAGGGGAAAGCTGTAACTCTGTGATATGATTTCACAGAACACAAAGAAGTTTCTCAGAAAGCATCTTTCTCTTTGTTATGGAAGGATATTTCCTTTAACGCTATAGTCTTCAAAGGGATCCGAAATATCTGTTCTCAGATTCCACAAAAATAAGACTAGCAAAGAGATCCACGAAATACAGATGTAACTCTGTGAGATGAATTAACAGAACACTAAGCAGTTTCTCAGAAAGCTTCTTTCCAGATTTCATCTGAGGATATTTCCTTTTTCACCATAGCCCTCTATGGGCTTCGAAATATCAGTTTGCCAATTCCACAAGAACTGGCTTAGCGAAAGGGTTCTTGAGGGGAAAGCTGTAACTCTGTGAGATGATTTCACAGAACACAAAGAAGTTTCTCAGAAAGCTTCTTTCTCTTTGTTATCGGAGGATATTTCCTTTGGCCCTATCGTCTTCAAAGGGATCCGAAATATCTGTTCTCAGATTCCACAGAAATAAGGCTAGCAAAGAGATCCACGAAATACAGATGTAACTCTGTGAGATGAATTAACAGAACACTAAGCAGTTTCTCAGAAAGCTTCTTTCCAGATTTCATCTGAGGATATTTCCTTTTTCACCATAGCCCTCTAGGGGCTTCAAATTATCACTTTGCCCACTCCACAAGAACTGTTTAACGAAAGGCTTCTTGAGGGGAAAGCTGTAACTCTGTGAGATGATTTCACAGAACACAAACAAGGTTCTCAGAAAGCTTCATTCTCTTTGTTATCGGAGGATATTTCGTTTGGCCCTATAGTCTTCAAAGGGATCCGAAATATCTGTTCTCAGATTCCACAGAAATAAGGCTAGCAAAGAGATCCACGAAATATAGATGTAACTCTGTGAGATGAATTTACAGAACACTAAGCAGTTTCTCAGAAAGTTTCTTTCCATTTTTCATCTGAGGATATTTCCTTTTTCACCATAGCACTCTATGGTCTTCCAAATATCACTTTGCCAATTCCACAAGAACTGTCTTAGCGAAAGGCTTCTTGAGAGGAAAGCTGTAACTCTGTGAGAAGATTTCACAGAACACAAAGAAGTTTCTCACAAAGCTTCATTCTCTTTGTTATCGGAGGATATTTCCTTTGGCCCTATAGTCTTCAAAGGGATCCAAAATATCTGTTCTCAGATTCCACAGAAATAAGGCTAGCAAAGAGATCCTCGAAATACAGATGTAACTCTATGAGATGAATTAACAGAACACTAAGCAGTTTCTCAGAGGCTTCCTTCCAGATTTCATCGGAGGATATTTCCTTTTTCACCATAGCCCTCTATGTGCTTCCAAATATCACTTTGCCAATTCCCCAAGAACTGTCTATCGAAAGCCTTCTTGAGGGGAATCCTGTAACTCTGTGAGATGATTTCATAAAACACAGAGAAGTTTCTCAGAAAGCTTCTTTCTCTTTGCTATCGGAGGATATTTCGTTTGGCCCTATAGTCTTCAAAGGGATCCGAAATATCTGTTCTCAGATTCCACAGAAATAAGGCTAGCAAAAGGATTAACGAAATACAAATGTAACTCTGTGAGATGAATTAAAAGAACACTAAGCAGTTTCTCAGAAAGCTTCTTCACAGATTTCATCTGAGGGTATTTCCTTTTCCACCATAGCCCTCTATGGGCTTCCAAATATCACTTTGCCAATTCCACAAGAACTGTCTTAGCGAAAGGCTTCTTCAGGGTAAAGCTGTAACTCTGTGAGATGATTTCACAGAACACAAAGAAGTTTCTCAGAAAGCTTCTTTCTCTTTTTTATCGGAGGATATTTCCTTTGGCCCTATAGTCTTCAAAGGGATCCGAAATATCTGTTCTCAGATTCCACAGAAATAAGGCTACCAAAGAGATCCACGAAATACAGATGTAACTCTGTGAGATGAATTAACAGAACACTAAGCAGTTTCTCAGAAAGCTTCTTTCCAGATTTCATCTGAGGATATTTCCTTTTTCACCATAGCATTCTAAGGGTTTCCAAATATCACTTTGCCAATTCCACCAGAAATGTCTTAGCGAAAGTCTTCTAGAGGGGAAAGCTGTAATTCTGTGAGATAATTTCACAGAGCACAAAGAAGTTTCTCAGAAAGCTTCTTTCTCTTTGTTATCGAAGGATATTCCTTTGGCCCTATAGTCTTCGAAGGGATCAGAAATATCTGTTCTCAGATTCCACAGAAATAAGGCTAGCAAAGAGATCCACGAAATACAGATGTAACTCTGTGAGATGAATTAACAGAACACTAAGCAGTTTCTCAGAGGCTTCTTTCCAGATTTCATCGGAGGATATTTCCTTTTTCACCATAGCCCTCTATGGGCTTCCCAATATCACTTTGCCAATTCCCCAAGAAGTGTCTAGCGAAAACCTTCTTGAGGGGAAACCTGTAACTCTGTGAGATGATTTCACAAAACACAGAGAAGTTTCTCAGAAAGCATCTTTCTCTTTGCTATCGGAGGATATTTCGTTTGGCCCTATAGTCTTCAAAGGGATCCGAAATATCTGTTCTCAGATTCCACAGAAATAAGGCTAGCAAAGAGATCCACGAAATACAGATGTAACTCTGTGAGATGAATTAACAGAACACTAAGCAGTTTCTCAGAAAGCTTCTTTCCAGATTTCATCTGAGGATATTTCCTTTTTCACCACAACCCTCTATGGGATTCCAAATATCACTTTCCCAATTCCACAAGAACTGTCTTAGGAAAGGCTTCTTGAGGGGAAAGCTGTAACTCTGTGAGATCATTTCACAGAACACAAAGTAGTTTCTCAGGAAGCTTCTTTCTCTTTGTTATCGAATAATATTTCCTTTGACCCTGTAGTCTTCAAAGGGATCCGAAATATCTGTTCTCAGATTCCACAGAAATAAGGCTAGCAAAGAGATCCACGAAATACAGATGTATCTCTGTGAGATGAATTAACAGAACACTAAGCAGTTTCTCAGAAAGCTTCTTTCAAGATTTCATCTGCGGATACTTCCTTTTTCACCAAAGACCTCTAAGGGCTTCCAAATATCACTTTGCCAATTCCACAAGAACTTTCTTAACGAAAGGCTTCTTGAGGGGAAAGCTGTAACTCTGTGAGATGATTTCAAAGAACACAAAGAAGTTTCTCAGAAAGCTTCTTTCTCTTTGTTATCGGAGAATATTTCCTTTGGCCCTATAGTCTTCAAAGGGATCCGAAATATCTGTTCTCAGATTCCACAGAAATAAGGCTAGCAAAGAGATCCACCAAATACAGATGTAACTCTGTGAGATGAATTAACAGAACACTAAGCACTTTCTCTGAAAGCTTCTTTCCAGATTTCATCTGAGGATATTTCGTTTTTCACCATAGCCCTCTAAGGGTTTCCAAATATCACTTTGCCAATACCACCAGAAATGTCTTAGCGAAAGTCTTCTTGAGGGGAAAGCTATAACTCTGTGAGATGATTTCACAGAACACAAAGAAGTTTCTCAGAAAGCTTCTTTCTCTTTGTTATCGGAGGATATTTCCTTTGGCCCTATAGTCTTCAAAGGGATCCGAAATATCTGTTCTCAGATTCCACAGAAATAAGGCTAGCAAAGAGATCCACGAAATACAGATGTAACTCTGTGAGATGAATTAACAGAACACTAAGCAGTTTCTCAGAAAGCTTCTTTCCAGATTTCATCTGAGGATATTTCCTTTTTCACAACTGCCCTCTATGGGCTTCCAAATATCACTTTGCCAATTCCACAAGAATTGTCTTAGCGAAAGGCTTCTTGAGGGGAAAGCTGTAACTCTGTGAGATGATTTCACAGAACACAAAGAAGTTTCTCAGAAAGCTTCTTTCTCTTTGTTATCGAAGGATATTTCCTTTGACACTATAGTCTTCAAAGGGATCCGAAATATCTGTTCTCAGATTCCACAAAAATAAGACTAGCAAAGAGAACCACGAAATACAGATGTAACTCTGTGAGATGAATTAACAGACAATAAGCAGTTTCTCAGAAAGCTTCTTTCCAGATTTCATCTGAGGATATTTCCTTTTTCACCGTAGCCCTCTATGGGCTTCGATATATCAGTTTGCCAATTCCACAAGAACTGGCTTAGCGAAAGTGTTCTTGAGGGGAAAGCTGTAACTCTGTGAGATGATTTCACAGAACACAAAGAAGTTTCTCAGAAAGCTTCTTTCTCTTTGTTATCGGAGGATATTTCCTTTGGCCCTATCGTCTTCAAAGGGATCCGAAATATCTGTTCTCAGATTCCACAGAAATAAGGCAAGCAAAGAGATCCACGAAATACAGATGTAACTCTGTGAGATGAATTAACAGAACACTAAGCAGTTTCTCAGAAAGCTTCTTTCTAGATTTCATCTGAGGATATTTCCTTTTTCACCATAGCCCTCTAGGGGCTTCCAATTATCAGTTTGCCAATTCCACAAGAACTGTCTTAGCGAAAGGCTTCTTGAGGGGAAAGCTGTAACTCTGTGAGATGATTTCACAGAACACAAAGAAGTTTCTCAGAAAGCTTCTTTCTCTTTGTTATCGAAGGATATTTCCTTTGACACTATAGTGTTCAAAGGGATCCGAAATATCTGTTCTCAGATTCCACAAAAATAAGACTAGCAAAGATATCCACGAAATACAGATGTAACTCTGTGAGATGAATTAACAGAACACTAAGCAGTTTCTCAGAAAGCTTCTTTCCAGATTTCATCTGAGGATATTTCCTTTTTCACCATAGCCCTCTATGGTCTTCCAAATATCACTTTGCCAATTCCACAAGAACTGTCTTAGCGAAAGGCTTCTTCAGGGTAAAGCTGTAACTCTGTGAGAAGATTTCACAGAACAGAAAGAAGTTTCTCACAAAGCTTCATTCTCTTTGTTTTCGGAGGATATTTCCTTTGGCCCTATAGTCTTCAAAGGGATCCGAAATATCTGTTCTCAGATTTCACAGAAATAAGGCTAGCAAAGAGATCCACTAAATACAGATGTAACTCTGTGAGATGAATTAACAGAACATTAAGCAGTTTCTCAGAAAGCTTCTTTCCAGATTTCATCTGAGGATATTTTCTTTTTCACCATAGCCCTCTATGGTCTTCGAAATATCACTTTGCCAATTCCACAAGGACTGTCTTAGCGAAAGGCTTCTTTAGGGGAAAGGTGTAACTCTGTGAGATGATTTCACAGAACACAAAGAAGTTTCCCAGAAAGCTTCTTTCTCTTTGTTATCGGAGGATATTTCCTTTTGCCCTATCGTCTTCAAAGGGATCCGAAATATCTCTTCTCAGATTCCACAGAAATAAGGCTAGCAAAGAGATCCACGAAATACAGATGTAACTCTGTGAGATGAATTAACAGAACACTAAGCAGTTTCTCAGAAAGCTTCTTTCCAGATTTCATCTGAGGATATTTCCTTTTTCACCATAGACCTCTAGAGGCTTCCAAATATCACTTTGCCAATTACACAAGAACTGTCTTAGCGAAATGGTTCTGGAGGAGAAAGCTGTAACTCTGTGAGATGATTTCACAGAACACAAAGAAGTTTCTCAGAAAGCTTCATTCTCTTTGTTATCGGAGGATATTTCCTTTGGCCCTATAGTCTTCAAAAGGAACCGAAATATCTGTTCTCAGATTCCACAGAAATAAGGCTAGCAAAGAGATCCACGAAATACAGATGTAACTCTGTGAGATGAATTAACAGAACACTAAGCAGTTTCTCAGAAAGCTTCTTTACAGATTTCATCTGAGGATATTTCCTTTTTCACCATAGCCCTCTAGCGGCTTCCAAATATCACTTTGCCAACTCCACAAGAACTGTTTTAGCGAAAGGCTTCTTGAGGGAAAAGCTGTAACTCTGTGAGATGATTTCACAGAACACAAAAAAGTTTCTCAGAAAGCTTCTTTCTCTTTGTTATCGGAGGATATTTCCTTTGGCCCTATAGTCTTCAAAGGGATCCGAAATATCTGTTCTCAGATTCCACAGAAATAAGGCTAGCTAAGAGATCCACGAAATACAGATGTAACTCTGTGAGATGAATTAACAGAACACTAAGCAGTTTCTCAGAAAGCTTTTTTCCAGATTTCATCGGAGGATATTTCCTTTTTCACTATAGCCCTCTATGGGCTTCCCAATATCACTTTGCCAATTCCCCAAGAACTGTCTTAGCGAAAGGCTTCTTGAGGGGAAAGCTGTAACTCTGTGAGATGATTTCACAGAACACAGAGAAGTTTCTCAGAAAGCTTCTTTCTCTTTGTTATCGGAGGATATTAGGTTTGGCCCTATAGTCTTCAAAGGGATCCGAAATATCTGTTCTCAGATTCCACAGAAATAAGGCTAGCAAAGAGATCCACGAAATACAGATGTAACTCTGTGAGATGAATTAACGGAACACTAAGCAGTTTCTCAGAAAGCTTCTTCCCAGATTTCATCTGAGGATATTTCCTTTTTCACCATAGCCCTCTATGGGCTTCCAAATATCACTTTGCCAATTCCACAAGAACTGTCTTAGCGAAAGGCTTCTTGAGGGGAAAGCTGTAACTCTGTGAGTTGATTTCACAGAACACAAAGAAGTTTCTCAGAAAGCTTCTGTCTCTTTGTTATCGGAGGATATTTCCTTTGGCCCTATAGTCTTCAAAGGGATCCGAAATATCTGTTCTCAGATTCCACAGAAATAAAGCTAGCAAAGAGATCCACGAAATACAGATGTAACACTGTGAGATGAATTAACAGAACACTAAGCAGTTTCTCAGAAACCTTCTTTCCAGATTTCATCTGAGGATATTTCCTTTTTCACCACAGCCCTCTATGGGCTTCCAAATATCACTTTGCCAATTCCACAAGAACTGGCTTAGCGAAAGGCTTCTTCAGGGGAAAGTTGTAACTCTGTGAGATGATTTCACAGAACACAAAGAAGTTTTCAGAAAGCTTCTTTCTCTTTGTTATCTGAGGATATTTCCTTTGGCCCTATAGTCTTCAAAGGGATCCGAAATATCTGTTCCCAGATTCCACAGAAATAAGGCTCGCAAAGAGATACACGAAATACAGATGTAACTCTGTGAGATGAATTAACAGAACACTAAGCAGTTTCTCAGAAAGCTTCTTTCCCGATTTCATCGGAGGATATTTCCTTTTTCACCATAGCCCTCTAGGGGCTTCCAATTATCACTTTGCCCACTCCACAAGAACTGTCTTAACGAAAGGCTTCTTGAGGGGAAAGCTGTAACTCTGTGAGATGATTTCACGGAACACAAAGAAGTTTCTCAGAAAGCTTCTTTCTCTTTGTTATCGGAGGATATTTCCTTTGGCCCTATAGTCTTCAAAGGGATCCGAAATATCTGTTCTCAGATTCCACAGAAATAAGGCTTGCCAAGAGATCCACGAAATACAGTGGTAGCTCTGTGAGATGAATTAACAGAACACTAAGCAGTTTCTCAGAAAGCTTCTTTCCATATTTCATCTGAGGATATTTCCTTTTTCACCGTAGCCCTCTATGGGCTTCCAAATATCACTTTGCCAATTCCACAAGAACTGTCTTAGCGAAAGGCTTCTTGAGGGGAAAGCTGTAACTCTGTGAGATGATTTCACAGAACACAAAGAATTTTGTCAGAAAGCTTCTTTCTCTTTGTTATCGGAGGATATTTCCTTTGGCCCTATGGTCTTCAAAGGGATCCGAAATATCTGTTCTCAGATTCCACAGAAATAAGGCTAGCAAAGAGATCCATGAAATACAGATGCAACTCTGTGAGATGAATTAACAGAACACTTAGCAGTTTCTCAGAAAGCTTCTTTCCAGATTTCATCTGAGGATATTTCCTTTCTCAACATAGCCCTCTATGGGCTTTCAAATATCACCTTGCCAATTCCACAAGAACTGTCTTAGCGAAAGGCTTCTTGAGGGGAAAGCTGTAACTCTGTGAGATGATTTCACAGAACACAAAGAAGTTTCTCAGAAACCTTCTTTCTCTTTGTTATCGGAGGATATTTCCTTTTGCCCTTTGGTCTTCAAAGGGATCCGAAATATCTGTTCTCAGATTCCACAGAAATAAGGCTAGCAAAGAGAACCTCGAAATATAGATGTAACTCTGTGAGATGAATTAACAGAACACTAAGCAGTTTCTCAGAAAGCTTCTTTCCAGATTTCATCGGAGGATATTTCCTTTTTCACCATAGCCCTCTATGGGCTTTCCAATATCACTTTGCCAATTCCCCAAGAACTCTCTTAGCGAAAGCCTTCTTGAGGGGAAACCTGTAGCTCTGTGAGATGATTTCACAAAACACAGAGAAGTTTCTCAGAAAGCTTATTTCTCTGTGTTATCGGAGGATATTTCGTTTGGCCCTGTAGTCTTCAAAGGGATCCGAAATATCTGTTCTCAGATTCCACAGAAATAAGGCTAGCAAAGAGATCCACGAAATACAAATGTAGCTCTGTGAGATGAATAAACAGAACACTAAGCAGTTTCTCAGAAAGCTTCCTTCCAGATTTCATCTGAGGATATTTCCTTTCTCAACATAGCCCTCTATGGGCTTTCAAATATCACTTTGCCAATTCCACAAGAACTGTCTTAGCGATAGGCTCCTTGAGGGGAAAGCTGTAACTCTGTGAGATGATTTCACAGAACACAAAGAAGTTTCTCAGAAAGCTTCTTTCTCTTTGTTATCGGAGGATATTTCCTTTGGCCCTATCGTCTTCAAAGGGATCCGAAATATCTGTTCTCAGATTCCACAGAAATAAGGCAAGCAAAGAGATCCACGAAATACAGATGTAACTCTGTGAGATGAACTAACAGAACACTAAGCAGTTTCTCAGAAAGCTTCTTTCTAGATTTCATCTGAGGATATTTCCTTTTTCACCATAGCCCTCTATGGGCTTCCAAATAACACTTTGCCAATTCCACAAGAACTGTCTTAGCCAAAGGCTTCTTGAGGGGAAAGCTGTAACTCTGTGAGATGATTTCACAGAACACAAAGAAGTTTCTCAGAAATCTTCTTTCTCTTTGTATCGGAGGATATTTCCTTTGGCCCTATAGTCTTCAAAGGGATCCGAAATATCTTTTCTCAGATTCCACAGAAATAAGGCTAGCAAAGAGATCCACGAAATACAGTTGTAACTCTGTGAGATGAATTAACAGAACACTAAGCAGTTTCTCCGAAAGCTTCTTTCCAGATTTCATCTGAGGATATTTCCTTTTTCACCATAGCCCTCTATGGGCTTCCAAATATCACTTTGCCAATTCCACAAGAACTGTCTTAGCGAAAGGCTTCTTGAGGGGATAGCTGTAATTCTGTGAGATAATTTCACAGAGCACAAAGAAGTTTCTCAGAAAGCTTCTTTCTCTTTGTTATCGAAGGATATTTCCTTTGGCCCTATAGTCTTCGAAGGGATCAGAAATATCTGTTCTCAGATTCCACTGAAATAAGGCTAGCAAAGAGATCCACGAAATACAGATGTAACTCTGTGAGATGAATTAACAGAACACTAAGCAGTTTCTCAGAGGCTTCTTTCCAGATTTCATCGGAGGATATTTCCTTTTTCACCATAGCCCTCTATGGGCTTCCCAATATCACTTTGCCAATTCCCCAAGAACTGTCTAGCGAAAGCCTTCTTGAGGGGAAACCTGTAATTCTGTGAGATGATTTCACAAAACACAGAGAAGTTTCTCAGAAAGCTTCTTTCTCTTTGCTATCGGAGGATATTTCGTTTGGCCCTACAGTCTTCAAAGGGATCCGAAATATCTGTTCTCAGATTACACAGAAATAAGGCTAGCAAAGAGATTAACGAAATAGAAATGTAACTCTGTGAGATGAATTAACAGAACACTAAGCAGTTTCTCAGAAAGCTTCTTCCCAGATTTCATCTGAGGATATTTCCTTTTTCACCATAGCCCTCTATGGGCTTCCAAATATCAATTTGCCAATTCCACAAGAACTGTCTTACGAAAGGCTTCTTGAGGGGAAAGCTGTAACTCTGTGAGATGATTTCACAGAACGCAAAGAGGTTTTTCAGAAAGCTTCTTTCCCTTTGTTATCGGAGGATATTTCCTTTGGCCCTATCGTCTTCAAAGGGATCGGAAATATCTTTTCTCAGATTCCACAGAAATAAGGCTAGCAAAGAGATCCACGAAATACAGATGTAACTCTGTGAGATGAATTAAGAGAACACTAAGCAGTTTCTCAGAAAGCTTCTTTCCATATTTCATCTGAGGATATTTCCTTTTTCACCGTAGCCCTCCATGGGCTTCCAAATATCACTTTGCCAATTGCACAAGAACTGTCTTAGCGAAAGGCTTCTTGAGGGGAAAGCTGTAACTCTGTGAGATGATTTCACAGAACACAAAGAAGTTTCTCAGAAAGCTTCTTTCTCTTTGTTATCGGAGGATATTTCCTTTGGCCCTATAGACTTCAAAGGGTTCCGAAATATCTGTTCTCAGATTCCACAGAAACAAGGCTAGCAAAGAGATCCACAAAATGCAGAAGTAACTCTGTGAGATGAATTAACAGAACACCAAGCAGTTTCTCAGAAAGTTTCTTTCCATTTTTCATCTGAGGATATTTCCTTTTTCACCATAGCCCTCTATGGGCTTCCAAGTATCACTTTGCCAATTCCACAAGAACTGTCTTAGCGAAAGGCTTCTTGAGGGAAAAGCTGTAACTCTGTGAGAAGATTTCACAGAACACAAAGAAGTTTCTCACAAAGCTTCTTTCTCTTTGTTATCGGAGGGTATTTCCTTTGGCCCTATCATCTTCAAAGGGAACCGAAATATCTGTTCTCAGATTCCACAGAAATAAGGCTAGCAAAGAGATCCTCGAAATACAGATGTAACTCGGTGAGATGAATTAACAGAACTCTAAGCAGTTTCTCAGAAAGCTTCTTTCCAGATTTCATCTGAGGACATTTCCTTTTTCACCATAGCCCTCTAAGGACTTCCAAATATCACTTTGCCAATTCCACAAGAACTGTCTTAGCGAAAGTCTTCTTGAGGGGAAACCTGTAACTCTGTGAGATGATTTCACAGAACACAAAGAAGTTTCTCAGAAAGCTTCTTTCTCTTTGTTATCGGAGGATATTTCCTTTGGCCCTATAGTCTTCAAAGGGATCCGAAATATCTGTTCTCGGATTCCACAGAAATAAGGCTAGCAAAGAGATCCACGAAATACAGATGTAACTCTGTGAAATGAATTAACAGAACACTAAGCAGTTTCTTAGAAAGCTTCTTTCCAGATTTCATCTGAGGATATTTCCTTTTTCACCACAGCCCTCTATGGGCTTCCAAATATCACTTTGCCAATTCCACAAGAACTGTCTTAGCGAAAGGCTTCTTGAGGGGAAAGCTGTAACTCTGTGAGATGATTTCACAGAACACAAAGAAGTTTCTCAGAAAGCTTCTTTCTCTTTGTTATCGGAGGATATTTCCTTTGGCCCTATCGTCTTCAAAGGGATCCGAAATATCTGTTCTCAGATTCCACAGAAATAAGGCTAGCAAAGAGATCCACGAAATACAGATGTAACTCTGTGAGATGAATTAGCAGAACACTAAGCAGTTTCTCAGAAAGCTTCTTTCCAGATTTCATCTGAGGATATTTCCCTTTTCACCATAGCCCTCTATGGGCTTCGAAATATCAGTTTTCCAATTCCACAAGAACTGGCTTAGCGAAAGGCTTCTTGCGGGGAAAGCTGTAACTCTGTGAGATGATTTCACAGAACACAAAGAAGTTTCTCAGAAAGCTTCTTTCTCTTTGTTATCGGAGGATATTTCCTTTGGCCCTATCGTCTTCAAAGGGATCCGAAATATCTGTTCTCAGATTCCACAGAAATAAGGCTAGCAAAGAGATCCACGAAATACAGATGTAACTCTGTGAGATGAATTAACAGAACACTAAGCAGTTTCTCAGAAAGCTTCTTTCCAGATTTCATCTGAGGATATTTCCTTTTTCACCATAGCCCTCTAGCGGCTTCCAAATATCACTTTGCCAACTCCACAAGAACTGTCTTAGCGAAAGGCTTCATTAGGGGAAAGCTGTAACTCTGTGAGATGATTTCACAGAACACAAAGAAGTTTCTCAGAGAGCTTCTTTCTCTTTGTTATCGGAGGATATTTCCTTAGGCCCTACAGTCTTCAAAGAGATCCGAAATATCTGTTCTCAGATTCCACAGAAATAAGGCTAGCAAAGAGATCCACGAAATACAGATGAAACTCTGTGAGATGAATTAACAGAACTCTAAGCAGTTTCTCAGAAAGCTTCTTTCCAGATTTCATCTGAGGATATTTCCTTTTTCACCATAGCCCTCTAAGGACTTCCAAATATCACTTTGCCAATTCCACAAGAACTGTCTTAAGGAAGTCTTCTTGAGGGGAAAGCTGTAACTCTGTGAGATGATTTCACAGAACACAAAGAAGTTTCTCAGAAAGCTTCTTTCTCTTTGTTATCGGAGGATATTTCCTTTGGCCCTATAGTCTTCAAAGGGATCCGAAATATCTGTTCTCAGATTCCACAGAAATAAGGCTAGCAAAGAGATCCACGAAATACAGATGTAACTCTGTGAGATGAATTAACAGAACACTAAGCAGTTTCTCAGAAAGTTTCTTTCCAGATTTCATCTGAGGATATTTTCTTTTTCACCACAGCCCTCTATGGGCTTCCAAATATCACTTTGCCAATTCCACAAGAACTGTCTTAGCGAAAGGCTTCTTGAGGGGAAAGCTGTAACTCTGTGAGATGATTTCACAGAACACAAAGAATTTTCTCAGAAAGCTTCTTTCTCTTTGTTATCGGAGGATATTTCCTTTGACCCTATCGTCTTCAAAGGGATCCGAAATATCTGTTCTCAGATTCCGCAGAAATAAGGCTAGCAAAGAGATCTACGAAATACAGATGTAACTCTGTAAGATGAATTAACAGAACACTAAGCAGTTTCTCAGAAAGCTTCTTTCCAGATTTCATCTGAGGATATTTCCCTTTTCACCATAGCCCTCTATGGGCTTCGAAATATCAGTTTGCCAATTCCACAAGAACTGGCTTAGCGAAAGGCTTCTTGAGGGGAAAGCTGTAACTCTGTGAGATGATTTCACAGAACACAAAGAAGTTTCTCAGAAAGCTTCTTTCTCTTTGTTATCGGAGGATATTTCCTTTGGCCCTATCGTCTTCAAAGGGATCCGAAATATCTGTTCTCAGATTCCACAGAAATAAGGCTAGCATAGAGATCCACGAAATACAGATGTAACTCTGTGAGATGAATTAACAGAACACTAAGCAGTTTCTCAGAAAGCTTCTTTCCAGATTTCATCTGAGGATATTTCCTTTTTCACCATAGCCCTCTATGGGCTTCCAAATATCACTTTGCCAACTCCACAAGAACTGTTTTAGAGAAAGGCTTCTTGAGGGGAAAGCTGTAACTCCGTGAGATGATTTCACAGAACACAAAGAAGTTTCTCAGAAAGCTTCTTTCTCTTTGTTATCGGAGGATATTTCCTTTGGCCTTATAGTCTTCAAAGGGATCCGAAATATCTGTTCTCAGATTCCACAGAAATAAGGCTAGCAAAGAGATCCACGAAATACAGAAGTAACTCTGTGAGATGAATTAACAGAACACTAAGCAGTTTCTCAAAAAGCTTCTTTCCAGATTTCATCGGAGGATAATTCCTTTTTCACTATAGCCCTCTATGGGCTTCCCAATATCACTTTGCCAATTCCCCAAGAACTGTCTTAGCGAAAGGCTTCTTGAGGGGAAAGCTGTAACTCTGTGAGATGATTTCCCAGAACACAGAGAAGTTTCTCAGAAAGCTTCTTTCTCTTGGTTATCAGAGGGTATTTCGTTTGGCCCTATAGTCTTCAAAGGGATCCGAAATATCTGTTCTCAGATTCCACAGAAATAAGGCTAGCAAAGAGATCCACGAAATACAGATGTAACTCTGTGAGATGAATTAACAGAACACTAAGCAGTTTCTCAGAAAGCTTCTTTCCAGATTTCATCTGAGGATATTTCCTTTTTCACCATAGCCCTCTATGGGCATCCAAATATCACTTTGCCAATTCCAGAAGAACTGTCTTAGCGAAAGGCTTCTTGAGGGGAAAGCTGTAACTCTGTGAGATGATTTCACAGAACACAAAGAAGTTTCTCAGAAAGCTTCTTTCTCTTTGTTATCGGAGGATATTTCCTTTGGCCCTATAGTCTTCAAAGGGATCCGAAATATCTGTTCTCAGATTCCACAGAAATAAGGCTAGCAAAGAGATCCACGAAATACAGATGTAACTCTGTGAGATGAATTAACAGAACACTAAGCAGTTTCTCAGAAAGCTTCTTTCCAGATTTCATCTGAGGATATTTCCTTTTTCACCACAGCCCTCTATGGGCTTCCAAATATCACTTTGCCAATTCCACAAGAACTGTCTTAGCGAAAGGCTTCTTGAGGGGAAAGCTGTAAATCTGTGAGATGATTTCACAGAACACAAAGAAGTTTCTCAGAAAGCTTCTTTCTCTTTGTTATCGGAGGATATTTCCTTTGGCCCTAGAGCCTTCAAAGGGATCCGAAATATCTGTTCTCAGATTCCACAGAAATAAGGCTAGCAAAGAGATCCACGAAATACAGATGTAACTCTGTGACATGAATTAACAGAACACTAAGCAGTTTCTCAGAAAGCTTCTTTCCAGATTTCATCTGAGGATATTTCCCTTTTCACCATAGCCCTCTATGGGCTTCGAAATATCAGTTTGCCAATTCCACAAGAACTGGCTTAGCGAAAGGCTTCTTGCGGGGAAAACTGTAACTCTGTGAGATGATTTCACAGAACACAAAGAAGTTTCTCAGAAAGCTTCTTTCTCTTTGTTATCGGAGGATATTTCCTTTGGCCCTATCGTCTTCAAAGGGATCCGAAATATCTATTCTCAGATTCCACAGAAATAAGGCTAGCAAAGAGATCCACGAAATACAGATGTAACTCTGTGAGATGAATTAACAGAACACTAAGCAGTTTCTCAGAAAGCTTCTTTCCAGATTTCATCTGAGGATATTTCCTTTTTCACCATAGCCCTCTAGCGGCTTCCAAATATCACTTTGCCAACTCCACAAGAACTGTGTTAGCGAAAGGCTTCCTGAGGGGAAAGCTGTAACTCTGTGAGATGATTTCACAGAACAGAAAGAAGTTTCTCAGAGAGCTTCTTTCTCTTTGTTATCGGAGGATATTTCCTTAGGCCCTACAGTCTTCAAAGGGATCCGAAATATCTGTTCTCAGATTCCACAGAAATAAGGCTAGCAAAGAGATCCACGAAATACAGATGAAACTCTGTGAGATGAATTAACAGAACTCTAAGCAGTTTCTCAGAAAGCTTCTTTCCAGATTTCATCTGAGGATATTTCCTTTTTCACCATAGCCCTCTAAGGACTTCCCAATATCACTTTGCCAATTCCACAAGAACTGTCTTAGCGAAAGTCTTCTTGAGGGGAAAGCTGTAACTCTGTGAGATGATTTCACAGAACACAAAGAAGTTTCTCAGAAAGCTTCTTTCTCTTTGTTATCGGAGGATATTTCCTTTGGCCCTATAGTCTTCAAAGGGATCCGAAATATCTGTTCTCAGATTCCACAGAAATAAGGCTAGCAAAGAGATCCACGAAATACAGATGTAACTCTGTGAGATGAATTAACAGAACACTACGCAGTTTCTCAGAAAGTTTCTTTCCAGATTTCATCTGAGGATATTTCCTTTTTCACCACAGCCCTCTATGGGCTTCCAAATATCACTTTGCCAATTCCACAAGAACTGTCTTAGCGAAAGGGTTCTTGAGGGGAAAGCTGTAACTCTGTGAGATGATTTCACAGAACACAAAAAAGTTTCTCAGAAAGCTTCTTTCTCTTTGTTATCGGAGGATATTTCCTTTGACCATATCGTCTTCAAAGGGATCCGAAATATCTGTTCTCAGATTCCGCAGAAATAAGGCTAGCAAAGAGATCTACGAAATACAGATGTAACTCTGTAAGATGAATTAACAGAACACTAAGCAGTTTCTCAGAAAGCTTCTTTCCAGGTTTCATCTGAGGATATTTCCCTTTTCACCATAGCCCTCTATGGGCTTCGAAATATCACTTTGCCAATTCCACAAGAAATGGCTTAGCGAAAGGCTTCTTGAGGGGAAAGCTGTAACTCTGTGAGATGACTTCACAGAACACAGAGAAGTTTCTCAGAAAGCTTCTTTCTCTTTGTTATCGGAGGATATTTCCTTTGGCCCTATCGTCTTCAAAGGGATCCGAAATATCTGTTCTCAGATTCCACAGAAATAAGGCTAGCATAGAGATCCACGAAATACAGATGTAACTCTGTGAGATGAATTAACAGAACACTAAGCAGTTTCTCAGAAAGCTTCTTTCCAGATTTCATCTGAGGATATTTCCGTTTTCACCATAGCCCTCTAGCGGCTTCCAAATATCACTTTGCCAACTCCACAAGAACTGTTTTAGAGAAAGGCTTCTTGAGGGGAAAGCTGTAACTCTGTGAGATGATTTCACAGAACACAAAGAAGTTTCTCAGAAAGCTTCTTTCTCTTTGTTATCGGAGGATATTTCCTTTGGCCTTATAGTCTACAAAGGGATCCGAAATATCTGTTCTCAGATTCCACAGAAATAAGGCTAGCAAAGAGATCCACGAAATACAGAAGTAACTCTGTGAGATGAATTAACAGAACACTAAGCAGTTTCTCAAAAAGCTTCTTTCCAGATTTCATCGGAGGATAATTCCTTTTTCACTATAGCCCTCTATGGGCTTCCCAATATCACTTTGCCAATTCCCCAAGAACTGTCTTAGCGAAAGGCTTCTTGAGGGGAAAGCTGTAACTCTGTGAGATGATTTCACAGAACACAGAGAAGTTTCTCAGAAAGCTTCTTTCTAATGGTGATCAGAGCATATTTCGTTTGGCCCTATAGTCTTCAAAGGGATCCGAAATATCTGTTCTCAGATTCCACAGAAATAAGGCTAGCAAAGAGATCCACTATATACAGATGAAACTCTGTGAGATGAATTAACAGAACACTAAGCAGTTTCTCAGAAAGCTTCTTCCCAGATTTCATCTGAGGATATTTCCTTTTTCACCATAGCCCTCTATGGGCTTCCAAATATCAGTTTGCCAATTCCAGAAGAACTGTCTTAGCGAAAGGCTTCTTGAGGGGAAAGCTGTAACTCTGTGAGATGATTTCACAGAACACAAAGAAGTTTCTCAGAAAGCTTCTTTCTCTTTGTTATCGGAGGATATTTCCTTTGGCCCTATAGTCTTCAAAGGGATCCGAAATATCTGTTCTCAGATTCCACAGAAATAAGGCTAGCAAAGAGATCCACGAAATACAGATGTAACTCTGTGAGATGAATTAACAGAACACTAAGCAGTTTCTCAGAAAGCTTCTTTCCAGATTTCATCTGAGGATATTTCCTTTTTCACCACAGCCCTCTATGGGCTTCCAAATATCACTTTGCCAATTCCACAAGAACTATCTTAGCGAAAGGCTTCTTGAGGGGAAAGCTGTAAATCTGTGAGATGATTTCACAGAACACAAAGAAGTTTCTCAGAAAGCTTCTTTCTCTTTGTTATCGGAGGATATTTCCTTTGGTCCTAGAGTCTTCAAAGGGATCCGAAATATCTGTTCTCAGATTCCACAGAAATAAGGCTAGCAAAGAGATCCACGAAATACAGATGTAACTCTGTGAGATGAATTAACAGAACACTAAGCAGTTTCTCAGAAAGCTTCTTTCCAGATTTCATCTGAGGATATTTCCTTTTTCACCATAGCCCTCTAGCGGCTTCCAAATATCACTTTGCCAACTCCACAAGAACTGTCTTAGCGAAAGGCTTCATTAGGGGAAAGCTGTAACTCTGTGAGATGATTTCACAGAACACAAAGAAGTTTCTCAGAGAGCTTCTTTCTCTTTGTTATCGGAGGATATTTCCTTAGGCCCT
Organism: Macaca mulatta; assembly: GCF_049350105.2. NCBI lineage: Eukaryota > Metazoa > Chordata > Mammalia > Primates > Cercopithecidae > Macaca > Macaca mulatta. The sequence goes on from NC_133420.1 coordinate 34,523,944, forward strand.
ACAGTCTTCAAAGGGATCCGAAATATCTGTTCTCAGATTCCACAGAAATAAGGCTAGCAAAGAGATCCACGAAATACAGATGAAACTCTGTGAGATGAATTAACAGAACACTAAGCAGTTTCTCAGAAAGCTTCTTTACAGATTTCATCAGAGGATATTTCCTTTTTCCCCATAGCCCTCTAAGGACTTCCAAATATCACTTTGCCAATTCCACAAGAACTGTCTTAGCGAAAGTCTTCTTGAGGGGAAAGCTGTAACTCTGTGAGATGATTTCACAGAACACAAAGAAGTTTCTCAGAAAGCTTCTTTCTCTTTGTTATCGGAGGATATTTCCTTTGGCCCTATAGTCTTCAGAGGGATCCGAAATATCTGTTCTCAGATTCCACAGAAATAAGGCTAGCAAAGAGATCCACGAAATACAGATGTAACTCTGTGAGATGAATTAACAGAACACTACGCAGTTTCTCAGAAAGTTTCTTTCCAGATTTCATCTGAGGATATTTCCTTTTTCACCACAGCCCTCTATGGGCTTCCAAATATCACTTTGCCAATTCCACAAGAACTGTCTTAGCGAAAGGCTTCTTGAGGGGAAAGCTGTAACTCTGTGAGATGATTTCACAGAACACAAAGAAGTTTCTCAGAAAGCTTCTTTCTCTTTGTTATCGGAGGATATTTCCTTTGACCATATCGTCTTCAAAGGGATCCGAAATATCTGTTCTCAGATTCCGCAGAAATAAGGCTAGCAAAGAGATGTACGAAATACAGATGTAACTCTGTAAGATGAATTAACAGAACACTAAGCAGTTTCTCAGAAAGCTTCTTTCCAGATTTCATCTGAGGATATTTCCCTTTTCACCATAGCCCTCTATGGGCTTCGAAATATCAGTTTGCCAATTCCACAAGAACTGGCTTAGCGAAAGGCTTCTTGAGGGGAAAGCTGTAACTCTGTAAGATGATTTCACAGAACACAAAGAAGTTTCTCAGAAAGCTTCTTTCTCTTTGTTATCGGAGGATATTTCCTTTGGCCCTATCGTCTTCAAAGGGATCCGAAATATCTGTTCTCAGATTCCACAGAAATAAGGCTAGCATAGAGATCCACGAAATACAGATGTAACTCTGTGAGATGAATTAACAGAACACTAAGCAGTTTCTCAGAAAGCTTCTTTCCAGATTTCATCTGAGGATATTTCCTTTTTCACCATAGCCCTCTAGCGGCTTCCAAATATCACTTTGCCAACTCCACAAGAACTGTTTTAGAGAAAGGCTTCTTGAGGGGAAAGCTGTAACTCTGTGAGATGATTTCACAGAACACAAAGAAGTTTCTCAGAAAGCTTCTTTCTCTTTGTTATCGGAGGATATTTCCTTTGGCCTTATAGTCTTCAAAGGGATCCGAAATATCTGTTCTCAGATTCCACAGAAATAAGGCTAGCAAAGAGATCCACGAAATACAGAAGTAACTCTGTGAGATGAATTAACAGAACACTAAGCAGTTTCTCAAAAAGCTTCTTTCCAGATTTCATCGGAGGATAATTCCTTTTTCACTATAGCCCTCTATGGGCTTCCCAATATCACTTTGCCAATTCCCCAAGAACTGTCTTAGCGAAAGGCTTCTTGAGGGGAAAGCTGTAACTCTGTGAGATGATTTCACAGAACACAGAGAAGTTTCTCAGAAAGCTTCTTTCTCTTGGTTATCAGAGCATATTTCGTTTGGCCCTATAGTCTTCAAAGGGATCCGAAATATCTGTTCTCAGATTCCACAGAAATAAGGCTAGCAAAGAGATCCACGATATACAGATGAAACTCTGTGAGATGAATTAACAGAACACTAAGCAGTTTCTCAGAAAGCTTCTTCCCACATTTCATCTGAGGATATTTCCTTTTTCACCATAGCCCTCTATGGGCTTCCAAATATCACTTTGCCAATTCCAGAAGAACTGTCTTAGCGAAAGGCTTCTTGAGGGGAAAGCTGTAACTCTGTGAGATGATTTCACAGAACACAAAGAAGTTTCTCAGAAAGCTTCTTTCTCTTTGTTATCGGAGGATATTTCCTTTGGCCCTATAGTCTTCAAAGGGATCCGAAATATCTGTTCTCAGATTCCACAGAAATAAGGCTAGCAAAGAGATCCACGAAATACAGATGTAACTCTGTGAGATGAATTAACAGAACACTAAGCAGTTTCTCAGAAAGCTTCTTTCCAGATTTCATCTGAGGATATTTCCTTTTTCACCACAGCCCTCTATGGGCTTCCAAATATCACTTTGCCAATTCCACAAGAACTGTCTTAGCGAAAGGCTTCTTGAGGGGAAAGCTGTAAATCTCTGAGATGATTTCACAGAACACAAAGAAGTTTCTCAGAAAGCTTCTTTCTCTTTGTTATCGGAGGATATTTCCTTTGGCCCTAGAGTCTTCAAAGGGATCCGAAATATCTGTTCTCAGATTCCACAGAAATAAGGCTAGCAAAGAGATCCACGAAATACAGATGTAACTCTGTGAGATGAATTAACAGAACACTAAGCAGTTTCTCAGAAAGCTTCTTTCCAGATTTCATCTGAGGATATTTCCCTTTTCACCTTAGCCCTCTATGGGCTTCGAAATATCAGTTTGCCAATTCCACAAGAACTGGCTTAGCGAAAGGCTTCTTGAGGGGAAAGCTGTAACTCTGTGAGATGATTTCACAGAACACAAAGAAGTTTCTCAGAAAGCTTCTTTCTCTTTGTTATCGGAGGATATTTCCTTTGGCCCTATCGTCTTCAAAGGGATCCGAAATATCTGTTCTCAGATTCCACAGAAATAAGGCTAGCAAAGAGATCCACGAAATACAGATGTAACTCTGTGAGATGAATTAACAGAACACTAAGCATTTTCTCAGAAAGCTTCTTTCCAGATTTCATCTGAGGATATTTCCTTTTTCACCATAGCCCTCTAGCGGCTTCCAAATATCACTTTGCCAACTCCACAAGAACTGTCTTAGCGAAAGGCTTCATTAGGGGAAAGCTGTAACTCTGTGAGATGATTTCACAGAACACAAAGAAGTTTCTCAGAGAGCTTCTTTCTCTTTGTTATCGGAGGATATTTCCTTAGGCCCTACAGTCTTCAAAGGGATCCGAAATATCTGTTCTCAGATTCCACAGAAATAAGGCTAGCAAAGAGATCCACGAAATACAGATGAAACTCTGTGAGATGAATTAACAGAACTCTAAGCAGTTTCTCAGAAAGCTTCTTTCCAGATTTCATCTGAGGATATTTCCTTTTTCACCATAGCCCTCTAAGGACTTCCAAATATCACTTTGCCAATTCCACAAGAAGTGTCTTAGCGAAAGTCTTCTTGAGGGGAAAGCTGTAACTCTGTGAGATGATTTCACAGAACACAAAGAAGTTTCTCAGAAAGCTTCTTTCTCTTTATTATCTGAGGATATTTCCTTTGGCCCTATAGTCTTCAAAGGGATCCGAAATATCTGTTCTCAGATTCCACAGAAATAAGGCTAGCAAAGAGATCCACGAAATACAGATGTAACTCTGTGAGACGAATTAACAGAACTCTAAGCAGTTTCTCAGAAAGCTTCTTTCCAGATTTCATCTGAGGATATTTCCTTTTTCACCATAGCCCTCTAAGGACTTCCAAATATCACTTTGCCAATTCCACAAGAACTGTCTTAGCGAAAGTCTTCTTGAGGGGAAAGCTGTAACTCTGTGAGATGATTTCACAGAACACAAAGAAGTTTCTCAGAAAGCTTCTTTCTCTTTGTTATCGGAGGATATTTCCTTTGGCCCTATTGTCTTCAAAGGGATCCGAAATATCTGTTCTCAGATTCCACAGAAATAAGGCTAGCAAAGAGATCCACGAAATACAGATGTAACTCTGTGAGATGAATTAACAGAACACTAAGCAGTTTCTCAGAAAGCTTCTTTCCAGATTTCATCTGAGGATATTTCCTTTTTCACCACAGCGCTCTATGGGCTTCCAAATATCACTTTGCCAATTCCACAAGAACTGTCTTAGCGAAAGGCTTCTGGAGGGGAAAGCTGTAACTCCGTGAGATGATTTCACAGAACACAAAGAAGTTTCTCAGAAAGCTTCTTTCTTTTTGTTATCGAAGGATATTTCCTTTGGCCCTATAGTCTTCAAACGGATCCGAAATATCTGTTCGCAGATTCCACAAAAATAAGACTAGCAAAGAGATCCACGAAATACAGATGTAATTCTGTGAGATGAATTAACAGAACACTAAGCAGTTTCTCAGAACGCTTCTTTCCAGATTTCATCGGAGGATATTTCCTTTTTCACCAGAGCCCTCTATGGGCTTCAAAATATCAGTTTGCCAATTCCACAAGAACTGGCTTAGCGAAAGGCTTCTTGAGGGGAAAGCTGTAACTCTGTGAGATGATTTCACGGAACACAAAGAAGTTTCTCAGAAATCTTCTTTCTCTTTGTTATCAGAGGATATTTCCATTGGCCCTATCGTCTTCAAAGGGATCCGAAATATCTGTTCTCAGATTCCACAGAAATAAGGCTAGCAAAGAGATCCACGAAATACAGATGTAACTCTGTGAGATGAATTAACAGAACACTAAGCAGTTTCTCAGAAAGCTTCTTTCCAGATTTCATCTGAGGATATTTCCTTTTTCACCATAGCCCTCTAGGGGCTTCCAAATATCACTTTGCCAACTCCACAAGAACTGTCTTAGCGAAAGGCTTCATTAGGGGAAAGCTGTAACTCTGTGAGATGATTTCACAGAACACAAAGAAGTTTCTCAGACAGCTTCTTTCTCTTTGTTATCGGAGGATATTTCCTTAGGCCCTACAGTCTTCAAAGGGATCCGAAATATCTGTTCTCAGATTCCACAGAAATAAGGCTAGCAAAGAGATCCACGAAATACAGATGTAACTCTGTGAGATGAATTAACAGAACACTAAGCAGTTTCTCAGAAAGCTTCTTTCCAGATTTCATCTGAGGATATTTCCTTTTTCACCATAGCCCTCTAGCGGCTTCCAAATATCACTTTGCCAACTCCACAAGAACTGTTTTAACGAAAGGCTTCTTGAGAGGATAGCTGTAACTCTGTGAGATGATTTCACAGAACACAAAGAAGTTTTCCAGAAAGCTTCTTTCTCTTTGTTATCGGAGGATATTTCCTATGGCCCTATAGTCTTCAAAGGGATCCGATATATCTGTTCTCAGATTCCACACAAATAAGGCTAGCAAAGAGATACACGAAATACAGATGTAACTCTGTGAGATGAATTAACAGAACACTAAGCAGTTTCTCAGAAAGCTTCTTTGCAGATTTCATCGGAGGATATTTTCTTTTTCACCATAGCCCTCTATGGGCTTCCCAATATCACTTTGCCAATTCCCCAGGAACTGTCTTAGCGAAAGGCTTCTTGAGGGGAAAGCTGTAACTCTGGGAGATGATTTCACAGAACACAGAGAAGTTTCTCAGAAAGCTTCTTTCTCTTTGATATCAGAGGATATTTCGTTAGGCCCTATAATCTTCAAAGGGAACCGAAATATCTGTTCTCAGATTCCACAGAAATAAGGCTAGCAAAGAGATCCATGAAATACAGATGTAACTCTGTGAGATGAATTAACAGAACACTAAGCAGTTTCTCAGAAAGCTTCTTCCCAGATTTCATCTGAGGATATTTCCTTTTTCACCATAGCCCTCTAAGGGCTTCCAAATATCACTTTGCCAATTCCACAAGAACTGTCTTAGCGAAAGGCTTCTTGAGGAGAAAGCTGTAACTCTGTGAGATGATTTCACAGAACACAAAGAAGTTTCTCAGAAAGCTTCTTTCTCTTTGTTATCGGAGGATATTTCCTTTGGCCCTATAGTCTTCAAAGGGATCCGAAATATCTGTTCTCAGATTCCACAGAAATAAGGCTAGCAAAGAGATCCACGAAATAAAGATGTAACTCGGTGAGATGAATTAACAGAACACTAAGCAGTTTCTCCGAAAGCTTCTTTCCAGATTTCATCTGAGGATATTTCCTTTTTCACGATAGCCCTATCTGGGCTTCCAAATATCACTTTGCCAATCCACAAGAACTGTCTTAGTGAAAGGCTTGTTGAGAGGAAAGGTGTAACTCTGTGAGAAGATTTCACAGAACACAAAGAAGTTTCTCAAAGGTTCTTTCTCTTTGTTATCGGAGGATATTTCCTTTGGCCCTATCGTCTTCAAAGGGATCCGAAATATATGTTCTCAGATTCCACAGAAATAAGGCTAGCAAAGAGATCCACGAAATACAGATGTAACTCTGTGAGATGAATTAACAGAACACTAAGCAGTTTCTCAGTAACCTTCTTTCCAGATTTCATCGGAGGATATTTCCTTTTTCACCCTAGCCCTCTATGGGCTTCCAAATATCACTTTGCCAATTCCACAAGAACTGTCTTAGCGAAAGGCTTCTTAAGGGGAAAGCTGTAACACTGTGATATGATTTCAAAGAACACAAACAAGTTTCTCAGAAAGCTTCTTTCTCTTTGTTATCGGACGATATTTCCTTTGGCCCTATGGTCTTCAAAGGGATCCGAAATATCTGTACTCAGATTCCACAGAAATAAGGCTAGCAAAGAGATCCTCGAAATACAGATGTAACTCTGTGAGATGAATTAACAGAACACTAAGCAGTTTCTCAGAAAGTTTCTTTCCAGATTTCATCTGAGGATATTTCCTTTTTCACCACAGCCCTCTATGGGCTTCCAAATATCACTTTTCAAATTCCACAAGAACTTTCTTAGCGAAAGGCTTCTTGAGGGGAAAGCTGTAACTCTGTGAGATGATTTCACAGAACACAAATAAGTTTCTCAGAAAGCTCCTTTCTCTTTGTTATCGGAGGATATTTCCTTTGGCCCTATCGTCTTCAAAGGGATCCGAAATATCTGTTCTCAGATTCCACAGAAATAAGGCTAGCAAAGAGATCCACGAAATACAGATGTAACTCTGTGAGATGAATTAACAGAACACTAACCAGTTTCTCAGAAAGTTTCTTTCCAGATTTCATCTGAGGATATTTCCTTTTTCACCACAGCCCTCTATGGGCTTCCAAATATCACTTTGCCAATTCCACAAGAACTGTCTTAGCGAAAGGCTTCTTGAGGGGAAAGCTGTAACTCTGTGAGATGATTTCACAGAACACAAAGAAGTTTCTCAGAAAGCTTCTTTCTCTTTGTTATCGAAGGATATTTCCTTTGGCCCTATAGTCTTCAAAACGATCCGAAATATCTGTTCTCAGATTCCACAGAAATAAGGCTAGCAAAGAGATCCACGAAATACAGATGTAACTCTGTGAGATGAATTAACAGAACACTAAGCAGTTTCTCAGAAAGCTTCTTTAAAGACATCATCCGTGGATATTTCCTGTTTCAGCACAGCCCTCTAGGGGTTCCCAATATCATTTTGCCAATTCCACAAGAACTGTCTTAGCGAAAGGCTTCTTGAGGGGAAAGCTGTAACTCTGTGAGATGATTTCACAGAACACAAAGAAGTTTCTCAGAAAGCTTCTTTCTCTTTGTTATCGGAGGATATTTCCTTTGGCCCTATAGTCTTCAAGTGGATCCGAAATATCTGTTCTCAGATTTCACAGAAATAAGGCTAGCAAAGAGATCCACGAAATACAGATGTAACTCTGTGAGATTAATTAACAGAACACTAAGCAGATTCTCAGAAAGCTTCTATCCAGATTTCATCTGAGGATATTTCCTTTTTCACCATAGCCCTCTAGGGGCTTCCAAATACCACTTTGCCAATTACACAAGAACTGTCTTAGCGAAAGGCTTCTTGAGGAGAAAGCTGTAACTCTGTGAGATGATTTCCCAGAACACAAAGACGTTTCTCAGAAAGCTTCTTTCTCTTTGTTATCAGAGGATATATCCTTTGGCCCTATGGTCTTCAAAGGGATCCGAAATATCTGTTCTCAGATTCCACAGAAATAAGGCTAGCAAAGAGATCCAGGAAATACAGATGTAACTCTGTGAGATGAATTAACAGAACACCAACCAATTTCTCAGAAACCTTCTTTCCAGATTTCATCTGAGGATATTTCCTTTTTCACCATAGCCCTCTATGGGCTTCCAAATATCACTTTGCCAATACCACAAGAACTGTCTTAGCGAAAGGCTTCTTGAGGGGAAAGCTGTAACTCTGTGAGATGATTTCACAGAACACAAAGAAGTTTTTCAGAAAGCTTCTTTCTCTTTGTTATCGGACGATATTTCCTTTGGCCCTATGGACTTCAAAGGGATCCGAAATATCTGTACTCAGATTCCACAGAAATAAGGCTCGCAAAGAGATCCTCGAAATACAGATGTAACTCTGTTAGATGAATTAATAGAACACTAAGCAGTTTCTCAGAAAGCTTCTTTAAAGGTATCATCTGAGGATATTTCCTTTTTCACAATAGCCCTCTAAGGGCTTCCAAATATCACTTTGCCAATTCCACAAGAACTGTCTTAGCGAAAGGCTTCTTGAGGAAAAAGCTGTAACTCTGTGAGATGATTTCACAGAACACAAAGAAGTTTCTCAGAAAGCTTCTTTCTCTTTGTTATCAGAGGATATATCCATTGGCAGTATAGTCGTCAAAGGGATCTGAAATATCTGTTCTCAGATTCCTCAGAAAAAAGGCTAGCAAAGAGATCGACGAAATACAGATGTAACTCTGTGAGATGAATTAACAGAACACTAAGCAGTTTCTCAGAAAGCTTCTTTCCAGATATCATCTGAGGATATTTCCTTTTTCACCATAGCCCTCTATGGGCTTCCAAATATCACTTTGCCAATTCCACAAGAACTGTCTTAGCGAAAGGCTTCTTGAGGGGAAAGCTGTAACTCTGTGAGATGATTTCACAGAACACAAAGAAGTTTCTCAGAAAACTTCTTTCTCTTTGTTATCGGAGGATATTTCGTTTGGCCCTATGGTCTTCAAAGGGATCCGAAATATCTGTTCTCAGATTCCACAGAAATAAGGCTAGCAAAGAGATCCACGAAATACAGATGTAACTCTGTGAGATGAAGTAACAGAACACTAAGCAGTTTCTCAGAAAGCTTCTTTCCAGATTTCATCTGAGGATATTTCCTTTTTCACCACAGCCCTCTATGGGCTTCCAAATATCACTTTCCCAATTCCACAAGAACTGTCTTAGCGAAAGGCTTCTCGAGGGGAAAGGTGTAACTCTGTGAGATGATTTCACAGAACACAAAGAAGTTTCTCAGAAAGCTTCTTTCTCTTTGTTATCGGAGGATATTTCGTTTGGCCCTATGGTCTTCAAAGGGATCCGAAATATCTGTTCTCAGATTCCACAGAAATAAGGCTAGCAAAGAGATCCTCGAAATACAGTTGTAACTCTGTGAGATGAATTAATAGAACACTAAGCAGTTTCTCAGAAACCTTCTTTCCAGGTTTCATCGGAGAATATTTCCTTTTTCACCATAGCCCTCTATGGGCTTCCAAATATCACTTTGCCAATTCCACAAGAACTGTCTTAGCGAAAGGCTTCTTGAGGGGAAAGCTGTAACTCTGTGAGATGATTTCACAGAACACAAAGAAGTTTCTCAGAAAGCTTCTTTCTCTTTGTTATCGGACGATATTTCCTTTGGCCCTATGGTCTACAAAGGGATCCGAATTATCTGTACTCAGATTCCACAGAAATAAGGCTAGCAAAGAGATCCTCGAAATACAGATGTAACTCTGTGAGATGAATAAACAGAACACTAAGCAGTTTCTCAGAAAGCTTCTTTAAAGATATCTTCTGAGGATATTTCCTTTTTCACCATAGCCCTCTATGGGCTTCCAAATATCACTTTGCCAATTCCACAAGAACTGTCTTAGCGAAAGGCTTCTTGAGGGGAAAGCTGTAACTCTGTGAGATGATTTCACAGAACACAAAGAAGTTTCTCAGAAAGCTTCTTTCTCTTTGTTATCGGACGATATTTCCTTTGGCCCTATGATCTTCAAAGGGATCCGTAATATCTGTACTCAGATTCCACAGAAATAAGGCTAGCAAAGAGATCCTCGAAATACAGTTGTAACTCTGTGAGTTGAATTAATAGAACACTAAGCAGTTTCTCAGAAAACTTCTTTAAAGACATCATCTGAGGATATTTCCTTTTTCACCATAGCCCTCTATGGGCTTCCAAATATCACGTTGCCAAATCCACAAGAACTGTCTTAGCGAAAGGCTTCTTGAGGGGAAAGCTGTAACTCTGTGAGATGATTTCACAGAACACAAAGAAGTTTCTCAGAAAGCTTCTTTCTCTTTGTTATCGGAGGATATTTACTTTGGACCTATAGTCTGCAAAGGGATCCGAAATATCTGTTCTCAGATTCCACAGATATAAGGCAGGCAAAGAGATCAAAGAAATACAGATGTAACTCTGTGAGATGAATTTACAGAACACTAAGCAGTTTCTCAGAAAGCTTCTTTCCAGATTTCATCGGAGGATATTTCCTTTTTCACCATAGTCCTCTATGGGTTTCCAAATATCACTTTGCCAATTCCACAAGAACTGTCTTAGCGAAAGGTTTCTTTAGGAGAAAGCTGTAACTCTGTGAGATGATTTCACAGAACACAAAGAAGTTTCTCAGAAAGCCTCTTTCTCTTTGTTATCGGAGTATATTTCGTTTGGCCCTATGGTCTTCAAAGGGATTCGAAATATCTGTTCTCAGATTCCACAGAAATAAGGCTAGCAAAGAGATCAAAGAAATACACATGTACCACTGTGAGATGAATTAGCAGAACACTAAGCAGTTTCTCAGAAAGCTTCTTTCCAGATTTCATCTGAGGATATTTCCTTTTTCACCATAGCCCTCTATGGGCTTCCAAATATCACTTTGCCAATTCCACAAGAACTGTCTCAGCGAAAGGCTTCTTGAGGGGAAAGGTGTAACTCTGTGAGATGATTTCACAGAACACAAAGAAGTTTCTCAGAAAGCTTCTTTCTCTTTCTTATCGGAGGATATTTCCTTTGGCCCTATAGTCTTCAAAGGGATCCGAAATATCTGTTCTCAGATTCCACAGAAATAAGGCTAGTAAAGAGATCCACGAAATACAGATGTAACTCGGTGAGATGAATTAACAGAACACTAAGCAGTTTCTCAGAAAGCTTCTTTCCAGATTTCATCTGAGGATATTTCCTTTTTCAACATAGCCCTCTCTGGGCTTCCAAATATCACTTTGCCAATTCCACAAGAACTGTCTTAGCGAAATGCTTGTTGAGAGGAAAGGTGTAACTCTGTGAGAAGATTTCACAGAACACAAAGAAGTTTCTCAGAAAGCTTCTTTCTCTTTGTTAATGGAGGATATTTTCTTAGGCCCTATCGTCTTCAAAGGGATCCGAATTATCTGTTCTCAGAATCCACAGAAATAAGGCTACCAAAGAGATCCACGAAATACAGATGTAACTCTGTGAGATGAATTAACAAAACACTACGCAGTTTCTCCGAAACTTCTTTCCAGATTTCATCGGAGGATATTTCCTTTTTCACCATAGCCCTCTAGGGGCTTCCAAATATCACTTTGCCAATTCCACAAGAACTGTCTTAGCGAAAGGCTTCTTGAGGGGAAAGCTGTAACTCTGTGAGATGATTTCACAGAACACAAAGAAGTTTCTCAGAAAGCTTCTTTCTCTTTGTTATCGGACGATATTTCCTTTGGCCCTATGGTATACAAAGGGATCCGAATTATCTGTACTCAGATTCCACAGAAATAAGGCTACCAAAGAGATCCACGAAATACAGATGTAACTCTGTGAGATGAATTAACAAAACACTACGCAGTTTCTCAGAAAGCTTCTTTCCAGATTTCATCGGAGGATATTTCCTTTTTCACCATAGCCCTCTATGGGCTTCCAAATATCACTTTGCCAATTCCACAAGAACTGTCTTAGCGAAAGGCTTCTTGAGGGGAAAGCTGTAACTCTGTGAGATGATTTCACAGAACACAAAGAAGTTTCTCAGAAAGCTTCTTTCTCTTTGTTATCGGACGATATTTCCTTTGGCCCTATGGTCTACAAAGGGATCCGAATTATCTGTACTCAGATTCCACAGAAATAAGGCTAGCAAAGAGATCCTCGAAATGCAGATGTAACTCTGTGAGATGAATTAACAGAACACTAAGCAGTTTCTCAGAAAGCTTCTTTAAAGATATCTTCTGCGGATATTTCCTTTTTCACCATAGCCCTCTATGGGCTTCCAAATATCACTTTGCCAATTCCACAAGAACTGTCTTAGCGAAAGGCTTCTTGAGGGGAAAGCTGTAACTCTGTGAGATGATTTCACAGAACACAAAGAAGTTTCTCAGAAAGCTTCTTTCTCTTTATTATCGGAGGATATTTCATTTGGCCCTATAGTCTTCAAAGGGATCCGAAATATCTCTTCTCAGATTCCACAGAAATAACGCTACCAAAGAGATCCACGAAATACAGATGTAACTCTGTGAGATAAAATAAGACAACACTAAGCAGATTCTCAGAAAGCTTCTTTCCAGATTTCATCTGAAGATATTTCCTTTTTTACCATAGCCCTCTAGGAGCTTCCAAATATCACTTTCCCAATTCCAGAAGAACTGTCTTAGCTAAAGGCTTCTTGAGGGGAAAGCTGTAACGCTGTGAGATGATTTCACAGAACACAAAGAAGTTTCTCAGAAAGCTTCTTTCTCTTTGTTATCAGAGGATATTTCCTTTGGCCCTATGGTCTTCAAAGGGATCTGAAATATCTGTTCTCAGATTCCACAGAAATAAGGCTAGCAAAGAGATCCACGAAATACAGATGTAACTCTGTGAGATGAATTAGCAAAACACTAAGCAGTTTCTCAGAAAGCTTCTTTCCAGATTTCATCTGAGGATATTTCCTTTTTCACCATTGCGCTCTATGGGCTTCCAAATATCACTTTGCCAATTCCACAAGAACTGTCTTAGCGAAAGGCTTCTTGAGGGGAAAGCTGTAACTCTGTGAGATGATTTCACAGAACACAAAGAATTTTCTCAGAAAGCTTCTTTCTCTTTTTTATCGGAGGATATTTCGTTTGGCCCTATGGTCTTCAAAGGGATCCGAAATATCTGTTCTCAGATTCCACAGATATAAGGATAGCAAAGAGATCCACGAAATACAGATGTAACTCTGTGAGATGAATTAACAGAACACTAAGCAGTTTCTCAGAAAGCTTCTTTCCAGAGTTAATTTGAAGATATTTCCTCTCTCAACATAGCGCTCTATGGGCTTTCAAATATCACTTTGCCAATTCCACAAGAACTGTCTTAGCGAAAGGCTTCTTGAGGGGAAAGCTGTAACTCTGTGAGATGATTTCACAGAACACAAAGAAGTTTCTCAGAAAGCTTCTTTCTCTTTGTTATCGGAGGATATTTCGTTTGGCCCTATGGTCTTCAAAGGGATCCGAAATATCTGTTCACAGATTCCACGGAAATAAGGCTAGCAAAGAGATCCTCGAAATACAGATGTAACTCTGTGAGATGAATTAACAGAACACTAAGCAGTTTCTCAGAAAGCTTCTTTCCAGATTCAATCGGAGGGTATTTCCTTTTTCAACATAGCCCTCTATGGGCTTCCCAATATCACTTTGCCAATTCCCCAAGAACTATCTTAGCGAAAGGCTTCTTTACGGGAAAACTGTAACTCTGTGAGATGATTTCACAGAACACAGAGAAGTTTCTCAGAAAGCATCTTTCTCTTTGTTATCGGAGGATATTTCTTTTGGCCGTATAGTCTTCAAAGGGATCCGAAATATCTGTCCTCAGATTCCACAGAAATAAGGCTAGCAAAGAGATCCACGAAATACAGATGTAACTCTGTGAGATGAATTAACAGAACACTAAGCAGATTCTCAGAAAGCTTCTTTCCAGAATTCATCTGAGGATATTTCCTTTTTCACCATAGCCCTCTATGGGCTTCCAAATATCACTTTGCCAATTCCACAAGAACTGTCTTAGCGAAAGGCTTCTTGAGGGGAAAGCTGAAACTCTGTGAGATGATTTCACAGAACACAAAGTAGTTTCTCAGTAAGCTTCTTTCTTTTGTTATCGGAGGATACTTCCTTTGGCCCTATAGTCTTCAAATGGATCTGAAATATGTCTTCTCAGATTCCAAAGAAATAAGGCTAGCAAAGAGATCCACGAAATACAGATGTAACTCTGTGAGATGAATTAACAGAACGCTAAGCAGATTCACAGAAAGCTTCTTTCTAGATTTCATAGGAGGATATTTCCTTTTTCACCATAGCCCTCTATGGGCTTCCAAATATCACTTTGCCAATTCCACAAAAACTGTCTTAGCGAAAGGCTTCTTGAGGGGAAAGCTGTAACTCTGTGAGATAATTTCAGAGAACACAAGGAGTTTCTCAGAAAGCTTCTTTCTCTATGTTTTCGGAGGATATTTCCTGTGGCCCTATAGCCTTCAAAGGGATCCGAAATATCTGTTCTCAGATTCCACAGAAATAAGGCTAGCAAAGAGATCCACGAAATACTTATGTAACTTTGTGAGATGAATTAGCAGAACACTAAGCAGTTTCTCAGAAAGCTTCTTTCCAGATTTCATCTGCGGATATTTCCTTTTTCACCGTAGCCCTCTATGGGCTTCCACATATCACTTTGCCAATTCCACAAGAACTGTCTTAGCGAAAGGCTTCTTGAGGGGAAAGCTGTAACTCTGTGAGATGATTTCACAGAACACAAAGAAGTTTCTCACAAAGCTTCTTTCTCTTTGTTATCGGAGGATATTTCATTTGACCCTATAGTCTTTAAAGGGATCCGAAATATCTCTTCTCAGATTTCACAGAAATAAGGCTAGCAAAGAGATCCACGAAATACAGATGTAACTCTGTGAGATGAATTAACAGAACACTAAGCAGATTCTCAGAAAGCTTCTTTCCAGATTTCATCTGAGGATATTTCCTTTTTCACCGTAGCCCTCTAGGGGCTTCCAAATATCACTTTGCCAATTCCACAAGAACTGTCTTAGCTAAAGGCTTCTTGAGGGGAAAGCTGTAACGCTGTGCGATGATTTCACAGAACACAAAGAAGTTTCTCAGAAAGCTTCTTTCTCTTTGTTATCAGAGGATATATCCATTGGCAGTATAGTCGTCAAAGGGATCTGAAATATCTGTTCTCAGATTCCTCAGAAAAAAGGCTAGCAAAGAGATCGACGAAATACAGATGTAACTCTGTGAGATGAATTAACAGAACCCTAAGCAGTTTCTCAGAAAGCTTCTTTCCAGATTTCAACTGAGGATATTTCGTTTTTCACCATAGCCCTCTATTGGCTTCCAAATATCACTTTGCCAATTCCACAAGAACTGCCTTAGCGAAAGGCTTCTTGAGGGGAAAGCTGTAACTCTGTGAGATGATTTCACAGAACACAAAGAAGTTTCTCAGAAAGCTTCTTTCTCTTTGTTATCGGAGGATATTTCGTTTGGCCCTATGGTCTTCAAAGGGATCCGAAATATCTGTTCTCAGATTCCACAGAAATAAGGCTAGCAAAGAGATCCACGAAATACAGATGTAACTCTGTGAGATGAATTAACAGAACACTAAGCAGTTTCTCAGAAAGCTTCTTTCCAGATTTCATCTGAGGATATTTCCTTTTTCACCATAGCCCTCAATGGGCTTCCAAATATCACTTTCCCAATTCCACAAGAACTGTCTTAGCGAAAGGCTTCTTGAGGGGAAAGGTGTAACTCTGTGAGATGATTTCACAGAACACAAAGAAGTTTCTCAGAAAGCTTCTTTCTCTTTGTTATCGGAGGATATTTCGTTTGGCCCTATGGTCTTCAAAGGGATCCGAAATATCTGTTCTCAGATTCCACAGAAATAAGGCTAGGAAAGAGATCCACGAAATACAGTTGTAACTCTGTGAGATGAATTAACAGAACACTAAGCAGTTTCTCCGAAAGCTTCTTTCCAGATTTCATCTGAGGACATTTGCTTTTTCACCATAGCCCTCTATGGGCTTCCAAATATCACTTTGCCAATTCCACAAGAACTGTCTTAGCGAAAGGCTTCTTGAGGGGAAAGCTGTAACTCTGTGATATGATTTCACAGAACACAAAGAAGTTTCTCAGAAAGCTTCTTTCTCTTTGTTATCGGAGGATATTTCCTTTGGCCCTATAGTCTTCAAAGGGATCCGAAATATCTCTTCTCAGATTCCACAGAAATAAGGCTAGCAAAGAGATCCACGAAATACAGATGTAACTCTGTGAGATGAATTAACAGAACACTAAGCAGATTCTCAGAAAACTTCTTTCCAGATTTCATCTGATGATATTTCCTTTTTCACCATAGCCCTCTAGGGGCTTCCAAATATCACTTTGCCAATTCCACAAGAACTGTCTTAGCTAAAGGCTTCTTGAGGGGAAAGCTGTAACGCTGTGAGATGATTTCACAGAATACAAAGAAGTTTCTCAGAAACCTTCTTTCCCTTTGTTATCAGAGGATATTTCCTTTGGCCCTATAGTCTTCAAATGGATCTGAAATATCTGTTCTCAGATTCCACAGAAATAAGGCTAGCAAAGAGATCCAGGAAATACAGATGTAACTCTGTGAGATGAATTAACAGAACACTAACCAGTTTCTCAGAAACCTTCTTTCCAGGTTTCATCGGAGAATATTTCCTTTTTCACCATAGCCCTCTATGGGCTTCCAAATATCACTTTGCCAATTCCACAAGAACTGTCTTAGCGAAAGGCTTCTTGAGGGGAAAGCTGTAACTCTGTGAGATGATTTCACAGAACACAAAGAAGTTTCTCAGAAAGCTTCTTTCTCTTTGTTATCGGACGATATTTCCTTTGGCCCTATGATCTCCAAAGGGATCCGTAATATCTGTACTCAGATTCCACAGAAATAAGGCTAGCAAAGAGATCCTCGAAATACAGTTGTAACTCTGTGAGATGAATTAATAGAACACTACGCAGTTTCTCAGAAAACTTCTTTAAAGACATCATCTGAGGATATTTCCTTTTTCACCATAGCCCTCTATGGGCTTCCAAATATCACGTTGCCAAATCCACAAGAACTGTCTTAGCGAAAGGCTTCTTGAGGGGAAAGCTGTAACTCTGTCAGATGATTTCACAGAACACAAAGAAGTTTCTCAGAAAGCTTCTTTCTCTTTGTTATCGGAGGATATTTCCTTTGGACCTATAGTCTGCAAAGGGATCCGAAATATCTGTTCTCAGATTCCACAGATATAAGGCTAGCAAAGAGATCAAAGAAATACAGATGTAACTCTGTGAGATGAATTTACAGAACACTAAGCAGTTTCTCAGAAAGCTTCTTTCCAGATTTCATCGGAGGATATTTCCTTTTTCACCATAGTCCTCTATGGGTTTCCAAATATCACTTTGCCAATTCCACAAGAACTGTCTTAGCGAAAGGTTTCTTTAGGAGAAAGCTGTAACTCTGTGAGATGATTTCACAGAACACAAAGAAGTTTCTCAGAAAGCTTCTTTCTCTTTGTTATAGGAGTATATTTCGTTTGGCCCTATGGTCTTCAAAGGGATTCGAAATATCTGTTCTCAGATTCCACAGAAATAAGGCTAGCAAAGAGATCAAAGAAATACAGATGTAACTCTGTGAGATGAATTAACAGAACGCTAAGCAGATTCACAGAAAGCTTCTTTCTAGATTTCATCGGAGGATATTTCCTTTTTCACCATAGCCCTCTATGGGCTTCCAAATATCACTTTGCCAATTCCACAAAAACTGTCTTAGGGAAAGGCTTCTTGAGGGGAAAGCTGTAACTCTGTGAGATAATTTCAGAGAACACAAGGAGTTTCTCAGAAAGCTTCTTTCTCTATGTTTTCGGAGGATATTTCCTGTGGCCCTATAGCCTTCAAAGGGATCCGAAATATCTGTTCTCAGATTCCACAGAAATAAGGCTAGCAAAGAGATCCACGAAATACTTATGTAACTTTGTGAGATGAATTAGCAGAACACTAAGCAGTTTCTCAGAAAGCTTCTTTCCAGATTTCATCTGCGGATATTTCCTTTTTCACCGTAGCCCTCTATGGGCTTCCAAATATCACTTTGCCAATTCCACAAGAACTGTCTTAGCGAAAGGCTTCTTGAGGGGAAAGCTGTAACTCTGTGAGATGATTTCACAGAACACAAAGAAGTTTCTCACAAAGCTTCTTTCTCTTTGTTATCGGAGGATATTTCATTTGACCCTATAGTCTTTAAAGGGATCTGAAATATCTCTTCTCAGATTTCACAGAAATAAGGCTAGCAAAGAGATCCACGAAATACAGATGTAACTCTGTGAGATGAATTAACAGAACACTAAGCAGATTCTCAGAAAGCTTCTTTCCAGATTTCATCTGAGGATATTTCCTTTTTCACCGTAGCCCTCTAGGGGCTTCCAAATATCACTTTGCCAATTCCACAAGAACTGTCTTAGCTAAAGGCTTCTTGAGGGGAAAGCTGTAACGCTGTGCGATGATTTCACAGAACACAAAGAAGTTTCTCAGAAAGCTTCTTTCTCTTTGTTATCAGAGGATATATCCATTGGCAGTATAGTCGTCAAAGGGATCTGAAATATCTGTTCTCAGATTCCTCAGAAAAAAGGCTAGCAAAGAGATCGACGAAATACAGATGTAACTCTGTGAGATGAATTAACAGAACCCTAAGCAGTTTCTCAGAAAGCTTCTTTCCAGATTTCATCTGAGGATATTTCGTTTTTCACCATAGCCCTCTATTGGCTTCCAAATATCACTTTGCCAATTCCACAAGAACTGCCTTAGCGAAAGGCTTCTTGAGGGGAAAGCTGTAACTCTGTGAGATGATTTCACAGAACACAAAGAAGTTTCTCAGAAAGCTTCTTTCTCTTTGTTATCGGAGGATATTTCGTTTGGCCCTATGGTCTTCAAAGGGATCCGAAATATCTGTTCTCAGATTCCACAGAAATAAGGCTAGCAAAGAGATCCACGAAATACAGATGTAACTCTGTGAGATGAATTAACAGAACACTAAGCAGTTTCTCAGAAAGCTTCTTTCCAGATTTCATCTGAGGATATTTCCTTTTTCACCATAGCCCTCAATGGGCTTCCAAATATCACTTTCCCAATTCCACAAGAACTGTCTTAGCGAAAGGCTTCTTGAGGGGAAAGGTGTAACTCTGTGAGATGATTTCACAGAACACAAAGAAGTTTCTCAGAAAGCTTCTTTCTCTTTGTTATCGGAGGATATTTCGTTTGGCCCTATGGTCTTCAAAGGGATCCGAAATATCTGTTCTCAGATTCCACAGAAATAAGGCTAGGAAAGAGATCCACGAAATACAGTTGTAACTCTGTGAGATGAATTAACAGAACACTAAGCAGTTTCTCCGAAAGCTTCTTTCCAGATTTCATCTGAGGACATTTGCTTTTTCACCATAGCCCTCTATGGGCTTCCAAATATCACTTTGCCAATTCCACAAGAACTGTCTTAGCGAAAGGCTTCTTGAGGGGAAAGCTGTAACTCTGTGATATGATTTCACAGAACACAAAGAAGTTTCTCAGAAAGCTTCTTTCTCTTTGTTATCGGAGGATATTTCCTTTGGCCCTATAGTCTTCAAAGGGATCCGAAATATCTCTTCTCAGATTCCACAGAAATAAGGCTAGCAAAGAGATCCACGAAATACAGATGTAACTCTGTGAGATGAATTAACAGAACACTAAGCAGATTCTCAGAAAACTTCTTTCCAGATTTCATCTGATGATATTTCCTTTTTCACCATAGCCCTCTAGGGGCTTCCAAATATCACTTTGCCAATTCCACAAGAACTGTCTTAGCTAAAGGCTTCTTGAGGGGAAAGCTGTAACGCTGTGAGATGATTTCACAGAATACAAAGAAGTTTCTCAGAAACCTTCTTTCCCTTTGTTATCAGAGGATATTTCCTTTGGCCCTATAGTCTTCAAATGGATCTGAAATATCTGTTCTCAGATTCCACAGAAATAAGGCTAGCAAAGAGATCCAGGAAATACAGATGTAACTCTGTGAGATGAATTAACAGAACACTAACCAGTTTCTCAGAAACCTTCTTTCCAGGTTTCATCGGAGAATATTTCCTTTTTCACCATAGCCCTCTATGGGCTTCCAAATATCACTTTGCCAATTCCACAAGAACTGTCTTAGCGAAAGGCTTCTTGAGTGGAAAGCTGTAACTCTGTGAGATGATTTCACAGAACACAAAGAAGTTTCTCAGAAAGCTTCTTTCTCTTTGTTATCGGACGATATTTCCTTTGGCCCTATGATCTCCAAAGGGATCCGTA
Source organism: Macaca mulatta (assembly GCF_049350105.2). NCBI lineage: Eukaryota > Metazoa > Chordata > Mammalia > Primates > Cercopithecidae > Macaca > Macaca mulatta. Next base: position 34,544,195 of record NC_133420.1, read on the forward strand.
ATATCTGTACTCAGATTCCACAGAAATAAGGCTAGCAAAGAGATCCTCGAAATACAGTTGTAACTCTGTGAGATGAATTAATAGAACACTACGCAGTTTCTCAGAAAACTTCTTTAAAGACATCATCTGAGGATATTTCCTTTTTCACCATAGCCCTCTATGGGCTTCCAAATATCACGTTGCCAAATCCACAAGAACTGTCTTAGCGAAAGGCTTCTTGAGGGGAAAGCTGTAACTCTGTGAGATGATTTCACAGAACACAAAGAAGTTTCTCAGAAAGCTTCTTTCTCTTTGTTATCGGAGGATATTTCCTTTGGCCCTAAGGTCTTCAAAGGGATCCGAAATATCTGTTCTCAGATTCCACAGAAATAAGGCTAGCAAAGAGATCCACGAAATACAGATGTAACTCTGTGAGATGAATTAACAGAACACTAAGCAGTTTCTCAGAAAGCTTCTTTCCAGATTTCATCTGAGGATATTTCCTTTTTCACCATAGCCCTCAATGGGCTTCCAAATATCACTTTCCCAATTCCACAAGAACTGTCTTAGCGAAAGGCTTCTTGAGGGGAAAGGTGTAACTCTGTGAGATGATTTCACAGAACACAAAGAAGTTTCTCAGAAAACTTCTTTCTCTTTGTTATCGGAGGATATTTCGTTTGGCCCTATGGTCTTCAAAGGGATCCGAAATATCTGTTCTCAGATTCCACAGAAATAAGGCTAGGAAAGAGATCCACGAAATACAGTTGTAACTCTGTGAGATGAATTAACAGAACACTAAGCAGTTTCTCCGAAAGCTTCTTTCCAGATTTCATCTGAGGACATTTGCTTTTTCACCATAGCCCTCTATGGGCTTCCAAATATCACTTTGCCAATTCCACAAGAACTGTCTTAGCGAAAGGCTTCTTGAGGGGAAAGCTGTAACTCTGTGATATGATTTCACAGAACACAAAGAAGTTTCTCAGAAAGCTTCTTTCTCTTTGTTATCGGAGGATATTTCCTTTGGCCCTATAGTCTTCAAAGGGATCCGAAATATCTCTTCTCAGATTCCACAGAAATAAGGCTAGCAAAGAGATCCACGAAATACAGATGTAACTCTGTGAGATGAATTAACAGAACACTAAGCAGATTCTCAGAAAACTTCTTTCCAGATTTCATCTGATGATATTTCCTTTTTCACCATAGCCCTCTAGGGGCTTCCAAATATCACTTTGCCAATTCCACAAGAACTGTCTTAGCTAAAGGCTTCTTGAGGGGAAAGCTGTAACGCTGTGAGATGATTTCACAGAATACAAAGAAGTTTCTCAGAAACCTTCTTTCCCTTTGTTATCAGAGGATATTTCCTTTGGCCCTATAGTCTTCAAATGGATCTGAAATATCTGTTCTCAGATTCCACAGAAATAAGGCTAGCAAAGAGATCCAGGAAATACAGATGTAACTCTGTGAGATGAATTAACAGAACACTAACCAGTTTCTCAGAAACCTTCTTTCCAGGTTTCATCGGAGAATATTTCCTTTTTCACCATAGCCCTCTATGGGCTTCCAAATATCACTTTGCCAATTCCACAAGAACTGTCTTAGCGAAAGGCTTCTTGAGGGGAAAGCTGTAACTCTGTGAGATGATTTCACAGAACACAAAGAAGTTTCTCAGAAAGCTTCTTTCTCTTTGTTATCGGACGATATTTCCTTTGGCCCTATGATCTCCAAAGGGATCCGTAATATCTGTACTCAGATTCCACAGAAATAAGGCTAGCAAAGAGATCCTCGAAATACAGTTGTAACTCTGTGAGATGAATTAATAGAACACTACGCAGTTTCTCAGAAAACTTCTTTAAAGACATCATCTGAGGATATTTCCTTTTTCACCATAGCCCTCTATGGGCTTCCAAATATCACGTTGCCAAATCCACAAGAACTGTCTTAGCGAAAGGCTTCTTGAGGGGAAAGCTGTAACTCTGTGAGATGATTTCACAGAACACAAAGAAGTTTCTCAGAAAGCTTCTTTCTCTTTGTTATCGGAGGATATTTCCTTTGGACCTATAGTCTGCAAAGGGATCCGAAATATCTGTTCTCAGATTCCACAGATATAAGGCTAGCAAAGAGATCAAAGAAATACAGATGTAACTCTGTGAGATGAATTTACAGAACACTAAGCAGTTTCTCAGAAAGCTTCTTTCCAGATTTCATCGGAGGATATTTCCTTTTTCACCATAGTCCTCTATGGGTTTCCAAATATCACTTTGCCAATTCCACAAGAACTGTCTTAGCGAAAGGTTTCTTTAGGAGAAAGCTGTAACTCTGTGAGATGATTTCACAGAACACAAAGAAGTTTCTCAGAAAGCTTCTTTCTCTTTGTTATAGGAGTATATTTCGTTTGGCCCTATGGTCTTCAAAGGGATTCGAAATATCTGTTCTCAGATTCCACAGAAATAAGGCTAGCAAAGAGATCAAAGAAATACAGATGTACCTCTGTGAGATGAATTAGCAGAACACTAAGCAGTTTCTCAGAAAGCTTCTTTCCAGATTTCATCTGAGGATATTTCCTTTTTCACCATAGCCCTCTATGGGCTTCCAAATATCACTTTGCCAATTCCACAAGAACTGTCTCAGCGAAAGGCTTCTTGAGGGGAAAGGTGTAACTCTGTGAGATGATTTCACAGAACACAAAGTAGTTTCTCAGAAAGCTTCTTTCTCTTTCTTATCGGAGGATATTTCCTTTGGCCCTATAGTCTTCAAAGGGATCCGAAATATCTGTTCTCAGATTCCACAGAAATAAGGCTAGCAAAGAGATCCACGAAATACAGATGTAACTCGGTGAGATGAATTAACAGAACACTAAGCAGTTTCTCAGAAAGCTTCTTTCTAGATTTCATCTGAGGATATTTCCTTTTTCAAAATAGCCCTCTCTGGGCTTCCAAATATCACTTTGCCAATTCCACAAGAACTGTCTTAGCGAAATGCTTGTTGAGAGGAAAGGTGTAACTCTGTGAGAAGATTTCACAGAACACAAAGAAGTTTCTCAGAAAGCTTCTTTCTCTTTGTTAATGGAGGATATTTTCTTAGGCCTTATCGTTTTCAAAGGGATCCGAATTATCTGTTCTCAGAATCCACAGAAATAAGGCTACCAAAGAGATCCACGAAATACAGTTGTAACTCTGTGAGATGAATTAACAGAGCACTAAGCAGTTTCTCAGAAAGCTTCTTTCCAGATTTCATCTGAGGATATTTCCTTTTTCACCATAGCCCTCTATGGGCTTCCAAATATCACTTGGCCAATTTCACAAGAACTGTCTTAGCGAAAGGCTTCTTGAGTAGAAAGCTCTAACTCGGTGAGATGATTTCACAGAACACAAAGAAGTTTCTCAGAAAGCTTCTTTCTCTTTGTTATCGGAGGATATTTCCTTTGGCCCTATGGTCTTCAAAGGGATCCGAAATATCTGTTCTCAGATTCCACAGAAATAAGGATAGCAAAGAGATCCACGAAATACAGATGTAACTCTGTGAGATGAATTAACAGAACACTAAGCAGTTTCTCAGAAAGCTTCTTTCCAGGTTTCATCTGAAGATATTTCCTTTCTCAACATAGCCCTCTATGGGCTTTCAAATATCACTTTGCCAATTCCACAAGAACTGTCTTAGCGAAAGGCTTCTTGAGGGGAAAGCTGTAACTCTGTGAGCTGATTTCACAGAACACAAAGAAGTTTCTCAGAAAGCTTCTTTCTCTTTGTTATCGGAGGATATTTCCTTTGGCCCTATAGTCTTCAAAGGGATCCGAAATATCTGTTCTCAGATTCCACAGAAATTAGGCTAGCAAAGAGATCCACGAAATACAGATGTAACTCTGTGAGATGAATTAACAAAACACTACGCAGTTTCTCATAAAGCTTCTTTCCAGATTTCATCGGAGGATATTTCCTTTTTCACCATAGCCCTCTATGGGCTTCCAAATATCACTTTGCCAATTCCACAAGAACTGTCTTAGCGAAAGGCTTCTTGAGGGGAAAGCTGTAACTCTGTGAGATGATTTCACAGAACACAAAGAAGTTTCTCAGAAAGCTTCTTTCTCTTTGTTATCGGACGATATTTCCTTTGGCCCTATGGTCTACAAAGGGATCCGAATTATCTGTACTCAGATTCCACAGAAATAAGGCTACAAAGAGATCCTCGAAATACAGATGTAACTCTGTGAGATGAATTAACAGAACACTAAGCAGTTTCTCAGAAAGCTTCTTTAAAGATATCTTCTGAGGATATTTCCTTTTTCACCATAGCCCTCTATGGGCTTCCAAATATCACTTTGCCAATTCCACAAGAACTGTCTTAGCGAAAGGCTTCTTGAGGGGAAAGCTGTAACTCTGTGAGATGATTTCACAGAACACAAAGAAGTTTCTCAGAATGCTTCTTTCTCTTTGTTATCGGAGGATATTTCATTTGGCCCTATAGTCTTCAAAGGGATCCGAAATATCTCTTCTCAGATTCCACAGAAATAACGCTACCAAAGAGATCCACGAAATACAGATGTAACTTTGTGAGATAAAATAAGACAACACTAAGCAGATTCTCAGAAAGCTTCTTTCCAGATTTCATCTGAAGATATTTCCTTTTTTACCACAGCCCTCTAGGGGCTTCCAAATATCACTTTCCCAATTCCAGAAGAACTGTCTTAGCTAAAGGCTTCTTGAGGGGAAAGCTGTAACTCTGTGAGATGATTTCACAGAACACAAAGAAGTTTCTCAGAAAGCTTCTTTCTCTTTGTTATCAGAGGATATTTCCTTTGGCCCTATGGTCTTCAAAGGGATCTGCAATATCTGTTCTCAGATTCCACAGAAATAAGGCTAGCAAAGAGATCCTCGAAATACAGATGTAACTCTGTGAGATGAATTAGCAAAACACTAAGCAGTTTCTCAGAAAGCTTCTTTCCAGATTTCATCTGAGGATATTTCCTTTTTCACCTTTGCCCTCTATGGGCTTCCAAATATCACTTTGCCAATTCCACAAGAACTGTCTTAGCGAAAGGCTTCTTGAGGGGAAAGCTGTAACTCTGTGAGATGATTTCACAGAACACAAAGAATTTTCTCAGAAAGCTTCTTTCTCTTTTTTATCGGAGGATATTTCGTTTGGACCTATGGTCTTCAAAGGGATCCGAAATATCTGTTCTCAGATTCCACAGATATAAGGATAGCAAAGAGATCCACGAAATACAGATGTAACTCTGTGAGATGAATTAACAGAACACTAAGCAGTTTCTCAGAAAGCTTCTTTCCAGAGTTAATTTGAAGATATTTCCTCTCTCAACATAGCGCTCTATGGGCTTTCAAATATCACTTTGCCAATTCCACAAGAACTGTCTTAGCGAAAGGCTTCTTGAGGGGAAAGCTGTAACTCTGTGAGATGATTTCACAGAACACAAAGAAGTTTCTCAGAAAGCTTCTTTCTCTTTGTTATCGGAGGATATTTCGTTTGGCCCTATGGTATTCAAAGGGATCCGAAATATCTGTTCACAGATTCCACGGAAATAAGGCTAGCAAAGAGATCCTCGAAATACAGATGTAACTCTGTGAGATGAATTAACAGAACACTAAGCAGTTTCTCAGAAAGCTTCTTTCCAGATTTCATCGGAGGATATTTCTTTTTTCAACATAGCCCTCTATGGGCTTCCCAATATCACTTTGCCAATTCCCCAAGAACTATCTTAGCGAAAGGCTTCTTTAGGGGAAAACTGTAACTCTGTGAGATGATTTCACAGAACACAGAGAAGTTTCTCAGAAAGCATCTTTCTCTTTGTTATCGGAGGATATTTCTTTTGGCCGTATAGTCTTCAAAGGGATCCGAAATATCTGTCCTCAGATTCCACAGAAATAAGGCTAGCAAAGAGATCCACGAAATACAGATGTAACTCTGTGAGATGAATTAACAGAACACTAAGCAGATTCTCAGAAAGCTTCTTTCCAGAATTCATCTGAGGATATTTCCTTTTTCACCATAGCCCTCTATGGGCTTCCAAATATCACTTTGCCAATTCCACAAGAACTGTCTTAGCGAAAGGCTTCTTGAGGGGAAAGCTGAAACTCTGTGAGATGATTTCACAGAACACAAAGCAGTTTCTCAGTAAGCTTCTTTCTCTTTGTTATCGGAGGATATTTCCTTTGGCCCTATAGTCTTCAAATGGATCCGAAATATGTCTTCTCAGATTCCAAAGAAATAAGGCTAGCAAAGAGATCCACGAAATACAGATGTAACTCTGTGAGATGAATTAACAGAACGCTAAGCAGATTCACAGAAAGCTTCTTTCTAGATTTCATCGGAGGATATTTCCTTTTTCACCATAGCCTACTATGGGCTTCCAAATATCACTTTGCCAATTCCACAAGAACTGTCTTAGCGAAAGGCTTCTTGAGGGGAAAGCTGTAACTCTGTGAGATAATTTCACAGAACACAAAGAAGTTTCTCAGAAAGCTTCTTTCTCTTTGTTTTCGGAGGATATTTCCTGTGACCCTATAGCCTTCAAAGGGATCCGAAATATCTGTTCTCAGATTCCACAGAAATAAGGCTAGCAAAGTGATCCACGAAATACTTATGTAACTTTGTGAGATGAATTAGCAGAACACTAAGAGGTTTCTCAGAAAGCTTCTTTCCAGATTTCATCTGCGGATATTTCCTTTTTCACCGTAGCCCTCTATGGGCTTCCAAATATCACTTTGCCAATTCCACAAGAACTGGCTTAGCGAAAGGCTTCTTGAGGGGAAAGCTGTAACTCTGTGAGATGATTTCACAGAACACAAAGAAGTTTCTCACAAAGCTTCTTTCTCTTTGTTATCGGAGGATAATTCATTTGGCCCTATAGTCTTCAAAGGGATCCGAAATATCTCTTCTCAGATTTCACAGAAATAAGGCTAGCAAAGAGATCCACGAAATACAGATGTAACTCTGTGAGATGAATTAACAGAACACTAAGCAGATTCTCAGAAAGCTTCTTTCCAGATTCCATCTGAGGATATTTCCTTTTTCAACATAGCCCTCTAGGGGCTTCCAAATATCACTTTGCCAATTCCACAAGAACTGTCTTAGCTAAAGGCTTCTAGAGGGGAAAGCTGTAACGCTGTGAGATGATTTCAGAGAACACAAAGAAGTTTCTCAGAAAGCTTCTTTCTCTTTGTTATCAGAGGATATTTCCTTTGGCTCTATAGTCTTCAAAGGGATCTGAAATATCTGTTCTCACATTCCACAGAAATAAGGCTAGCAAAGAGATCCACGAAATACAGATGTAACTCTGTGAGATGAATTAGCAGAACACTAAGCATTTTCTCAGGAAGCTTCTTTCCAGATTTCATCTGAGGATATTTCCTTTTTCACCATAGCCCTCTATGGGCTTCCAAATATCACTTTGCTAATTCCACAAGAACTGTCTTAGCGAAAGGCTTCTTGAGGGGAAAGCTGTAACTCTGTGAGATGATTTCACAGAACACAAAGAAGTTTCTCAGAAAGCTTCTTTCTCTTTGTTATCGGAGTATATTTCGTTTGGCCCTATGGTCTTCAAAGGGATCCGAAATATCTCTTCTCAGATTCCACAGAAATAAGGCTAGCAAAGAGATCAAAGAAATACAGATGTACCTCTGTGAGATGAATTAGCAGAACACTAAGCAGTTTCTCAGAAAGCTTCTTTCCAGATTTCATCTGAGGATATTTCAATCTTCACCATAGCCCTCTATGGGCTTCCAAATATCACTTTGCCAATTCCACAAGAACTGTCTTAGCGAAAGGCTTCTTGAGGGGAAAGGTGTATCTCTGTGAGATGATTTCACAGAACACAAAGAAGTTTCTCAAAAAGCTTCTTTCTCTTTGTTATCGGAGGATATTTCCTTTGGCCCTATAGTCTTCAAAGGGATCCGAAATATCTGTTCTCAGATTCCACAGAAATAAGGCTAGCAAAGGGATACAAGACATACAGATGTAACTCTGTGAGATGAATTAACAGAACACTAAGCAGTTTCTCAGAAAGCTTCTTTCCAGATTTCATCTGAGGATATTTCCTTTTTCACCATAGCCCTCTACGGGCTTCCAAATATCACTTTGCCAATTCCACAAGAACTGTCTTAGCGAAAGGCTTCTTGAGGGGAAAGCTGTAACTCTGTGAGATGATTTCACAGAACACAAAGAAGTTTCTCAGAAAGCTTCTTTCTCTTTGTTATCGGACGATATTTCCTTTGGCCCTATGATCTTCAAAGGGATCCGTAATATCTGTACTCAGATTCCACAGAAATAAGGCGAGCAAAGAGATCCTCGAAATACAGATGTAACTCGGTGAGATGAATAAACAGAACACTAAGCAGTTTCTCAGAAAGCTTCTTTCCAGATTTCATCTGAGGATATTTCCTTTTTCACAATAGCCCTCTCTGGGCTTCCAAATATCACTTTGCCAATTCCACAAGAACTCTCTTAGTGAAAGGCTTGTTGAGAGGAAAGGTGTAACTCTGTGAGAAGATTTCACAGAACACAAAGAAGTTTCTCAGAAAGCTTCTTTCTCTTTGTTATCGGAGGATATTTCCTTTGGCCCTATCGTCTTCAAAGGGATCCGAAATATCTGTTCTCAGATTCCACAGAAATAAGGCTAGGAAAGAGATCCACGAAATCCAGTTGTAACTCTGTGAGATGAATTAACAGAACACTAAGCAGTTTCTCCGAAAGCTTCTTTCCAGATTTCATCTGAGGACATTTCCTTTTTACCATAGCCATCTATGGACTTCCAAATATCACTTTCCCAATTCCACAAGAACTGTCTTAGCGAAAGGCTTCTTGAGGGGAAAGCTGTAACTCTGTGAGCTCATTTCACAGAACACAAAGAAGTTTCTCAGAAAGCTTCTTTCTCTTTGTTATCGGAGGATATTTCCTTTGGCCCTATAGTCTTCAAAGGGATCCGAAATATCTCTTCTCAGATTCCACAGAAATATAGCTAGCAAAGAGATCCACGAAATACAGATGTAACTCTGTGAGATGAATTAACAGAACACTAAGCAGATTCTCAGAAAGCTTCTTTCCAGATTTCATCTGACGATAATTCCTTTTTCACCATAGCCCTCTAGGGGCTTCTGAATATCACTTTGCCAATTTCACAAGAACTGTCTTAGCTAAAGGCTTCTTGAGGGGAAAGCTGTAACGCTGTGAGATGATTTCACAGAATACAAAGAAGTTTCTCAGAAACCTTCTTTCTCTTTGTTATCAGAGGATATTTCCTTTGGCCCTATAGTCTTCAAAGGGATCTGAAATATCTGTTCTCAGATTCCATAGAAATAAGGCCAGCAAAGAGATCCACGAAATACAGATGTAACTCTGTGAGATGAATTAACAGAACACTAAGCAGTTTCTCAGAAAGCTTCTTTCCAGATTTCATCTGAGGATATTTCCTTTTTCACCGTAGCCCTCTATGGGCTTCCAAATATCACTTTGCCAATTCCACAAGAACTGTCTTAGCGAAAGGCTTCTTGAGGAGAAATCTGTAACTCTGTGAGATGATTTCACAGAACACAAAGAAGTTTCTCAGAAAGCATCTTTCTCTTTGTTATCGGACGATATTTTCTTTGGCCCTATGGTCTTCAAATGGATCCGAAATATCTGTACTCAGATTCCACAGAAATAAGGCTCGCAAAGAGATCCTCGAAATACAGATGTAACTCTGTGAGATGAATTAATAGAACACTGAGCAGTTTCTCAGAAAGCTTCTTTAAAGATATCATCTGAGGATATTTCCTTTTTCACCATAGCCCTCTAAAGGGTTTCCAAATATCACTTTGCCAATTCCACAAGAACTGTCTTAGCGAAAGGCTTCTTGAGTAGAAAGCTCTAACTCGGTGAGATGATTTCACAGAACACAAAGAAGTTTCTCAGAAAGCTTCTTTCTCTTTGTTATCGAATTATATTTCCTTTGGCCCTATAGTCTTCCAAGGGATCCGATATATCTGTTCTCAGATTCCACAGAAATAAGGCTAGCAAAGAGATCCACGAAATACAGATGTAACTCGGTGAGATGAATTAACAGAACACTAAGCAGTTTCTCATAAAGCTTCTTTCCAGATTTCATCTGAGGATATTTCCTTTTTCACCGTTGCCCTCTCTGGGCTTCCAAATATCACTTTGCCAATTCCACAAGAACTGCCTTAGTGAAAGGCTTGTTGAGAGGAAAGGTGTAACTCTGTGAGAAGATTTTACAGAACACAAAGAAGTTTCTCAGAAAGCTTCTTTCTCTTTGTTAATGGAGGATATTTCCTTTGGCCCTATCATCTTCAAAGGGATCCGAATTATCTGTTCTCGGAATCCACAGAAATAAGGCTACCAAAGAGATCCACGTAATACAGTTGTAACTCTGTGAGATATATTAACAGAACACTAAGCAGTGTCTCAGAAAGCTTCTTTCCAGATTTCATCTGAGGATATTTCCTTTTTCACCATAGTCCTCTATGGGCTTCCAAATATCACTTTGCCAATTCCACAAGAACTGTCTTAGCGAAAGGCTTCTTGAGGAGAAAGCTGTAACTCTGTGAGATGATTTCCCAGAACACAAAGACGTTTCTCAGAAAGCTTCTTTCTCTTTGTTATCGGAGGATATTTCGTTTGGCCCTATGGTCTTCAAAGGGATCCGAAATATCTGTTCTCAGATTCCACAGAAATAAGGCTAGCAAAGAGATCCAGGAAATACAGATGTAACTCTGTGAGATGAATTAAGAGAACACCAACCATTTTCTCAGAAACCTTCTTTCCAGATTTCATCTGAGGATATTTCCTTTTTCACCATAGCCTTCTATGGGCTTCCAAATATCACTTTGCCAATTCCACAAGAACTGTCTTAGCGAAAGGCTTCTTGAGGGGAAAGGTGTAACTCTGTGAGATGATTTCACAGAACACAAAGAAGTTTCTCAGAAAGCTTCTTTCTCTTTGTTATCGGACGATATTTCCTTTGGCCCTATGGTCTTCAAAGGGATCCGAAATATCTGTACTCAGATTCCACAGAAATAAGGCTCGCAAAGAGATCCTCGAAATACAGATGTTACTCTGTGAGATGAATTAACAGAGCACTAAGCAGTGTCTCAGAAACCTTCTTTCCAGATTTCATCGGAGGATATTTCCTTTTTCACCCTAGCCCTCTATGGGCTTCCAAATATCACTTTGCCAATTCCACAAGAACTGTCTTAGCGAAAGGCTTCTTGAGGGGAAAGGTGTAACTCTGTGAGATGATTTCACAGAACACAAAGAAGTTTCTCAGAAAGCTTCTTTCTCTTTGTTATCGGAGGATATTTCGTTTGGCCCTATGGTCTTCAAAGGGATCCGAAATATCTGTTCTCAGATTCCACAGAAATAAGGCTAGCAAAGAGATCCTCGAAATACAGATGTAACTCTGTGAGATGAATTAACAGAACACCAACCAGTTTCTCAGAAACCTTCTTTCCAGATTTCATCTGAGGATATTTCCTTTTTCACCATAGCCCTCTCTGGGCTTCCAAATATCACTTTGCCAATTCCACAAGAACTGTCTTAGTGAAAGGCTTGTTGAGAGGAAAGGTGTAACTCTGTGAGAAGATTTCACAGAACACAAAGAAGTTTCTCAGAAAGCTTCTTTCTCTTTGTTATCGGAGGATATTTCCTTTGGCCCTATAGTCTTCAAAGGGATCCGAAATATCTCTTCTCAGATTCCACAGAAATAAGGCTAGCAAAGAGATCCACGAAATACAGATGTAACTCTGTGAGATGAATTAACAGAACACTAAGCAGATTCTCAGAAAGCTTCCTTCCAGATTTCATCTGACGATATTTCCTTTTTCACCATAGTCCTCTAGGGGCTTCCAAATATCACTTTGCCAATTCCACAAGAACTGTCTTAGCTAAAGTCTTCTTGAGGGGAAAGCTGTAACGCTGTGCGATGATTTCACAGAACACAAAGAAGTTTCTCAGAAAGCTTCTTTCTCTTTGTTATCAGAGGATATTTCCTTTGGCCCTATAGTCTTCAAAGGGATCTGAAATATCTGTTCTCAGATTCCTCAGAAATAAGGCTAGCAAAGAGATCCACGAAATACAGATGTAACTCTGTGAGATGAATTAACAGAACACTAAGCAGTTTCTCAGAAAGCTTCTTTCCAGATTTCATCTGAGGATATTTCCTTTTTCACCGTAGCCCTCTATGGGCTTCCAAATATCACTTTGCCAATTCCACAAGAACTGTCTTAGCGAAAGGCTTCTTGAGGAGAAATCTGTAACTCTGTGAGATGATTTCACAGAACACAAAGAAGTTTCTCAGAAAGCTTCTTTCTCTTTGTTATCGGACGATATTTCCTTTGGCCCTATGGTCTTCAAAGGGATCCGAAATATCTGTACTCAGATTTCACAGAAATAAGGCTCGCAAAGAGATCCTCGAAATACAGATGTAACTCTGTGAGATGAATTAATAGAACACTTAGCAGTTTCTCAGAAAGCTTCTTTAAAGATATCATCTGAGGATATTTCCTTTTTCACCATAGCCCTCTAAGGGTTTCCAAATATCACTTTGCCAATTCCACAAGAACTGTCTTAGCGAAAGGCTTCTTGAGTAGAAAGCTCTAACTCGGTGAGATGATTTCACAGAACACAAAGAAGTTTCTCAGAAAGCTTCTTTCTCTTTGTTATCGAAGGATATTTCCTTTGGCCCTATAGTCTTCCAAGGGATCCGATATATCTGTTCTCAGATTCCACAGAAATAAGGCTAGCAAAGAGATCCACGAAATACAGATGTAACTCGGTGAGATGAATTAACAGAACACTAAGCAGTTTCTCAGAAAGCTTCTTTCCATATTTCATCTGAGGATATTTCCTTTTTCACCGTTGCCCTCTCTGGGCTTCCAAATATCACTTTGCCAATTCCACAAGAACTGCCTTAGTGAAAGGCTTGTTGAGAGGAAAGGTGTAACTCTGTGAGAAGATTTTACAGAACACAAAGAAGTTTCTCAGAAAGCTTCTTTCTCTTTGTTAATGGAGGATATTTCCTTTGGCCCTATCATCTTCAAAGGGATCCGAATTATCTGTTCTCGGAATCCACAGAAATAAGGCTACCAAAGAGATCCACGAAATACAGTTGTAAGTCTGTGAGATATATTAACAGAACACTAAGCAGTGTCTCAGAAAGCTTCTTTCCAGATTTCATCTGAGGATATTTCCTTTTTCACCATAGTCCTCTATGGGCTTCCAAATATCACTTTGCCAATTCCACAAGAACTGTCTTAGCGAAAGGCTTCTTGAGGAGAAAGCTGTAACTCTGTAAGATGATTTCCCAGAACACAAAGACGTTTCTCAGAAAGCTTCTTTCTCTTTGTTATCGGAAGATATTTCGTTTGGCCCTATGGTCTTCAAAGGGATCCGAAATATCTGTTCTCAGATTCCACAGAAATAAGGCTAGCAAAGAGATCCAGGAAATACAGATGTAACTCTGTGAGATGAATTAAGAGAACACCAACCATTTTCTCAGAAACCTTCTTTCCAGATTTCATCTGAGGATATTTCCTTTTTCAACATAGCCCTCTATGGGCTTCCAAATATCACTTTGCCAATTCCACAAGAACTGTCTTAGCGAAAGGCTTCTTGAGGGGAAAGGTGTAACTCTGTGAGATGATTTCACAGAACACAAAGAAGTTTCTCAGAAAGCTTCTTTCTCTTTGTTATCGGACGATATTTCCTTTGGCCCTATGGTCTTCAAAGGGATCCGAAATATCTGTACTCAGATTCCACAGAAATAAGGCTAGCAAAGAGATCCTCGAAATACAGATGTTACTCTGTGAGATGAATTAACAGAGCACTAAGCAGTTTCTCAGAAACCTTCTTTCCAGATTTCATCGGGGGATATTTCCTTTTTCACCCTAGCCCTCTATGGGCTTCCAAATATCACTTTGCCAATTCCACAAGAACTGTCTTAGCGAAAGGCTTCTTGAGGGGAAAGGTGTAACTCTGTGAGATGATTTCACAGAACACAAAGAAGTTTCTCAGAAAGCTTCTTTCTCTTTGTTATCGGAGGATATTTCGTTTGGCCCTATGGTCTTCAAAGGGATCCGAAATATCTGTTCTCAGATTCCACAGAAATAAGGCTAGCAAAGAGATCCTCGAAATACAGATGTAATTCTGTGAGATGAATTAACAGAACACCAACCAGTTTCTCAGAAACCTTCTTTCCAGATTTCATCGGAGGATATTTCCTTTTTCACCATAGCCCTCTCTGGGCTTCCAAATATCACTTTGCCAATTCCACAAGAACTGTCTTAGCGAAAGGCTTGTTGAGAGGAAAGGTGTAACTCTGTGAGAAGATTTCACAGAACACAAAGAAGTTTCTCAGAAAGCTTCTTTCTCTTTGTTAATGGAGGATAGTTCCTTTGGCCCTATAGTCTTCAAAGGGATCCGAAATATCTGTTCTCAGATTCCACAGAAATAAGGCTAGCAAAGGGATACACGACATACAGATGTAACTCTGTGAGATGAATTAATAGAACACTAAGCAGTTTCTCAGAAAGCTTCTTTAAAGATATCATCTGAGGATATTTCCTTTATCACCATAGCCCTCTAAGGGCTTCCAAATATCACTTTGCCATTTCCACAAGAACTGTCTTAGCGAAAGGCTTCTTGAGGAGAAAGCTGTAACTCTGTGAGATGATTTCACAGAACACAAAGAAGTTTCTCAGAAAGCTTCTTTCTCTTTGTTATCGGAGGATATTTCCTTTGGCCCTATAGTCTTGAAAGGGATCCGAAATATCTGTTCTCAGATTCCACATAAATAAGGCTAGCAAAGAGATCCACGAAATACAGATGAAAATCTGTGAGATGAATTAACAGAACACTAAGCAGATTCTCAGAAAGCTTCTTTCCAGATTTCATCTGAGGATATTTCCTTTTTCACCATAGCCCTCTCTGGGCTTCCAAATATCACTTTGCCAATTCCACAAGAACTGTCTTAGCTAAAGGCTTCTTGAGGGGAAAGCTGTAACGCTGTGCGATGATTTCACAGAACACAAAGAAGTTTCTCAGAAAGCTTCTTTCTCTTTGTTATCAGAGGATATATCCTTTGGCCCTATAGTAGTCAAAGGGATCTGAAATATCTGTTCTCAGATTCCTCAGAAATAAGGCTAGCAAAGAGATCCACGAAATACAGATGTAACTCTGTGAGATGAATTAACAGAACACTAAGCAGTTTCTCAGAAAGCTTCTTTCCAGATTTCATCTGAGGATATTTCCTTTTTCACCATAGCCCTCTATGGGCTCCCAAATATCACTTTGCCAATTCCACAAGAACTGTCTTAGCGAAAGGCTGCTTGAGGGGAAAGGTGTAACTCTGTGAGTTGATTTCACAGAACACAAAGAAGTTTCTCAGAAAGCTTCTTTCTCTTTGTTATCGGAGGATATTTCCTTTGGCCCTATGGTCTTCAAAGGGATCCGAAATATCTGTTCTCAGATTCCACAGAAATAAGGCTAGCAAAGAGATCCACGAAGTACAGATGTAACTCTGTGAGAGGAATTAACAGAACACTAAGCAGTTTCTCAGAAACCTTCTTTCCAGATTTCATCGGAGGATATTTCCTTTTTCACCATAGCCCTCTATGGGCTTCCAAATATCACTTTGCCAATTCCACAAGAACGATCTTAGCGAAAGGCTTCTTGAGGGGAAAGCTGTAACTCTGTGAGATGATTTCACAGAACACAAAGAAGTTTCTCAGAAAGCTTCTTTCTCTTTGTTATCGGACGATATTTCCTTTGGCCCTATGGTCTTCAAAGGGATCCGAAATATCTGTACTCAGATTCCACAGAAATAAGGCTAGCAAAGAGATCCTCGAAATACAGATGTAACTCTGTGAGATGAATTAATAGAACACTAAGCAGTTTCTCAGAAAGCTTCTTTAAAGATATCATCTGAGGATATTTCCTTTTTCACCATAGCCCTCTATGGGCTTCCAAATATCACTTTGCCAATTCCACAAGAACTGTCTTAGCGAAAGGCTTCTTGAGGAGAAAGCTGTAACTCTGTGAGATGATTTCACAGAACACAAAGAAGTTTCTCAGAAAGCTTCTTTCTCTTTGTTATCGGAGGATATTTCCTTTGGCCCTATAGTCTTCAAAGGGATCCGAAATATCTGTTCTCAGATTCCACAGAAATAAGGCTAGCAAAGAGATCCACGAAATACAGATGTAACTCTGTGAGATGAATTAACAGAACACTAAGCAGTTTCTCTGAAAGCTTCTTTCCAGATTTCATCTGAGGATATTTCCTTTTTCACCATTGCCCTCTCTGGGATTCCAAATATCACTTTGCCAATTCCACAAGAACTGTCTTAGTGAAAGGCTTGTTGAGAGGAAAGGTGAAACTCTGTGAGAAGATTTCACAGAACACAAAGAAGTTTCTCAGAAAGCTTCTTTCTCTTTGTTATCGGAGGATATTTCCTTTGGCCCTATCGTCTTCAAAGGGATCCGAAATATCTGTTCTCAGATTCCACAGAAATAAGGCTAGCAAAGAGATCCACGAAATACAGTTGTAACTCTCTGAGATGAATTAATAGAACACTAAGCAGTTTCTCAGAAACCTTCTTTAAAGACATCATCTGAGGATATTTCCTTTTTCACCATAGCCCTCTATGGGCTTCCAAATATCACGTTGCCAAATCCACAAGAACTGTCTTAGCGAAAGGCTTCTTGAGGGGAAAGCTGTAACTCTGTGCGATGATTTCACAGAACACAAAGAGTTTCTCAGAAAGCTTCTTTCTCTTTGTTATCGGACGATATTTCCTTTGGCCCTATGGTCTTCAAAGGGATCCGAAATATCTGTTCTCAGATTCCACAGATATAAGGCTAGCAAAGAGATCAAAGAAATACAGATGTAACTCTGTGAGATGAATTTGCAGAACACTAAGCAGTTTCTCAGAAAGCTTCTTTCCAGATTTCATCGGAGGATATTTTCTTTTTCACCATAGTCCTCTATGGGTTTCCAAATATCACTTTGCGAATTACACAAGAACTGTCTTAGCGAAAGGTTTCTTTAGGAGAAAGCTGTAACTCTGTGAGATGATTTCACAGAACACAAAGAAGTTTCTCAGAAAGCTTCTTTCTCTTTGTTATCGGAGTATATTTCGTTTGTCCCTATGGTCTTCAAAGGGATCCGAAATATCTGTTCTCAGATTCCACAGAAATAAGGCTAGCAAAGAGATCAAAGAAATACAGATGTACCTCTGTGAGATGAATTAGCAGAACACTAAGCAGTTTCTCAGAAAGCTTCTTTCCAGATTTCATCTGAGGATATTTCCTTTTTCACCATAGCCCTCTCTGGGCTTCCAAATATCACTTTGCCAATTCCACAAGAACTGTCTTAGCGAAAGGCTTCTTGAGTAGAAAGCTCTAACTCGGTGAGATGATTTCACAGAACACAAAGAAGTTTCTCAGAAAGCTTCTTTCTCTTTGTTATCGAATTATATTTCCTTTGGCCCTATAGTCTTCCAAGGGATCCGATATATCTGTTCTCAGATTCCACAGAAATAAGGCTAGCAAAGAGATCCACGAAATACAGATGTAACTCGGTGAGATGAATTAACAGAACACTAAGCAGTTTCTCATAAAGCTTCTTTCCAGATTTCATCTGAGGATATTTCCTTTTTCACCGTTGCCCTCTCTGGGCTTCCAAATATCACTTTGCCAATTCCACAAGAACTGCCTTAGTGAAAGGCTTGTTGAGAGGAAAGGTGTAACTCTGTGAGAAGATTTTACAGAACACAAAGAAGTTTCTCAGAAAGCTTCTTTCTCTTTGTTAATGGAGGATATTTCCTTTGGCCCTATCATCTTCAAAGGGATCCGAATTATCTGTTCTCGGAATCCACAGAAATAAGGCTACCAAAGAGATCCACGTAATACAGTTGTAACTCTGTGAGATATATTAACAGAACACTAAGCAGTGTCTCAGAAAGCTTCTTTCCAGATTTCATCTGAGGATATTTCCTTTTTCACCATAGTCCTCTATGGGCTTCCAAATATCACTTTGCCAATTCCACAAGAACTGTCTTAGCGAAAGGCTTCTTGAGGAGAAAGCTGTAACTCTGTGAGATGATTTCCCAGAACACAAAGACGTTTCTCAGAAAGCTTCTTTCTCTTTGTTATCGGAGGATATTTCGTTTGGCCCTATGGTCTTCAAAGGGATCCGAAATATCTGTTCTCAGATTCCACAGAAATAAGGCTAGCAAAGAGATCCAGGAAATACAGATGTAACTCTGTGAGATGAATTAAGAGAACACCAACCATTTTCTCAGAAACCTTCTTTCCAGATTTCATCTGAGGATATTTCCTTTTTCACCATAGCCTTCTATGGGCTTCCAAATATCACTTTGCCAATTCCACAAGAACTGTCTTAGCGAAAGGCTTCTTGAGGGGAAAGGTGTAACTCTGTGAGATGATTTCACAGAACACAAAGAAGTTTCTCAGAAAGCTTCTTTCTCTTTGTTATCGGACGATATTTCCTTTGGCCCTATGGTCTTCAAAGGGATCCGAAATATCTGTACTCAGATTCCACAGAAATAAGGCTCGCAAAGAGATCCTCGAAATACAGATGTTACTCTGTGAGATGAATTAACAGAGCACTAAGCAGTGTCTCAGAAACCTTCTTTCCAGATTTCATCGGAGGATATTTCCTTTTTCACCCTAGCCCTCTATGGGCTTCCAAATATCACTTTGCCAATTCCACAAGAACTGTCTTAGCGAAAGGCTTCTTGAGGGGAAAGGTGTAACTCTGTGAGATGATTTCACAGAACACAAAGAAGTTTCTCAGAAAGCTTCTTTCTCTTTGTTATCGGAGGATATTTCGTTTGGCCCTATGGTCTTCAAAGGGATCCGAAATATCTGTTCTCAGATTCCACAGAAATAAGGCTAGCAAAGAGATCCTCGAAATACAGATGTAACTCTGTGAGATGAATTAACAGAACACCAACCAGTTTCTCAGAAACCTTCTTTCCAGATTTCATCTGAGGATATTTCCTTTTTCACCATAGCCCTCTCTGGGCTTCCAAATATCACTTTGCCAATTCCACAAGAACTGTCTTAGTGAAAGGCTTGTTGAGAGGAAAGGTGTAACTCTGTGAGAAGATTTCACAGAACACAAAGAAGTTTCTCAGAAAGCTTCTTTCTCTTTGTTATCGGAGGATATTTCCTTTGGCCCTATAGTCTTCAAAGGGATCCGAAATATCTCTTCTCAGATTCCACAGAAATAAGGCTAGCAAAGAGATCCACGAAATACAGATGTAACTCTGTGAGATGAATTAACAGAACACTAAGCAGATTCTCAGAAAGCTTCCTTCCAGATTTCATCTGACGATATTTCCTTTTTCACCATAGTCCTCTAGGGGCTTCCAAATATCACTTTGCCAATTCCACAAGAACTGTCTTAGCTAAAGTCTTCTTGAGGGGAAAGCTGTAACGCTGTGCGATGATTTCACAGAACACAAAGAAGTTTCTCAGAAAGCTTCTTTCTCTTTGTTATCAGAGGATATTTCCTTTGGCCCTATAGTCTTCAAAGGGATCTGAAATATCTGTTCTCAGATTCCTCAGAAATAAGGCTAGCAAAGAGATCCACGAAATACAGATGTAACTCTGTGAGATGAATTAACAGAACACTAAGCAGTTTCTCAGAAAGCTTCTTTCCAGATTTCATCTGAGGATATTTCCTTTTTCACCGTAGCCCTCTATGGGCTTCCAAATATCACTTTGCCAATTCCACAAGAACTGTCTTAGCGAAAGGCTTCTTGAGGAGAAATCTGTAACTCTGTGAGATGATTTCACAGAACACAAAGAAGTTTCTCAGAAAGCTTCTTTCTCTTTGTTATCGGACGATATTTCCTTTGGCCCTATGGTCTTCAAAGGGATCCGAAATATCTGTACTCAGATTTCACAGAAATAAGGCTCGCAAAGAGATCCTCGAAATACAGATGTAACTCTGTGAGATGAATTAATAGAACACTTAGCAGTTTCTCAGAAAGCTTCTTTAAAGATATCATCTGAGGATATTTCCTTTTTCACCATAGCCCTCTAAGGGTTTCCAAATATCACTTTGCCAATTCCACAAGAACTGTCTTAGCGAAAGGCTTCTTGAGTAGAAAGCTCTAACTCGGTGAGATGATTTCACAGAACACAAAGAAGTTTCTCAGAAAGCTTCTTTCTCTTTGTTATCGAAGGATATTTCCTTTGGCCCTATAGTCTTCCAAGGGATCCGATATATCTGTTCTCAGATTCCACAGAAATAAGGCTAGCAAAGAGATCCACGAAATACAGATGTAACTCGGTGAGATGAATTAACAGAACACTAAGCAGTTTCTCAGAAAGCTTCTTTCCATATTTCATCTGAGGATATTTCCTTTTTCACCGTTGCCCTCTCTGGGCTTCCAAATATCACTTTGCCAATTCCACAAGAACTGCCTTAGTGAAAGGCTTGTTGAGAGGAAAGGTGTAACTCTGTGAGAAGATTTTACAGAACACAAAGAAGTTTCTCAGAAAGCTTCTTTCTCTTTGTTAATGGAGGATATTTCCTTTGGCCCTATCATCTTCAAAGGGATCCGAATTATCTGTTCTCGGAATCCACAGAAATAAGGCTACCAAAGAGATCCACGAAATACAGTTGTAAGTCTGTGAGATATATTAACAGAACACTAAGCAGTGTCTCAGAAAGCTTCTTTCCAGATTTCATCTGAGGATATTTCCTTTTTCACCATAGTCCTCTATGGGCTTCCAAATATCACTTTGCCAATTCCACAAGAACTGTCTTAGCGAAAGGCTTCTTGAGGAGAAAGCTGTAACTCTGTGAGATGATTTCCCAGAACACAAAGACGTTTCTCAGAAAGCTTCTTTCTCTTTGTTATCGGAAGATATTTCGTTTGGCCCTATGGTCTTCAAAGGGATCCGAAATATCTGTTCTCAGATTCCACAGAAATAAGGCTAGCAAAGAGATCCAGGAAATACAGATGTAACTCTGTGAGATGAATTAAGAGAACACCAACCATTTTCTCAGAAACCTTCTTTCCAGATTTCATCTGAGGATATTTCCTTTTTCAACATAGCCCTCTATGGGCTTCCAAATATCACTTTGCCAATTCCACAAGAACTGTCTTAGCGAAAGGCTTCTTGAGGGGAAAGGTGTAACTCTGTGAGATGATTTCACAGAACACAAAGAAGTTTCTCAGAAAGCTTCTTTCTCTTTGTTATCGGACGATATTTCCTTTGGCCCTATGGTCTTCAAAGGGATCCGAAATATCTGTACTCAGATTCCACAGAAATAAGGCTAGCAAAGAGATCCTCGAAATACAGATGTTACTCTGTGAGATGAATTAACAGAGCACTAAGCAGTTTCTCAGAAACCTTCTTTCCAGATTTCATCGGGGGATATTTCCTTTTTCACCCTAGCCCTCTATGGGCTTCCAAATATCACTTTGCCAATTCCACAAGAACTGTCTTAGCGAAAGGCTTCTTGAGGGGAAAGGTGTAACTCTGTGAGATGATTTCACAGAACACAAAGAAGTTTCTCAGAAAGCTTCTTTCTCTTTGTTATCGGAGGATATTTCGTTTGGCCCTATGGTCTTCAAAGGGATCCGAAATATCTGTTCTCAGATTCCACAGAAATAAGGCTAGCAAAGAGATCCTCGAAATACAGATGTAATTCTGTGAGATGAATTAACAGAACACCAACCAGTTTCTCAGAAACCTTCTTTCCAGATTTCATCGGAGGATATTTCCTTTTTCACCATAGCCCTCTCTGGGCTTCCAAATATCACTTTGCCAATTCCACAAGAACTGTCTTAGCGAAAGGCTTGTTGAGAGGAAAGGTGTAACTCTGTGAGAAGATTTCACAGAACACAAAGAAGTTTCTCAGAAAGCTTCTTTCTCTTTGTTAATGGAGGATAGTTCCTTTGGCCCTATAGTCTTCAAAGGGATCCGAAATATCTGTTCTCAGATTCCACAGAAATAAGGCTAGCAAAGGGATACACGACATACAGATGTAACTCTGTGAGATGAATTAATAGAACACTAAGCAGTTTCTCAGAAAGCTTCTTTAAAGATATCATCTGAGGATATTTCCTTTATCACCATAGCCCTCTAAGGGCTTCCAAATATCACTTTGCCATTTCCACAAGAACTGTCTTAGCGAAAGGCTTCTTGAGGAGAAAGCTGTAACTCTGTGAGATGATTTCACAGAACACAAAGAAGTTTCTCAGAAAGCTTCTTTCTCTTTGTTATCGGAGGATATTTCCTTTGGCCCTATAGTCTTGAAAGGGATCCGAAATATCTGTTCTCAGATTCCACATAAATAAGGCTAGCAAAGAGATCCACGAAATACAGATGAAAATCTGTGAGATGAATTAACAGAACACTAAGCAGATTCTCAGAAAGCTTCTTTCCAGATTTCATCTGAGGATATTTCCTTTTTCACCATAGCCCTCTCTGGGCTTCCAAATATCACTTTGCCAATTCCACAAGAACTGTCTTAGCTAAAGGCTTCTTGAGGGGAAAGCTGTAACGCTGTGCGATGATTTCACAGAACACAAAGAAGTTTCTCAGAAAGCTTCTTTCTCTTTGTTATCAGAGGATATATCCTTTGGCCCTATAGTAGTCAAAGGGATCTGAAATATCTGTTCTCAGATTCCTCAGAAATAAGGCTAGCAAAGAGATCCACGAAATACAGATGTAACTCTGTGAGATGAATTAACAGAACACTAAGCAGTTTCTCAGAAAGCTTCTTTCCAGATTTCATCTGAGGATATTTCCTTTTTCACCATAGCCCTCTATGGGCTCCCAAATATCACTTTGCCAATTCCACAAGAACTGTCTTAGCGAAAGGCTGCTTGAGGGGAAAGGTGTAACTCTGTGAGTTGATTTCACAGAACACAAAGAAGTTTCTCAGAAAGCTTCTTTCTCTTTGTTATCGGAGGATATTTCCTTTGGCCCTATGGTCTTCAAAGGGATCCGAAATATCTGTTCTCAGATTCCACAGAAATAAGGCTAGCAAAGAGATCCACGAAGTACAGATGTAACTCTGTGAGATGAATTAACAGAACACTAAGCAGTTTCTCAGAAACCTTCTTTCCAGATTTCATCGGAGGATATTTCCTTTTTCACCATAGCCCTCTATGGGCTTCCAAATATCACTTTGCCAATTCCACAAGAACGATCTTAGCGAAAGGCTTCTTGAGGGGAAAGCTGTAACTCTGTGAGATGATTTCACAGAACACAAAGAAGTTTCTCAGAAAGCTTCTTTCTCTTTGTTATCGGACGATATTTCCTTTGGCCCTATGGTCTTCAAAGGGATCCGAAATATCTGTACTCAGATTCCACAGAAATAAGGCTAGCAAAGAGATCCTCGAAATACAGATGTAACTCTGTGAGATGAATTAATAGAACACTAAGCAGTTTCTCAGAAAGCTTCTTTAAAGATATCATCTGAGGATATTTCCTTTTTCACCATAGCCCTCTATGGGCTTCCAAATATCACTTTGCCAATTCCACAAGAACTGTCTTAGCGAAAGGCTTCTTGAGGAGAAAGCTGTAACTCTGTGAGATGATTTCACAGAACACAAAGAAGTTTCTCAGAAAGCTTCTTTCTCTTTGTTATCGGAGGATATTTCCTTTGGCCCTATAGTCTTCAAAGGGATCCGAAATATCTGTTCTCAGATTCCACAGAAATAAGGCTAGCAAAGAGATACACGAAATACAGATGTAACTCTGTGAGATGAATTAACAGAACACTAAGCAGTTTCTCTGAAAGCTTCTTTCCAGATTTCATCTGAGGATATTTCCTTTTTCACCATTGCCCTCTCTGGGATTCCAAATATCACTTTGCCAATTCCACAAGAACTGTCTTAGTGAAAGGCTTGTTGAGAGGAAAGGTGAAACTCTGTGAGAAGATTTCACAGAACACAAAGAAGTTTCTCAGAAAGCTTCTTTCTCTTTGTTATCGGAGGATATTTCCTTTGGCCCTATCGTCTTCAAAGTGATCCGAAATATCTGTTCTCAGATTCCACAGAAATAAGGCTAGCAAAGAGATCCACGAAATACAGTTGTAACTCTCTGAGATGAATTAATAGAACACTAAGCAGTTTCTCAGAAACCTTCTTTAAAGACATCATCTGAGGATATTTCCTTTTTCACCATAGCCCTCTATGGGCTTCCAAATATCACGTTGCCAAATCCACAAGAACTGTCTTAGCGAAAGGCTTCTTGAGGGGAAAGCTGTAACTCTGTGCGATGATTTCACAGAACACAAAGAGTTTCTCAGAAAGCTTCTTTCTCTTTGTTATCGGACGATATTTCCTTTGGCCCTATGGTCTTCAAAGGGATCCGAAATATCTGTTCTCAGATTCCACAGATATAAGGCTAGCAAAGAGATCAAAGAAATACAGATGTAACTCTGTGAGATGAATTTGCAGAACACTAAGCAGTTTCTCAGAAAGCTTCTTTCCAGATTTCATCGGAGGATATTTTCTTTTTCACCATAGTCCTCTATGGGTTTCCAAATATCACTTTGCGAATTACACAAGAACTGTCTTAGCGAAAGGTTTCTTGAGGAGAAAGCTGTAACTCTGTGAGATGATTTCACAGAACACAAAGAAGTTTCTCAGAAAGCTTCTTTCTCTTTGTTATCGGAGTATATTTCGTTTGTCCCTATGGTCTTCAAAGGGATCCGAAATATCTGTTCTCAGATTCCACAGAAATAAGGCTAGCAAAGAGATCAAAGAAATACAGATGTACCTCTGTGAGATGAATTAGCAGAACACTAAGCAGTTTCTCAGAAAGCTTCTTTCCAGATTTCATCTGAGGATATTTCCTTTTTCACCATAGCCCTCTCTGGGCTTCCAAATATCACTTTGCCAATTCCACAAGAACTGTCTTATCGAAATGCTTGTTGAGAGGAAAGGTGTAACTCTGTGAGAAGATTTCACAGAACACAAAGAAGTTTCTCAGAAAGCTTCTTTCTCTTTGTTAATGGAGGATATTTCCTTAGGCCCTATCGTCTTCAAAGGGATCCGAATAATCTGTTCTCAGAATCCACAGAAATAAGACTACCAAAGAGATCCACGAAATACAGTTGTAACTCTGTGAGATGAATTAACAGAGCACTAAGCAGTTTCTCAGAAAGCTTCTTTCCAGATTTCATCTGAGGATATTTCCTTTTTCACCATAGCCCTCTATGGGTTTCCAAATATCACTTGGCCAATTTCACAAGAACTGTCTTAGCGAAAGGCTTCTTGAGTAGAAAGCTCTAACTCGGTGAGATGATTTCACAGAACACAAAGAAGTTTCTCAGAAAGCTTCTTTCTCTTTGTTATCGGACGATATTTCCTTTGGCCCTATGGTCTTCAAAGGGATCCGAAATATCTGTACTCAGATTTCACAGAAATAAGGCTCGCAAAGAGATCCTCGAAATACAGATGTAACTCTGTGAGATGAATTAATAGAACACTTAGCAGTTTCTCAGAAAGCTTCTTTAAAGATATCATCTGAGGATATTTCCTTTTTCACCATAGCCCTCTAAGGGTTTCCAAATATCACTTTGCCAATTCCACAAGAACTGTCTTAGCGAAAGGCTTCTTGAGTAGAAAGCTCTAACTCGGTGAGATGATTTCACAGAACACAAAGAAGTTTCTCAGAAAGCTTCTTTCTCTTTGTTATCGAAGGATATTTCCTTTGGCCCTATAGTCTTCCAAGGGATCCGATATATCTGTTCTCAGATTCCACAGAAATAAGGCTAGCAAAGGGATACACGACATACAGATGTAACTCTGTGAGATGAATTAATAGAACACTAAGCAGTTTCTCAGAAAGCTTCTTTAAAGATATCATCTGAGGATATTTCCTTTATCACCATAGCCCTCTAAGGGCTTCCAAATATCACTTTGCCATTTCCACAAGAACTGTCTTAGCGAAAGGCTTCTTGAGGAGAAAGCTGTAACTCTGTGAGATGATTTCACAGAACACAAAGAAGTTTCTCAGAAAGCTTCTTTCTCTTTGTTATCGGAGGATATTTCCTTTGGCCCTATAGTCTTGAAAGGGATCCGAAATATCTGTTCTCAGATTCCACATAAATAAGGCTAGCAAAGAGATCCACGAAATACAGATGAAAATCTGTGAGATGAATTAACAGAACACTAAGCAGATTCTCAGAAAGCTTCTTTCCAGATTTCATCTGAGGATATTTCCTTTTTCACCATAGCCCTCTCTGGGCTTCCAAATATCACTTTGCCAATTCCACAAGAACTGTCTTAGCTAAAGGCTTCTTGAGGGGAAAGCTGTAACGCTGTGCGATGATTTCACAGAACACAAAGAAGTTTCTCAGAAAGCTTCTTTCTCTTTGTTATCAGAGGATATATCCTTTGGCCCTATAGTAGTCAAAGGGATCTGAAATATCTGTTCTCAGATTCCTCAGAAATAAGGCTAGCAAAGAGATCCACGAAATACAGATGTAACTCTGTGAGATGAATTAACAGAACACTAAGCAGTTTCTCAGAAAGCTTCTTTCCAGATTTCATCTGAGGATATTTCCTTTTTCACCATAGCCCTCTATGGGCTCCCAAATATCACTTTGCCAATTCCACAAGAACTGTCTTAGCGAAAGGCTGCTTGAGGGGAAAGGTGTAACTCTGTGAGTTGATTTCACAGAACACAAAGAAGTTTCTCAGAAAGCTTCTTTCTCTTTGTTATCGGAGGATATTTCCTTTGGCCCTATGGTCTTCAAAGGGATCCGAAATATCTGTTCTCAGATTCCACAGAAATAAGGCTAGCAAAGAGATCCACGAAGTACAGATGTAACTCTGTGAGATGAATTAACAGAACACTAAGCAGTTTCTCAGAAACCTTCTTTCCAGATTTCATCGGAGGATATTTCCTTTTTCACCATAGCCCTCTATGGGCTTCCAAATATCACTTTGCCAATTCCACAAGAACGATCTTAGCGAAAGGCTTCTTGAGGGGAAAGCTGTAACTCTGTGAGATGATTTCACAGAACACAAAGAAGTTTCTCAGAAAGCTTCTTTCTCTTTGTTATCGGACGATATTTCCTTTGGCCCTATGGTCTTCAAAGGGATCCGAAATATCTGTACTCAGATTCCACAGAAATAAGGCTAGCAAAGAGATCCTCGAAATACAGATGTAACTCTGTGAGATGAATTAATAGAACACTAAGCAGTTTCTCAGAAAGCTTCTTTAAAGATATCATCTGAGGATATTTCCTTTTTCACCATAGCCCTCTATGGGCTTCCAAATATCACTTTGCCAATTCCACAAGAACTGTCTTAGCGAAAGGCTTCTTGAGGAGAAAGCTGTAACTCTGTGAGATGATTTCACAGAACACAAAGAAGTTTCTCAGAAAGCTTCTTTCTCTTTGTTATCGGAGGATATTTCCTTTGGCCCTATAGTCTTCAAAGGGATCCGAAATATCTGTTCTCAGATTCCACAGAAATAAGGCTAGCAAAGAGATACACGAAATACAGATGTAACTCTGTGAGATGAATTAACAGAACACTAAGCAGTTTCTCTGAAAGCTTCTTTCCAGATTTCATCTGAGGATATTTCCTTTTTCACCATTGCCCTCTCTGGGATTCCAAATATCACTTTGCCAATTCCACAAGAACTGTCTTAGTGAAAGGCTTGTTGAGAGGAAAGGTGAAACTCTGTGAGAAGATTTCACAGAACACAAAGAAGTTTCTCAGAAAGCTTCTTTCTCTTTGTTATCGGAGGATATTTCCTTTGGCCCTATCGTCTTCAAAGTGATCCGAAATATCTGTTCTCAGATTCCACAGAAATAAGGCTAGCAAAGAGATCCACGAAATACAGTTGTAACTCTCTGAGATGAATTAATAGAACACTAAGCAGTTTCTCAGAAACCTTCTTTAAAGACATCATCTGAGGATATTTCCTTTTTCACCATAGCCCTCTATGGGCTTCCAAATATCACGTTGCCAAATCCACAAGAACTGTCTTAGCGAAAGGCTTCTTGAGGGGAAAGCTGTAACTCTGTGCGATGATTTCACAGAACACAAAGAGTTTCTCAGAAAGCTTCTTTCTCTTTGTTATCGGACGATATTTCCTTTGGCCCTATGGTCTTCAAAGGGATCCGAAATATCTGTTCTCAGATTCCACAGATATAAGGCTAGCAAAGAGATCAAAGAAATACAGATGTAACTCTGTGAGATGAATTTGCAGAACACTAAGCAGTTTCTCAGAAAGCTTCTTTCCAGATTTCATCGGAGGATATTTTCTTTTTCACCATAGTCCTCTATGGGTTTCCAAATATCACTTTGCGAATTACACAAGAACTGTCTTAGCGAAAGGTTTCTTGAGGAGAAAGCTGTAACTCTGTGAGATGATTTCACAGAACACAAAGAAGTTTCTCAGAAAGCTTCTTTCTCTTTGTTATCGGAGTATATTTCGTTTGTCCCTATGGTCTTCAAAGGGATCCGAAATATCTGTTCTCAGATTCCACAGAAATAAGGCTAGCAAAGAGATCAAAGAAATACAGATGTACCTCTGTGAGATGAATTAGCAGAACACTAAGCAGTTTCTCAGAAAGCTTCTTTCCAGATTTCATCTGAGGATATTTCCTTTTTCACCATAGCCCTCTCTGGGCTTCCAAATATCACTTTGCCAATTCCACAAGAACTGTCTTATCGAAATGCTTGTTGAGAGGAAAGGTGTAACTCTGTGAGAAGATTTCACAGAACACAAAGAAGTTTCTCAGAAAGCTTCTTTCTCTTTGTTAATGGAGGATATTTCCTTAGGCCCTATCGTCTTCAAAGGGATCCGAATAATCTGTTCTCAGAATCCACAGAAATAAGACTACCAAAGAGATCCACGAAATACAGTTGTAACTCTGTGAGATGAATTAACAGAGCACTAAGCAGTTTCTCAGAAAGCTTCTTTCCAGATTTCATCTGAGGATATTTCCTTTTTCACCATAGCCCTCTATGGGTTTCCAAATATCACTTGGCCAATTTCACAAGAACTGTCTTAGCGAAAGGCTTCTTGAGTAGAAAGCTCTAACTCGGTGAGATGATTTCACAGAACACAAAGAAGTTTCTCAGAAAGCTTCTTTCTCTTTGTTATCGGACGATATTTCCTTTGGCCCTATGGTCTTCAAAGGGATCCGAAATATCTGTACTCAGATTTCACAGAAATAAGGCTCGCAAAGAGATCCTCGAAATACAGATGTAACTCTGTGAGATGAATTAATAGAACACTTAGCAGTTTCTCAGAAAGCTTCTTTAAAGATATCATCTGAGGATATTTCCTTTTTCACCATAGCCCTCTAAGGGTTTCCAAATATCACTTTGCCAATTCCACAAGAACTGTCTTAGCGAAAGGCTTCTTGAGTAGAAAGCTCTAACTCGGTGAGATGATTTCACAGAACACAAAGAAGTTTCTCAGAAAGCTTCTTTCTCTTTGTTATCGAAGGATATTTCCTTTGGCCCTATAGTCTTCCAAGGGATCCGATATATCTGTTCTCAGATTCCACAGAAATAAGGCTAGCAAAGAGATCCACGAAATACAGATGTAACTCGGTGAGATGAATTAGCAGAACACTAAGCATTTTCTCAGGAAGCTTCTTTCCAGATTTCATCTGAGGATATTTCCTTTTTCACCATAGCCCTCTATGGGCTTCCAAATATCACTTTGCCAATTCCACAAGAACTGCCTTAGTGAAAGGCTTGTTGAGAGGAAAGGTGTAACTCTGTGAGAAGATTTTACAGAACACAAAGAAGTTTCTCAGAAAGCTTCTTTCTCTTTGTTAATGGAGGATATTTCCTTTGGCCCTATCATCTTCAAAGGGATCCGAATTATCTGTTCTCGGAATCCACAGAAATAAGGCTACCAAAGAGATCCACGAAATACAGTTGTAAGTCTGTGAGATATATTAACAGAACACTAAGCAGTGTCTCAGAAAGCTTCTTTCCAGATTTCATCTGAGGATATTTCCTTTTTCACCATAGTCCTCTATGGGCTTCCAAATATCACTTTGCCAATTCCACAAGAACTGTCTTAGCGAAAGGCTTCTTGAGGAGAAAGCTGTAACTCTGTGAGATGATTTCCCAGAACACAAAGACGTTTCTCAGAAAGCTTCTTTCTCTTTGTTATCGGAAGATATTTCGTTTGGCCCTATGGTCTTCAAAGGGATCCGAAATATCTGTTCTCAGATTCCACAGAAATAAGGCTAGCAAAGAGATCCAGGAAATACAGATGTAACTCTGTGAGATGAATTAAGAGAACACCAACCATTTTCTCAGAAACCTTCTTTCCAGATTTCATCTGAGGATATTTCCTTTTTCAACATAGCCCTCTATGGGCTTCCAAATATCACTTTGCCAATTCCACAAGAACTGTCTTAGCGAAAGGCTTCTTGAGGGGAAAGGTGTAACTCTGTGAGATGATTTCACAGAACACAAAGAAGTTTCTCAGAAAGCTTCTTTCTCTTTGTTATCGGACGATATTTCCTTTGGCCCTATGGTCTTCAAAGGGATCCGAAATATCTGTACTCAGATTCCACAGAAATAAGGCTAGCAAAGAGATCCTCGAAATACAGATGTTACTCTGTGAGATGAATTAACAGAGCACTAAGCAGTTTCTCAGAAACCTTCTTTCCAGATTTCATCGGGGGATATTTCCTTTTTCACCCTAGCCCTCTATGGGCTTCCAAATATCACTTTGCCAATTCCACAAGAACTGTCTTAGCGAAAGGCTTCTTGAGGGGAAAGGTGTAACTCTGTGAGATGATTTCACAGAACACAAAGAAGTTTCTCAGAAAGCTTCTTTCTCTTTGTTATCGGAGGATATTTCGTTTGGCCCTATGGTCTTCAAAGGGATCCGAAATATCTGTTCTCAGATTCCACAGAAATAAGGCTAGCAAAGAGATCCTCGAAATACAGATGTAATTCTGTGAGATGAATTAACAGAACACCAACCAGTTTCTCAGAAACCTTCTTTCCAGATTTCATCGGAGGATATTTCCTTTTTCACCATAGCCCTCTCTGGGCTTCCAAATATCACTTTGCCAATTCCACAAGAACTGTCTTAGCGAAAGGCTTGTTGAGAGGAAAGGTGTAACTCTGTGAGAAGATTTCACAGAACACAAAGAAGTTTCTCAGAAAGCTTCTTTCTCTTTGTTAATGGAGGATAGTTCCTTTGGCCCTATAGTCTTCAAAGGGATCCGAAATATCTGTTCTCAGATTCCACAGAAATAAGGCTAGCAAAGGGATACACGACATACAGATGTAACTCTGTGAGATGAATTAATAGAACACTAAGCAGTTTCTCAGAAAGCTTCTTTAAAGATATCATCTGAGGATATTTCCTTTATCACCATAGCCCTCTAAGGGCTTCCAAATATCACTTTGCCATTTCCACAAGAACTGTCTTAGCGAAAGGCTTCTTGAGGAGAAAGCTGTAACTCTGTGAGATGATTTCACAGAACACAAAGAAGTTTCTCAGAAAGCTTCTTTCTCTTTGTTATCGGAGGATATTTCCTTTGGCCCTATAGTCTTGAAAGGGATCCGAAATATCTGTTCTCAGATTCCACATAAATAAGGCTAGCAAAGAGATCCACGAAATACAGATGAAAATCTGTGAGATGAATTAACAGAACACTAAGCAGATTCTCAGAAAGCTTCTTTCCAGATTTCATCTGAGGATATTTCCTTTTTCACCATAGCCCTCTCTGGGCTTCCAAATATCACTTTGCCAATTCCACAAGAACTGTCTTAGCTAAAGGCTTCTTGAGGGGAAAGCTGTAACGCTGTGCGATGATTTCACAGAACACAAAGAAGTTTCTCAGAAAGCTTCTTTCTCTTTGTTATCAGAGGATATATCCTTTGGCCCTATAGTAGTCAAAGGGATCTGAAATATCTGTTCTCAGATTCCTCAGAAATAAGGCTAGCAAAGAGATCCACGAAATACAGATGTAACTCTGTGAGATGAATTAACAGAACACTAAGCAGTTTCTCAGAAAGCTTCTTTCCAGATTTCATCTGAGGATATTTCCTTTTTCACCATAGCCCTCTATGGGCTCCCAAATATCACTTTGCCAATTCCACAAGAACTGTCTTAGCGAAAGGCTGCTTGAGGGGAAAGGTGTAACTCTGTGAGTTGATTTCACAGAACACAAAGAAGTTTCTCAGAAAGCTTCTTTCTCTTTGTTATCGGAGGATATTTCCTTT
This sequence comes from Macaca mulatta, assembly GCF_049350105.2. Taxonomy (NCBI): domain Eukaryota; kingdom Metazoa; phylum Chordata; class Mammalia; order Primates; family Cercopithecidae; genus Macaca; species Macaca mulatta. The sequence continues at coordinate 34,576,405 of NC_133420.1, forward strand.
GGCCCTATGGTCTTCAAAGGGATCCGAAATATCTGTTCTCAGATTCCACAGAAATAAGGCTAGCAAAGAGATCCACGAAGTACAGATGTAACTCTGTGAGATGAATTAACAGAACACTAAGCAGTTTCTCAGAAACCTTCTTTCCAGATTTCATCGGAGGATATTTCCTTTTTCACCATAGCCCTCTATGGGCTTCCAAATATCACTTTGCCAATTCCACAAGAACGATCTTAGCGAAAGGCTTCTTGAGGGGAAAGCTGTAACTCTGTGAGATGATTTCACAGAACACAAAGAAGTTTCTCAGAAAGCTTCTTTCTCTTTGTTATCGGACGATATTTCCTTTGGCCCTATGGTCTTCAAAGGGATCCGAAATATCTGTACTCAGATTCCACAGAAATAAGGCTAGCAAAGAGATCCTCGAAATACAGATGTAACTCTGTGAGATGAATTAATAGAACACTAAGCAGTTTCTCAGAAAGCTTCTTTAAAGATATCATCTGAGGATATTTCCTTTTTCACCATAGCCCTCTATGGGCTTCCAAATATCACTTTGCCAATTCCACAAGAACTGTCTTAGCGAAAGGCTTCTTGAGGAGAAAGCTGTAACTCTGTGAGATGATTTCACAGAACACAAAGAAGTTTCTCAGAAAGCTTCTTTCTCTTTGTTATCGGAGGATATTTCCTTTGGCCCTATAGTCTTCAAAGGGATCCGAAAAATCTGTTCTCAGATTCCACAGAAATAAGGCTAGCAAAGAGATCCACGAAATACAGATGTAACTCTGTGAGATGAATTAACAGAACACTAAGCAGTTTCTCTGAAAGCTTCTTTCCAGATTTCATCTGAGGATATTTCCTTTTTCACCATTGCCCTCTCTGGGATTCCAAATATCACTTTGCCAATTCCACAAGAACTGTCTTAGTGAAAGGCTTGTTGAGAGGAAAGGTGAAACTCTGTGAGAAGATTTCACAGAACACAAAGAAGTTTCTCAGAAAGCTTCTTTCTCTTTGTTATCGGAGGATATTTCCTTTGGCCCTATAGTCTTCAAAGGGATCCGAAATATCTGTTCTCAGATTCCACAGAAATAAGGCTAGCAAAGAGATCCACGAAATACAGATGTAACTCTGTGAGATGAATTAACAGAACACTAAGCAGTTTCTCTGAAAGCTTCTTTCCAGATTTCATCTGAGGATATTTCCTTTTTCACCATTGCCCTCTCTGGGATTCCAAATATCACTTTGCCAATTCCACAAGAACTGTCTTAGTGAAAGGCTTGTTGAGAGGAAAGGTGAAACTCTGTGAGAAGATTTCACAGAACACAAAGAAGTTTCTCAGAAAGCTTCTTTCTCTTTGTTATCGGAGGATATTTCCTTTGGCCCTATCGTCTTCAAAGGGATCCGAAATATCTGTTCTCAGATTCCACAGAAATAAGGCTAGCAAAGAGATCCACGAAATACAGTTGTAACTCTCTGAGATGAATTAATAGAACACTAAGCAGTTTCTCAGAAACCTTCTTTAAAGACATCATCTGAGGATATTTCCTTTTTCACCATAGCCCTCTATGGGCTTCCAAATATCACGTTGCCAAATCCACAAGAACTGTCTTAGCGAAAGGCTTCTTGAGGGGAAAGCTGTAACTCTGTGCGATGATTTCACAGAACACAAAGAGTTTCTCAGAAAGCTTCTTTCTCTTTGTTATCGGACGATATTTCCTTTGGCCCTATGGTCTTCAAAGGGATCCGAAATATCTGTTCTCAGATTCCACAGATATAAGGCTAGCAAAGAGATCAAAGAAATACAGATGTAACTCTGTGAGATGAATTTGCAGAACACTAAGCAGTTTCTCAGAAAGCTTCTTTCCAGATTTCATCGGAGGATATTTTCTTTTTCACCATAGTCCTCTATGGGTTTCCAAATATCACTTTGCGAATTACACAAGAACTGTCTTAGCGAAAGGTTTCTTTAGGAGAAAGCTGTAACTCTGTGAGATGATTTCACAGAACACAAAGAAGTTTCTCAGAAAGCTTCTTTCTCTTTGTTATCGGAGTATATTTCGTTTGTCCCTATGGTCTTCAAAGGGATCCGAAATATCTGTTCTCAGATTCCACAGAAATAAGGCTAGCAAAGAGATCAAAGAAATACAGATGTACCTCTGTGAGATGAATTAGCAGAACACTAAGCAGTTTCTCAGAAAGCTTCTTTCCAGATTTCATCTGAGGATATTTCCTTTTTCACCATAGCCCTCTCTGGGCTTCCAAATATCACTTTGCCAATTCCACAAGAACTGTCTTATCGAAATGCTTGTTGAGAGGAAAGGTGTAACTCTGTGAGAAGATTTCACAGAACACAAAGAAGTTTCTCAGAAAGCTTCTTTCTCTTTGTTAATGGAGGATATTTCCTTAGGCCCTATCGTCTTCAAAGGGATCCGAATTATCTGTTCTCAGAATCCACAGAAATAAGACTACCAAAGAGATCCACGAAATACAGTTGTAACTCTGTGAGATGAATTAACAGAGCACTAAGCAGTTTCTCAGAAAGCTTCTTTCCAGATTTCATCTGAGGATATTTCCTTTTTCACCATAGCCCTCTATGGGTTTCCAAATATCACTTGGCCAATTTCACAAGAACTGTCTTAGCGAAAGGCTTCTTGAGTAGAAAGCTCTAACTCGGTGAGATGATTTCACAGAACACAAAGAAGTTTCTCAGAAAGCTTCTTTCTCTTTGTTATCGGACGATATTTCCTTTGGCCCTATGGTCTTCAAAGGGATCCGAAATATCTGTACTCAGATTTCACAGAAATAAGGCTCGCAAAGAGATCCTCGAAATACAGATGTAACTCTGTGAGATGAATTAATAGAACACTTAGCAGTTTCTCAGAAAGCTTCTTTAAAGATATCATCTGAGGATATTTCCTTTTTCACCATAGCCCTCTAAGGGTTTCCAAATATCACTTTGCCAATTCCACAAGAACTGTCTTAGCGAAAGGCTTCTTGAGTAGAAAGCTCTAACTCGGTGAGATGATTTCACAGAACACAAAGAAGTTTCTCAGAAAGCTTCTTTCTCTTTGTTATCGAAGGATATTTCCTTTGGCCCTATAGTCTTCCAAGGGATCCGATATATCTGTTCTCAGATTCCACAGAAATAAGGCTAGCAAAGAGATCCACGAAATACAGATGTAACTCGGTGAGATGAATTAGCAGAACACTAAGCATTTTCTCAGGAAGCTTCTTTCCAGATTTCATCTGAGGATATTTCCTTTTTCACCATAGCCCTCTATGGGCTTCCAAATATCACTTTGCTAATTCCACAAGAACTGTCTTAGCGAAAGGCTTCTTGAGGGGAAAGCTGTAACTCTGTGAGATGATTTCACAGAACACAAAGAAGTTTCTCAGAAAGCTTCTTTCTCTTTGTTATCGGAGTATATTTCGTTTGGCCCTATGGTCTTCAAAGGGATCCGAAATATCTCTTCTCAGATTCCACAGAAATAAGGCTAGCAAAGAGATCAAAGAAATACAGATGTACCTCTGTGAGATGAATTAGCAGAACACTAAGCAGTTTCTCAGAAAGCTTCTTTCCAGATTTCATCTGAGGATATTTCCTTCTTCACCATAGCCCTCTATGGGCTTCCAAATATCACTTTGCCAATTCCACAAGAACTGTCTTAGCGAAAGGCTTCTTGAGGGGAAAGGTGTATCTCTGTGAGATGATTTCACAGAACACAAAGAAGTTTCTCAAAAAGCTTCTTTCTCTTTGTTATCGGAGGATATTTCCTTTGGCCCTATAGTCTTCAAAGGGATCCGAAATATCTGTTCTCAGATTCCACAGAAATAAGGCTAGCAAAGGGATACAAGACATACAGATGTAACTCTGTGAGATGAATTAACAGAACACTAAGCAGTTTCTCAGAAAGCTTCTTTCCAGATTTCATCTGAGGATATTTCCTTTTTCACCATAGCCCTCTACGGGCTTCCAAATATCACTTTGCCAATTCCACAAGAACTGTCTTAGCGAAAGGCTTCTTGAGGGGAAAGCTGTAACTCTGTGAGATGATTTCACAGAACACAAAGAAGTTTCTCAGAAAGCTTCTTTCTCTTTGTTATCGGACGATATTTCCTTTGGCCCTATGATCTTCAAAGGGATCCGTAATATCTGTACTCAGATTCCACAGAAATAAGGCGAGCAAAGAGATCCTCGAAATACAGATGTAACTCGGTGAGATGAATAAACAGAACACTAAGCAGTTTCTCAGAAAGCTTCTTTCCAGATTTCATCTGAGGATATTTCCTTTTTCACAATAGCCCTCTCTGGGCTTCCAAATATCACTTTGCCAATTCCACAAGAACTCTCTTAGTGAAAGGCTTGTTGAGAGGAAAGGTGTAACTCTGTGAGAAGATTTCACAGAACACAAAGAAGTTTCTCAGAAAGCTTCTTTCTCTTTGTTATCGGAGGATATTTCCTTTGGCCCTATCGTCTTCAAAGGGATCCGAAATATCTGTTCTCAGATTCCACAGAAATAAGGCTAGGAAAGAGATCCACGAAATCCAGTTGTAACTCTGTGAGATGAATTAACAGAACACTAAGCAGTTTCTCCGAAAGCTTCTTTCCAGATTTCATCTGAGGACATTTCCTTTTTACCATAGCCATCTATGGACTTCCAAATATCACTTTCCCAATTCCACAAGAACTGTCTTAGCGAAAGGCTTCTTGAGGGGAAAGCTGTAACTCTGTGAGCTCATTTCACAGAACACAAAGAAGTTTCTCAGAAAGCTTCTTTCTCTTTGTTATCGGAGGATATTTCCTTTGGCCCTATAGTCTTCAAAGGGATCCGAAATATCTCTTCTCAGATTCCACAGAAATATAGCTAGCAAAGAGATCCACGAAATACAGATGTAACTCTGTGAGATGAATTAACAGAACACTAAGCAGATTCTCAGAAAGCTTCTTTCCAGATTTCATCTGACGATAATTCCTTTTTCACCATAGCCCTCTAGGGGCTTCTGAATATCACTTTGCCAATTTCACAAGAACTGTCTTAGCTAAAGGCTTCTTGAGGGGAAAGCTGTAACGCTGTGAGATGATTTCACAGAATACAAAGAAGTTTCTCAGAAACCTTCTTTCTCTTTGTTATCAGAGGATATTTCCTTTGGCCCTATAGTCTTCAAAGGGATCTGAAATATCTGTTCTCAGATTCCATAGAAATAAGGCCAGCAAAGAGATCCACGAAATACAGATGTAACTCTGTGAGATGAATTAACAGAACACTAAGCAGTTTCTCAGAAAGCTTCTTTCCAGATTTCATCTGAGGATATTTCCTTTTTCACCGTAGCCCTCTATGGGCTTCCAAATATCACTTTGCCAATTCCACAAGAACTGTCTTAGCGAAAGGCTTCTTGAGGAGAAATCTGTAACTCTGTGAGATGATTTCACAGAACACAAAGAAGTTTCTCAGAAAGCATCTTTCTCTTTGTTATCGGACGATATTTTCTTTGGCCCTATGGTCTTCAAATGGATCCGAAATATCTGTACTCAGATTCCACAGAAATAAGGCTCGCAAAGAGATCCTCGAAATACAGATGTAACTCTGTGAGATGAATTAATAGAACACTGAGCAGTTTCTCAGAAAGCTTCTTTAAAGATATCATCTGAGGATATTTCCTTTTTCACCATAGCCCTCTAAAGGGTTTCCAAATATCACTTTGCCAATTCCACAAGAACTGTCTTAGCGAAAGGCTTCTTGAGTAGAAAGCTCTAACTCGGTGAGATGATTTCACAGAACACAAAGAAGTTTCTCAGAAAGCTTCTTTCTCTTTGTTATCGAATTATATTTCCTTTGGCCCTATAGTCTTCCAAGGGATCCGATATATCTGTTCTCAGATTCCACAGAAATAAGGCTAGCAAAGAGATCCACGAAATACAGATGTAACTCGGTGAGATGAATTAACAGAACACTAGGCAGTTTCTCATAAAGCTTCTTTCCAGATTTCATCTGAGGATATTTCCTTTTTCACCGTTGCCCTCTCTGGGCTTCCAAATATCACTTTGCCAATTCCACAAGAACTGCCTTAGTGAAAGGCTTGTTGAGAGGAAAGGTGTAACTCTGTGAGAAGATTTTACAGAACACAAAGAAGTTTCTCAGAAAGCTTCTTTCTCTTTGTTAATGGAGGATATTTCCTTTGGCCCTATCATCTTCAAAGGGATCCGAATTATCTGTTCTCGGAATCCACAGAAATAAGGCTACCAAAGAGATCCACGTAATACAGTTGTAACTCTGTGAGATATATTAACAGAACACTAAGCAGTGTCTCAGAAAGCTTCTTTCCAGATTTCATCTGAGGATATTTCCTTTTTCACCATAGTCCTCTATGGGCTTCCAAATATCACTTTGCCAATTCCACAAGAACTGTCTTAGCGAAAGGCTTCTTGAGGAGAAAGCTGTAACTCTGTGAGATGATTTCCCAGAACACAAAGACGTTTCTCAGAAAGCTTCTTTCTCTTTGTTATCGGAGGATATTTCGTTTGGCCCTATGGTCTTCAAAGGGATCCGAAATATCTGTTCTCAGATTCCACAGAAATAAGGCTAGCAAAGAGATCCAGGAAATACAGATGTAACTCTGTGAGATGAATTAAGAGAACACCAACCATTTTCTCAGAAACCTTCTTTCCAGATTTCATCTGAGGATATTTCCTTTTTCACCATAGCCTTCTATGGGCTTCCAAATATCACTTTGCCAATTCCACAAGAACTGTCTTAGCGAAAGGCTTCTTGAGGGGAAAGGTGTAACTCTGTGAGATGATTTCACAGAACACAAAGAAGTTTCTCAGAAAGCTTCTTTCTCTTTGTTATCGGACGATATTTCCTTTGGCCCTATGGTCTTCAAAGGGATCCGAAATATCTGTACTCAGATTCCACAGAAATAAGGCTCGCAAAGAGATCCTCGAAATACAGATGTTACTCTGTGAGATGAATTAACAGAGCACTAAGCAGTGTCTCAGAAACCTTCTTTCCAGATTTCATCGGAGGATATTTCCTTTTTCACCCTAGCCCTCTATGGGCTTCCAAATATCACTTTGCCAATTCCACAAGAACTGTCTTAGCGAAAGGCTTCTTGAGGGGAAAGGTGTAACTCTGTGAGATGATTTCACAGAACACAAAGAAGTTTCTCAGAAAGCTTCTTTCTCTTTGTTATCGGAGGATATTTCGTTTGGCCCTATGGTCTTCAAAGGGATCCGAAATATCTGTTCTCAGATTCCACAGAAATAAGGCTAGCAAAGAGATCCTCGAAATACAGATGTAACTCTGTGAGATGAATTAACAGAACACCAACCAGTTTCTCAGAAACCTTCTTTCCAGATTTCATCTGAGGATATTTCCTTTTTCACCATAGCCCTCTCTGGGCTTCCAAATATCACTTTGCCAATTCCACAAGAACTGTCTTAGTGAAAGGCTTGTTGAGAGGAAAGGTGTAACTCTGTGAGAAGATTTCACAGAACACAAAGAAGTTTCTCAGAAAGCTTCTTTCTCTTTGTTATCGGAGGATATTTCCTTTGGCCCTATAGTCTTCAAAGGGATCCGAAATATCTCTTCTCAGATTCCACAGAAATAAGGCTAGCAAAGAGATCCACGAAATACAGATGTAACTCTGTGAGATGAATTAACAGAACACTAAGCAGATTCTCAGAAAGCTTCCTTCCAGATTTCATCTGACGATATTTCCTTTTTCACCATAGTCCTCTAGGGGCTTCCAAATATCACTTTGCCAATTCCACAAGAACTGTCTTAGCTAAAGTCTTCTTGAGGGGAAAGCTGTAACGCTGTGCGATGATTTCACAGAACACAAAGAAGTTTCTCAGAAAGCTTCTTTCTCTTTGTTATCAGAGGATATTTCCTTTGGCCCTATAGTCTTCAAAGGGATCTGAAATATCTGTTCTCAGATTCCTCAGAAATAAGGCTAGCAAAGAGATCCACGAAATACAGATGTAACTCTGTGAGATGAATTAACAGAACACTAAGCAGTTTCTCAGAAAGCTTCTTTCCAGATTTCATCTGAGGATATTTCCTTTTTCACCGTAGCCCTCTATGGGCTTCCAAATATCACTTTGCCAATTCCACAAGAACTGTCTTAGCGAAAGGCTTCTTGAGGAGAAATCTGTAACTCTGTGAGATGATTTCACAGAACACAAAGAAGTTTCTCAGAAAGCTTCTTTCTCTTTGTTATCGGACGATATTTCCTTTGGCCCTATGGTCTTCAAAGGGATCCGAAATATCTGTACTCAGATTTCACAGAAATAAGGCTCGCAAAGAGATCCTCGAAATACAGATGTAACTCTGTGAGATGAATTAATAGAACACTTAGCAGTTTCTCAGAAAGCTTCTTTAAAGATATCATCTGAGGATATTTCCTTTTTCACCATAGCCCTCTAAGGGTTTCCAAATATCACTTTGCCAATTCCACAAGAACTGTCTTAGCGAAAGGCTTCTTGAGTAGAAAGCTCTAACTCGGTGAGATGATTTCACAGAACACAAAGAAGTTTCTCAGAAAGCTTCTTTCTCTTTGTTATCGAAGGATATTTCCTTTGGCCCTATAGTCTTCCAAGGGATCCGATATATCTGTTCTCAGATTCCACAGAAATAAGGCTAGCAAAGAGATCCACGAAATACAGATGTAACTCGGTGAGATGAATTAACAGAACACTAAGCAGTTTCTCAGAAAGCTTCTTTCCATATTTCATCTGAGGATATTTCCTTTTTCACCGTTGCCCTCTCTGGGCTTCCAAATATCACTTTGCCAATTCCACAAGAACTGCCTTAGTGAAAGGCTTGTTGAGAGGAAAGGTGTAACTCTGTGAGAAGATTTTACAGAACACAAAGAAGTTTCTCAGAAAGCTTCTTTCTCTTTGTTATCGGAGGATATTTCCTTTGGCCCTATGGTCTTCAAAGGGATCCGAAATATCTGTTCTCAGATTCCACAGAAATAAGGCTAGCAAAGAGATCCACGAAGTACAGATGTAACTCTGTGAGATGAATTAACAGAACACTAAGCAGTTTCTCAGAAACCTTCTTTCCAGATTTCATCGGAGGATATTTCCTTTTTCACCATAGCCCTCTATGGGCTTCCAAATATCACTTTGCCAATTCCACAAGAACGATCTTAGCGAAAGGCTTCTTGAGGGGAAAGCTGTAACTCTGTGAGATGATTTCACAGAACACAAAGAAGTTTCTCAGAAAGCTTCTTTCTCTTTGTTATCGGACGATATTTCCTTTGGCCCTATGGTCTTCAAAGGGATCCGAAATATCTGTACTCAGATTCCACAGAAATAAGGCTAGCAAAGAGATCCTCGAAATACAGATGTAACTCTGTGAGATGAATTAATAGAACACTAAGCAGTTTCTCAGAAAGCTTCTTTAAAGATATCATCTGAGGATATTTCCTTTTTCACCATAGCCCTCTATGGGCTTCCAAATATCACTTTGCCAATTCCACAAGAACTGTCTTAGCGAAAGGCTTCTTGAGGAGAAAGCTGTAACTCTGTGAGATGATTTCACAGAACACAAAGAAGTTTCTCAGAAAGCTTCTTTCTCTTTGTTATCGGAGGATATTTCCTTTGGCCCTATCGTCTTCAAAGGGATCCGAAATATCTGTTCTCAGATTCCACAGAAATAAGGCTAGCAAAGAGATCCACGAAATACAGTTGTAACTCTCTGAGATGAATTAATAGAACACTAAGCAGTTTCTCAGAAACCTTCTTTAAAGACATCATCTGAGGATATTTCCTTTTTCACCATAGCCCTCTATGGGCTTCCAAATATCACGTTGCCAAATCCACAAGAACTGTCTTAGCGAAAGGCTTCTTGAGGGGAAAGCTGTAACTCTGTGCGATGATTTCACAGAACACAAAGAGTTTCTCAGAAAGCTTCTTTCTCTTTGTTATCGGACGATATTTCCTTTGGCCCTATGGTCTTCAAAGGGATCCGAAATATCTGTTCTCAGATTCCACAGATATAAGGCTAGCAAAGAGATCAAAGAAATACAGATGTAACTCTGTGAGATGAATTTGCAGAACACTAAGCAGTTTCTCAGAAAGCTTCTTTCCAGATTTCATCGGAGGATATTTTCTTTTTCACCATAGTCCTCTATGGGTTTCCAAATATCACTTTGCGAATTACACAAGAACTGTCTTAGCGAAAGGTTTCTTTAGGAGAAAGCTGTAACTCTGTGAGATGATTTCACAGAACACAAAGAAGTTTCTCAGAAAGCTTCTTTCTCTTTGTTATCGGAGTATATTTCGTTTGTCCCTATGGTCTTCAAAGGGATCCGAAATATCTGTTCTCAGATTCCACAGAAATAAGGCTAGCAAAGAGATCAAAGAAATACAGATGTACCTCTGTGAGATGAATTAGCAGAACACTAAGCAGTTTCTCAGAAAGCTTCTTTCCAGATTTCATCTGAGGATATTTCCTTTTTCACCATAGCCCTCTCTGGGCTTCCAAATATCACTTTGCCAATTCCACAAGAACTGTCTTATCGAAATGCTTGTTGAGAGGAAAGGTGTAACTCTGTGAGAAGATTTCACAGAACACAAAGAAGTTTCTCAGAAAGCTTCTTTCTCTTTGTTAATGGAGGATATTTCCTTAGGCCCTATCGTCTTCAAAGGGATCCGAATTATCTGTTCTCAGAATCCACAGAAATAAGACTACCAAAGAGATCCACGAAATACAGTTGTAACTCTGTGAGATGAATTAACAGAGCACTAAGCAGTTTCTCAGAAAGCTTCTTTCCAGATTTCATCTGAGGATATTTCCTTTTTCACCATAGCCCTCTATGGGTTTCCAAATATCACTTGGCCAATTTCACAAGAACTGTCTTAGCGAAAGGCTTCTTGAGTAGAAAGCTCTAACTCGGTGAGATGATTTCACAGAACACAAAGAAGTTTCTCAGAAAGCTTCTTTCTCTTTGTTATCGGAGGATATTTCCTTTGGCCCTATCGTCTTCAAAGGGATCCGAAATATCTGTTCTCAGATTCCACAGAAATGAGGCTAGGAAAGAGATCCACGAAATCCAGTTGTAACTCTGTGAGATGAATTAACAGAACACTAAGCAGTTTCTCAGAAAGCTTCTTTCCAGATTTCATCTGAGGACATTTTCTTTTTACCATAGCCCTCTATGGACTTCCAAATATCACTTTCCCAATTCCACAAGAACTGTCTTAGCGAAAGGCTTCTTGAGGGGAAAGCTGTAACTCTGTGAGCTGATTTCACAGAACACAAAGAAGTTTCTCAGAAAGCTTCTTTCTCTTTGTTATCGGAGGATATTTCCTTTGGCCCTATAGTCTTCAAAGGGATCCGAAATATCTCTTCTCAGATTCCACAGAAATAAAGCTAGCAAAGAGATCCACGAAATACAGATGTAACTCTGTGAGATGAATTAACAGAACACTAAGCAGATTCTCAGAAAGCTTCTTTCCAGATTTCATCTGACGATATTTCCTTTTTCACGATAGCCCTCTAGGGGCTTCCGAATATCACTTTGCCAATTCCACAAGAACTGTCTTAGCTAAAGGCTTCTTGAGGGGAAAGCTGTAACGCTGTGAGATGATTTCCCAGAATACAAAGAAGTTTCTCAGAAATCTTCTTTCTCTTTGTTATCAGAGGATATTTCCTTTGGCCCTATAGTCTTCAAAGGGATCCGAAATATCTGTTCTCCGATTCCACAGAAATAAGGCTAGCAAAGAGATACACGAAATACAGATGTAACTCTGTGAGATGAATTAACAGAACACTAAGCAGATTCTCAGAAAGCATCTTTCCAGACTTCATCTGAGGATATTTCCTTTTTCATCATAGCCCTCTATGGGCTTCCAAATATCACTTTGCCAATTCCACAAGAACTGTCTTAGCGAAAGGCTTCTTGAGTAGAAAGCTCTAACTCGGTGAGATGATTTCACAGAACACAAAGAATTTTCTCAGAAAGCTTTTTTCTCTTTGTTATCGGAGGATATTTCGTTTGGCCCTATGGTCTTCAAAGGGATCCGAAACATCTGTTCTCAGATTCCACAGAAATAAGGCTAGCAAAGAGATCCAGGAAATACAGATGTAACTCTGTGAGATGAATTAACAGAACACCAACCAGTTTCTCAGAAACCTTCTTTCCAGATTTCATCGGAGGATATTTCCTTTTTCACCATAGCCCTCTATGGGCTTCCAAATATCACTTTGCCAATTCCACAAGAACTGTCTTAGCGAAAGGCTTCTTGAGGGCAAAGCTGTAACTCTGTGAGATGATTTCACAGAACACAAAGAAGTTTCTCAGAAAGCTTCTTTCTGTTTGTTATCGGACGATATTTCCTTTGGCCCTATGATCTTCAAAGGGATCCGTAATATCTGTACTCAGATTCCACACAAATAAGGCTAACAAAGAGATCCTAGAAATACAGATTTAACTCTCTGAGATGAATTAATAGAACACTAAGCAGTTTCTCAGAAACCTTCTTTAAGACATCATCTGAGGATATTTCCTTTTTCACCATAGCCCTCTATGGGCTTCCAAATATCACGTTGCCAAATCCACAAGAACTGTCTTAGCAAAAGGCTTCTTGAGGGGAAAGCTGTAACTCTGTGCAATGATTTCTCAGAACACAAAGAAGTTTCTCAGAAAGCTTCTTTCTCTTTGTTATCGGAGGATATTTACTTTGGACCTATAGTCTGCCAAGGGATCCGAAGTATCTGTTCTCAGATTCCACAGATATAAGGCTAGCAAAGAGATCCAGGAAATACAGATGTAACTCGGTGAGAAGAATAAACAGAACACTAAGCAGTTTCTCAGAAAGCTTCTTTCCAGATTTCATCTGAGGATATTTCCTTTTTCACCATAGCCCTCTCTGGGCTTCCCAATATCACTTTGCCAATTCCACAAGAACTGTCTTAGCGAAATGCTTGTTGAGAGGAAAGGTGTAACTCTGTGAGAAGATTTCACAGAACACAAAGAAGTTTCTCAGAAAGCTTCTTTCTCTTTGTTATCGGAGGATATTTCCTTTGGCCCTATCGTCTTCAAAGGGATCCGAAATATCTGTTCTCAGATTCCACAGAAATAAGGCTAGGAAAGAGATACACGAAATCCAGTTGTAACTCTGTGAGATGAATTAACAGAACACTAAGCAGTTTCTCAGAAAGCTTCTTTCCAGATTTCATCTGAGGACATTTCCTTTTTACCATAGCCCTCTATGGACTTCCAAATATCACCTTCCCAATTCCACAAGAACTGTCTTAGCGAAAGGCTTCTTGAGGGGAAAGCTGTAACTCTGTGAGATGATTTCACAGAACACAAAGAAGTTTCTCAGAAAGCTTCTTTCTCTTTGTTATCGGAGGATATTTCCTTTGGCCCTATAGTCTTCAAAGGGATCCGAAATATCTCTTCTCAGATTCCACAGAAATAAAGCTAGCAAAGAGATCCACGAAATACAGATGTAACTCTGTGAGATGAATTAACAGAACACTAAGAAGTTTCTCCGAAAGGTTCTTTCCAGATTTCATCTGAGGACATTTCCTTTTTAACAAGGCCCTCTATTGGCTTCCAAATATCACTTTGCCAATTCCACAAGAACTGTCTTAGCCAAAGGCTTCTTGAGGGGAAAGCTGTAACTCTGTGAGATGATTTCACAGAACACAAAGAAGTTTCTCAGAAAGCTTCTTTCTCTTTGTTATCGGACGATATTTCATTTGGCCCTATGGTCTTCAAAGGGATCCGAAATATCTGTACTCAGATTCCACAGAAATAAGGCTAGCAAAGAGATCCTCGAAATACAGATGTAACTCTGTGAGATGAATTAATAGAACACTAAGCAGTTTCTCAGAAAGCTTCTTTAAAGATATCATCTGAGGATATTTCCTTTTTCACCATAGCCCTCTAAGGGCTTCCAAATATCACTTTGCCAATTCCTCAAGAACTGTCTTAGCGAAAGGCTTCTTGAGGAGAAAGCTGTAACTCTGTGAGATGATTTCACAGAACACAAAGAAGTTTCTCAGAAAGCTTCTTTCTCTTTGTTATCGGACGATATTTCCTTTGGCCCTGTAGTCTTCAAAGGGATCCGAAATATCTGTTCTCAGATTCCACAGAAATAAGGCTAGCAAAGAGATCCAGGAAATACAGATGTAACTCTGTGAGATAAATTAACAGAACACTAAGCAGTTTCTCCGAAAGCTTCTTTCCAGATTTCATCTGAGGATATTTCCTTTTTCACCATAGCCCTCTCTGGGCTTCCAAATATCACTTTGCCAATTCCACAAGAACTGTCTTAGTGAAAGGCTTGTTGAGAGGAAAGGTGTGACTCTGTGAAAAGATTTCACAGAACTCAAAGAAGTTTCTCAGAAAGCTTCTTTCTCTTTTTTATCGGAGGACATTTCCTTTGGCCCTATCGTCTTCAAAGGGATCCGAAATATCTATTCTCAGATTCCACAGAAATAAGGCTAGGAAGGAGATCCACGAAATACAGTTGTAACTCTGTGAGATGAATTAACAGAACACTAAGCAGTTTCTCCGAAAGCTTCTTTCCAGATTTCATCGGGGGACATTTCCTTTTTCACCATAGCCCTCTATGGGCTTCCAAATATCACTTTGCCAATTCCACAAGAACTGTCTTAGCTAAAGGCTTCTTGAGGGGAAAGCTGTAACGCTGTGAGATGATTTCACAGAATACAAAGAAGTTTTTCAGAAACCTTCTTTCCCTTTGTTATCAGAGGAGATTTCCTTTGGCCCTATAGACTTCAAAGGGATCTGAAATATCTGTTCTCAGATTCCACAGAAAAAAAGGCTAGCAAAGAGATCCAGGAAATACAGATGTAACTCTGTGAGATGAATTAACAGAACACTAACCAGTTTCTCAGAAACCTTCTTTCCAGATTTCATCAGAGGATATTTCCTTTTTCACCATAGCCCTCTATGGGCTTCCAAATATCACTTTGCCAATTCCACAAGAACTGTCTTATCGAAAGGCTTCTTGAGGGGAAAGCTGTAACTCTGTGCGATGATTTCACAGAACACAAAGAAGTTTCTCAGAAAGCTTCTTTCTCTTTGTTATCGGAGGATATTTACTTTGGACCTATAGTCTGCCAAGGGATCCGAAATATCTGTTCTCAGATTCCACAGATATAAGGCTAGCAAAGAGATCAAAGAAATACAGATGTAACTCTGTGAGATGAATTTACAGAACACTCAGCAGTTTCTCAGAAAGCTTCTTTCCAGATTTCATCGGAGGATATTTCCTTTTTCACCATAGTCCTCTATGGGTTTCCAAATATCACTTTGCGAATTACACAAGAACTGTGTTAGCGAAAGGTTTCTTTAGGAGAAAGCTGTCACTCTGTGAGATGATTTCACAGAACACAAAGAAGTTTCTCAGAAAGCTTCTTTCTCTTTGTTATCGGAGTATATTTCGTTTGGCCCTATGGTCTTCAAAGGGATCCGAAATATCTGTTCTCAGATTCCACAGAAATAAGGCTAGCAAAGAGATCAAAGAAATACAGATGTACCTCTGTGAGATGAATTAGCAGAACACTAAGCAGATTCTCACAAAGCTTCTTTCCAGATTTCATCTGAGGATATTTCCTTTTTCACCATAGCCGTCTAGGGGCTTCCAAATATCACTTTGCCAATTCCACAAGAACTGTCTTAGCAAAAGGCTTCTTGAGGGGAAAGCTGTAACGCTGTGCGATGATTTCACAGAACACAAAGAAGTTTCTCAGAAAGCTTCTTTCTCTTTGTTATCAGAGGATATATCCTTTGGCCCTATAGTCGTCAAAGGGATCTGAAATATCTGTTCTCAGATTCCTCAGAAATAAGGCTAGCAAAGAGATCCACGAAATACAGATGTAACTCTGTGAGATGAATTAACAGAACACTAAGCAGTTTCTCAGAAAGCTTCTTTCCAGATTTCACCGGAGGATATTTCCTTTTTCACCATAGCCCTCTATGGGCTTCCAAATATCACTTTGCCAATTCCAAAAGAACGATCTTAGCGAAAGGCTTCTTGAGGGGAAAGCTGTAACTCTGTGAGATGATTTCACAGAACACAAAGAAGTTTCTCAGAAAGCTTCTTTCTCTTTGTTATCGGACGATATTTCCTTTGGCCCTATGGTCTTCAAAGGGATCCGAAATATCTGTACTCAGATTCCACAGAAATAAGGCTAGCAAAGAGATCCTCGAAATACAGATGTAACTCTGTGAGATGAATTAATAGAACACTAAGCAGTTTCTCAGAAAGCTTCTTTAAAGATAACATCTGAGGATATTTCCTTTTTCACCATAGCCCTCTAAGGGCTTCCAAATATCACTTTGCCAATTCCACAAGAACTGTCTTAGCGAAAGGCTTCTTGAGGAGAAAGCTGTAACTCTGTGAGATGATTTCACAGAACACAAAGAAGTTTCTCAGAACGCTTCTTTCTCTTTGTTATCGGAGGATATTTCCTTTGGCCCTATAGTCTTCAAAGGGATCCGAAATATCTGTTCTCAGATTCAACAGAAATAAGGCTAGCAAAGAGATCCACGAAATACAGATGTAACTCTGTGAGATGAATTAACAGAACACTAAGTAGTTTCTCCGAAAGCTTCTTTCCAGATTTCATCTGACGATATTTGCTTTTTCACCATAGCCCTCTCTGGGCTTCCAAATATCACTTTGCCAATTCCACAAGAACTGTCTTATCGAAAGGCTTCTTGAGGCGAAAGCTGTAACTCTGTGAGATGATTTCACAGAACACAAAGAAGTTTCTCAGAAAGCTTCTTTCTCTTTGTTATCGGACGATATTTCGTTTGGCCCTATGGTGTTCAAAGGATCCGTAATATCTGTACTCAGATTCCACAGAAATAAGGCTAGCAAAGAGATCCTCGAAATACAGATGTAACTCTCTGAGATGAATTAATAGAACACTAAGCAGTTTCTCAGAAACCTTCTTTAAAGACATCATCTGTGGATATTTCCTTTTTCACCATAGCCCTCTATGGGCTTCCAAATATCACGTTGCCAAATCCACAAGAACTGTCTTAGCGAAAGGCTTCTTGAGGGGAAAGCTGTAACACTGTGCGATGATTTCACAGAACACAAAGAAGTTTCTCAGAAAGCTTCTTTCTCTTTGTTATCGGAGGATATTTACTTTGGACCTATAGTCTGCCAAGGGATCCGAAATATCTGTTCTCAGATTACACAGATATAAGGCTAGCAAAGAGATCAAAGAAATACAGATGTAACTCTGTGAGATGAATTTACAGAACACTAAGCAGTTTCTCAGAAAGCTTCTTTCCAGATTTCATCGGAGGATATTTCCTTTTTCACCATAGTCCTCTATGGGTTTCCAAATATCACTTTGCGAATTACACAAGAACTGTCTTAGCGAAAGGTTTCTTTAGAGAAAGCTGTAACTCTGTGAGATGATTTCACAAAACACGAAGAAGTTTCTCAGAAAGCTTCTTTCTCTTTGTTATCGGAGTATATTTCGTTTGGCCCTATGGTCTTCAAAGGGATCCGAAATATCTGTTCTCAGATTCCACAGAAATAAGGCTAGCAAAGAGATCAAAGAAATACAGATGTACCTCTGTGAGATGAATTAGCAGAACACTAATCAGTTTCTCAGAAAGCTTCTTTCCAGATTTCATCTGAAGATATTTCCTTTTTCACCATAGCCCTCTAGGGGCTTCCGAATATCACTTTGCCAATACAACAAGAACTGTCTTAGCGAGAGGCTTCTTGAGTAGAAAGCTCTAACTCGGTGAGATGATTTCACAGAACACAAAGAAGTTTCTCAGAAAGCTTCTTTCTCTTTGTTATCGGAGGATATTTCCTTTGGCCCTATCGTCTTCAAAGGGATCCGAAATATCTGTTCTCAGATTCCACAGAAATAAGGCTAGCAAAGAGATCCAGGAAATAAAGATGTAACTCTGTGAGATGAATTAACAGAACACCAACCAGTTTCTCAGAAACCTTCTTTCCAGATTTCTTCGGAGGATATTTCCTTTTTCACCATAGCCCTCTATGGGCTTCCAAATATCACTCTGCCAATTCCACAAGAACTGTCTTAGCGAAAGGCTTCTTGAGGGGAAAGCTGTAACTCTGTGAGATGATTTCACAGAACACAAAGAAGTTTCTCAGAAAGCTTCTTTCTCTTTGTTATCGGACGATATTTCCTTTGGCCCTATGATCTTCAAAGGGATCCGTAATATCTGTACTCAGATTCCACAGAAATAAGGCTAGCAAAGAGATCCTCGAAATACAGATGTAACTCTGTGAGATGAATTAATAGAACACTAAGCAGTTTCTCAGAAACCTTCTTTAAAGACATCATCTGAGGATATTTCCTTTTTCACCACAGCCCTCTAGGGCTTCCCAATATCACTTTGCCAATTCCACAAGAACTGTCTTAGCGAAAGGCTTCTTGAGGTGAAAGCTGTAACTCTGTGAGATGATTTCACAGAACACAAAGAAGTTTCTCAGAAAGCTTCTTTCTCTTTGTTATCGGAGGATATTTCCTTTGGACCTATAGTCTGCAAAGGGGTCCGAAATATCTGTTCTCAGATTCCACAGATATAAGGCTAGCAAAGAGATCCAAGAAATACAGATGTAACTCGGTGAGATGAATTAACAGAACACTAAGCAGTTTCTCAGAAAGTTTCTTTCCAGATTTCATCTGAGGATATTTCCTTTTTCACCATAGCCCTCTCTGGGCTTCCAAATATCACTTTGCCAATTCCCCAAGAACTGTCTTAGCGAAATGCTTGTTGAGAGGAAAGGTGTAACTCTGTGAGAAGATTTCACAGAACACAAAGAAGTTTCTCAGAAAGCTTCTTTCTCTTTGTTAATGGAGGATATTTCCTTAGGCCCTATCGTCTTCAAAGGGATCCGAATTATCTGTTCTCAGAATCCACAGAAATAAGGCTACCAAAGAGATCCACGAAATACAGTTGTATCTCTGTGAGATGAATTAACAGAGCACTAAGCAGTTTCTCAGAAAGCTTCTTTCCATCTTTCATCTGAGGATATTTCCTTTTTCACCATAGCCCTCTATGGGTTTCCAAATATCACTTGGCCAATTTCACAAGAACTGTCTTAGCGAAAGGCTTCTTGAGTAGAAAGCTCTAACTCGGTGAGATGATTTCACAGAACACAAAGAAGTTTCTCAGAAAGCTTCTTTCTCTTTGTTATCGGAGGATATTTCCTTTGGCCCTATCGTCTTCCAAGGGATCCGAAATATCTGTTCTCAGATTCCACAGAAATAAGGCTAGGAAAGAGATCCACGAAATCCAGTTGTAACTCTGTGAGATGAATTAACAGAACACTAAGCAGTTTCTCAGAAAGCTTCTTTCCAGATTTCATCTGAGGACATTTCCTTTTTACCATAGCCCTCTATGGACTTCCAAATATCACTTTCCCAATTCCACAAGAACGGTCTTAGCGAAAGGCATCTTGAGGGGAAAGCTGTAACTCTGTGAGCTGATTTCACAGAACACAAAGAAGTTTCTCAGAAAGCTTCTTTCTCTTTGTTATCGGAGGATATTTCCTTTGGCCCTATAGTCTTCAAAGGGATCCGAAATATCTCTTCTCAGATTCCACAGAAATAAAGCTAGCAAAGAGATCCACGAAATACAGATGTAACTCTGTGAGATGAATTAACAGAACACTAAGCAGATTCTCAGAAAGCATCTTTCCAGATTTCATCTGAGGATATTTCCTTTTTAACCATAGCCCTCTCTGGGCTTCCAAATATCACTTTGCCAATTCCACAAGAACTGTCTTAGCGAAAGGCTTGTTGAGAGGAAAGGTGTAACTCTGTGAGAAGATTTCACAGAACACAAAGAAGTTTCTCAGAAAGCTTCATTCTCTTTGTTAATGGAGGATATTTCCTTAGGCCCTATCATCTTCAAAGGGATCCGAATTATCTGTTCTCAGAATCCACAGAAATAAGGCTACCAAAGAGATCCACGAAATACAGTTTTAACTCTGTGAGATGAATTAACAGAACTCTAAGCAGTTTCTCAGAAAGCTTCTTTCCAGATTTCATCTGAGGATATTTCCTTTTTCACCATAGCCCTCTATGGGCTTCCAAATATCACTTGGCCAATTCCACAAGAACTGTCTTAGCGAAAGGCTTCTTGAGTAGAAAGCTCTAACTCGGTGAGAAGATTTCACAGAACACAAAGAAGTTTCTCAGAAAGCTTCTTTCTCTTTGTTATCGAAGGATATTTCCTTTGTCCCTCTAGGCTTCCAAGGGATCCGAAATATCTGTTCTCAGATTCCACAGAAATAAGGCTACCAAAGAGATCCACGAAATACAGTTGTAACTCTGTGAGATGTATTAACACAACACTAATCAGTTTCTCAGAAAGCTTCTTTCCAGATTTCATCTGAGGATATTTCCTTTTTCACCATAGCCCTCTATGGGCTTCCAAATATCACTTTGCCAATTCCACAAGAACTGTCTTAGCGAAAGGCTTCTTGAGGAGAAAGCTGTAACTCTGTGAGATGATTTCCCAGAACACAAAGACGTTTCTCAGAAAGCTTTTTTCTCTTTGTTATCGGAGGATATTTCGTTTGTCCCTATGGTCTTCAAAGGGATCCGAAATATCTTTTCTCAGATTCCACAGAAATAAGGCTAGCAAAGAGATCCAGGAAATACAGATGTAACTCTGTGAGATGAATTAACAGAACACCAACCAGTTTCTCAGAAACCTTCTTTCCAGATTTCATCGGAGGATATTTCCTTTTTCACCATAGCCCTCTATGGGCTTCCAAATATCACTTTGCCAATTCCACAAGAACTGTCTTAGCGAAAGGCTTCTTGAGGGGAAAGCTGTAACTCTGTGAGATGATTTCACAGAACACAAAGAAGTTTCTCAGAAAGCTTCTTTCTCTTTGTTATCGGAGGATATTTCCTTTGGCCCTATAGTCTTCAAAGGGATCCGAAATATCTCTTCTCAGATTCCACAGAAATAAAGCTAGCAAAGAGATCCACGAAATACAGATGTAACTCTGTGAGATGAATTAACAGAACACTAAGCAGATTCTCAGAAAGCATCTTTCCAGATTTCATCTGAGGATATTTCCTTTTTAACCATAGCCCTCTCTGGGCTTCCAAATATCACTTTGCCAATTCCACAAGAACTGTCTTAGCGAAAGGCTTGTTGAGAGGAAAGGTGTAACTCTGTGAGAAGATTTCACAGAACACAAAGAAGTTTCTCAGAAAGCTTCATTCTCTTTGTTAATGGAGGATATTTCCTTAGGCCCTATCATCTTCAAAGGGATCCGAATTATCTGTTCTCAGAATCCACAGAAATAAGGCTACCAAAGAGATCCACGAAATACAGTTTTAACTCTGTGAGATGAATTAACAGAACTCTAAGCAGTTTCTCAGAAAGCTTCTTTCCAGATTTCATCTGAGGATATTTCCTTTTTCACCATAGCCCTCTATGGGCTTTCAAATATCACTTGGCCAATTCCACAAGAACTGTCTTAGCGAAAGGCTTCTTGAGTAGAAAGCTCTAACTCGGTGAGAAGATTTCACAGAACACAAAGAAGTTTCTCAGAAAGCTTCTTTCTCTTTGTTATCGAAGGATATTTCCTTTGTCCCTCTAGGCTTCCAAGGGATCCGAAATATCTGTTCTCAGATTCCACAGAAATAAGGCTACCAAAGAGATCCACGAAATACAGTTGTAACTCTGTGAGATGTATTAACACAACACTAATCAGTTTCTCAGAAAGCTTCTTTCCAGATTTCATCTGAGGATATTTCCTTTTTCACCATAGCCCTCTATGGGCTTCCAAATATCACTTTGCCAATTCCACAAGAACTGTCTTAGCGAAAGGCTTCTTGAGGAGAAAGCTGTAACTCTGTGAGATGATTTCCCAGAACACAAAGACGTTTCTCAGAAAGCTTTTTTCTCTTTGTTATCGGAGGATATTTCGTTTGTCCCTATGGTCTTCAAAGGGATCCGAAATATCTTTTCTCAGATTCCACAGAAATAAGGCTAGCAAAGAGATCCAGGAAATACAGATGTAACTCTGTGAGATGAATTAACAGAACACCAACCAGTTTCTCAGAAACCTTCTTTCCAGATTTCATCGGAGGATATTTCCTTTTTCACCATAGCCCTCTATGGGCTTCCAAATATCACTTTGCCAATTCCACAAGAACTGTCTTAGCGAAAGGCTTCTTGAGGGGAAAGCTGTAACTCTGTGAGATGATTTCACAGAACACAAAGAAGTTTCTCAGAAAGCTTCTTTCTCTTTGTTATCGGAGGATATTTCCTTTGGCCCTATAGTCTTCAAAGGGATCCGAAATATCTCTTCTCAGATTCCACAGAAATAAAGCTAGCAAAGAGATCCACGAAATACAGATGTAACTCTGTGAGATGAATTAACAGAACACTAAGCAGATTCTCAGAAAGCATCTTTCCAGATTTCATCTGAGGATATTTCCTTTTTAACCATAGCCCTCTCTGGGCTTCCAAATATCACTTTGCCAATTCCACAAGAACTGTCTTAGCGAAAGGCTTGTTGAGAGGAAAGGTGTAACTCTGTGAGAAGATTTCACAGAACACAAAGAAGTTTCTCAGAAAGCTTCATTCTCTTTGTTAATGGAGGATATTTCCTTAGGCCCTATCATCTTCAAAGGGATCCGAATTATCTGTTCTCAGAATCCACAGAAATAAGGCTACCAAAGAGATCCACGAAATACAGTTTTAACTCTGTGAGATGAATTAACAGAACTCTAAGCAGTTTCTCAGAAAGCTTCTTTCCAGATTTCATCTGAGGATATTTCCTTTTTCACCATAGCCCTCTATGGGCTTTCAAATATCACTTGGCCAATTCCACAAGAACTGTCTTAGCGAAAGGCTTCTTGAGTAGAAAGCTCTAACTCGGTGAGAAGATTTCACAGAACACAAAGAAGTTTCTCAGAAAGCTTCTTTCTCTTTGTTATCGAAGGATATTTCCTTTGGCCCTCTAGGCTTCCAAGGGATCCGAAATATCTGTTCTCAGATTCCACAGAAATAAGGCTACCAAAGAGATCCACGAAATACAGTTGTAACTCTGTGAGATGTATTAACACAACACTAATCAGTTTCTCAGAAAGCTTCTTTCCAGATTTCATCTGAGGATATTTCCTTTTTCACCATAGCCCTCTATGGGCTTCCAAATATCACTTTGCCAATTCCACAAGAACTGTCTTAGCGAAAGGCTTCTTGAGGAGAAAGCTGTAACTCTGTGAGATGATTTCCCAGAACACAAAGACGTTTCTCAGAAAGCTTTTTTCTCTTTGTTATCGGAGGATATTTCGTTTGTCCCTATGGTCTTCAAAGGGATCCGAAATATCTTTTCTCAGATTCCACAGAAATAAGGCTAGCAAAGAGATCCAGGAAATACAGATGTAACTCTGTGAGATGAATTAACAGAACACCAACCAGTTTCTCAGAAACCTTCTTTCCAGATTTCATCGGAGGATATTTCCTTTTTCACCATAGCCCTCTATGGGCTTCCAAATATCACTTTGCCAATTCCACAAGAACTGTCTTAGCGAAAGGCTTCTTGAGGGGAAAGCTGTAACTCTGTGAGATGATTTCACAGAACACAAAGAAGTTTCTCAGAAAGCTTCTTTCTCTTTGTTATCGGACGATATTTCCTTTGGCCCTATGATCTTCAAAGGGATCCGTAATATCTGTACTCAGATTCCACAGAAATAAGGCTAGCAAAGAGATCCTCGAAATACAGATGTAACTCTGTGAGATGAATTAATAGAACACTAAGCAGTTTCTCAGAAACCTTCTTTAAAGACATCATCTGAGGATTTTTCCTTTTTCACCACAGCCCTCTAGGGGTTCTCAATATCACTTTGCCAATTCCACAAGAACTGTCTTAGCGAAAGGCTTCTTGAGGGGAAAGCTGTAACTCTGTGAGATGATTTCACAGAACACAAAGAAGTTTCTCAGAAAGCTTCTTTCTCTTTGCTATCGGAGGATATTTACTTTGGACCTATAGTCTGCAAAGGGGTCCAAAATATCTGTTCTCAGATTCCACAGATATAAGGCTAGCAAAGAGATCAAAGAAATACAGATGTAACTCTGTGACATGAATTTACAGAACACTAAGCAGTTTCTCAGAAAGCTTCTTTCCAGATTTCATCGGAGGATATTTCCTTTTTCACCATAGTCCTCAATGGGCTTCCAAATATCACTTTGCCAATTCCACAAGAACTGTCTTAGCGATAGGCTTCTTTAGGAGAAAGCTGTAACTCTGAGAGATGATTTCACAGAACACAAAGAAGTTTCTCAGAAAGCTTCATTCTCTTTGTTAATGGAGGATATTTCCTTAGGCCCTATCGTCTTCAAAGGGATCCGAATTATCTGTTCTCAGAATCCACAGAAATAAGGCTACCAAAGAGATCCACGAAATACAGTTGTAACTCTGTGAGATGAATTAACAGAACACTAAGCAGTTTCTCAGAAAGCTTCTTTCCAGATTTCATCTGAGGATATTTCCTTTTTCACCATAGCCCCCTATGGGCTTCCAAATATCACTTGGCCAATTCCACAAGAACTGTCTTAGCGAAAGGCTTCTTGAGTCGAAAGCTCTAACTCGGTGAGATGATTTCACAGAACACAAAGAAGTTTCTCAGAAAGCTTCTTTCTCTTTGTTATCGAAGGATATTTCCTTTGGCCCTATAGGCTTCCAAGGGATCCTAAATATCTGTTCTCAGATTCCACAGAAATAAGGCTACCAAAGAGATCCACGAAATACAGTTGTAACTCTGTGAGATGTATTAACAGAACACTAAGCAGTTTCTCAGAAAGCTTCTTTCCAGATTTCATCTGAGGATATTTCCTTTTTCACCATAGTCCTCAATGGGCTTCCAAATATCACTTTGCCAATTCCACAAGAACTGTCTTAGCGAAAGGCTTCTTTAGGAGAAAGCTGTAACTCCGTGAGATGATTTCACAGAACACAAAGAAGTTTCTCAGAAAGCTTCTTTCTCTTTGTTATCGGAGGATATTTACTTTGGACCTATAGTCTGCCAAGGGATCCGAAATATCTGTTCTCAGATTCCACAGATATAAGGCTAGCAAAGAGATCAAAGAAATACAGATGTAACTCTGTGAGATGAATTTACAGAACACTAAGCAGTTTCTCAGAAAGCTTCTTTCCAGATTTCATCGGAGGATATTTCCTTTTTCACCATAGTCCTCTATGGGTTTCCAAATATCACTTTGCGAATTACACAAGAACTGTCTTAGCGAAAGGTTTCTTTAGAGAAAGCTGTAACTCTGTGAGATGATTTCACAAAACACGAAGAAGTTTCTCAGAAAGCTTCTTTCTCTTTGTTATCGGAGTATATTTCGTTTGGCCCTATGGTCTTCAAAGGGATCCGAAATATCTGTTCTCAGATTCCACAGAAATAAGGCTAGCAAAGAGATCAAAGAAATACAGATGTACCTCTGTGAGATGAATTAGCAGAACACTAATCAGTTTCTCAGAAAGCTTCTTTCCAGATTTCATCTGAAGATATTTCCTTTTTCACCATAGCCCTCTAGGGGCTTCCGAATATCACTTTGCCAATACAACAAGAACTGTCTTAGCGAGAGGCTTCTTGAGTAGAAAGCTCTAACTCGGTGAGATGATTTCACAGAACACAAAGAAGTTTCTCAGAAAGCTTCTTTCTCTTTGTTATCGGAGGATATTTCCTTTGGCCCTATCGTCTTCAAAGGGATCCGAAATATCTGTTCTCAGATTCCACAGAAATAAGGCTAGCAAAGAGATCCAGGAAATAAAGATGTAACTCTGTGAGATGAATTAACAGAACACCAACCAGTTTCTCAGAAACCTTCTTTCCAGATTTCATCGGAGGATATTTCCTTTTTCACCATAGCCCTCTATGGGCTTCCAAATATCACTCTGCCAATTCCACAAGAACTGTCTTAGCGAAAGGCTTCTTGAGGGGAAAGCTGTAACTCTGTGAGATGATTTCACAGAACACAAAGAAGTTTCTCAGAAAGCTTCTTTCTCTTTGTTATCGGACGATATTTCCTTTGGCCCTATGATCTTCAAAGGGATCCGTAATATCTGTACTCAGATTCCACAGAAATAAGGCTAGCAAAGAGATCCTCGAAATACAGATGTAACTCTGTGAGATGAATTAATAGAACACTAAGCAGTTTCTCAGAAACCTTCTTTAAAGACATCATCTGAGGATATTTCCTTTTTCACCACAGCCCTCTAGGGCTTCCCAATATCACTTTGCCAATTCCACAAGAACTGTCTTAGCGAAAGGCTTCTTGAGGTGAAAGCTGTAACTCTGTGAGATGATTTCACAGAACACAAAGAAGTTTCTCAGAAAGCTTCTATCTCTTTGTTATCGGAGGATATTTCCTTTGGACCTATAGTCTGCAAAGGGGTCCGAAATATCTGTTCTCAGATTCCACAGATATAAGGCTAGCAAAGAGATCCAAGAAATACAGATGTAACTCGGTGAGATGAATTAACAGAACACTAAGCAGTTTCTCAGAAAGTTTCTTTCCAGATTTCATCTGAGGATATTTCCTTTTTCACCATAGCCCTCTCTGGGCTTCCAAATATCACTTTGCCAATTCCCCAAGAACTGTCTTAGCGAAATGCTTGTTGAGAGGAAAGGTGTAACTCTGTGAGAAGATTTCACAGAACACAAAGAAGTTTCTCAGAAAGCTTCTTTCTCTTTGTTAATGGAGGATATTTCCTTAGGCCCTATCGTCTTCAAAGGGATCCGAATTATCTGTTCTCAGAATCCACAGAAATAAGGCTACCAAAGAGATCCACGAAATACAGTTGTATCTCTGTGAGATGAATTAACAGAGCACTAAGCAGTTTCTCAGAAAGCTTCTTTCCATCTTTCATCTGAGGATATTTCCTTTTTCACCATAGCCCTCTATGGGTTTCCAAATATCACTTGGCCAATTTCACAAGAACTGTCTTAGCGAAAGGCTTCTTGAGTAGAAAGCTCTAACTCGGTGAGATGATTTCACAGAACACAAAGAAGTTTCTCAGAAAGCTTCTTTCTCTTTGTTATCGGAGGATATTTCCTTTGGCCCTATCGTCTTCCAAGGGATCCGAAATATCTGTTCTCAGATTCCACAGAAATAAGGCTAGGAAAGAGATCCACGAAATCCAGTTGTAACTCTGTGAGATGAATTAACAGAACACTAAGCAGTTTCTCAGAAAGCTTCTTTCCAGATTTCATCTGAGGACATTTCCTTTTTACCATAGCCCTCTATGGACTTCCAAATATCACTTTCCCAATTCCACAAGAACGGTCTTAGCGAAAGGCATCTTGAGGGGAAAGCTGTAACTCTGTGAGCTGATTTCACAGAACACAAAGAAGTTTCTCAGAAAGCTTCTTTCTCTTTGTTATCGGAGGATATTTCCTTTGGCCCTATAGTCTTCAAAGGGATCCGAAATATCTCTTCTCAGATTCCACAGAAATAAAGCTAGCAAAGAGATCCACGAAATACAGATGTAACTCTGTGAGATGAATTAACAGAACACTAAGCAGATTCTCAGAAAGCATCTTTCCAGATTTCATCTGAGGATATTTCCTTTTTAACCATAGCCCTCTCTGGGCTTCCAAATATCACTTTGCCAATTCCACAAGAACTGTCTTAGCGAAAGGCTTGTTGAGAGGAAAGGTGTAACTCTGTGAGAAGATTTCACAGAACACAAAGAAGTTTCTCAGAAAGCTTCATTCTCTTTGTTAATGGAGGATATTTCCTTAGGCCCTATCATCTTCAAAGGGATCCGAATTATCTGTTCTCAGAATCCACAGAAATAAGGCTACCAAAGAGATCCACGAAATACAGTTTTAACTCTGTGAGATGAATTAACAGAACTCTAAGCAGTTTCTCAGAAAGCTTCTTTCCAGATTTCATCTGAGGATATTTCCTTTTTCACCATAGCCCTCTATGGGCTTCCAAATATCACTTGGCCAATTCCACAAGAACTGTCTTAGCGAAAGGCTTCTTGAGTAGAAAGCTCTAACTCGGTGAGAAGATTTCACAGAACACAAAGAAGTTTCTCAGAAAGCTTCTTTCTCTTTGTTATCGAAGGATATTTCCTTTGTCCCTCTAGGCTTCCAAGGGATCCGAAATATCTGTTCTCAGATTCCACAGAAATAAGGCTACCAAAGAGATCCACGAAATACAGTTGTAACTCTGTGAGATGTATTAACACAACACTAATCAGTTTCTCAGAAAGCTTCTTTCCAGATTTCATCTGAGGATATTTCCTTTTTCACCATAGCCCTCTATGGGCTTCCAAATATCACTTTGCCAATTCCACAAGAACTGTCTTAGCGAAAGGCTTCTTGAGGAGAAAGCTGTAACTCTGTGAGATGATTTCCCAGAACACAAAGACGTTTCTCAGAAAGCTTTTTTCTCTTTGTTATCGGAGGATATTTCGTTTGTCCCTATGGTCTTCAAAGGGATCCGAAATATCTTTTCTCAGATTCCACAGAAATAAGGCTAGCAAAGAGATCCAGGAAATACAGATGTAACTCTGTGAGATGAATTAACAGAACACCAACCAGTTTCTCAGAAACCTTCTTTCCAGATTTCATCGGAGGATATTTCCTTTTTCACCATAGCCCTCTATGGGCTTCCAAATATCACTTTGCCAATTCCACAAGAACTGTCTTAGCGAAAGGCTTCTTGAGGGGAAAGCTGTAACTCTGTGAGATGATTTCACAGAACACAAAGAAGTTTCTCAGAAAGCTTCTTTCTCTTTGTTATCGGAGGATATTTCCTTTGGCCCTATAGTCTTCAAAGGGATCCGAAATATCTCTTCTCAGATTCCACAGAAATAAAGCTAGCAAAGAGATCCACGAAATACAGATGTAACTCTGTGAGATGAATTAACAGAACACTAAGCAGATTCTCAGAAAGCATCTTTCCAGATTTCATCTGAGGATATTTCCTTTTTAACCATAGCCCTCTCTGGGCTTCCAAATATCACTTTGCCAATTCCACAAGAACTGTCTTAGCGAAAGGCTTGTTGAGAGGAAAGGTGTAACTCTGTGAGAAGATTTCACAGAACACAAAGAAGTTTCTCAGAAAGCTTCATTCTCTTTGTTAATGGAGGATATTTCCTTAGGCCCTATCATCTTCAAAGGGATCCGAATTATCTGTTCTCAGAATCCACAGAAATAAGGCTACCAAAGAGATCCACGAAATACAGTTTTAACTCTGTGAGATGAATTAACAGAACTCTAAGCAGTTTCTCAGAAAGCTTCTTTCCAGATTTCATCTGAGGATATTTCCTTTTTCACCATAGCCCTCTATGGGCTTTCAAATATCACTTGGCCAATTCCACAAGAACTGTCTTAGCGAAAGGCTTCTTGAGTAGAAAGCTCTAACTCGGTGAGAAGATTTCACAGAACACAAAGAAGTTTCTCAGAAAGCTTCTTTCTCTTTGTTATCGAAGGATATTTCCTTTGGCCCTCTAGGCTTCCAAGGGATCCGAAATATCTGTTCTCAGATTCCACAGAAATAAGGCTACCAAAGAGATCCACGAAATACAGTTGTAACTCTGTGAGATGTATTAACACAACACTAATCAGTTTCTCAGAAAGCTTCTTTCCAGATTTCATCTGAGGATATTTCCTTTTTCACCATAGCCCTCTATGGGCTTCCAAATATCACTTTGCCAATTCCACAAGAACTGTCTTAGCGAAAGGCTTCTTGAGGAGAAAGCTGTAACTCTGTGAGATGATTTCCCAGAACACAAAGACGTTTCTCAGAAAGCTTTTTTCTCTTTGTTATCGGAGGATATTTCGTTTGTCCCTATGGTCTTCAAAGGGATCCGAAATATCTTTTCTCAGATTCCACAGAAATAAGGCTAGCAAAGAGATCCAGGAAATACAGATGTAACTCTGTGAGATGAATTAACAGAACACCAACCAGTTTCTCAGAAACCTTCTTTCCAGATTTCATCGGAGGATATTTCCTTTTTCACCATAGCCCTCTATGGGCTTCCAAATATCACTTTGCCAATTCCACAAGAACTGTCTTAGCGAAAGGCTTCTTGAGGGGAAAGCTGTAACTCTGTGAGATGATTTCACAGAACACAAAGAAGTTTCTCAGAAAGCTTCTTTCTCTTTGTTATCGGACGATATTTCCTTTGGCCCTATGATCTTCAAAGGGATCCGTAATATCTGTACTCAGATTCCACAGAAATAAGGCTAGCAAAGAGATCCTCGAAATACAGATGTAACTCTGTGAGATGAATTAATAGAACACTAAGCAGTTTCTCAGAAACCTTCTTTAAAGACATCATCTGAGGATTTTTCCTTTTTCACCACAGCCCTCTAGGGGTTCTCAATATCACTTTGCCAATTCCACAAGAACTGTCTTAGCGAAAGGCTTCTTGAGGGGAAAGCTGTAACTCTGTGAGATGATTTCACAGAACACAAAGAAGTTTCTCAGAAAGCTTCTTTCTCTTTGCTATCGGAGGATATTTACTTTGGACCTATAGTCTGCAAAGGGGTCCAAAATATCTGTTCTCAGATTCCACAGATATAAGGCTAGCAAAGAGATCAAAGAAATACAGATGTAACTCTGTGACATGAATTTACAGAACACTAAGCAGTTTCTCAGAAAGCTTCTTTCCAGATTTCATCGGAGGATATTTCCTTTTTCACCATAGTCCTCAATGGGCTTCCAAATATCACTTTGCCAATTCCACAAGAACTGTCTTAGCGATAGGCTTCTTTAGGAGAAAGCTGTAACTCTGAGAGATGATTTCACAGAACACAAAGAAGTTTCTCAGAAAGCTTCATTCTCTTTGTTAATGGAGGATATTTCCTTAGGCCCTATCGTCTTCAAAGGGATCCGAATTATCTGTTCTCAGAATCCACAGAAATAAGGCTACCAAAGAGATCCACGAAATACAGTTGTAACTCTGTGAGATGAATTAACAGAACACTAAGCAGTTTCTCAGAAAGCTTCTTTCCAGATTTCATCTGAGGATATTTCCTTTTTCACCATAGCCCCCTATGGGCTTCCAAATATCACTTGGCCAATTCCACAAGAACTGTCTTAGCGAAAGGCTTCTTGAGTCGAAAGCTCTAACTCGGTGAGATGATTTCACAGAACACAAAGAAGTTTCTCAGAAAGCTTCTTTCTCTTTGTTATCGAAGGATATTTCCTTTGGCCCTATAGGCTTCCAAGGGATCCTAAATATCTGTTCTCAGATTCCACAGAAATAAGGCTACCAAAGAGATCCACGAAATACAGTTGTAACTCTGTGAGATGTATTAACAGAACACTAAGCAGTTTCTCAGAAAGCTTCTTTCCAGATTTCATCTGAGGATATTTCCTTTTTCACCATAGTCCTCAATGGGCTTCCAAATATCACTTTGCCAATTCCACAAGAACTGTCTTAGCGAAAGGCTTCTTTAGGAGAAAGCTGTAACTCCGTGAGATGATTTCACAGAACACAAAGAAGTTTCTCAGAAAGCTTCTTTCTCTTTGTTATCGGAGTATATTTCGATTGTCCCTATGGTCTTCAAAGGGATCCGAAATATCTGTTCTCAGATTCCACAGAAATAAGGCTAGCAAAGAGATCAAAGAAACACAGATGTACCTCTGTGAGATGAATTAGCAGAACACTAAGCAGTTTCTCAGAAAGCTTCTTTCCAGATTTCATCTGAGGATATTTCCTTTTTCACCATAGCCCTCTATGGGCTTCCAAATATCACTTTGCCAATTCCACAAGAACTGTCTTAGCGAAAGGCTTCTTGAGGGGAAAGGTGTAACTCTGTGAAATGATTTCACAGAACACAAAGAAGTTTCTCAGAAAGCTTCTTTCTCTTTGTTATCGGACGATATTTCCTTTGGCCCTATGGTCTTCAAAGGGATCCGAAATATCTGTACTCAGATTCCACAGAAATAAGGCTCGCAAAGAGATCCTCGAAATACAGATGTAACTCTGTGAGATGAATTAATAGAATACTAAGCACTTTCTCAGAAAGCTTCTTTAAAGATATCATCTGAGGATATTTCCTTTTTCACCATAGCCCTCTAAGGGCTTCCAAATATCACTTTGCCAATTCCACAAGAACTGTCTTAGCGAAAGGCTTCTTGAGGAGAAAGCTGTAACTCTGTGAGATGATTTCACAGAACACAAAGAAGTTTCTCAGAAAGCTTCTTTCTCTTTGTTATCAGAGGATATTTCCTTTGGCCCTATAGTCTTCAAAGGGATCCGAAATATCTGTTCTCAGATTCCACAGAAATAAGGCTAGCAAAGAGATCCACGAAATACAGATGTAACTCGGTGAGATGAATTAACAGAACACTAAGCAGTTTCTCCGAAAGCTTCTTTCCAGATTTCATCTGAGGATATTTCCTTTTTCACCATAGCCCTCTCTTGGCTTCCAAATATGACTTTGCCAATTCCACAAGAACTGTCTTAGTGAAAGGCTTGTCGAGAGGAAAGGTGTAACTCTGTGAGAAGATTTCACAGAACACAAAGAAGATTCTCAGAAAGCTTCTTTCTCTTTTTTATCGGAGGATATTTCCTTTGGCCCTATCGTCTTCAAAGGGATGCGAAATATCTGTTCTCAGATAACACAGAAATAAGGCTAGGAAAGAGATCCACGAAATACAGTTGTAACTCTGTGAGATGAATTAACAGAACACTAAGCAGTTTCCCCGAAAGCTTCTTTCCAGATTTCATCTGAGGAAATTTCCTTTTTACCATAGCCCTCTATGGGCTTCCAAATATCACTTTGCCAATTCAACAAGAACTGTCTTAGCGAAAGGCTTCTTGAGGGGAAAGCTGTAACTCTGTGAGATGATTTCACAGAACACAAAGAAGTTTCTCAGAAAGCTTCTTTCTCTTTGTTATCGGAGGATATTTCATTTGGCCCTATAGTCTTCAAAGGGATCCGAAATATCTGTTCTCAGATTCCACAGAAATAAGGCTAGCAAAGAGATCCACGAAATACAGATGTAACTCTGTTAGATGAATTAACAGAACACTAAGCGGATTCTCAGAAAGCTTCTTTCCAGATTTCATCTGACGATATTTCCTTTTTCACCATAGCCCTCTAGGGGCTTCCAAATATCACTTTGCCAATTCCACAAGAACTGTCTTAGCTAAAGGCTTCTAGAGGGGAAAGCTGTAACGCTGTGAGATGATTTCACAGAATACAAAGAAGTTTCTCAGAAACCTTCTTTCCCTTTGTTATCAGAGGATATTTCCTTTGGCCCTATAGTCTTCAAAGGGATCTGAAATATCTGTTCTCAGATTCCACAGAAATAAGGCTAGCAAAGAGATCCAGGAAATACAGATGTAACTCTGTGAGATGAATTAACAGAACACTAACCAGTTTCTCAGAAATCTTCTTTCCAGATTTCATCAGAGGATATTTCCTTTTTCACCATAGTCCTCTATGGGTTTCCAAATATCACTTTGCGAATTACACAAGAACTGTCTTACCGAAAGGTTTCTTTAGAGAAAGCTGTAACTCTGTGAGATGATTTCACAGAACACAAAGAAGTTTCTCAGAAAGCTTCTTTCTCTTTGTTATCGGAGTATATTTCGTTTGGCCCTATGGTCTTCAAAGGGATCCGAAATATCTGTTCTCAGATTCCACAGAAATAAGGCTAGCAAAGAGATCAAAGAAATACAGATGTACGTCTGTGAGATGAATTAGCAGAACACTAAGCAGTTTCTCAGAAAGCTTCTTTCCAGATTTCATCTGAGGATATTTCCTTTTTCACCGTAGCCCTGTATGGGCTTCCAAATATCACTTTGCCAATTCCACAAGAACTGTCTTAGCGAAAGGCTTCTTGAGGGGAAAGGTGTAACTCTGTGAGATGATTTCACAGAACACAAAGAAGTTTCTCAGAAAGCTTCTTTCTCTTTGTTATCGGAGGATATTTCCTTTGGCCCTTTAGTCTTCAAAGGGATCCGAAATATCTGTTCTCAGATTCCACAGAAATAAGGCTAGCAAAGAGATCCACGAAATACAGATGTAACTCGGTGAGATGAATTAACAGAACACTAAGCAGTTTCTCAGAAAGCTTCTTTCCAGATTTCATCTGAGGATATTTCCTTTTTCACCATAGCCCTCTCTGGGCTTCCAAATATCACTTTGCCAATTCCACAGGAACTGTCTTAGCGAAATGCTTGTTGAGAGGAAAGGTGTAACTCTGTGAGAAGATTTCACAGAACACAAAGAAGTTTCTCAGAGAGCTTCTTTCTCTTTGTTAATGGAGGATATTTCCTTAGGCCCTTTCGTCTTCAAAGGGATCCGAATTATCTGTTCTCAGAATCCACAGAAATAAGACTACCAAAGAGATCCACGAAATACAGTTGTAACTCTGTGAGATGAATTAACAGAGCACTAAGCAGTTTCTCAGAAAGCTTCTTTCCAGATTTCATCTGAGGACATTTCCTTTTTCACCATAGTCCTCTATGGGCTTCCAAATATCACTTGGCCAATTTCACAAGAACTGTCTTAGCGAAAGGCTTCTTGAGTAGAAAGCTGTAACGCTGTGCGATGATTTCACAGAACACAAAGAAGTTTCTCAGAAAGCTTCTTTCTCTTTGTTATCGGAGGATATTTCCTTTGGCCCTATAGGCTTCCAAGGGATCCGAAATATCTGTTCTCAGATTCCACAGAAATAAGGCTACGAAAGAGATCCACGAAATACAGTTGTAACTCTGTGAGATGTATTAACAGAACACTAAGCAGTTTCTCAGAAAGCTTCTTTCCAGATTTCATCTGAGGATATTTCCTTTTTCACCATAGCCCTCTATGGGCTTCCAAATATCACTTTGCCAATTCCACAAGAACTGTCTTAGCGAAAGTCTTCTTGAGGAGAAAGCTGTAACTCTGTGAGATGATTTCCCAGAACACAAAGACGTTTCTCAGAAAGCTTCTTTCTCTTTGTTATCGGAGGATATTTCCTTTGGCCCTATGGTCTTCAAAGGGTCCGAAATATCTGTTCTCAGATTCCACAGAAATAAGGCTAGCAAAGAGATCCAGGAAATAAAGATGTAACTCTGTGAGATGAATTAACAGAACACCAACCAGTTTCTCAGAAACCTTCTTTCCAGATTTCATCGGAGGATATTTCCTTTTTCACCATAGCCCTCTATGGGCTTCCAAATATCACTCTGCCAATTCCACAAGAACTGTCTTAGCGAAAGGCTTCTTGAGGGGAAAGCTGTAACTCTGTGAGATGATTTCACAGAACACAAAGAAGTTTCTCAGAAAGCTTCTTTCTCTTTGTTATCGGACGATATTTCCTTTGGCCCTATGATCTTCAAAGGAATCCGTAATATCTGTACTCAGATTCCACAGAAATAAGGCTAGCAAAGAGATCCTCGAAATACAGATGTAACTCTGTGAGATGAATTAATAGAACACTAAGCAGTTTCTCAGAAACCTTCTTTAAAGACATCATCTGAGGATATTTCCTTTTTCACCACAGCCCTCTAGGGCTTCCCAATATCACTTTGCCAATTCCACAAGAACTGTCTTAGCGAAAGGCTTCTTGAGGGGAAAGCTGTAACTCTGTGAGATGATTTCACAGAACACAAAGAAGTTTCTCAGAAAGCTTCTTTCTCTTTGTTATCGGAGGATATTTACTTTGGACCTATAGTCTGCAAAGGGGTCCGAAATATCTGTTCTCAGATTCCACAGATATAAGGCTACCAAAGAGATCCACGAAATACAGATGTAACTCGGTGAGATGAATTAACAGAACACTAAGCAGTTTCTCAGAAAGCTTCTTTCCAGATTTCATCTGAGGACATTTCCTTTTTCACCATAGCCCTCTCTGGGATTCCAAATATCACTTTGCCAATTCCCCAAGAACTGTCTTAGCGAAATGCTTGTTGAGAGGAAAGATGTAACTCTGTGAGAAGATTTCACAGAACACAAAGAAGTTTCTCAGAAAGCTTCTTTCTCTTTGTTAATGGAGGATATTTCCTTAGGCCCTATCGTCTTCAAAGGGATCCGAATTATCTGTTCTCAGAATCCACAGAAATAAGGCTACCAAAGAGATCCACGAAATACAGTTGTATCTCTGTGAGATGAATTAACAGAGCACAAAGCAGTTTCTCAGAAAGCTTCTTTCCATCTTTCATCTGAGGATATTTCCTTTTTCACCATAGCCCTCTATGGGCTTCCAAATATCACTTGGCCAATTTCACAAGAACTGTCTTAGCGAAAGGCTTCTTGAGTAGAAAGCTCTAACTCGGTGAGTTGATTTCACAGAACACAAAGAAGTTTCTCAGAAATCTTCTTTCTCTTTGTTATCGAACGATATTTCCTTTGGCCCTATAGGCTTCCAAGGGATCCGAAATATCTGTTCTCAGATTCCACAGAAATAAGGCTACCAAAGAGATCCACGAAATACAGTTGTAACTCTGTGAGATGTATTAACAGAGCACTAAGCAGTTTCTCAGAAAGCTTCTTTCCAGATTTCATCTGAGGATATTTCCTTTTTCACCATAGCCCTCTATGGGCTTCCAAATATCACTTTGCCAATACCACAAGAACTGTCTTAGCGAAAGGCTTCTTGAGGAGAAAGCTGTAACTCTGTGAGATGATTTCCCAGAACACAAAGACGTTTCTCAGAAAGCTTCTTTCTCTTTGTTATCGGAGGATATTTCGTTTGGCCCTATGGTCTTCAAAGGGATCCGAAATATCTTTTCTCAGATTCCACAGAAATAAGGCTAGCAAAGAGATCCAGGAAATACAGATGTAACTCTGTGAGATGAATTAACGGAACACCAACCAGTTTCTCAGAAACCTTCTTTCCAGATTTCATCGGAGGATATTTCCTTTTTCACCATAGCCCTCTATAGGCTTCAAATATCACTTTGCCAATTCCACAAGAACTGTCTTAGCGAAAGGCTTCTTGAGGGGAAAGCTGTAACTCTGTGAGATGATTTCACAGAACACAAAGAAGTTTCTCAGAAAGCTTCTTTCTCTTTGTTATCGGAGGATATTTCCTTTGGCCCTATAGTCTTCAAAGGGATCCGAAATATCTGTTCTCAGATTCCACAGAAATTAGGCTAGCAAAGAGATCCACGAAATACAGATGTAACTCTGTGAGATGAATTAACAAAACACTATGCAGTTTCTCAGAAAGCTTCTTTCCAGATTTCATCGGAGGATATTTCCTTTTTCACCATAGCCCTCTATGGGCTTCCAAACATCACTTTGCCAATTCCACAAGAACTGTCTTAGCGAAAGGCTTCTTGAGGGGAAAGCTGTAACTCTGTGAGATGATTTCACAGAACACAAAGAAGTTTCTCAGAAAGCTTCTTTCTCTTTGTTATCGGACGATATTTCCTTTGGCCCTATGGTCTACAAAGGGATCCGAATTATCTGTACTCAGATTCCACAGAAATAAGGCTACAAAGAGATCCTCGAAATACAGATGTAACTCTGTGAGATGAATTAACAGAACACTAAGCAGTTTCTCAGAAAGCTTCTTTAAAGATATCTTCTGAGGATATTTCCTTTTTCACCATAGCCCTCTATGGGCTTCCAAATATCACTTTGCCAATTCCACAAGAACTGTCTTAGCGAAAGGCTTCTTGAGGGGAAAGCTGTAACTCTGTGAGATGATTTCACAGAACACAAAGAAGTTTCTCAGAATGCTTCTTTCTCTTTGTTATCGGAGGATATTTCATTTGGCCCTATAGTCTTCAAAGGGATCCGAAATATCTCTTCTCAGATTCCACAGAAATAACGCTACCAAAGAGATCCACGAAATACAGATGTAACTTTGTGAGATAAAATAAGACAACACTAAGCAGATTCTCAGAAAGCTTCTTTCCAGATTTCATCTGAAGATATTTCCTTTTTTACCATAGCCCTCTAGGGGCTTCCAAATATCACTTTCCCAATTCCAGAAGAACTGTCTTAGCTAAAGGCTTCTTGAGGGGAAAGCTGTAACGCTGTGAGATGATTTCACAGAACACAAAGAAGTTTCTCAGAAAGCTTCTTTCTCTTTGTTATCAGAGGATATTTCCTTTGGCCCTATGGTCTTCAAAGGGATCTGCAATATCTGTTCTCAGATTCCACAGAAATAAGGCTAGCAAAGAGATCCTCGAAATACAGATGTAACTCTGTGAGATGAATTAGCAAAACACTAAGCAGTTTCTCAGAAAGCTTCTTTCCAGATTTCATCTGAGGATATTTCCTTTTTCACCTTTGCCCTCTATGGGCTTCCAAATATCACTTTGCCAATTCCACAAGAACTGTCTTAGCGAAAGGCTTCTTGAGGGGAAAGCTGTAACTCTGTGAGATGATTTCACAGAACACAAAGAATTTTCTCAGAAAGCTTCTTTCTCTTTTTTATCGGAGGATATTTCGTTTGGACCTATGGTCTTCAAAGGGATCCGAAATATCTGTTCTCAGATTCCACAGATATAAGGATAGCAAAGAGATCCACGAAATACAGATGTAACTCTGTGAGATGAATTAACAGAACACTAAGCAGTTTCTCAGAAAGCTTCTTTCCAGAGTTAATTTGAAGATATTTCCTCTCTCAACATAGCGCTCTATGGGCTTTCAAATATCACTTTGCCAATTCCACAAGAACTGTCTTAGCGAAAGGCTTCTTGAGGGGAAAGCTGTAACTCTGTGAGATGATTTCACAGAACACAAAGAAGTTTCTCAGAAAGCTTCTTTCTCTTTGTTATCGGAGGATATTTCCTTTGGCCCTATAGTCTTCAAATGGATCCGAAATATGTCTTCTCAGATTCCAAAGAAATAAGGCTAGCAAAGAGATCCACGAAATACAGATGTAACTCTGTGAGAAGAATTAACAGAACGCTAAGCAGATTCACAGAAAGCTTCTTTCTAGATTTCATCAGAGGATATTTCCTTTTTCACCATAGCCCTCTATGGGCTTCCAAATATCACTTTGCCAATTCCACAAGAACTGTCTTAGCGAAAGGCTTCTTGAGGGGAAAGCTGTAACTCTGTGAGATAATTTCACAGAACACAAAGAAGTTTCTCAGAAAGCTTCTTTCTCTTTGTTTTCGGAGGATATTTCCTGTGGCCCTATAGCCTTCAAAGGGATCCGAAATATCTGTTCTCAGATTCCACAGAAATAAGGCTATCAAAGTGATCCACGAAATACTTATGTAACTTTGTGAGATGAATTAGCAGAACACTAAGCAGTTTCTCAGAAAGCTTCTTTCCAGATTTCATCTGCGGATATTTCCTTTTTCACCGTAGCCCTCTATGGGCTTCCAAATATCACTTTGCCAATTCCACAAGAACTGTCTTAGCGAAAGGCTTCTTGAGGGGAAAGCTGTAACTCTGTGAGATGATTTCACAGAACACAAAGAAGTTTCTCACAAAGCTTCTTTCTCTTTGTTATCGGAGGATAATTCATTTGGCCCTATAGTCTTCAAAGGGATCCGAAATATCTCTTCTCAGATTTCACAGAAATAAGGCTAGCAAAGAGATCCACGAAATACAGATGTAACTCTGTGAGATGAATTAACAGAACACTAAGCAGATTCTCAGAAAGCTTCTTTCCAGATTCCATGTGAGGATATTTCCTTTTTCAACATAGCCCTCTAGGGGCTTCCAAATATCACTTTGCCAATTCCACAAGAACTGTCTTAGCTAAAGTCTTCTAGAGGGGAAAGCTGTAACGCTGTGAGATGATTTCAGAGAACACAAAGATGTTTCTCAGAAAGCTTCTTTCTCTTTGTTATCAGAGGATATTTCCTTTGGCCCTATAGTCTTCAAAGGGATCTGAAATATCTGTTCTCACATTCCACAGAAATAAGGCTAGCAAAGAGATCCACGAAATACAGATGTAACTCTGTGAGATGAATTAGCAGAACACTAAGCATTTTCTCAGGAAGCTTCTTTCCAGATTTCATCTGAGGATATTTCCTTTTTCACCATAGCCCTCTATGGGCTTCCAAATATCACTTTGCTAATTCCACAAGAACTGTCTTAGCGAAAGGCTTCTTGAGGGGAAAGCTGTAACTCTGTGAGATGATTTCACAGAACACAAAGAAGTTTCTCAGAAAGCTTCTTTCTCTTTGTTATCGGACGATATTTCCTTTGGCCCTATGATCTTCAAAGGGATCCGTAATATCTGTACTCAGATTCCACAGAAATAAGGCTAGCAAAGAGATCCTCGAAATACAGATGTAAGCTGTGAGATGAATTAACAGAACACTAAGCAGTTTCTCAGAAAGCTTCTTTCCAGATTTCATCTGAGGATATTTCCTTTTTCACCGTAGCCCTCTATGGGCTTCCAAATATCACTTTGCCAATTCCACAAGAACTGTCTTAGCGAAAGGCTTCTTGAGGAGAAATCTGTAACTCTGTGAGATGATTTCACAGAACACAAAGAAGTTTCTCAGAAAGCTTCTTTCTCTTTGTTATCGGACGATATTTCCTTTGGCCCTATGGTCTTCAAAGGGATCCGAAATATCTGTACTCAGATTTCACAGAAATAAGGCTCGCAAAGAGATCCTCGAAATACAGATGTAACTCTGTGAGATGAATTAATAGAACACTAAGCAGTTTCTCAGAAAGCTTCTTTAAAGATATCATCTGAGGATATTTCCTTTTTCACCATAGCCCTCTAAGGGTTTCCAAATATCACTTTGCCAATTCCACAAGAACTGTCTTAGCGAAAGGCTTCTTGAGTAGAAAGCTCTAACTCGGTGAGATGATTTCACAGAACACAAAGAAGTTTCTCAGAAAGCTTCTTTCTCTTTGTTATCGAAGGATATTTCCTTTGGCCCTATAGTCTTCCAAGGGATCCGATATATCTGTTCTCATATTCCACAGAAATAAGGCTAGCAAAGAGATCCACGAAATACAGATGTAACTCGGTGAGATGAATTAACAGAACACTAAGCAGTTTCTCAGAAAGCTTCTTTCCATATTTCATCTGAGGATATTTCCTTTTTCACCGTTGCCCTCTCTGGGCTTCCAAATATCACTTTGCCAATTCCACAAGAACTGCCTTAGTGAAAGGCTTGTTGAGAGGAAAGGTGTAACTCTGTGAGAAGATTTTACAGAACACAAAGAAGTTTCTCAGAAAGCTTCTTTCTCTTTGTTAATGGAGGATATTTCCTTTGGCCCTATCATCTTCAAAGGGATCCGAATTATCTGTTCTCGGAATCCACAGAAATAAGGCTACCAAAGAGATCCACGAAATACAGTTGTAACTCTGTGAGATATATTAACAGAACACTAAGCAGTGTCTCAGAAAGCTTCTTTCCAGATTTCATCTGAGGATATTTCCTTTTTCACCATAGTCCTCTATGGGCTTCCAAATATCACTTTGCCAATTCCACAAGAACTGTCTTAGCGAAAGGCTTCTTGAGGAGAAAGCTGTAACTCTGTGAGATGATTTCCCAGAACACAAAGACGTTTCTCAGAAAGCTTCTTTCTCTTTGTTATCGGAGGATATTTCGTTTGGCCCTATGGTCTTCAAAGGGATCCGAAATATCTGTTCTCAGATTCCACAGAAATAAGGCTAGCAAAGAGATCCAGGAAATACAGATGTAACTCTGTGAGATGAATTAAGAGAACACCAACCATTTTCTCAGAAACCTTCTTTCCAGATTTCATCTGAGGATATTTCCTTTTTCACCATAGCCCTCTATGGGCTTCCAAATATCACTTTGCCAATTCCACAAGAACTGTCTTAGCGAAAGGCTTCTTGACGGGAAAGGTGTAACTCTGTGAGATGATTTCACAGAACACAAAGAAGTTTCTCAGAAAGCTTCTTTCTCTTTGTTATCGGACGATATTTCCTTAGGCCCTATGGTCTTCAAAGGGATCCGAAATATCTGTACTCAGATTCCACAGAAATAAGGCTAGCAAAGAGATCCTCGAAATACAGATGTTACTCTGTGAGATGAATTAACAGAGCACTAAGCAGTTTCTCAGAAACCTTCTTTCCAGATTTCATCGGGGGATATTTCCTTTTTCACCCTAGCCCTCTATGGGCTTCCAAATATCACTTTGCCAATTCCACAAGAACTGTCTTAGCGAAAGGCTTCTTGAGGGGAAAGGTGTAACTCTGTGAGATGATTTCACAGAACACAAAGAAGTTTCTCAGAAAGCTTCTTTCTCTTTGTTATCGGAGGATATTTCGTTTGGCCCTATGGTCTTCAAAGGGATCCGAAATATCTGTTCTCAGATTCCACAGAAATAAGGCTAGCAAAGAGATCCTCGAAATACAGATGTAATTCTGTGAGATGAATTAACAGAACACCAACCAGTTTCTCAGAAACCTTCTTTCCAGATTTCATCGGAGGATATTTCCTTTTTCACCATAGCCCTCTCTGGGCTTCCAAATAT
This sequence comes from Macaca mulatta, assembly GCF_049350105.2. Classification (NCBI taxonomy): domain Eukaryota; kingdom Metazoa; phylum Chordata; class Mammalia; order Primates; family Cercopithecidae; genus Macaca; species Macaca mulatta. Next base: position 34,618,776 of record NC_133420.1, read on the forward strand.
CACTTTGCCAATTCCACAAGAACTGTCTTAGCGAAAGGCTTGTTGAGAGGAAAGGTGTAACTCTGTGAGAAGATTTCACAGAACACAAAGAAGTTTCTCAGAAAGCTTCTTTCTCTTTGTTAATGGAGGATATTTCCTTTGGCCCTATAGTCTTCAAAGGGATCCGAAATATCTGTTCTCAGATTCCACAGAAATAAGGCTAGCAAAGGGATACACGACATACAGATGTAACTCTGTGAGATGAATTAATAGAACACTAAGCAGTTTCTCAGAAAGCTTCTTTAAAGATATCATCTGAGGATATTTCCTTTTTCACCATAGCCCTCTAAGGGCTTCCAAATATCACTTTGCCATTTCCACAAGAACTGTCTTAGCGAAAGGCTTCTTGAGGAGAAAGCTGTAACTCTGTGAGATGATTTCACAGAACACAAAGAAGTTTCTCAGAAAGCTTCTTTCTCTTTGTTATCGGAGGATATTTCCTTTGGCCCTATAGTCTTGAAAGGGATCCGAAATATCTGTTCTCAGATTCCACAGAAATAAGGCTAGCAAAGAGATCCACGAAATACAGATGAAAATCTGTGAGATGAATTAACAGAACACTAAGCAGATTCTCAGAAAGCTTCTTTCCAGATTTCATCTGAGGATATTTCCTTTTTCACCATAGCCCTCTCTGGGCTTCCAAATATCACTTTGCCAATTCCACAAGAACTGTCTTAGCTAAAGGCTTCTTGAGGGGAAAGCTGTAACGCTGTGCGATGATTTCACAGAACACAAAGAAGTTTCTCAGAAAGCTTCTTTCTCTTTGTTATCAGAGGATATATCCTTTGGCCCTATAGTAGTCAAAGGGATCTGAAATATCTGTTCTCAGATTCCTCAGAAATAAGGCTAGCAAAGAGATCCACGAAATACAGATGTAACTCTGTGAGATGAATTAACAGAACACTAAGCAGTTTCTCAGAAAGCTTCTTTCCAGATTTCATCTGAGGATATTTCCTTTTTCACCATAGCCCTCTATGGGCTCCCAAATATCACTTTGCCAATTCCACAAGAACTGTCTTAGCGAAAGGCTGCTTGAGGGGAAAGGTGTAACTCTGTGAGTTGATTTCACAGAACACAAAGAAGTTTCTCAGAAAGCTTCTTTCTCTTTGTTATCGGAGGATATTTCGTTTGGCCCTATGGTCTTCAAAGGGATCCGAAATATCTGTTCTCAGATTCCACAGAAATAAGGCTAGCAAAGAGATCCACGAAGTACAGATGTAACTCTGTGAGATGAATTAACAGAACACTAAGCAGTTTCTCAGAAACCTTCTTTCCAGATTTCATCGGAGGATATTTCCTTTTTCACCATAGCCCTCTATGGGCTTCCAAATATCACTTTGCCAATTCCACAAGAACGATCTTAGCGAAAGGCTTCTTGAGGGGAAAGCTGTAACTCTGTGAGATGATTTCACAGAACACAAAGAAGTTTCTCAGAAAGCTTCTTTCTCTTTGTTATTGGACGATATTTCCTTTGGCCCTATGGTCTTCAAAGGGATCCGAAATATCTGTACTCAGATTCCACAGAAATAAGGCTAGCAAAGAGATCCTCGAAATACAGATGTAACTCCGTGAGATGAATTAATAGAACACTAAGCAGTTTCTCAGAAAGCTTCTTTAAAGATATCATCTGAGGATATTTCCTTTTTCACCATAGCCCTCTAAGGGCTTCCAAATATCACTTTGCCAATTCCACAAGAACTGTCTTAGCGAAAGGCTTCTTGAGGAGAAAGCTGTAACTCTGTGAGATGATTTCACAGAACACAAAGAAGTTTCTCAGAAAGCTTCTTTCTCTTTGTTATCGGAGGATATTTCCTTTGGCCCTATAGTCTTCAAAGGGATCCGAAATATCTGTTCTCAGATTCCACAGAAATAAGGCTAGCAAAGAGATCCACGAAATACAGATGTAACTCTGTGAGATGAATTAACAGAACACTAAGCAGTTTCTCTGAAAGCTTCTTTCCAGATTTCATCAGAGGATATTTCCTTTTTCACCATTGCCCTCTCTGGGATTCCAAATATCACTTTGCCAATTCTACAAGAACTGTCTTAGCTAAAGGCTTGTTGAGAGGAAAGGTGAAACTCTGTGAGAAGATTTCACAGAACACAAAGAAGTTTCTCAGAAAGCTTCTTTCTCTTTGTTATCGGAGGATATTTCCTTTGGCCCTATCGTCTTCAAAGGGATCCGAAATATCTGTTCTCAGATTCCACAGAAATAAGGCTAGCAAAGAGATCCACGAAATACAGTTGTAACTCTCTGAGATGAATTAATAGAACACTAAGCAGTTTCTCAGAAACCTTCTTTAAAGACATCATCTGAGGATATTTCCTTTTTCACCATAGCCCTCTATGGGCTTCCAAATATCACGTTGCCAAATCCACAAGAACTGTCTTAGCGAAAGGTTTCTTGAGGGGAAAGCTGTAACTCTGTGCGATGATTTCACAGAACACAAAGAGTTTCTCAGAAAGCTTCTTTCTCTTTGTTATCGGAGGATATTTCCTTTGGCCCTATAGTCTTCAAAGGGATCCGAAATATCTGTTCTCAGATTCCACAGAAATAAGGCTAGCAAAGAGATCCACGAAATACAGATGTAACTCTGTGAGATGAATTTGCAGAACACTAAGCAGTTTCTCAGAAAGCTTCTTTCCAGATTTCATCGGAGGATATTTTCTTTTTCACCATAGTCCTCTATGGGTTTCCAAATATCACTTTGCGAATTACACAAGAACTGTCTTAGCGAAAGGTTTCTTTAGGAGAAAGCTGTAACTCTGTGAGATGATTTCACAGAACACAAAGAAGTTTCTCAGAAAGCTTCTTTCTCTTTGTTATCGGAGTATATTTCGTTTGTCCCTATGGTCTTCAAAGGGATCCGAAATATCTGTTCTCAGATTCCACAGAAATAAGGCTAGCAAAGAGATCAAAGAAATACAGATGTACCTCTGTGAGATGAATTAGCAGAACACTAAGCAGTTTCTCAGAAAGCTTCTTTCCAGATTTCATCTGAGGATATTTCCTTTTTCACCATAGCCCTCTCTGGGCTTCCAAATATCACTTTGCCAATTCCACAAGAACTGTCTTATCGAAATGCTTGTTGAGAGGAAAGGTGTAACTCTGTGAGAAGATTTCACAGAACACAAAGAAGTTTCTCAGAAAGCTTCTTTCTCTTTGTTAATGGAGGATATTTCCTTAGGCCCTATCGTCTTCAAAGGGATCCGAATTATCTGTTCTCAGAATCCACAGAAATAAGACTACCAAAGAGATCCACGAAATACAGTTGTAACTCTGTGAGATGAATTAACAGAGCACTAAGCAGTTTCTCAGAAAGCTTCTTTCCAGATTTCATCTGAGGATATTTCCTTTTTCACCATAGCCCTCTATGGGTTTCCAAATATCACTTGGCCAATTTCACAAGAACTGTCTTAGCGAAAGGCTTCTTGAGTAGAAAGCTCTAACTCGGTGAGATGATTTCACAGAACACAAAGAAGTTTCTCAGAAAGCTTCTTTCTCTTTGTTATCGGAGGATTTTTCCTTTGGCCCTATCGTCTTCAAAGGGATCCGAAATATCTGTTCTCAGATTCCACAGAAATGAGGCTAGGAAAGAGATCCACGAAATCCAGTTGTAACTCTGTGAGATGAATTAACAGAACACTAAGCAGATTCTCAGAAAGCTTCTTTCCAGATTTCATCTGAGGACATTTCCTTTTTACCATAGCCCTCTATGGACTTCCAAATATCACTTTCCCAATTCCACAAGAACTGTCTTAGCGAAAGGCTTCTTGAGGGGAAAGCTGTAACTCTGTGAGCTGATTTCACAGAACACAAAGAAGTTTCTCAGAAAGCTTCTTTCTCTTTGTTATCGGAGGATATTTCCTTTGGCCCTATAGTCTTCAAAGGGATCCGAAATATCTCTTCTCACATTCCACAGAAATAAAGCTAGCAAAGAGATCCACGAAATACAGATGTAACTCTGTGAGATGAATTAACAGAACACTAAGCAGATTCTCAGAAAGCTTCTTTCCAGATTTCATCTGACGATATTTCCTTTTTCACGATAGCCCTCTAGGGGCTTCCGAATATCACTTTGCCAATTCCACAAGAACTGTCCTAGCTAAAGGCTTCTTGAGGGGAAAGCTGTAACGCTGTGAGATGATTTCCCAGAATACAAAGAAGTTTCTCAGAAATCTTCTTTCTCTTTGTTATCAGAGGATATTTCCTTTGGCCCTATAGTCTTCAAAGGGATCCGAAATATCTGTTCTCAGATTCCACAGAAATAAGGCTAGCAAAGAGATACACGAAATACAGATGTAACTCTGTGAGATGAATTAACAGAACACTAAGCAGATACTCAGAAAGCATCTTTCCAGATTTCATCTGAGGATATTTCCTTTTTCATCATAGCCCTCTATGGGCTTCCAAATATCACTTTGCCAATTCCACAAGAACTGTCTTAGCGAAAGGCTTCTTGAGTAGAAAGCTCTAACTCGGTGAGATGATTTCACAGAACACAAAGAATTTTCTCAGAAAGCTTTTTTCTCTTTGTTATCGGAGGATATTTCGTTTGGCCCTATGGTCTTCAAAGGGATCCGAAATATCTGTTCTCAGATTCCACAGAAATAAGGCTAGCAAAGAGATCCAGGAAATACAGATGTAACTCTGTGAGATGAATTAACAGAACACCAACCAGTTTCTCAGAAACCTTCTTTCCAGATTTCATCGGAGGATATTTCCTTTTTCACCATAGCCCTCTATGGGCTTCCAAATATCACTTTGCCAATTCCACAAGAACTGTCTTAGCGAAAGGCTTCTTGAGGGGAAAGCTGTAACTCTGTGAGATGATTTCACAGAACACAAAGAAGTTTCTCAGAAAGCTTCTTTCTCTTTGTTATCGGACGATATTTCCTTTGGCCCTATGATCTTCAAAGGGATCCGTAATATCTGTACTCAGATTCCACACAAATAAGGCTAACAAAGAGATCCTAGAAATACAGATGTAACTCTCTGAGATGAATTAGTAGAACACTAAGCAGTTTCTCAGAAACCTTCTTTAAGACATCATCTGAGGATATTTCCTTTTTCACCGTAGCCCTCTATGGGCTTCCAAATATCACGTTGCCAAATCCACAAGAACTGTCTTAGCAAAAGACTTCTTGAGGGGAAAGCTGAAACTCTGTGCAATGATTTCTCAGAACACAAAGAAGTTTCTCAGAAAGCTTCTTTCTCTTTGTTATCGGAGGATATTTACTTTGGACCTATAGTCTGCCAAGGGATCCGAAGTATCTGTTCTCAGATTCCACAGATATAAGGCTAGCAAAGAGATCCACGAAATACAGATGTAACTCGGTGAGAAGAATAAACAGAACACTAAGCAGTTTCTCAGAAAGCTTCTTTCCAGATTTCATCTGAGGATATTTCCTTTTTCACCATAGCCCTCTCTGGGCTTCCCAATATCACTTTGCCAATTCCACAAGAACTGTCTTAGCGAAATGCTTGTTGAGAGGAAAGGTGTAACTCTGTGAGAAGATTTCACAGAACACAAAGAAGTTTCTCAGAAAGCTTCTTTCTCTTTGTTATCGGAGGATATTTCCTTTGGCCCTATCGTCTTTAAAGGGATCCGAAATATCTGTTCTCAGATTCCACAGAAATAAGGCTAGGAAAGAGATACACGAAATCCAGTTGTAACTCTGTGAGATGAATTAACAGAACACTAAGCAGTTTCTCAGAAAGCTTCTTTCCAGATTTCATCTGAGGACATTTCCTTTTTACCATAGCCCTCTATGGACTTCCAAATATCACCTTCCCAATTCCACAAGAACTGTCTTAGCGAAAGGCTTCTTGAGGGGAAAGCTGTAACTCTGTGAGATGATTTCACAGAACACAAAGAAGTTTCTCAGAAAGCTTCTTTCTCTTTGTTATCGGAGGATATTTCCTTTGGCCCTATAGTCTTCAAAGGGATCCGAAATATCTCTTCTCAGATTCCACAGAAATAAAGCTAGCAAAGAGATCCACGAAATACAGATGTAACTCTGTGAGATGAATTAACAGAACACTAAGAAGTTTCTCCGAAAGCTTCTTTCCAGATTTCATCTGAGGACATTTCCTTTTTAACAAGGCCCTCTATTGGCTTCCAAATATCACTTTGCCAATTCCACAAGAACTGTCTTAGCCAAAGGCTTCTTGAGGGGAAAGCTGTAACTCTGTGAGATGATTTCACAGAACACAAAGAAGTTTCTCAGAAAGCTTCTTTCTCTTTGTTATCGGACGATATTTCATTTGGCCCTATGGTCTTCAAAGGGATCCGAAATATCTGTACTCAGATTCCACAGAAATAAGGCTAGCAAAGAGATCCACGAAATACAGATGTAACTCTGTGAGATGAATTAACAGAACACTAAGCAGATTCTCAGAAAGCATCTTTCCAGATTTCATCTGAGGATATTTTCTTTTTCATCATAGCCCTCTATGGGCTTCCAAATATCACTTTGCCAATTCCACAAGAACTGTCTTAGCGAAAGGCTTCTTGAGTAGAAAGCTCTAACTCGGTGAGATGATTTCACAGAACACAAAGAATTTTCTCAGAAAGCTTTTTTCTCTTTGTTATCGGAGGATATTTCGTTTGGCCCTATGGTCTTCAAAGGGATCCGAAATATCTGTTCTCAGATTCCACAGAAATAAGGCTAGCAAAGAGATCCAGGAAATACAGATGTAACTCTGTGAGATGAATTAACAGAACACCAACCAGTTTCTCAGAAACCTTCTTTCCAGATTTCATCGGAGGATATTTCCTTTTTCACCATAGCCCTCTATGGGCTTCCAAATATCACTTTGCCAATTCCACAAGAACTGTCTTAGCGAAAGGCTTCTTGAGGGCAAAGCTGTAACTCTGTGAGATGATTTCACAGAACACAAAGAAGTTTCTCAGAAAGCTTCTTTCTCTTTGTTATCGGACGATATTTCCTTTGGCCCTATGATCTTCAAAGGGATCCGTAATATCTGTACTCAGATTCCACACAAATAAGGCTAACAAAGAGATCCTAGAAATACAGATGTAACTCTCTGAGATGAATTAATAGAACACTAAGCAGTTTCTCAGAAACCTTCTTTAAGACATCATCTGAGGATATTTCCATTTTCACCATAGCCCTCTATGGGCTTCCAAATATCACGTTGCCAAATCCACAAGAACTGTCTTAGCAAAAGGCTTCTTGAGGGGAAAGCTGTAACTCTGTGCAATGATTTCTCAGAACACAAAGAAGTTTCTCAGAAAGCTTCTTTCTCTTTGTTATCGGAGGATATTTACTTTGGACCTATAGTCTGCCAAGGGATCCGAAGTATCTGTTCTCAGATTCCACAGATATAAGGCTAGCAAAGAGATCCACGAAATACAGATGTAACTCGGTGAGAAGAATAAACAGAACACTAAGCAGTTTCTCAGAAAGCTTCTTTCCAGATTTCATCTGAGGATATTTCCTTTTTCACCATAGCCCTCTCTGGGCTTCCCAATATCACTTTGCCAATTCCACAAGAACTCTCTTAGCGAAATGCTTGTTGAGAGGAAAGGTGTAACTCTGTGAGAAGATTTCACAGAACACAAAGAAGTTTCTCAGAAAGCTTCTTTCTCTTTGTTATCGGAGGATATTTCCTTTGGCCCTATCGTCTTCAAAGGGATCCGAAATATCTGTTCTCAGATTCCACAGAAATAAGGCTAGCAAAGAGATACACGAAATCCAGTTGTAACTCTGTGAGATGAATTAACAGAACACTAAGCAGTTTCTCAGAAAGCTTCTTTCCAGATTTCATCTGAGGACATTTCCTTTTTACCATAGCCCTCTATGGACTTCCAAATATCACCTTCCCAATTCCACAAGAACTGTCTTAGCGAAAGGCTTCTTGAGGGGAAAGCTGTAACTCTGTGAGATGATTTCACAGAACACAAAGAAGTTTCTCAGAAAGCTTCTTTCTCTTTGTTATCGGAGGATATTTCCTTTGGCCCTATAGTCTTCAAAGGGATCCGAAATATCTCTTCTCAGATTCCACAGAAATAAAGCTAGCAAAGAGATACACGAAATACAGATGTAACTCTGTGAGATGAATTAACAGAACACTAAGAAGTTTCTCCGAAAGGTTCTTTCCAGATTTCATCTGAGGACATTTCCTTTTTAACAAGGCCCTCTATTGGCTTCCAAATATCACTTTGCCAATTCCACAAGAACTGTCTTAGCCAAAGGCTTCTTGAGGGGAAAGCTGTAACTCTGTGAGATGATTTCACAGAACACAAAGAAGTTTCTCAGAAAGCTTCTTTCTCTTTGTTATCGGACGATATTTCATTTGGCCCTATGGTCTTCAAAGGGATCCGAAATATCTGTACTCAGATTCCACAGAAATAAGGCTAGCAAAGAGATCCTCGAAATACAGATGTAACTCTGTGAGATGAATTAATAGAACACTAAGCAGTTTCTCAGAAAGCTTCTTTAAAGATATCATCTGAGGATATTTCCTTTTTCACCATAGCCCTCTTAGGGCTTCCAAATATCACTTTGCCAATTCCTCAAGAACTGTCTTAGCGAAAGGCTTCTTGAAGAGAAAGCTGTAACTCTGTGAGATGATTTCACAGAACACAAAGAAGTTTCTCAGAAAGCTTCTTTCTCTTTGTTATCGGACGATATTTCCTTTGGCCCTGTAGTCTTCAAAGGGATCCGAAATATCTGTTCTCAGATTCCACAGAAATAAGGCTAGCAAAGAGATCCACGAAATACAGATGTAACTCTGTGAGATGAATTAACAGAACACTAAGCAGTTTCTCCGAAAGCTTCTTTCCAGATTTCATCTGAGGATATTTCCTTTTTCACCATAGCCCTCTCTGGGCTTCCAAATATCACTTTGCCAATTCCACAAGAACTGTCTTAGTGAAAGGCTTGTTGAGAGGAAAGGTGTAACTCTGTGAAAAGATTTCACAGAACTCAAAGAAGTTTCTCAGAAAGCTTCTTTCTCTTTTTTATCGGAGGACATTTCCTTTGGCCCTATCGTCTTCAAAGGGATCCGAAATATCTATTCTCAGATTCCACAGAAATAAGGCTAGGAAGGAGATCCACGAAATACAGTTGTAACTCTGTGAGATGAATTAACAGAACACTAATCAGTTTCTCCGAAAGCTTCTTTCCAGATTTCATCTGAGGACATTTCCTTTTTCACCATAGCCCTCTATGGGCTTCCAAATATCACTTTGCCAATTCCACAAGAACTGTCTTAGCGAAAGGCTTCTTGAGGGGAAAGCTGTAACTCTGTGAGATGATTTCACAGAACACAAAGAAGTTTCTCAGAAAGCTTCTTTCTCTTTGTTATCGGAGGATATTTCATTTGGCCCTATAGTCTTCAAAGGGATCCGAAATATCTCTTCTCAGATTCCACAGAAATAAGGCTAGCAAAGACATCCACGAAATACAGATGTAACTCTGTTAGATGAATTAACAGAACACTAAGCAGATTCTCAGAAAGCTTCTTTCCAGATTTCATCTGACGATATTTCCTTTTTCACCATAGACCTCTAGGGGCTTCCAAATATCACTTTGCCAATTCCACAAGAACTGTCTTAGCTAAAGGCTTCTTGAGGGGAAAGCTGTAACGCTGTGAGATGATTTCACAGAATACAAAGAAGTTTCTCAGAAACCTTCTTTCCCTTTGTTATCAGAGGATATTTCCTTTGGCCCTATAGACTTCAAAGGGATCTGAAATATCTGTTCTCAGATTCCACAGAAAAAAAGGCTAGCAAAGAGATCCAGGAAATACAGATGTAACTCTGTGAGATGAATTAACAGAACACTAACCAGTTTCTCAGAAACCTTCTTTCCAGATTTCATCAGAGGATATTTCCTTTTTCACCATAGCCCTCTATGGGCTTCCAAATATCACTTTGCCAATTCCACAAGAACTGTCTTATCGAAAGGCTTCTTGAGGGGAAAGCTGTAACTCTGTGCGATGATTTCACAGAACACAAAGAAGTTTCTCAGAAAGCTTCTTTCTCTTTGTTATCGGAGGATATTTACTTTGGACCTATAGTCTGCCAAGGGATCCGAAATATCTGTTCTCAGATTCCACAGATATAAGGCTAGCAAAGAGATCAAAGAAATACAGATGTAACTCTGTGAGATGAATTTACAGAACACTCAGCAGTTTCTCAGAAAGCTTCTTTCCAGATTTCATCGGAGGATATTTCCTTTTTCACCATAGTCCTCTATGGGTTTCCAAATATCACTTTGCGAATTACACAAGAACTGTGTTAGCGAAAGGTTTCTTTAGGAGAAAGCTGTCACTCTGTGAGATGATTTCACAGAACACAAAGAAGTTTCTCAGAAAGCTTCTTTCTCTTTGTTATCGGAGGATATTTCCTTTGGCCCTATCGTCTTCAAAGGGATCCGAAATATCTGTTCTCAGATTCCACAGAAATAAGGCTAGCAAAGAGATCAAAGAAATACAGATGTACCTCTGTGAGATGAATTAGCAGAACACTAAGCAGATTCTCAGAAAGCTTCTTTCCAGATTTCATCTGAGGATATTTCCTTTTTCACCATAGCCGTCTAGGGGCTTCCAAATATCACTTTGCCAATTCCACAAGAACTGTCTTAGCTAAAGGCTTCTTGAGGGGAAAGCTGTAACGCTGTGCGATGATTTCACAGATCACAAAGAAGTTTCTCAGAAAGCTTCTTTCTCTTTGTTATCAGAGGATATATCCTTTGGCCCTATAGTCGTCAAAGGGATCTGAAATATCTCTTCTCAGATTCCTCAGAAATAAGGCTAGCAAAGAGATCCACGAAATACAGATGTAACTCTGTGAGATGAATTAACAGAACACTAAGCAGTTTCTCAGAAAGCTTCTTTCCAGATTTCATCTGAGGATATTTCCTTTTTCACCATAGCCCTCTATGGGCTTCCAAATATCACTTTGCCAATTTCACAAGAACTGTCTTAGCGAAAGGCTGCTTGAGGGGAAAGGTGTAACTCTGTGAGATGATTTCACAGAACACAAAGAAGTTTCTCAGAAAGATTCTTTCTCTTTGTTATCGGAGGATATTTCGTTTGGCCCTATTGTCTTCAAAGGGATCCGAAATATCTGTTCTCAGATGCCACAGAAATAAGGCTAGCAAAGAGATCCACGAAGTACAGATGTAACTCTGTGAGATGAATTAACAGAACACTAAGCAGTTTCTCAGAAACCTTCTTTCCAGATTTCATCGGAGGATATTTCCTTTTTCACCATAGCCCTCTATGGGCTTCCAAATATCACTTTGCCAATTCCACAAGAACGATCTTAGCGAAAGGCTTCTTGAGGGGAAAGCTGTAACTCTGTGAGATGATTTCACAGAACACAAAGAAGTTTCTCAGAAAGCTTCTTTCTCTTTGTTATCGGACGATATTTCCTTTGGCCCTATGGTTTTCAAAGGGATCCGAAATATCTGTACTCAGATTCCACAGAAATAAGGCTAGCAAAGAGATCCTCGAAATACAGATGTAACTCCGTGAGATGAATTAATAGAACACTAAGCAGTTTCTCAGAAAGCTTCTTTAAAGATATCATCTGAGGATATTTCCTTTTTCACCATAGCCCTCTAAGGGCTTCCAAATATCACTTTGCCAATTCCACAAGAACTGTCTTAGCGAAAGGCTTCTTGAGGAGAAAGCTGTAACTCTGTGAGATGATTTCACAGAACACAAAGAAGTTTCTCAGAAAGCTTCTTTCTCTTTGTTATCGGAGGATATTTCCTTTGGCCCTATAGTCTTCAAAGGGATCCGAAATATCTGTTCTCAGATTCAACAGAAATAAGGCTAGCAAAGAGATCCACGAAATACAGATGTAACTCTGTGAGATGAATTAACAGAACACTAAGTAGTTTCTCCGAAAGCTTCTTTCCAGATTTCATCTGAGGATATTTCCTTTTTCACCATAGCCCTCTCTGGGCTTCCAAATATCACTTTGCCAATTCCAAAAGAACTGTCTTAGTGAAAGGCTTGTTCAGAGGAAAGGTGTAACTCTGTGATAAGATTTCACAGAACACAAAGAAGTTTCTCAGAAAGCTTCTTTCTCTTTGTTATCGGAGGATATTTCCTTTGGCCCTATCGTCTTCAAAGGGATCCGAAATATCTGTTCTCAGATTCCACAGAAATAAGGCTAGGAAAGAGATCCACGAAATACAGTTGTAACTCTGTGAGATGAATTAATAGAACACTAAGCAGTTTCTCCGAAAGCTTCTTTCCAGATTTCATCTGAGGACATTTCCTTTTTCACCATAGCCCTCTAAGGGCTTCCAAATATCACTTTGCCAATTCCACAAGAACTGTCTTAGCGAAAGGCTTCTTGAGGGGAAAGCTGTAACTCTGTGAGATGACTTCACAGAACACAAAGAAGTTTCTCAGAAAGCTTCTTTCTCTTTGTTATCGGAGGATATTTCCTTTGGCCCTATAGTCTTCAAAGGGATCCGAAATATCTGTTCTCAGATTCCACAGAAATAAGGCTAGCAAAGAGATCCAGGAAATACAGATGTAACTCTGTGAGATGAATTAACAGAACACTAACCAGTTTCTCAGAAACCTTCTTTCCAGATTTCATCAGAGGATATTTCCTTTTTCACCATAGCCCTCTATGGGCTTCCAAATATCACTTTGCCAATTCCACAAGAACTGTCTTATCGAAAGGCTTCTTGAGGCGAAAGCTGTAACTCTGTGAGATGATTTCACAGAACACAAAGAAGTTTCTCAGAAAGCTTCTTTCTCTTTGTTATCGGACGATATTTCGTTTGGCCCTATGGTGTTCAAAGGGATCCGTAATATCTGTACTCAGATTCCACAGAAATAAGGCTAGCAAAGAGATCCTCGAAATACAGATGTAACTCGGTGAGATGAATTAACAGAACACTAAGCAGTTTCTCAGAAACCTTCTTTAAAGACATCATCTGTGGATATTTCCTTTTTCACCATAGCCCTCTATGGGCTTCCAAATATCACGTTACCAAATCCACAAGAACTGTCTTAGCGAAAGGCTTCTTGAGGGGAAAGCTGTAACTCTGTGCGATGATTTCACAGAACACAAAGAAGTTTCTCAGAAAGCTTCTTTCTCTTTGTTATCGGACGATATTTACTTTGGACCTATAGTCTGCCAAGGGATCCGAAATATCTGTTCTCAGATTACACAGATATAAGGCTAGCAAAGAGATCAAAGAAATACAGATGTAACTCTGTGAGATGAATTTACAGAACACTAAGCAGTTTCTCAGAAAGCTTCTTTCCAGATTTCATCGGAGGATATTTCCTTTTTCACCATAGTCCTCTATGGGTTTCCAAATATCACTTTGCGAATTACACAAGAACTGTCTTAGCGAAAGGTTTCTTTAGAGAAAGCTGTAACTCTGTGAGATGATTTCACAAAACACGAAGAAGTTTCTCAGAAAGCTTCTTTCTCTTTGTTATCGGAGTATATTTCGTTTGGCCCTATGGTCTTCAAAGGGATCCGAAATATCTGTTCTCAGATTCCACAGAAATAAGGCTAGCAAAGAGATCAAAGAAATACAGATGTACCTCTGTGAGATGAATTAGCAGAACACTAATCAGTTTCTCAGAAAGCTTCTTTCCAGATTTCATCTGAAGATATTTCCTTTTTCACCATAGCCCTCTAGGGGCTTCCGAATATCACTTTGCCAATACAACAAGAACTGTCTTAGCTAAAGGCTTCTTGAGGGGAAAGCTGTAACGCTGTGAGATGATTTCACAGAATACAAAGAAGTTTCTCAGAAACCTTCTTTCTCTTTGTTATCAGAGGATATTTCCTTTGGCCCTATAGTCTTCAAAGGGATCCGAAATATCTGTTCTCAGATTCCACAGAAATAAGGCTAGCAAAGAGATACACGAAATACAGATGTAACTCTGTGAGATGAATTAACAAAACACTAAGCAGATTCTCAGAAAGCATCTTTCCAGATTTCATCTGAGGATATTTCCTTTTTCACCATAGCCCTCTCTGGGCTTCCAAATATCACTTTGCCAATTCCACAAGAAGTGTCTTAGCGAAAGGCTTGTTGAGAGGAAAGGTGTAACTCTGTGAGAAGATTTCACAGAACACAAAGAAGTTTCTCAGAAAGCTTCTTTCTCTTTGTTAATGGAGGATATTTCCTTAGGCCCTATCGTCTTCAAAGGGATCCGAATTATCTGTTCTCAGAATCCACAGAAATAAGGCTACCAAAGAGATCCACGAAATACAGTTGTAACTCTGTGAGATGAATTAACAGAACACTAAGCAGTTTCTCAGAAAGCTTCTTTCCAGATTTCATCTGAGGATATTTCCTTTTTCACCATAGGCCTCTATGGGCTTCCAAATATCACTTGGCCAATTCCACAAGAACTGTCTTAGCGAGAGGCTTCTTGAGTAGAAAGCTCTAACTCGGTGAGATGATTTCACAGAACACAAAGAAGTTTCTCAGAAAGCTTCTTTCTCTTTGTTATCGAAGGATATTTCCTTTGGCCCTATTGGCTTCCAAGGGATCCGAAATATCTGTTCTCAGATTCCACAGAAATAAGGCTACCAAAGAGATCCACGAAATACAGTTGTAACTCTGTGAGATGTATTAACAGAACACTAAGCAGTTTCTCACAAAACTTCTTTCCAGATTTCATCTGAGGATATTTCCTTTTTCACCATAGCCCTCTATGGGCTTCCAAATATCACTTTGCCAATTCCACAAGAACTGTCTTAGCGAAAGGCTTCTTGAGGAGAAAGCTGTAACTCTGTGAGATGATTTCCCAGAACCCAAAGACGTTTCTCAGAAAGCTTCTTTCTCTTTGTTATCGGAGGATATTTCGTTTGGCCCTATGGTCTTCAAAGGGATCCGAAATATCTGTTCTCAGATTCCACAGAAATAAGGCTAGCAAAGAGATCCAGGAAATAAAGATGTAACTCTGTGAGATGAATTAACAGAACACCAACCAGTTTCTCAGAAACCTTCTTTCCAGATTTCATCGGAGGATATTTCCTTTTTCACCATAGCCCTCTATGGGCTTCCAAATATCACTCTGCCAATTCCACAAGAACTGTCTTAGCGAAAGGCTTCTTGAGGGGAAAGCTGTAACTCTGTGAGATGATTTCACAGAACACAAAGAAGTTTCTCAGAAAGCTTCTTTCTCTTTGTTATCGGACGATATTTCCTTTGGCCCTATGATCTTCAAAGGGATCCGTAATATCTGTACTCAGATTCCACAGAAATAAGGCTAGCAAAGAGATCCTCGAAATACAGATGTAACTCTGTGAGATGAATTAATAGAACACTAAGCAGTTTCTCAGAAACCTTCTTTAAAGACATCATCTGAGGATATTTCCTTTTTCACCACAGCCCTCTAGGGCTTCCCAATATCACTTTGCCAATTCCACAAGAACTGTCTTAGCGAAAGGCTTCTTGAGGGGAAAGCTGTAACTCTGTGAGATGATTTCACAGAACACAAAGAAGTTTCTCAGAAAGCTTCTTTCTCTTTGTTATCGGAGGATATTTCCTTTGGACCTATAGTCTGCAAAGGGGTCCGAATTATCTGTTCTCAGATTCCACAGATATAAGGCTAGCAAAGAGATCCAAGAAATACAGATGTAACTCGGTGAGATGAATTAACAGAACACTAAGCAGTTTCTCAGAAAGTTTCTTTCCAGATTTCATCTGAGGATATTTCCTTTTTCACCATAGCCCTCTCTGGGCTTCCAAATATCACTTTGCCAATTCCCCAAGAACTGTCTTAGCGAAATGCTTGTTGAGAGGAAAGGTGTAACTCTGTGAGAAGATTTCACAGAACACAAAGAAGTTTCTCAGAAAGCTTCTTTCTCTTTGTTAATGGAGGATATTTCCTTAGGCCCTATCGTCTTCAAAGGGATCCGAATTATCTGTTCTCAGAATCCACAGAAATAAGGCTACCAAAGAGATCCACAAAATACAGTTGTATCACTGTGAGATGAATTAACAGAGCACTAAGCAGTTTCTCAGAAAGCTTCTTTCCATCTTTCATCTGAGGATATTTCCTTTTTCACCATAGCCCTCTATGGGCTTCCAAATATCACTTGGCCAATTTCACAAGAACTGTCTTAGCGAAAGGCTTCTTGAGTAGAAAGCTCTAACTCGGTGAGATGATTTCACAGAACACAAAGAAGTTTCTCAGAAAGCTTCTTTCTCTTTGTTATCGGAGGATATTTCCTTTGGCCCTATCGTCTTCAAAGGGATCCGAAATATCTGTTCTCAGATTCCACAGAAATAAGGCTAGGAAAGAGATCCACGAAATCCAGTTGTAACTCTGTGAGATGAATTAACAGAACACTAAGCAGTTTCTCAGAAAGCTTCTTTCCAGATTTCATCTGAGGACATTTCCTTTTTACCATAGCCCTCTATGGACTTCCAAATATCACTTTCCCAATTCCACAAGAACTGTCTTAGCGAAAGGCATCTTGAGGGGAAAGCTGTAACTCTGTGAGCTGATTTCACAGAACACAAAGAAGTTTCTCAGAAAGCTTCTTTCTCTTTGTTATCGGAGGATATTTCCTTTGGCCCTATACTCTTCAAAGGGATCCGAAATATCTCTTCTCAGATTCCACAGAAATAAAGCTAGAAAAGAGATCCACGAAATACAGATGTAACTCTGTGAGATGAATTAACAGAACACTAAGCAGATTCTCAGAAAGCATCTTTCCAGATTTCATCTGAGGATATTTCCTTTTTAACCATAGCCCTCTCTGGGCTTCCAAATATCACTTTGCCAATTCCACAAGAACTGTCTTAGCGAAAGGCTTGTTGAGAGGAAAGGTGTAACTCTGTGAGAAGATTTCACAGAACACAAAGAAGTTTCTCAGAAAGCTTCATTCTCTTTGTTAATGGAGGATATTTCCTTAGGCCCTATCATCTTCAAAGGGATCCGAATTATCTGTTCTCAGAATCCACAGAAATAAGGCTACCAAAGAGATCCACGAAATACAGTTTTAACTCTGTGAGATGAATTAACAGAACTCTAAGCAGTTTCTCAGAAAGCTTCTTTCCAGATTTCATCTGAGGATATTTCCTTTTTCACCATAGCCCTCTATGGGCTTCCAAATATCACTTGGCCAATTCCACAAGAACTGTCTTAGCTAAAGGCTTCTTGAGGGGAAAGCTGTAACGCTGTGCGATGATTTCACAGAACACAAAGAAGTTTCTCAGAAAGCTTCTTTCTCTTTGTTATCGGAGGATATTTCGTTTGGCCCTATGGTCTCAAAGGGATCCGAAATATCTGTTCTCAGATTCCACAGAAATAAGGCTAGCAAAGAGATCCACGAAATACAGATGTAACTCTGTGAGATGAATTAACAGAGCACTAAGCAGTTTCTCAGAAACCTTCTTTCCAGATTTCATCGGAGGATATTTCCTTTTTCACCATAGCCCTCTATGGGCTTCCAAATATCACTTTGCAAATTCCACAAGAACTGTCTTAGCGAAAGGCTTCTTGAGGGGAAAGCTGTAACTCTGTGAGATGATTTCACAGAACACAAAGAAGTTTCTCAGAAAGCTTCTTTCTCTTTGTTATCGGACGATATTTCCGTTGGCCCTATGGTCTTTAAAGGAATCCGAAATATCTGTACTCAGATTCCACAGAAATAAGGCTAGCAAAGAGATCCTTGAAATACAGATGTAACTCTGTGAGATAAATTAATAGAACACTAAGCAGTTTCTCAGAAAGCTTCTTTAAAGATATCATCTGAGGATATTTACTTTTTCAACATAGCCCTCTAAGGGCTTCCAAATATCACTTTGCCAATTCCACAAGAACTGTCTTAGCGAAAGGCTTCTTGAGGAGAAAGCTGTAACTCTGTGAGATGATTTCACAGAACACAAAGAAGTTTCTCAGAAAGTTTCTTTCTCTTTGTTATCGGAGGATATTTCCTTTGGCCCTATAGTCTTCAAAGGGATACGAAATATCTGTTCTCAGATTCCTCAGAAATAAGGCTAGCAAAGAGATAGACGAAATACAGATGTAACTCTGTGAGATGAATTAACAGAACACTAAGCAGTTTCTCAGAAAGCTTCTTTCCAGATTTCATCTGAGGATATTTCCTTTTTCACCATAGCCCTCTATGGGCTTCCAAATATCACTTTGCCAATTCCACAAGAACTGTCTTAGCGAAAGGCTTCTTGAGGGGAAAGGTGTAACTCTGTGAGCTGATTTCACAGAACACAAAGAAGTTTCTCAGAAAGCTTCTTTCTCTTTGTTATCGGAGGATATTTCGTTTGGCCCTATGGTCTTCAAAGGGATCCGAAATATCTGTTCTCAGATTCCACAGAAATAAGGCTAGCAAAGAGATCCACGAAATACAGATGTAACTCTGTGAGATGAATTAACAGAACACTAAGCAGTTTCTCAGAAAGCTTCTTTCCAGATTTCATCTGAGGATATTCCCTTTTTCACCATAGCCCTCTATGGGCTTCCAAATATCACTTTGCCAATTCCACAAGAACTGTCTTAGCGAAAGTCTTCTTGATTAGAAAGCTGTAACTCTGTGAGATGATTTCCCAGAACACAAAGACGTTTCTCAGAAAGCTTCTTTCTCTTTGTTGTCGGAGGATATTTCGTTTGGCCCTATGGTCTTCAAAGGGATCCGAAATATCTGTTCTCAGATTCCACAGAAATAAGGCTAGCAAAGAGATCCACGAAATACAGATGTAACTCTGTGAGATGAATTAACAGAGCACTAAGCAGTTTCTCAGAAACCTTCTTTCCAGATTTCATCGGAGGATATTTCCTTTTTCACCATAGCCCTCTATGGGCTTCCAAATATCTCTTTGCCAATTCCACAAGAACTGTCTTAGCGAAAGGCTTCTTGAGGGGAAAGCTGTAACTCTGTGAGATGATTTCACAGAACACAAAGAAGTTTCTCAGAAAGCTTCTTTCTCTTTGTTATCGGACGATATTTCCTTTGGCCCTATGGTCTTCAAAGGGATCCGAAATATCTGTACTCAGATTCCACAGAAATAAGGCTAGCAAAGAGATCCTCGAAATACAGATGTAACTCTGTGAGATGAATTAATGGAACACTAAGCAGTTTCTCAGAAAGCTTCTTTAAAGATATCATCTGAGGATATTTCCTTTTTCACCATAGCCCTCTAAGGGCTTCCAAATATCACTTTGCCAATTCCACAAGAACTGTCTTAGCGAAAGGCTTCTTGAGGAGAAAGCTGTAACTCTGTGAGATGATTTCACAGAACACAAAGTAGTTTCTCAGAAAGCTTCTTTCTCTTTGTTATCGGAGGATATTTCCTTTGGCCCTATAGTCTTCAAAGGGATCCGAAATATCTGTTCTCAGATTCCACAGAAATAAGGCTAGCAAAGAGATCCACGAAATACAGATGAAACTCTGTGAGATGAATTAACAGAACACTAAGCAGTTTCTCAGAAAGCTTCTTTCCAGATTTCATCTGAGGATATTTCCTTTTTCACCATAGCCCTCTATGGGCTTCCCAATATCACTTTGCCAATTCCACAAGAACTGTCTTAGCGAAAGGCTTCTTGAGGGGAAAGCTGTAACTCTGTGAGCTGATTTCACAGAACACAAAGAAGTTTCTCAGAAAGCTTCTTTCTCTTTGTTATCGGAGGATATTTCCTTTGGCCCTATAGTCTTCAAAGGGATCCGAAATATCTGTTCTCAGATTCCACAGAAATAAGGCTAGCAAAGAGATCCACGAAATACAGATGTAACTCTGTGAGATGAATTAACAGAACACTAAGCAGATTCTCAGAAAGCTTCTTTCCAGATTTCATCTGAGGATATTTCCTTTTTCACCATAGCCCTCTAGGGGCTTCCAAATATCACTTTGCCAATTCCACAAGAACTGTCTTAGCAAAAGGCTTCTTGAGGGGAAAGCTGTAACGCTGTGCGATGATTTCACAGAACACAAAGAAGTTTCTCAGATAGCTTCTTTCTCTTTGTTATCAGAGGATATATCCTTTGGCCCTATAGTCGTCAAAGGGATCTGAAATATCTGTTCTCAGATTCCTCAGAAATAAGGCGAGCAAAGAGATCGACGAAATACAGATGTAACTCTGTGAGATGAATTAACAGAACACTAAGCAGTTTCTCAGAAAGCTTCTTTCCAGATTTCATCTGAGGATATTTCCTTTTTCACCCTAGCCCTCTATGGGCTTCCAAATATCACTTTGCCAATTCCACAAGAACTGTCTTAGCGAAAGGCTTTTTGAGGGGAAAACTGTAACTCTGTGAGATGATTTCACAGAACACAAAGAAGTTTCTCAGAAAGCTTCTTTCTCTTTGTTATCGGAGGATATTTCGTTTGGCCCTATGGTCTTCAAAGGGATCCGAAATATCTGTTCTCAGATTCCACAGAAATAAGGCTAGCAAAGAGATCCACGAAATACAGATGTAACTCGGTGAGATGAATTAACAGAACACTAAGCAGTTTCTCAGAAAGCTTCTTTCCAGATTTCATCTGAGGATATTTCCTTTTTCACCATAGCCCTCTACGGGCTTCCAAATATCACTTTGCCAATTCCACAAGAACTGTCTTAGCGAAAGGCTTCTTGAGGGGAAAGCTGTAACTCTGTGAGATGATTTCACAGAACACAAAGAAGTTTCTCAGAAAGCTTCTTTCTCTTTGTTATCGGAGGATATTTCGTTTGGCCCTATAGTCTTCAAAGGGATCCGAAATATCTGTTCTCAGATTCCTCAGAAATAAGGCTAGCAAAGAGATCGACGAAATACAGATGTAACTCTGTGAGATGGATTAACAGAACACTAAGCAGTTTCTCAGAAAGCTTCTTTCCAGATTTCATCTGAGGATATTTCCTTTTTCACCATAGCCCTCTATGGGCTTCCAAATATCACTTTGCCAATTCCACAAGAACTGTCTTAGCGAAATGCTTCTTGAGGGGAAAGCTGTAACTCTGTGAGATGATTTCACAGAACACAAAGAAGTTTCTCCGAAAGCTTCTTTCTCTTTGTTATCGGAGGATATTTCGTTTGGCCCTATGGTCTTCAAAGGGATCCGAAATATCTGTTCTCAGATTCCACAGAAATAAGGCTAGCAAAGAGATCCACGAAATACAGATGTAACTCTGTGAGATGAATTAACGGAACACTAAGCAGTTTCTCAGAAAGCTTCTTTCCAGATTTCATCTGAGGATATTTCCTTTTTCACCATAGCCCTCTATGGGCTTCCAAATATCAGTTTGCCAATTCCACAAGAACTGTCTTAGCGAAAGGCTTCTTGAGGGGAAAGGTGTAACTCTGTGAGCTGATTTCACAGAACACAAAGAAGTTTCTCAGAAAGCTTCTTTCTCTTTGTTATCGGAGGATATTTCGTTTGGCCCTATGGTCTTCAAAGGGATCCGAAATATCTGTTCTCAGATTCCACAGAAATAAGGCTAGCAAAGAGATCCACGAAATACAGATGTAACTCTGTGAGATGAATTAACAGAACACTAAGCAGTTTCTCAGAAAGCTTCTTTCCAGATTTCATCTGAGGATATTCCCTTTTTCACCATAGCCCTCTATGGGCTTCCAAATATCACTTTGCCAATTCCACAAGAACTGTCTTAGCGAAAGTCTTCTTGATTAGAAAGCTGTAACTCTGTGAGATGATTTCCCAGAACACAAAGACGTTTCTCAGAAAGCTTCCTTCTCTTTGTTGTCGGAGGATATTTCGTTTGGCCCTATGGTCTTCAAAGGGATCCGAAATATCTGTTCTCAGATTCCACAGAAATAAGGCTAGCAAAGAGATCCACGAAATACAGATGTAACTCTGTGAGATGAATTAACAGAGCACTAAGCAGTTTCTCAGAAACCTTCTTTCCAGATTTCATCGGAGGATATTTCCTTTTTCACCATAGCCCTCTATGGGCTTCCAAATATCTCTTTGCCAATTCCACAAGAACTGTCTTAGCGAAAGGCTTCTTGAGGGGAAAGCTGTAACTCTGTGAGATGATTTCACAGAACACAAAGAAGTTTCTCAGAAAGCTTCTTTCTCTTTGTTATCGGACGATATTTCCTTTGGCCCTATGGTCTTCAAAGGGATCCGAAATATCTGTACTCAGATTCCACAGAAATAAGGCTAGCAAAGAGATCCTCGAAATACAGATGTAACTCTGTGAGATGAATTAATAGAACACTAAGCAGTTTCTCAGAAAGCTTCTTTAAAGATATCATCTGAGGATATTTCCTTTTTCACCATAGCCCTCTAAGGGCTTCCAAATATCACTTTGCCAATTCCACAAGAACTGTCTTAGCGAAAGGCTTCTTGAGGAGAAAGCTGTAACTCTGTGAGATGATTTCACAGAACACAAAGAAGTTTCTCAGAAAGCTTCTTTCTCTTTGTTATCGGAGGATATTTCCTTTGGCCCTATAGTCTTCAAAGGGATCCGAAATATCTGTTCTCAGATTCCACAGAAATAAGGCTAGCAAAGAGATCCACGAAATACTGATGTAACTCTGTGAGATGAATTAACAGAACACTAAGCAGATTCTCAGAAAGCTTCTTTCCAGATTTCATCGGAGGATATTGCCTTTTTCACCATAGCCCTCAAGGGCTTCCAAATATCACTTTGCCAATTCCACAAGAACTGTCTTAGCTAAAGGCTTCTTGAGGGGAAAGCTGTAACGCTGTGTGATGATTTCACAGAACACAAAGAAGTTTCTCAGAAAGCTTCTTTCTCTTTGTTATCAGAGGATATTTCCTTTGGCCCTATAGTCTTCAAAGGGATCTGAAATATCTGTTCTCAGATTCCTCAGAAATAAGGCTAGCAAAGAGATCCACGAAATACAGATGTAACTCTGTGAGATGAATTAACAGAACACTCAGCAGTTTCTCAGAAAGCTTCTTTCCAGATTTCATCTGAGGATATTTCCTTTTTCACCATAGCCCTCTATGGGCTTCCAAATATCACTTTGCCAATTCCACAAGAACTGTCTTAGCGAAAGGCTTCTTGAGGGGAAGGGTGTAACTCTTTGAGATGATTTCACAGAACCCAAAGAAGTTTCTCAGAAAGCTTCTTTCTCTTTGTTTTCGGAGGATATTTCCTTTGGCCCTATGGTCTTCAAAGGGATCCGAAATATCTGTTCTCAGATTCCACAGAAATAAGGCTAGCAAAGAGATCAAAGAAACACAGATGTACCTCTGTGAGATGAATTAGCAGAACACTAAGCAGTTTCTCAGAAAGCTTCTTTCCAGATTTCATCTGAGGATATTTCCTTTTTCACCATAGCCCTCTATGGGCTTCCAAATATCACTTTGCCAATTCCACAAGAACTGTCTTAGCGAAAGGCTTCTTGAGGGGAAAGGTGTAACTCTGTGAAATGATTTCACAGAACACAAAGAAGTTTCTCAGAAAGCTTCTTTCTCTTTGTTATCGGACGATATTTCCTTTGGCCCTACGGTCTTCAAAGGGATCCGAAATATCTGTACTCAGATTCCACAGAAATAAGGCTCGCAAAGAGATCCTCGAAATACAGATGTAACTCTGTGAGATGAATTAATAGAATACTAAGCACTTTCTCAGAAAGCTTCTTTAAAGATATCATCTGAGGATATTTCCTTTTTCACCATAGCCCTCTAAGGGCTTCCAAATATCACTTTGCCAATTCCACAAGAACTGTCTTAGCGAAAGGCTTCTTGAGGAGAAAGCTGTAACTCTGTGAGATGATTTCACAGAACACAAAGAAGTTTCTCAGAAAGCTTCTTTCTCTTTGTTATCAGAGGATATTTCCTTTGGCCCTATAGTCTTCAAAGGGATCCGAAATATCTGTTCTCAGATTCCACAGAAATAAGGCTAGCAAAGAGATCCACGAAATACAGATGTAACTCGGTGAGATGAATTAACAGAACACTAAGCAGTTTCTCCGAAAGCTTCTTTCCAGATTTCATCTGAGGATATTTCCTTTTTCACCATAGCCCTCTCTTGGCTTCCAAATATGACTGTGCCAATTCCACAAGAACTGTCTTAGTGAAAGGCTTGTCGAGAGGAAAGGTGTAACTCTGTGAGAAGATTTCACAGAACACAAAGAAGATTCTCAGAAAGCTTCTTTCTCTTTTTTATCGGAGGATATTTCCTTTGGCCCTATCGTCTTCAAAGGGATGCGAAATATCTGTTCTCAGATAACACAGAAATAAGGCTAGGAAAGAGATCCACGAAATACAGTTGTAACTCTGTGAGATGAATTAACAGAACACTAAGCAGTTTCCCCGAAAGCTTCTTTCCAGATTTCATCTGAGGAAATTTCCTTTTTACCATAGCCCTCTATGGGCTTCCAAATATCACTTTGCCAATTCCACAAGAACTGTCTTAGCGAAAGGCTTCTTGAGGGGAAAGCTGTAACTCTGTGAGATGATTTCACAGAACACAAAGAAGTTTCTCAGAAAGCTTCTTTCTCTTTGTTATCGGAGGATATTTCATTTGGCCCTATAGTCTTCAAAGGGATCCGAAATATCTGTTCTCAGATTCCACAGAAATAAGGCTAGCAAAGAGATCCACGAAATACAGATGTAACTCTGTTAGATGAATTAACAGAACACTAAGCGGATTCTCAGAAAGCTTCTTTCCAGATTTCATCTGACAATATTTCCTTTTTCACCATAGCCCTCTAGGGGCTTCCAAATATCACTTTGCCAATTCCACAAGAACTGTCTTAGCTAAAGGCTTCTAGAGGGGAAAGCTGTAACGCTGTGAGATGATTTCACAGAATACAAAGAAGTTTCTCAGAAACCTTCTTTCCCTTTGTTATCAGAGGATATTTCCTTTGGCCCTATAGTCTTCAAAGGGATCTGAAATATCTGTTCTCAGATTCCACAGAAATAAGGCTAGCAAAGAGATCCAGGAAATACAGATGTAACTCTGTGAGATGAATTAACAGAACACTAACCAGTTTCTCAGAAATCTTCTTTCCAGATTTCATCAGAGGATATTTCCTTTTTCACCATAGTCCTCTATGGGTTTCCAAATATCACTTTGCGAATTACACAAGAACTGTCTTACCGAAAGGTTTCTTTAGAGAAAGCTGTAACTCTGTGAGATGATTTCACAGAACACAAAGAAGTTTCTCAGAAAGCTTCTTTCTCTTTGTTATCGGAGTATATTTCGTTTGGCCCTATGGTCTTCAAAGGGATCCGAAATATCTGTTCTCAGATTCCACAGAAATAAGGCTAGCAAAGAGATCAAAGAAATACAGATGTACCTCTGTGAGATGAATTAGCAGAACACTAAGCAGTTTCTCAGAAAGCTTCTTTCCAGATTTCATCTGAGGATATTTCCTTTTTCACCGTAGCCCTGTATGGGCTTCCAAATATCACTTTGCCAATTCCACAAGAACTGTCTTAGCGAAAGGCTTCTTGAGGGGAAAGGTGTAACTCTGTGAGATGATTTCACAGAACACAAAGAAGTTTCTCAGAAAGCTTCTTTCTCTTTGTTATCAGAGGATATTTCCTTTGGCCCTTTAGTCTTCAAAGGGATCCGAAATATCTGTTCTCAGATTCCACAGAAATAAGGCTAGCAAAGAGATCCACGAAATACAGATGTAACTCGGTGAGATGAATTAACAGAACACTAAGCAGATTCTCAGAAAGCTTCTTTCCAGATTTCATCTGAGGATATTTCCTTTTTCACCATAGCCCTCTCTGGGCTTCCAAATATCACTTTGCCAATTCCACAGGAACTGTCTTAGCGAAATGCTTGTTGAGAGGAAAGGTGTAACTCTGTGAGAAGATTTCACAGAACACAAAGAAGTTTCTCAGAGAGCTTCTTTCTCTTTGTTAATGGAGGATATTTCCTTAGGCCCTATCGTCTTCAAAGGGATCCGAATTATCTGTTCTCAGAATCCACAGAAATAAGACTACCAAAGAGATCCACGAAATACAGTTGTAACTCTGTGAGATGAATTAACAGAGCACTAAGCAGTTTCTCAGAAAGCTTCTTTCCAGATTTCATCTGAGGACATTTCCTTTTTCACCATAGTCCTCTATGGGCTTCCAAATATCACTTGGCCAATTCCACAAGAACTGTCTTAGCGAAAGGCTTCTTGAGTAGAAAGCTCTAACTCGGTGAGATGATTTCACAGAACACAAAGAAGTTTCTCAGAAAGCTTCTTTCTCTTTGTTATCGGAGGATATTTCCTTTGGCCCTATAGGCTTCCAAGGGATCCGAAATATCTGTTCTCAGATTCCACAGAAATAAGGCTACCAAAGAGATCCACGAAATACAGTTGTAACTCTGTGAGATGTATTAACAGAACACTAAGCAGTTTCTCAGAAAGCTTCTTTCCAGATTTAATCTGAGGATATTTCCTTTTACACCATAGCCCTCTATGGGCTTCCAAATATCACTTTGCCAATTCCACAAGAACTGTCTTAGCGAAAGGCTTCTTGAGGAGAAAGCTGTAACTCTGTGAGATGATTTCCCAGAACACAAAGAAGTTTCTCAGAAAGCTTCTTTCTCTTTGTTATCGGAGGATATTTCGTTTGGCCCTATGGTCTTCAAAGGGATCCGAAATATCTGTTCTCAGATTCCACAGAAATAGGGCTAGCAAAGAGATCCAGGAAATAAAGATGTAACTCTGTGAGATGAATTAACAGAACACCAACCAGTTCTCAGAAACCTTCTTTCCAGATTTCATCGGAGGATATTTCCTTTTTCACCATAGCCCTCTATGGGCTTCCAAATATCACTCTGCCAATTCCACAAGAACTGTCTTAGCGAAAGGCTTCTTGAGGGGAAAGCTGTAACACTGTGAGATGATTTCACAGAACACAAAGAAGTTTCTCAGAAAGCTTCTTTCTCTTTGTTATCGGACGATATTTCCTTTGGCCCTATGATCTTCAAAGGGATCCGTAATATCTGTACTCAGATTCCACAGAAATAAGGCTAGCAAAGAGATCCTCGAAATACAGATGTAACTCTGTGAGATGAATTAATAGAACACTAAGCAGTTTCTCAGAAACCTTCTTTAAAGACATCATCTGAGGATATTTCCTTTTTCACCACAGCCCTCTAGGGCTTCCCAATATCACTTTGCCAATTCCAAAAGAACTGTCTTAGCGAAAGGCTTCTTGAGGGGAAAGCTGTAACTCTGTGAGATGATTTCACAGAACACAAAGAAGTTTCTCAGAAAGCTTCTTTCTCTTTGTTATCGGAGGATATTTACTTTGGACCTATAGTCTGCAAAGGGGTCCGAAATATCTGTTCTCAGATCCCACAGATATAAGGCTAGCAAAGAGATCCACGAAATACAGATGTAACTCGGTGAGATGAATTAACAGAACACTAAGCAGTTTCTCAGAAAGCTTCTTTCCAGATTTCATCTGAGGATATTTCCTTTTTCACCATAGCCCTCTCTGGGATTCCAAATATCACTTTGCCAATTCCCCAAGAACTGTCTTAGCGAAATGCTTGTTGAGAGGAAAGGTGTAACTCTGTGAGAAGATTTCACAGAACACAAAGAAGTTTCTCAGAAAGCTTCTTTCTCTTTGTTAATGGAGGATATTTCCTTAGGCCCTATCGTCTTCAAAGGGATCCGAATTATCTGTTCTCAGAATCCACAGAAATAAGGCTAGCAAAGAGATCCACGAAATACAGTTGTATCTCTGTGAGATGAATTAACAGAGCACTAAGCAGTTTCTCAGAAAGCTTCTTTCCATCTTTCATCTGAGGATATTTCCTTTTTCACCATAGCCCTCTATGGGCTTCCAAATATCACTTGGCCAATTTCACAAGAACTGTCTTAGCGAAAGGCTTCTTGAGTAGAAAGCTCTAACTCGGTGAGATGATTTCACAGAACACAAAGAAGTTTCTCAGAAACCTTCTTTCTCTTTGTTATCAGAGGATATTTCCTTTGGCCCTATAGTCTTCAAAGGGATCCGAAATATCTGTTCTCAGATTGCACAGAAATAAGGCTAGCAAAGAGATACACGAAATACAGATGTAACTCTGTGAGATGAATTAACAGAACACTAAGCAGATTCTCAGAAAGCATCTTTCCAGATTTCATCTGAGGATATTTCCTTTTTCACCATAGCCCTCTCTGGGCTTCCAAATATCACTTTGCCAATTCCACAAGAACTGTCTTAGCGAAAGGCTTGTTGAGAGGAAAGGTGTAACTCTGTGAGAAGATTTCACAGAACACAAAGAAGTTTCTCAGAAAGCTTCATTCTCTTTGTTAATGGAGGATATTTCCTTAGGCCCTATCGTCTTCAAAGGGATCCGAATTATCTGTTCTCAGAATCCACAGAAATAAGGCTACCAAAGAGATCCACGAAATACCGTTGTAACTCTGTGAGATGAATTAACAGAACACTAAGCAGTTTCTCAGAAAGCTTCTTTCCAGATTTCATCTGAGGATATTTCCTTTTTCACCATAGCCCTCTATGGGCTTCCAAATATCACTTGGCCAATTCCACAAGAACTGTCTTAGCGAAAGGCTTCTTGAGTAGAAAGCTCTAACTCGGTGAGTTGATTTCACAGAACACAAAGAAGTTTCTCAGAAATCTTCTTTCTCTTTGTTATCGAAGGATATTTCCTTTGGCCCTATGGTCTTCAAAGGGATCCGAAATATCTGTTCTCAGATTCCACAGAAATAAGGCTACCAAAGAGATCCACGAAATACAGTTGTAACTCTGTGAGATATATTAACAGAACACTAAGCAGTTTCTCAGAAAGCTTCTTTCCAGATTTCATCTGAGGATATTTCCTTTTTCACCATAGCCCTCTATGGGCTTCCAAATATCACTTTGCCAATACCACAAGAACTGTCTTAGCGAAAGGCTTCTTGAGGAGAAAGCTGTAACTCTGTGAGATGATTTCCCAGAACACAAAGACGTTTCTCAGAAAGCTTCTTTCTCTTTGTTATCGGAGGATATTTCGTTTGGCCCTATGGTCTTCAAAGGGATCCGAAATATCTTTTCTCAGATTCCACAGAAATAAGGCTAGCAAAGAGATCCACGAAATACAGATGTAACTCTGTGAGATGAATTAACGGAACACCAACCAGTTTCTCAGAAACCTTCTTTCCAGATTTCATCGGAGGATATTTCCTTTTTCACCATAGCCCTCTATAGGCTTCAAATATCACTTTGCCAATTCCACAAGAACTGTCTTAGCGAAAGGCTTCTTGAGGGGAAAGCTGTAACTCTGTGAGATGATTTCACAGAACACAAAGAAGTTTCTCAGAAAGCTTCTTTCTCTTTGTTATCGGAGGATATTTCATTTGGCCCTATAGTCTTCAAAGGGATCCGAAATATCTGTTCTCAGATTCCACAGAAATAAGGCTAGCAAAGAGATCCACGAAATACAGATGTAACTCTGTTAGATGAATTAACAGAACACTAAGCAGATTCTCAGAAAGCTTCTTTCCAGATTTCATCTGACGATATTTCCTTTTTCACCATAGCCCTCTAGGGGCTTCCAAATATCACTTTGCCAATTCCACAAGAACTGTCTTAGCTAAAGGCTTCTTGAGGGGAAAGCTGTAACGCTGTGAGATGACTTCACGGAATACAAAGAAGTTTCTCAGAAACCTTCTTTCCCTTTGCTATCAGAGGATATTTCCTTTGGCCCTATAGTCTTCAAAGGGATCTGAAATATCTGTTCTCAGATTCCACAGAAATAAGGCTAGCAAAGAGATCCAGGAAATACAGATGTAACTCTGTGAGATGAATTAACAGAACACTAACCAGTTTCTCAGAAACCTTCTTTCCAGATTTCATCAGAGGATATTTCCTTTTTCACCATAGCCCTCTATGGGCTTCCAAATATCACTTTGCCAATTCCACAAGAACTGTCTTATCGAAAGGCTTCTTGAGGGGAAAGCTGTAACTCTGTGAGATGATTTCACAGAACACAAAGAAGTTTCTCAGAAAGCTTCTTTCTCTTTGTTTTCGGACGATATTTCGTTTGGCCCTATGGTGTTCAAAGGGATCCGTAATATCTGTACTCAGATTCCACAGAAATAAGGCTAGCAAAGAGATCCTCGAAATACAGATGTAACTCTCTGAGATGAATTAATAGAACACTAAGCAGTTTCTCAGAATCCTTCTTTAAAGACATCATCTGAGGATGTTTCCTTTTTCACCATAGCCCTCTATGGGCTTCCAAATATCACGTTGCCAAATCCACAATAACTGTCTTAGCGAAAGGCTTCTTGAGGGGAAAGCTGTAACTCTGTGCGATGATTTCACAGAACACAAAGAAGTTTCTCAGAAAGCTTCTTTCTCTTTGTTATCGGAGGATATTTACTTTGGACCTATAGTCTGCCAAGGGATCCGAAATATCTGTTCTCAGATTACACAGATATAAGGCTAGCAAAGAGATCAAAGAAATACAGATGTAACTCTGTGAGATGAATTTACAGAACACTAAGCAGTTTCTCAGAAAGCTTCTTTCCAGATTTCATCGCAGGATATTTCCTTTTTCACCATAGTCCTCTATGGGTTTCCAAATATCACTTTGCGAATTACACAAGAACTGTCTTACCGAAAGGTTTCTTTAGAGAAAGCTGTAACTCTGTGAGATGATTTCACAGAACACAAAGAAGTTTCTCAGAAAGCTTCTTTCTCTTTGTTATCGGAGTATATTTCGATTGGCCCTATGGTCTTCAAAGGGATCCGAAATATCTGTTCTCAGATTCCACAGAAATAAGGCTAGCAAAGAGATCAAAGAAATACAGATGTACCTCTGTGAGATGAATTAGCAGAACACTAAGCAGTTTCTCAGAAAGCTTCTTTCCAGATTTCATCTGAGGATATTTCCTTTTTCACCATAGCCCTCTATGGGCTTCCAAATATCACTTTGCCAATTCCACAAGAACTGTCTTAGCGAAAGGCTTCTTGAGGGGAAAGGTGTAACTCTGTGTGATGATTTCACAGAACACAAAGAAGTTTCTCAGAAAGCTTCTTTCTCTTTGTTATCGGAGGATATTTCCTTTGGCCCTTTAGTCTTCAAAGGGATCCGAAATATCTGTTCTCAGATTCCACAGAAATAAGGCTAGCAAAGAGATCCACGAAATACAGATGTAACTCGGTGAGATGAATTAACAGAACACTAAGCAGTTTCTCAGAAAGCTTCTTTCCAGATTTCATCTGAGGATATTTCCTTTTTCACCATAGCCCTCTCTGGGCTTCCAAATATCACTTTGCCAATTCCACAGGAACTGTCTTAGCGAAATGCTTGTTGAGAGGAAAGGTGTAACTCTGTGAGAAGATTTCACAGAACACAAAGAAGTTTCTCAGAGAGCTTCTTTCTCTTTGTTAATGGAGGATATTTCCTTAGGCCCTATCGTCTTCAAACAGAATTATCTGTTCTCAGAATCCACAGAAATAAGACTACCAAAGAGATCCACGAAATACAGTTGTAACTCTGTGAGATGAATTAACAGAGCACTAAGCAGTTTCTCAGAAAGCTTCTTTCCAGATTTCATCTGAGGACATTTCCTTTTTCACCATAGTCCTCTATGGGCTTCCAAATATCACTTGGCCAATTTCACAAGAACTGTCTTAGCGAAAGGCTTCTTGAGTAGAAAGCTCTAACTCGGTGAGATGATTTCACAGAACACAAAGAAGTTTCTCAGAAAGCTTCTTTCTCTTTGTTATCGGAGGATATTTCCTTTGGCCCTATAGGCTTCCAAGGGATCCGAAATATCTGTTCTCAGATTCCACAGAAATAAGGCTACCAAAGAGATCCACGAAATACAGTTGTAACTCTGTGAGATGTATTAACAGAACACTAAGCAGTTTCTCAGAAAGCTTCTTTCCAGATTTCATCTGAGGATATTTCCTTTTTCACCATAGCCCTCTATGGGCTTCCAAATATCACTTTGCCAATTCCACAAGAACTGTCTTAGCGAAAGTCTTCTTGAGGAGAAAGCTGTAACTCTGTGAGATGATTTCCCAGAACACAAAGACGTTTCTCAGAAAGCTTCTTTCTCTTTGTTATCGGAGGATATTTCGTTTGGCCCTATGGTCTTCAAAGGGATCCGTAATATCTGTTCTCAGATTCCACAGAAATAAGGCTAGCAAAGAGATCCAGGAAATACAGATGTAACTCTGTGAGATGAATTCACAGAACACCAACCAGTTTCTCAGAAACCTTCTTTCCAGATTTCATCGGAGGATATTTCCTTTTTCACCATAGCCCTCTATGGGCTTCCAAATATCACTTTGCCAATTCCACAAGAACTGTCTTAGCGAAAGGCTTCTTGAGGGGAAAGCTGTAACTCTGTGAGATGATTTCACAGAACACAAAGAAGTTTCTCAGAAAGCTCCTTTCTCTTTGTTATCGGACGTATTTCCTTTGGCCCTATGATCTTCAAAGGGATCCGTAATATCTGTACTCAGATTCCACAGAAATAAGGCTAGCAAAGAGATCCTCGAAATACAGATGTAACTCTGTGAGATGAATTAATAGAACACTAAGCAGTTTCTCAGAAACCTTCTTTAAAGACATCATCTGAGGATATTTCCTTTTTCACCACAGCCCTCTAGGGGTTCCCAATATCACTTTGCCAATTCCACAAGAACTGTCTTAGCGAAAGGCTTCTTGAGTAGAAAGCTCTAACTCGGTGAGTTGATTTCACAGAACACAAAGAAGTTTCTCAGAAATATTCTTTCTCTTTGTTATCGAAGGATATTTCCTTTGGCCCTATAGGCTTCCAAGGGATCCGAAATATCTGTTCTCAGATTCCACAGAAATAAGGCTACCAAAGAGATCCACGAAATACAGTTGTAACTCTGTGAGATGTATTAACAGAACACTAAGCAGTTTCTCAGAAAGCTTCTTTCCAGATTTCATCTGAGGATATTTCCTTTTTCACCATAGCCCTCTATGGGCTTCCAAATATCACTTTGCCAATACCACAAGAACTGTCTTAGCGAAAGGCTTCTTGAGGAGAAAGCTGTAACTCTGTGAGATGATTTCCCACAACACAAAGACGTTTCTCAGAAAGCTTCTTTCTCTTTGTTATCGGAGGATATTTCGTTTGGCCCTATGGTCTTCAAAGGGATCCGAAATATCTTTTCTCAGATTCCACAGAAATAAGGCTAGCAAAGAGATCCAGGAAATACAGATGTAACTCTGTGAGATGAATTAACGGAACACCAACCAGTTTCTCAGAAACCTTCTTTCCAGATTTCATCGGAGGATATTTCCTTTTTCACCATAGCCCTCTATAGGCTTCAAATATCACTTTGCCAATTCCACAAGAACTGTCTTAGCGAAAGGCTTCTTGAGGGGAAAGCTGTAACTCTGTGAGATGATTTCACAGAACACAAAGAAGTTTCTCAGAAAGCTTCTTTCTCTTTGTTATCGGAGGATATTTCATTTGGCCCTATAGTCTTCAAAGGGATCCGAAATATCTGTTCTCAGATTCCACAGAAATAAGGCTACCAAAGAGATCCACGAAATACAGATGTAACTCTGTTAGATGAATTAACAGAACACTAAGCAGTTTCTCAGAAAGCTTCTTTCCAGATTTCATCTGAGGACATTTCCTTTTTACCATAGCCCTCTATGGGCTTCCAAATATCACTTTGCCAATTCCACAAGAACTGTCTTAGCGAAAGTCTTCTTGATTAGAAAGCTGTAACTCTGTGAGATGATTTCC
Organism: Macaca mulatta; assembly: GCF_049350105.2. Lineage (NCBI taxonomy): Eukaryota > Metazoa > Chordata > Mammalia > Primates > Cercopithecidae > Macaca > Macaca mulatta. The sequence goes on from NC_133420.1 coordinate 34,652,441, forward strand.
CAGAACACAAAGACGTTTCTCAGAAAGCTTCCTTCTCTTTGTTGTCGGAGGATATTTCGTTTGGCCCTATGGTCTTCAAAGGGATCCGAAATATCTGTTCTCAGATTCCACAGAAATAAGGCTAGCAAAGAGATCCACGAAATACAGATGTAACTCTGTGAGATGAATTAACAGAGCACTAAGCAGTTTCTCAGAAACCTTCTTTCCAGATTTCATCGGAGGATATTTCCTTTTTCACCATAGCCCTCTATGGGCTTCCAAATATCTCTTTGCCAATTCCACAAGAACTGTCTTAGCGAAAGGCTTCTTGAGGGGAAAGCTGTAACTCTGTGAGATGATTTCACAGAACACAAAGAAGTTTCTCAGAAAGCTTCTTTCTCTTTGTTATCGGACGATATTTCCTTTGGCCCTATGGTCTTCAAAGGGATCCGAAATATCTGTACTCAGATTCCACAGAAATAAGGCTAGCAAAGAGATCCTCGAAATACAGATGTAACTCTGTGAGATGAATTAATAGAACACTAAGCAGTTTCTCCGAAAGCTTCTTTCCAGATTTCATCTGAGGATATTTCCTTTTTCACCATAGCCCTCTCTTGGCTTCCAAATATGACTGTGCCAATTCCACAAGAACTGTCTTAGTGAAAGGCTTGTCGAGAGGAAAGGTGTAACTCTGTGAGAAGATTTCACAGAACACAAAGAAGATTCTCAGAAAGCTTCTTTCTCTTTTTTATCGGAGGATATTTCCTTTGGCCCTATCGTCTTCAAAGGGATGCGAAATATCTGTTCTCAGATAACACAGAAATAAGGCTAGGAAAGAGATCCACGAAATACAGTTGTAACTCTGTGAGATGAATTAACAGAACACTAAGCAGTTTCCCCGAAAGCTTCTTTCCAGATTTCATCTGAGGAAATTTCCTTTTTACCATAGCCCTCTATGGGCTTCCAAATATCACTTTGCCAATTCCACAAGAACTGTCTTAGCGAAAGGCTTCTTGAGGGGAAAGCTGTAACTCTGTGAGATGATTTCACAGAACACAAAGAAGTTTCTCAGAAAGCTTCTTTCTCTTTGTTATCGGAGGATATTTCATTTGGCCCTATAGTCTTCAAAGGGATCCGAAATATCTGTTCTCAGATTCCACAGAAATAAGGCTAGCAAAGAGATCCACGAAATACAGATGTAACTCTGTTAGATGAATTAACAGAACACTAAGCGGATTCTCAGAAAGCTTCTTTCCAGATTTCATCTGACAATATTTCCTTTTTCACCATAGCCCTCTAGGGGCTTCCAAATATCACTTTGCCAATTCCACAAGAACTGTCTTAGCTAAAGGCTTCTAGAGGGGAAAGCTGTAACGCTGTGAGATGATTTCACAGAATACAAAGAAGTTTCTCAGAAACCTTCTTTCCCTTTGTTATCAGAGGATATTTCCTTTGGCCCTATAGTCTTCAAAGGGATCTGAAATATCTGTTCTCAGATTCCACAGAAATAAGGCTAGCAAAGAGATCCAGGAAATACAGATGTAACTCTGTGAGATGAATTAACAGAACACTAACCAGTTTCTCAGAAATCTTCTTTCCAGATTTCATCAGAGGATATTTCCTTTTTCACCATAGTCCTCTATGGGTTTCCAAATATCACTTTGCGAATTACACAAGAACTGTCTTACCGAAAGGTTTCTTTAGAGAAAGCTGTAACTCTGTGAGATGATTTCACAGAACACAAAGAAGTTTCTCAGAAAGCTTCTTTCTCTTTGTTATCGGAGTATATTTCGTTTGGCCCTATGGTCTTCAAAGGGATCCGAAATATCTGTTCTCAGATTCCACAGAAATAAGGCTAGCAAAGAGATCAAAGAAATACAGATGTACCTCTGTGAGATGAATTAGCAGAACACTAAGCAGTTTCTCAGAAAGCTTCTTTCCAGATTTCATCTGAGGATATTTCCTTTTTCACCGTAGCCCTGTATGGGCTTCCAAATATCACTTTGCCAATTCCACAAGAACTGTCTTAGCGAAAGGCTTCTTGAGGGGAAAGGTGTAACTCTGTGAGATGATTTCACAGAACACAAAGAAGTTTCTCAGAAAGCTTCTTTCTCTTTGTTATCAGAGGATATTTCCTTTGGCCCTTTAGTCTTCAAAGGGATCCGAAATATCTGTTCTCAGATTCCACAGAAATAAGGCTAGCAAAGAGATCCACGAAATACAGATGTAACTCGGTGAGATGAATTAACAGAACACTAAGCAGATTCTCAGAAAGCTTCTTTCCAGATTTCATCTGAGGATATTTCCTTTTTCACCATAGCCCTCTCTGGGCTTCCAAATATCACTTTGCCAATTCCACAGGAACTGTCTTAGCGAAATGCTTGTTGAGAGGAAAGGTGTAACTCTGTGAGAAGATTTCACAGAACACAAAGAAGTTTCTCAGAGAGCTTCTTTCTCTTTGTTAATGGAGGATATTTCCTTAGGCCCTATCGTCTTCAAAGGGATCCGAATTATCTGTTCTCAGAATCCACAGAAATAAGACTACCAAAGAGATCCACGAAATACAGTTGTAACTCTGTGAGATGAATTAACAGAGCACTAAGCAGTTTCTCAGAAAGCTTCTTTCCAGATTTCATCTGAGGACATTTCCTTTTTCACCATAGTCCTCTATGGGCTTCCAAATATCACTTGGCCAATTCCACAAGAACTGTCTTAGCGAAAGGCTTCTTGAGTAGAAAGCTCTAACTCGGTGAGATGATTTCACAGAACACAAAGAAGTTTCTCAGAAAGCTTCTTTCTCTTTGTTATCGGAGGATATTTCCTTTGGCCCTATAGGCTTCCAAGGGATCCGAAATATCTGTTCTCAGATTCCACAGAAATAAGGCTACCAAAGAGATCCACGAAATACAGTTGTAACTCTGTGAGATGTATTAACAGAACACTAAGCAGTTTCTCAGAAAGCTTCTTTCCAGATTTAATCTGAGGATATTTCCTTTTACACCATAGCCCTCTATGGGCTTCCAAATATCACTTTGCCAATTCCACAAGAACTGTCTTAGCGAAAGGCTTCTTGAGGAGAAAGCTGTAACTCTGTGAGATGATTTCCCAGAACACAAAGAAGTTTCTCAGAAAGCTTCTTTCTCTTTGTTATCGGAGGATATTTCGTTTGGCCCTATGGTCTTCAAAGGGATCCGAAATATCTGTTCTCAGATTCCACAGAAATAGGGCTAGCAAAGAGATCCAGGAAATAAAGATGTAACTCTGTGAGATGAATTAACAGAACACCAACCAGTTCTCAGAAACCTTCTTTCCAGATTTCATCGGAGGATATTTCCTTTTTCACCATAGCCCTCTATGGGCTTCCAAATATCACTCTGCCAATTCCACAAGAACTGTCTTAGCGAAAGGCTTCTTGAGGGGAAAGCTGTAACACTGTGAGATGATTTCACAGAACACAAAGAAGTTTCTCAGAAAGCTTCTTTCTCTTTGTTATCGGACGATATTTCCTTTGGCCCTATGATCTTCAAAGGGATCCGTAATATCTGTACTCAGATTCCACAGAAATAAGGCTAGCAAAGAGATCCTCGAAATACAGATGTAACTCTGTGAGATGAATTAATAGAACACTAAGCAGTTTCTCAGAAACCTTCTTTAAAGACATCATCTGAGGATATTTCCTTTTTCACCACAGCCCTCTAGGGCTTCCCAATATCACTTTGCCAATTCCAAAAGAACTGTCTTAGCGAAAGGCTTCTTGAGGGGAAAGCTGTAACTCTGTGAGATGATTTCACAGAACACAAAGAAGTTTCTCAGAAAGCTTCTTTCTCTTTGTTATCGGAGGATATTTACTTTGGACCTATAGTCTGCAAAGGGGTCCGAAATATCTGTTCTCAGATCCCACAGATATAAGGCTAGCAAAGAGATCCACGAAATACAGATGTAACTCGGTGAGATGAATTAACAGAACACTAAGCAGTTTCTCAGAAAGCTTCTTTCCAGATTTCATCTGAGGATATTTCCTTTTTCACCATAGCCCTCTCTGGGATTCCAAATATCACTTTGCCAATTCCCCAAGAACTGTCTTAGCGAAATGCTTGTTGAGAGGAAAGGTGTAACTCTGTGAGAAGATTTCACAGAACACAAAGAAGTTTCTCAGAAAGCTTCTTTCTCTTTGTTAATGGAGGATATTTCCTTAGGCCCTATCGTCTTCAAAGGGATCCGAATTATCTGTTCTCAGAATCCACAGAAATAAGGCTAGCAAAGAGATCCACGAAATACAGTTGTATCTCTGTGAGATGAATTAACAGAGCACTAAGCAGTTTCTCAGAAAGCTTCTTTCCATCTTTCATCTGAGGATATTTCCTTTTTCACCATAGCCCTCTATGGGCTTCCAAATATCACTTGGCCAATTTCACAAGAACTGTCTTAGCGAAAGGCTTCTTGAGTAGAAAGCTCTAACTCGGTGAGATGATTTCACAGAACACAAAGAAGTTTCTCAGAAACCTTCTTTCTCTTTGTTATCAGAGGATATTTCCTTTGGCCCTATAGTCTTCAAAGGGATCCGAAATATCTGTTCTCAGATTGCACAGAAATAAGGCTAGCAAAGAGATACACGAAATACAGATGTAACTCTGTGAGATGAATTAACAGAACACTAAGCAGATTCTCAGAAAGCATCTTTCCAGATTTCATCTGAGGATATTTCCTTTTTCACCATAGCCCTCTCTGGGCTTCCAAATATCACTTTGCCAATTCCACAAGAACTGTCTTAGCGAAAGGCTTGTTGAGAGGAAAGGTGTAACTCTGTGAGAAGATTTCACAGAACACAAAGAAGTTTCTCAGAAAGCTTCATTCTCTTTGTTAATGGAGGATATTTCCTTAGGCCCTATCGTCTTCAAAGGGATCCGAATTATCTGTTCTCAGAATCCACAGAAATAAGGCTACCAAAGAGATCCACGAAATACCGTTGTAACTCTGTGAGATGAATTAACAGAACACTAAGCAGTTTCTCAGAAAGCTTCTTTCCAGATTTCATCTGAGGATATTTCCTTTTTCACCATAGCCCTCTATGGGCTTCCAAATATCACTTGGCCAATTCCACAAGAACTGTCTTAGCGAAAGGCTTCTTGAGTAGAAAGCTCTAACTCGGTGAGTTGATTTCACAGAACACAAAGAAGTTTCTCAGAAATCTTCTTTCTCTTTGTTATCGAAGGATATTTCCTTTGGCCCTATGGTCTTCAAAGGGATCCGAAATATCTGTTCTCAGATTCCACAGAAATAAGGCTACCAAAGAGATCCACGAAATACAGTTGTAACTCTGTGAGATATATTAACAGAACACTAAGCAGTTTCTCAGAAAGCTTCTTTCCAGATTTCATCTGAGGATATTTCCTTTTTCACCATAGCCCTCTATGGGCTTCCAAATATCACTTTGCCAATACCACAAGAACTGTCTTAGCGAAAGGCTTCTTGAGGAGAAAGCTGTAACTCTGTGAGATGATTTCCCAGAACACAAAGACGTTTCTCAGAAAGCTTCTTTCTCTTTGTTATCGGAGGATATTTCGTTTGGCCCTATGGTCTTCAAAGGGATCCGAAATATCTTTTCTCAGATTCCACAGAAATAAGGCTAGCAAAGAGATCCACGAAATACAGATGTAACTCTGTGAGATGAATTAACGGAACACCAACCAGTTTCTCAGAAACCTTCTTTCCAGATTTCATCGGAGGATATTTCCTTTTTCACCATAGCCCTCTATAGGCTTCAAATATCACTTTGCCAATTCCACAAGAACTGTCTTAGCGAAAGGCTTCTTGAGGGGAAAGCTGTAACTCTGTGAGATGATTTCACAGAACACAAAGAAGTTTCTCAGAAAGCTTCTTTCTCTTTGTTATCGGAGGATATTTCATTTGGCCCTATAGTCTTCAAAGGGATCCGAAATATCTGTTCTCAGATTCCACAGAAATAAGGCTAGCAAAGAGATCCACGAAATACAGATGTAACTCTGTTAGATGAATTAACAGAACACTAAGCAGATTCTCAGAAAGCTTCTTTCCAGATTTCATCTGACGATATTTCCTTTTTCACCATAGCCCTCTAGGGGCTTCCAAATATCACTTTGCCAATTCCACAAGAACTGTCTTAGCTAAAGGCTTCTTGAGGGGAAAGCTGTAACGCTGTGAGATGACTTCACGGAATACAAAGAAGTTTCTCAGAAACCTTCTTTCCCTTTGCTATCAGAGGATATTTCCTTTGGCCCTATAGTCTTCAAAGGGATCTGAAATATCTGTTCTCAGATTCCACAGAAATAAGGCTAGCAAAGAGATCCAGGAAATACAGATGTAACTCTGTGAGATGAATTAACAGAACACTAACCAGTTTCTCAGAAACCTTCTTTCCAGATTTCATCAGAGGATATTTCCTTTTTCACCATAGCCCTCTATGGGCTTCCAAATATCACTTTGCCAATTCCACAAGAACTGTCTTATCGAAAGGCTTCTTGAGGGGAAAGCTGTAACTCTGTGAGATGATTTCACAGAACACAAAGAAGTTTCTCAGAAAGCTTCTTTCTCTTTGTTTTCGGACGATATTTCGTTTGGCCCTATGGTGTTCAAAGGGATCCGTAATATCTGTACTCAGATTCCACAGAAATAAGGCTAGCAAAGAGATCCTCGAAATACAGATGTAACTCTCTGAGATGAATTAATAGAACACTAAGCAGTTTCTCAGAATCCTTCTTTAAAGACATCATCTGAGGATGTTTCCTTTTTCACCATAGCCCTCTATGGGCTTCCAAATATCACGTTGCCAAATCCACAATAACTGTCTTAGCGAAAGGCTTCTTGAGGGGAAAGCTGTAACTCTGTGCGATGATTTCACAGAACACAAAGAAGTTTCTCAGAAAGCTTCTTTCTCTTTGTTATCGGAGGATATTTACTTTGGACCTATAGTCTGCCAAGGGATCCGAAATATCTGTTCTCAGATTACACAGATATAAGGCTAGCAAAGAGATCAAAGAAATACAGATGTAACTCTGTGAGATGAATTTACAGAACACTAAGCAGTTTCTCAGAAAGCTTCTTTCCAGATTTCATCGCAGGATATTTCCTTTTTCACCATAGTCCTCTATGGGTTTCCAAATATCACTTTGCGAATTACACAAGAACTGTCTTACCGAAAGGTTTCTTTAGAGAAAGCTGTAACTCTGTGAGATGATTTCACAGAACACAAAGAAGTTTCTCAGAAAGCTTCTTTCTCTTTGTTATCGGAGTATATTTCGATTGGCCCTATGGTCTTCAAAGGGATCCGAAATATCTGTTCTCAGATTCCACAGAAATAAGGCTAGCAAAGAGATCAAAGAAATACAGATGTACCTCTGTGAGATGAATTAGCAGAACACTAAGCAGTTTCTCAGAAAGCTTCTTTCCAGATTTCATCTGAGGATATTTCCTTTTTCACCATAGCCCTCTATGGGCTTCCAAATATCACTTTGCCAATTCCACAAGAACTGTCTTAGCGAAAGGCTTCTTGAGGGGAAAGGTGTAACTCTGTGTGATGATTTCACAGAACACAAAGAAGTTTCTCAGAAAGCTTCTTTCTCTTTGTTATCGGAGGATATTTCCTTTGGCCCTTTAGTCTTCAAAGGGATCCGAAATATCTGTTCTCAGATTCCACAGAAATAAGGCTAGCAAAGAGATCCACGAAATACAGATGTAACTCGGTGAGATGAATTAACAGAACACTAAGCAGTTTCTCAGAAAGCTTCTTTCCAGATTTCATCTGAGGATATTTCCTTTTTCACCATAGCCCTCTCTGGGCTTCCAAATATCACTTTGCCAATTCCACAGGAACTGTCTTAGCGAAATGCTTGTTGAGAGGAAAGGTGTAACTCTGTGAGAAGATTTCACAGAACACAAAGAAGTTTCTCAGAGAGCTTCTTTCTCTTTGTTAATGGAGGATATTTCCTTAGGCCCTATCGTCTTCAAACAGAATTATCTGTTCTCAGAATCCACAGAAATAAGACTACCAAAGAGATCCACGAAATACAGTTGTAACTCTGTGAGATGAATTAACAGAGCACTAAGCAGTTTCTCAGAAAGCTTCTTTCCAGATTTCATCTGAGGACATTTCCTTTTTCACCATAGTCCTCTATGGGCTTCCAAATATCACTTGGCCAATTTCACAAGAACTGTCTTAGCGAAAGGCTTCTTGAGTAGAAAGCTCTAACTCGGTGAGATGATTTCACAGAACACAAAGAAGTTTCTCAGAAAGCTTCTTTCTCTTTGTTATCGGAGGATATTTCCTTTGGCCCTATAGGCTTCCAAGGGATCCGAAATATCTGTTCTCAGATTCCACAGAAATAAGGCTACCAAAGAGATCCACGAAATACAGTTGTAACTCTGTGAGATGTATTAACAGAACACTAAGCAGTTTCTCAGAAAGCTTCTTTCCAGATTTCATCTGAGGATATTTCCTTTTTCACCATAGCCCTCTATGGGCTTCCAAATATCACTTTGCCAATTCCACAAGAACTGTCTTAGCGAAAGTCTTCTTGAGGAGAAAGCTGTAACTCTGTGAGATGATTTCCCAGAACACAAAGACGTTTCTCAGAAAGCTTCTTTCTCTTTGTTATCGGAGGATATTTCGTTTGGCCCTATGGTCTTCAAAGGGATCCGTAATATCTGTTCTCAGATTCCACAGAAATAAGGCTAGCAAAGAGATCCAGGAAATACAGATGTAACTCTGTGAGATGAATTCACAGAACACCAACCAGTTTCTCAGAAACCTTCTTTCCAGATTTCATCGGAGGATATTTCCTTTTTCACCATAGCCCTCTATGGGCTTCCAAATATCACTTTGCCAATTCCACAAGAACTGTCTTAGCGAAAGGCTTCTTGAGGGGAAAGCTGTAACTCTGTGAGATGATTTCACAGAACACAAAGAAGTTTCTCAGAAAGCTCCTTTCTCTTTGTTATCGGACGTATTTCCTTTGGCCCTATGATCTTCAAAGGGATCCGTAATATCTGTACTCAGATTCCACAGAAATAAGGCTAGCAAAGAGATCCTCGAAATACAGATGTAACTCTGTGAGATGAATTAATAGAACACTAAGCAGTTTCTCAGAAACCTTCTTTAAAGACATCATCTGAGGATATTTCCTTTTTCACCACAGCCCTCTAGGGGTTCCCAATATCACTTTGCCAATTCCACAAGAACTGTCTTAGCGAAAGGCTTCTTGAGTAGAAAGCTCTAACTCGGTGAGTTGATTTCACAGAACACAAAGAAGTTTCTCAGAAATATTCTTTCTCTTTGTTATCGAAGGATATTTCCTTTGGCCCTATAGGCTTCCAAGGGATCCGAAATATCTGTTCTCAGATTCCACAGAAATAAGGCTACCAAAGAGATCCACGAAATACAGTTGTAACTCTGTGAGATGTATTAACAGAACACTAAGCAGTTTCTCAGAAAGCTTCTTTCCAGATTTCATCTGAGGATATTTCCTTTTTCACCATAGCCCTCTATGGGCTTCCAAATATCACTTTGCCAATACCACAAGAACTGTCTTAGCGAAAGGCTTCTTGAGGAGAAAGCTGTAACTCTGTGAGATGATTTCCCACAACACAAAGACGTTTCTCAGAAAGCTTCTTTCTCTTTGTTATCGGAGGATATTTCGTTTGGCCCTATGGTCTTCAAAGGGATCCGAAATATCTTTTCTCAGATTCCACAGAAATAAGGCTAGCAAAGAGATCCAGGAAATACAGATGTAACTCTGTGAGATGAATTAACGGAACACCAACCAGTTTCTCAGAAACCTTCTTTCCAGATTTCATCGGAGGATATTTCCTTTTTCACCATAGCCCTCTATAGGCTTCAAATATCACTTTGCCAATTCCACAAGAACTGTCTTAGCGAAAGGCTTCTTGAGGGGAAAGCTGTAACTCTGTGAGATGATTTCACAGAACACAAAGAAGTTTCTCAGAAAGCTTCTTTCTCTTTGTTATCGGAGGATATTTCATTTGGCCCTATAGTCTTCAAAGGGATCCGAAATATCTGTTCTCAGATTCCACAGAAATAAGGCTACCAAAGAGATCCACGAAATACAGATGTAACTCTGTTAGATGAATTAACAGAACACTAAGCAGTTTCTCAGAAAGCTTCTTTCCAGATTTCATCTGAGGACATTTCCTTTTTACCATAGCCCTCTATGGGCTTCCAAATATCACTTTGCCAATTCCACAAGAACTGTCTTAGCGAAAGTCTTCTTGATTAGAAAGCTGTAACTCTGTGAGATGATTTCCCAGAACACAAAGACGTTTCTCAGAAAGCTTCCTTCTCTTTGTTGTCGGAGGATATTTCGTTTGGCCCTATGGTCTTCAAAGGGATCCGAAATATCTGTTCTCAGATTCCACAGAAATAAGGCTAGCAAAGAGATCCACGAAATACAGATGTAACTCTGTGAGATGAATTAACAGAGCACTAAGCAGTTTCTCAGAAACCTTCTTTCCAGATTTCATCGGAGGATATTTCCTTTTTCACCATAGCCCTCTATGGGCTTCCAAATATCTCTTTGCCAATTCCACAAGAACTGTCTTAGCGAAAGGCTTCTTGAGGGGAAAGCTGTAACTCTGTGAGATGATTTCACAGAACACAAAGAAGTTTCTCAGAAAGCTTCTTTCTCTTTGTTATCGGACGATATTTCCTTTGGCCCTATGGTCTTCAAAGGGATCCGAAATATCTGTACTCAGATTCCACAGAAATAAGGCTAGCAAAGAGATCCTCGAAATACAGATGTAACTCTGTGAGATGAATTAATAGAACACTAAGCAGTTTCTCAGAAAGCTTCTTTAAAGATATCATCTGAGGATATTTCCTTTTTCACCATAGCCCTCTAAGGGCTTCCAAATATCACTTTGCCAATTCCACAAGAACTGTCTTAGCGAAAGGCTTCTTGAGGAGAAAGCTGTAAGTCTGTGAGATGATTTCACAGAACACAAAGAAGTTTCTCAGAAAGCTTCTTTCTCTTTGTTATCGGAGGATATTTCCTTTGGCCCTATAGTCTTCAAAGGGATCCGAAATATCTGTTCTCAGATTCCACAGAAATAAGGCTAGCAAAGAGATCCACGAAATACAGATGTAACTCTGTGAGATGAATTAACAGAACACTAAGCAGATTCTCAGAAAGCTTCTTTCCAGATTTCATCGGAGGATATTGCCTTTTTCACCATAGCCCTCAAGGGCTTCCAAATATCACTTTGCCAATTCCACAAGAACTGTCTTAGCTAAAGGCTTCTTGAGGGGAAAGCTGTAACGCTGTGTGATGATTTCACAGAACACAAAGAAGTTTCTCAGAAAGCTTCTTTCTCTTTGTTATCAGAGGATATTTCCTTTGGCCCTATAGTCTTCAAAGGGATCTGAAATATCTGTTCTCAGATTCCTCAGAAATAAGGCTAGCAAAGAGATCCACGAAATACAGATGTAACTCTGTGAGATGAATTAACAGAACACTCAGCAGTTTCTCAGAAAGCTTCTTTCCAGATTTCATCTGAGGATATTTCCTTTTTCACCATAGCCCTCTATGGGCTTCCAAATATCACTTTGCCAATTCCACAAGAACTGTCTTAGCGAAAGGCTTCTTGAGGGGAAGGGTGTAACTCTTTGAGATGATTTCACAGAACCCAAAGAAGTTTCTCAGAAAGCTTCTTTCTCTTTGTTTTCGGAGGATATTTCCTTTGGCCCTATGGTCTTCAAAGGGATCCGAAATATCTGTTCTCAGATTCCACAGAAATAAGGCTAGCAAAGAGATCCACGAAATACAGATGTAACTCTGTGAGATGAATTAACAGAGCACTAAGCAGTTTCTCAGAAACCTTCTTTCCAGATTTCATCGGAGGATACTTCCTTTTTCACCATAGCCCTCTATGGGCTTCCAAATATCACTTTGCCAATTCCACAAGAACTGTCTTAGCGAAAGGCTTCTTGAGGGGAAAGGTGTAACTCTGTGAGATGATTTCACAGAACACAAAGAAGTTTCTCAGAAAGCTTCTTTCTCTTTGTTATCGGAGGATATTTCGTTTGGCCCTATGGTCTTCAAAGGGATCCGAAATATCTGTTCTCAGATTCCACAGAAATAAGGCTAGCAAAGAGATCCACGAAATACAGATGTAACTCTGTGAGATGAATTAACAGAACACTAAGCAGTTTCTCAGAAAGCTTCTTTCCAGATTTCATCTGAGGATATTTCCTTTTTCACCATAGCCCTCTATGGGCTTCCAAATATCACTTTGCCAATTCCACAAGAACTGTCTTAGCGAAAGGCTTCTTGAGGAGAAAGCTGTAACTCTGTGAGATGATTTCCCAGAACACAAAGACGTTTCTCAGAAAGCTTCTTTCTCTTTGTTATCGGAGGATATTTCATTTGGCCCTATGGTCTTCAAAGGGATCCGAAATATCTGTTCTCAGATTCCACAGAAATAAGGCTAGCAAAGAGATCCACGAAATACAGTTGTAACTCTGTGAGATGTATTAACAGAACACTAAGCAGTTTCTCAGAAAGCTTCTTTCCAGATTTCATCTGAGGATATTTCCTTTTTCACCATAGCCCTCTATGGGCTTCCAAATATCACTTTGCCAATTCCACAAGAACTGTCTTAGCGAAAGACTTCTTGAGGAGAAAGCTGTAACTCTGTGAGATGATTTCCCAGAACACAAAGACGTTTCTCAGAAAGCTTTTTTCTCTTTGTTATCGGATGATATTTCGTTTGTCCCTATGGTCTTCAAAGGGATCCGAAATATCTTTTCTCAGATTCCACAGAAATAAGGCTAGCAAAGAGATCCAGGAAATACAGATGTAACTCTGTGAGATGAATTAACAGAACACCTACCAGTTTCTCAGAAACCTTCTTTCCAGATTTCATCGGAGGATATTTCCTTTTTCACCATAGCCCTCTATGGGCTTCCAAATATCACTTTGCCAATTCCACAAGAACTGTCTTAGCGAAAGGCTTCTTGAGGGGAAAGCTGTAACTCTGTGAGATGATTTCACAGAACACAAAGAAGTTTCTCAGAAAGCTTCTTTCTCTTTGTTATCGGACGATATTTCCTTTGGCCCTATGATCTTCAAAGGGATCCGTAATATCTGTACTCAGATTCCACAGAAATAAGGCTAGCAAAGAGATCCTCGAAATACAGATGTAACTCTGTGAGATGAATTAATAGAACACTAAGCAGTTTCTCAGAAACCTTCTTTAAAGACATCATCTGAGGATTTTTCCTTTTTCACCACAGCCCTCTAGGGGTTCCCAATATCACTTTGCCAATTCCACAAGAACTGTCTTAGCGAAAGGCTTCTTGAGGGGAAAGCTGTAACTCTGTGAGATGATTTCACAGAACACAAAGAAGTTTCTCAGAAAGCTTCTTTCTCTTTGCTATCGGAGGATATTTACTTTGGACCTATAGTCTGCAAAGGGGTCCGAAATATCTGTTCTCAGATTCCACAGATATAAGGCTAGCAAAGAGATCAAAGAAATACAGATGTAACTCTGTGACATGAATTTACAGAACACTAAGCAGTTTCTCAGGAAGCTTCTTTCCAGATTTCATCGGAGGATATTTCCTTTTTCACCATAGTCCTCAATGGGCTTCCAAATATCACTTTCCCAATTCCACAAGAACTGTCTTAGCGATAGGCTTCTTTAGGAGAAAGCTGTAACTCTGAGAGATGATTTCACAGAACACAAAGAAGTTTCTCAGAAAGCTTCATTCTCTTTGTTAATGGAGGATATTTCCTTAGGCCCTATCGTCTTCAAAGGGATCCGAATTATCTGTTCTCAGAATCCACAGAAATAAGGCTACCAAAGAGATCCACGAAATACAGTTGTAACTCTGTGAGATGAATTAACAGAACACTAAGCAGTTTCTCAGAAAGCTTCTTTCCAGATTTCATCTGAGGATATTTCCTTTTTCACCATAGCCCTCTAAGTGCTTCCAAATATCACTTGGCCAATTCCACAAGAACTGTCTTAGCGAAAGGCTTCTTGAGTCGAAAGCTCTAACTCGGTGAGATGATTTCACAGAACACAAAGAAGTTTCTCAGAAAGCTTCTTTCTCTTTGTTATCGAAGGATATTTCCTTTGGCCCTATAGGCTTCCAAGGGATCCTAAATATCTGTTCTCAGATTCCACAGAAATAAGGCTACCAAAGAGATCCACGAAATACAGTTGTAACTCTGTGAGATGTATTAACAGAACACTAAGCAGTTTCTCAGAAAGCTTCTTTCCAGATTTCATCGGAGGATATTTCCTTTTTCACCATAGTCCTCAATGGGCTTCCAAATATCACTTTGCCAATTCCACAAGAACTGTCTTAGCGAAAGGCTTCTTTAGGAGAAAGCTGTAACTCCGTGAGATGATTTCACAGAACACAAAGAAGTTTCTCAGAAAGCTTCTTTCTCTTTGTTATCGGAGTATATTTCGTTTGTCCCTATGGTCTTCAAAGGGATCCGAAATATCTGTTCTCAGATTCCACAGAAATAAGGCTAGCAAAGAGATCAAAGAAACACAGATGTACCTCTGTGAGATGAATTAGCAGAACACTAAGCAGTTTCTCAGAAAGCTTCTTTCCAGATTTCATCTGAGGATATTTCCTTTTTCACCATAGCCCTCTATGGCTTCCAAATATCACTTTGCCAATTCCACAAGAACTGTCTTAGCGAAAGGCTTCTTGAGGGGAAAGTTGTAACTCTGTGAAATGATTTCACAGAACACAAAGAAGTTTCTCAGAAAGCTTCTTTCTCTTTGTTATCGGACGATATTTCCTTTGGCCCTATGGTCTTCAAAGGGATCCGAAATATCTGTACTCAGATTCCACAGAAATAAGGCTCGCAAAGAGATCCTCGAAATACAGATGTAACTCTGTGAGATGAATTAATAGAATACTAAGCACTTTCTCAGAAAGCTTCTTTAAAGATATCATCTGAGGATATTTCCTTTTTCACCATAGCCCTCTAAGGGCTTCCAAATATCACTTTGCCAATTCCACAAGAACTGTCTTAGCGAAAGGCTTCTTGAGGAGAAAGCTGTAACTCTGTGAGATGATTTCACAGAACACAAAGAAGTTTCTCAGAAAGCTTCTTTCTCTTTGTTATCAGAGGATATTTCCTTTGGCCCTATAGTCTTCAAAGGGATCCGAAATATCTGTTCTCAGATTCCACAGAAATAAGGCTAGCAAAGAGATCCACGAAATACAGATGTAACTCGGTGAGATGAATTAACAGAACACTAAGCAGTTTCTCCGAAAGCTTCTTTCCAGATTTCATTTGAGGATATTTCCTTTTTCACCATAGCCCTCTCTTGGCTTCCAAATATGACTGTGCCAATTCCACAAGAACTGTCTTAGTGAAAGGCTTGTCGAGAGGAAAGGTGTAACTCTGTGAGAAGATTTCACAGAACACAAAGAAGATTCTCAGAAAGCTTCTTTCTCTTTTTTATCGGAGGATATTTCCTTTGGCCCTATCGTCTTCAAAGGGATGCGAAATATCTGTTCTCAGATAACACAGAAATAAGGCTAGGAAAGAGATCCACGAAATACAGTTGTAACTCTGTGAGATGAATTAACAGAACACTAAGCAGTTTCCCCGAAAGCTTCTTTCCAGATTTCATCTGAGGAAATTTCCTTTTTACCATAGCCCTCTATGGGCTTCCAAATATCACTTTGCCAATTCCACAAGAACTGTCTTAGCGAAAGGCTTCTTGAGGGGAAAGCTGTAACTCTGTGAGATGATTTCACAGAACACAAAGAAGTTTCTCAGAAAGCTTCTTTCTCTTTGTTATCGGAGGATATTTCATTTGGCCCTATAGTCTTCAAAGGGATCCGAAATATCTGTTCTCAGATTCCACAGAAATAAGGCTAGCAAAGAGATCCACGAAATACAGATGTAACTCTGTTAGATGAATTAACAGAACACTAAGCGGATTCTCAGAAAGCTTCTTTCCAGATTTCATCTGACAATATTTCCTTTTTCACCATAGCCCTCTAGGGGCTTCCAAATATCACTTTGCCAATTCCACAAGAACTGTCTTAGCTAAAGGCTTCTAGAGGGGAAAGCTGTAACGCTGTGAGATGATTTCACAGAATACAAAGAAGTTTCTCAGAAACCTTCTTTCCCTTTGTTATCAGAGGATATTTCCTTTGGCCCTATAGTCTTCAAAGGGATCTGAAATATCTGTTCTCAGATTCCACAGAAATAAGGCTAGCAAAGAGATCCAGGAAATACAGATGTAACTCTGTGAGATGAATTAACAGAACACTAACCAGTTTCTCAGAAATCTTCTTTCCAGATTTCATCAGAGGATATTTCCTTTTTCACCATAGTCCTCTATGGGTTTCCAAATATCACTTTGCGAATTACACAAGAACTGTCTTACCGAAAGGTTTCTTTAGAGAAAGCTGTAACTCTGTGAGATGATTTCACAGAACACAAAGAAGTTTCTCAGAAAGCTTCTTTCTCTTTGTTATCGGAGTATATTTCGTTTGGCCCTATGGTCTTCAAAGGGATCCGAAATATCTGTTCTCAGATTCCACAGAAATAAGGCTAGCAAAGAGATCAAAGAAATACAGATGTACCTCTGTGAGATGAATTAGCAGAACACTAAGCAGTTTCTCAGAAAGCTTCTTTCCAGATTTCATCTGAGGATATTTCCTTTTTCACCGTAGCCCTGTATGGGCTTCCAAATATCACTTTGCCAATTCCACAAGAACTGTCTTAGCGAAAGGCTTCTTGAGGGGAAAGGTGTAACTCTGTGAGATGATTTCACAGAACACAAAGAAGTTTCTCAGAAAGCTTCTTTCTCTTTGTTATCGGAGGATATTTCCTTTGGCCCTTTAGTCTTCAAAGGGATCCGAAATATCTGTTCTCAGATTCCACAGAAATAAGGCTAGCAAAGAGATCCACGAAATACAGATGTAACTCGGTGAGATGAATTAACAGAACACTAAGCAGATTCTCAGAAAGCTTCTTTCCAGATTTCATCTGAGGATATTTCCTTTTTCACCATAGCCCTCTCTGGGCTTCCAAATATCACTTTGCCAATTCCACAGGAACTGTCTTAGCGAAATGCTTGTTGAGAGGAAAGGTGTAACTCTGTGAGAAGATTTCACAGAACACAAAGAAGTTTCTCAGAGAGCTTCTTTCTCTTTGTTAATGGAGGATATTTCCTTAGGCCCTATCGTCTTCAAAGGGATCCGAATTATCTGTTCTCAGAATCCACAGAAATAAGACTACCAAAGAGATCCACGAAATACAGTTGTAACTCTGTGAGATGAATTAACAGAGCACTAAGCAGTTTCTCAGAAAGCTTCTTTCCAGATTTCATCTGAGGACATTTCCTTTTTCACCATAGTCCTCTATGGGCTTCCAAATATCACTTGGCCAATTTCACAAGAACTGTCTTAGCGAAAGGCTTCTTGAGTAGAAAGCTCTAACTCGGTGAGATGATTTCACAGAACACAAAGAAGTTTCTCAGAAAGCTTCTTTCTCTTTGTTATCGGAGGATATTTCCTTTGGCCCTATAGGCTTCCAAGGGATCCGAAATATCTGTTCTCAGATTCCACAGAAATAAGGCTACCAAAGAGATCCACGAAATACAGTTGTAACTCTGTGAGATGTATTAACAGAACACTAAGCAGTTTCTCAGAAAGCTTCTTTCCAGATTTAATCTGAGGATATTTCCTTTTACACCATAGCCCTCTATGGGCTTCCAAATATCACTTTGCCAATTCCACAAGAACTGTCTTAGCGAAAGGCTTCTTGAGGAGAAAGCTGTAACTCTGTGAGATGATTTCCCAGAACACAAAGAAGTTTCTCAGAAAGCTTCTTTCTCTTTGTTATCGGAGGATATTTCGTTTGGCCCTATGGTCTTCAAAGGGATCCGAAATATCTGTTCTCAGATTCCACAGAAATAGGGCTAGCAAAGAGATCCAGGAAATAAAGATGTAACTCTGTGAGATGAATTAACAGAACACCAACCAGTTCTCAGAAACCTTCTTTCCAGATTTCATCGGAGGATATTTCCTTTTTCACCATAGCCCTCTATGGGCTTCCAAATATCACTCTGCCAATTCCACAAGAACTGTCTTAGCGAAAGGCTTCTTGAGGGGAAAGCTGTAACACTGTGAGATGATTTCACAGAACACAAAGAAGTTTCTCAGAAAGCTTCTTTCTCTTTGTTATCGGACGATATTTCCTTTGGCCCTATGATCTTCAAAGGGATCCGTAATATCTGTACTCAGATTCCACAGAAATAAGGCTAGCAAAGAGATCCTCGAAATACAGATGTAACTCTGTGAGATGAATTAATAGAACACTAAGCAGTTTCTCAGAAACCTTCTTTAAAGACATCATCTGAGGATATTTCCTTTTTCACCACAGCCCTCTAGGGCTTCCCAATATCACTTTGCCAATTCCAAAAGAACTGTCTTAGCGAAAGGCTTCTTGAGGGGAAAGCTGTAACTCTGTGAGATGATTTCACAGAACACAAAGAAGTTTCTCAGAAAGCTTCTTTCTCTTTGTTATCGGAGGATATTTACTTTGGACCTATAGTCTGCAAAGGGGTCCGAAATATCTGTTCTCAGATCCCACAGATATAAGGCTAGCAAAGAGATCCACGAAATACAGATGTAACTCGGTGAGATGAATTAACAGAACACTAAGCAGTTTCTCAGAAAGCTTCTTTCCAGATTTCATCTGAGGATATTTCCTTTTTCACCATAGCCCTCTCTGGGATTCCAAATATCACTTTGCCAATTCCCCAAGAACTGTCTTAGCGAAATGCTTGTTGAGAGGAAAGGTGTAACTCTGTGAGAAGATTTCACAGAACACAAAGAAGTTTCTCAGAAAGCTTCTTTCTCTTTGTTAATGGAGGATATTTCCTTAGGCCCTATCGTCTTCAAAGGGATCCGAATTATCTGTTCTCAGAATCCACAGAAATAAGGCTACCAAAGAGATCCACGAAATACAGTTGTATCTCTGTGAGATGAATTAACAGAGCACTAAGCAGTTTCTCAGAAAGCTTCTTTCCATCTTTCATCTGAGGATATTTCCTTTTTCACCATAGCCCTCTATGGGCTTCCAAATATCACTTGGCCAATTTCACAAGAACTGTCTTAGCGAAAGGCTTCTTGAGTAGAAAGCTCTAACTCGGTGAGATGATTTCACAGAACACAAAGAAGTTTCTCAGAAACCTTCTTTCTCTTTGTTATCAGAGGATATTTCCTTTGGCCCTATAGTCTTCAAAGGGATCCGAAATATCTGTTCTCAGATTGCACAGAAATAAGGCTAGCAAAGAGATACACGAAATACAGATGTAACTCTGTGAGATGAATTAACAGAACACTAAGCAGATTCTCAGAAAGCATCTTTCCAGATTTCATCTGAGGATATTTCCTTTTTCACCATAGCCCTCTCTGGGCTTCCAAATATCACTTTGCCAATTCCACAAGAACTGTCTTAGCGAAAGGCTTGTTGAGAGGAAAGGTGTAACTCTGTGAGAAGATTTCACAGAACACAAAGAAGTTTCTCAGAAAGCTTCATTCTCTTTGTTAATGGAGGATATTTCCTTAGGCCCTATCGTCTTCAAAGGGATCCGAATTATCTGTTCTCAGAATCCACAGAAATAAGGCTACCAAAGAGATCCACGAAATACCGTTGTAACTCTGTGAGATGAATTAACAGAACACTAAGCAGTTTCTCAGAAAGCTTCTTTCCAGATTTCATCTGAGGATATTTCCTTTTTCACCATAGCCCTCTATGGGCTTCCAAATATCACTTGGCCAATTCCACAAGAACTGTCTTAGCGAAAGGCTTCTTGAGTAGAAAGCTCTAACTCGGTGAGTTGATTTCACAGAACACAAAGAAGTTTCTCAGAAATCTTCTTTCTCTTTGTTATCGAAGGATATTTCCTTTGGCCCTATGGTCTTCAAAGGGATCCGAAATATCTGTTCTCAGATTCCACAGAAATAAGGCTAGCAAAGAGATCCACGAAATACAGATGTAACTCGGTGAGATGAATTAACAGAACACTAAGCAGTTTCTCAGAAAGCTTCTTTCCAGATTTCATCTGAGGATATTTCCTTTTTCACCATAGCCCTCTCTGGGCTTCCAAATATCACTTTGCCAATTCCACAGGAACTGTCTTAGCGAAATGCTTGTTGAGAGGAAAGGTGTAACTCTGTGAGAAGATTTCACAGAACACAAAGAAGTTTCTCAGAGAGCTTCTTTCTCTTTGTTAATGGAGGATATTTCCTTAGGCCCTATCGTCTTCAAACAGAATTATCTGTTCTCAGAATCCACAGAAATAAGACTACCAAAGAGATCCACGAAATACAGTTGTAACTCTGTGAGATGAATTAACAGAGCACTAAGCAGTTTCTCAGAAAGCTTCTTTCCAGATTTCATCTGAGGACATTTCCTTTTTCACCATAGTCCTCTATGGGCTTCCAAATATCACTTGGCCAATTTCACAAGAACTGTCTTAGCGAAAGGCTTCTTGAGTAGAAAGCTCTAACTCGGTGAGATGATTTCACAGAACACAAAGAAGTTTCTCAGAAAGCTTCTTTCTCTTTGTTATTGGAGGATATTTCCTTTGGCCCTATAGGCTTCCAAGGGATCCGAAATATCTGTTCTCAGATTCCACAGAAATAAGGCTACCAAAGAGATCCACGAAATACAGTTGTAACTCTGTGAGATGTATTAACAGAACACTAAGCAGTTTCTCAGAAAGCTTCTTTCCAGATTTCATCTCAGGATATTTCCTTTTTCACCATAGCCCTCTATGGGCTTCCAAATATCACTTTGCCAATTCCACAAGAACTGTCTTAGCGAAAGTCTTCTTGAGGAGAAATCTGTAACTCTGTGAGATGATTTCCCAGAACACAAAGACGTTTCTCAGAAAGCTTCTTTCTCTTTGTTATCGGAGGATATTTCGTTTGGCCCTATGGTCTTCAAAGGGATCCGAAATATCTGTTCTCAGATTCCACAGAAATAAGGCTAGCAAAGAGATCCAGGAAATACAGATGTAACTCTGTGAGATGAATTCACAGAACACCAACCAGTTTCTCAGAAACCTTCTTTCCAGATTTCATCGGAGGATATTTCCTTTTTCACCATAGCCCTCTATGGGCTTCCAAATATCACTTTGCCAATTCCACAAGAACTGTCTTAGCGAAAGGCTTCTTGAGGGGAAAGCTGTAACTCTGTGAGATGATTTCACAGAACACAAAGAAGTTTCTCAGAAAGCTCCTTTCTCTTTGTTATCGGACGTATTTCCTTTGGCCCTGTGATCTTCAAAGGGATCCGTAATATCTGTACTCAGATTCCACAGAAATAAGGCTAGCAAAGAGATCCTCGAAATACAGATGTAACTCTGTGAGATGAATTAATAGAACACTAAGCAGTTTCTCAGAAACCTTCTTTAAAGACATCATCTGAGGATATTTCCTTTTTCACCACAGCCCTCTAGGGGTTCCCAATATCACTTTGCCAATTCCACAAGAACTGTCTTAGCGAAAGGCTTCTTGAGGGGAAAGCTGTAACTGTGTGAGATGATTTCACAGAACACAAAGAAGTTTCTCAGAAAGCTTCTTTCTCTTTGTTATCGGACGATATTTCCTTTGGCCCTATGGTCTTCAAAGGGATCCGAAATATCTGTACTCAGATTCCACAGAAATAAGGCTCGCAAAGAGATCCTCGAAATACAGATGTAACTCTGTGAGATGAATTAATAGAATACTGAGCAGTTTCTCAGAAAGCTTCTTTAAAGATGTCATCTGAGGATATTTCCTTTTTCACCATAGCCCTCTAAGGGCTTCCAAATATCACTTTGCCAATTCCACAAGAACTGTCTTAGCGAAAGGCTTCTTGAGGTGAAAGCTGTAACTCTGTGAGATGATTTCACAGAACACAAAGAAGTTTCTCAGAAAGCTTCTTTCTCTTTGTTATCGGAGGATATTTCCTTTGGCCCTATAGTCTTCAAAGGGATCCGAAATATCTGTTCTCAGATTCCACAGAAATAAGGCTAGCAAAGAGATCCAGGAAATACAGATGGAACTCGGTGAGATGAATTAACAGAACACTAAGCAGTTTCTCCGAAGCTTCTTTCCAGATTTCATCTGAGGATATTTCCTTTTTCACCATAGCCCTCTCTTGGCTTCCAAATATCACTTTGCCAATTCCACAAGAGCTTTCTTAGTGAAAGGCTTGTTGAGAGGAAAGGTGTAACTCTGTGAGAAGATTTCACAGAACACAAAGAAGTTTCTCAAAAAGCTTCTTTCTCTTTGTTATCGGAGGATATTTCCTTTGGCACTATCGTCTTCAAAGGGTTGCGAAATATCTGTTCTCAGATTCCACAGAAATAAAGCTAGGAAAGAGATCCACGAAATACAGTTGTAACTCTGTGAGATGAATTAACAGAACACTAAGCAGTTTCTCCGAAAGCTTCTTTCCAGATTTCATCTGAGGACATTTCCTTTTTACCATAGCCCTCTATGGGCTTCCAAATATCACTTTGCCAATTCCACAAGAACTGTCTTAGCCAAAGGCTTCTTGAGGGGAAAGCTGTAACTCTGTGAGATGATTTCACAGAACACAAAGAAGTTTCTCAGAAAGCTTCTTTCTCTTTGTTATCGGAGGATATTTCATTTGGCCCTATAGTCTTCAAAGGGATCCGAAATATCTCTTCTCAGATTCCACAGAAATAAGGCTAGCAAAGAGATCCACGAAATACAGATGTAACTCTGTTAGATGAATTAACAGAACACTAAGCAGATTCTCAGAAAGCTTCTTTCCAGATTTCATCTGACGATATTTCCTTTTTCACCATAGCCCTCTAGGGGCTTCCAAATATCACATTGCCAATTCCACAAGAACTGTCTTAGCGAAAGGCTTCTTGAGGGAAAAGCTGTAACTCTGTGAGATGATTTCACAGAACACAAAGAAGTTTCTCAGAAAGCTTCTTTCTCTTTGTTATCGGACGATATTTCCGTTGGCCCTATGGTCTTCAAAGGAATCCGAAATATCTGTACTCAGATTGCACAGAAATAAGGCTAGCAAAGAGATCCTCGAAATACAGATGTAACTCTGTGAGATGAATTAATAGAACACTAAGCAGTTTCTCAGAAAGCTTCTTTAAAGATATCATCTGAGAATATTTCCTTTTTCAACATAGCCCTCTAAGGGCTTCCAAATATCACTTTGCCAATTCCACAAGAACTGTCTTAGCGAAAGGCTTCTTGAGGAGAAAGCTGTAACTCTGTGAGATGATTTCACAGAACACAAAGAAGTTTCTCAGAAAGCTTCTTTCTCTTTGTTATCGGAGGATATTTCCTTTGGCCCTATAGTCTTCAAAGGGATCCGAAATATCTGTTCTCAGATTCCTCAGAAATAAGGCTAGCAAAGAAATCGACGAAATACAGATGTAACTCTGTGAGATGAATTAACAGAACACTAAGCAGTTTCTCAGAAAGCTTCTTTCCAGATTTCATCTGAGGATATTTCCTTTTTCACCCTAGCCCTCTATGGGCTTCCAAATATCACTTTGCCAATTCCACAAGAACTGTCTTAGCGAAAGTCTTCTTGAGGGGAAAGCTTTAACTCTGTGAGATGATTTCACAGAACACAAAGAAGTTTCTCCAAAAGCTTCTTTCTCTTTGTTATCGGAGGATATTTCGTTTGGCCCTATGGTCTTCAAAGGGATCCGAAATATCTGTTCTCAGGTTCCACAGAAATAAGGCTAGCAAAGAGATCCACGAAATACAGATGTAACTCTGTGAGATGAATTAACAGAACACTAAGCAGTTTCTCAGAAAGCTTCTTTCCAGATTTCATCTGAGGATATTTCCTTTTTCACCATAGCCCTCTATGGGCTTCCAAATATCACTTTGCCAATTCCACAAGAACTGTCTTAGCGAAAGGCTTCATGAGGGGGAAGGTGTAACTCTGTGAGATGATTTCACAGAACACAAAGAAGTTTCTCAGAAAGCTTCTTTCTCTTTGTTATCGGAGGATATTTCGTTTGGCCCTATGGTCTTCAAAGGGATCCGAAATATCTGTTCTCAGATTCCACAGAAATAAGGCTAGCAAAGAGATCCACGAAATACAGATGTAACTCTGTGAGATGAATTAACGGAACACTAAGCAGTTTCTCAGAAAGCTTCTTTCCAGATTTCATCTGAGGATATTTCCTTTTTCACCATAGCCCTGTATGGGCTTCCAAATATCACTTTGCCAATTCCACAAGAACTGTCTTAGCGAAAGGCTTCTTGAGGAGAAAGCTGTAACTCTGTGAGATGATTTCACAGAACACAAAGAAGTTTCTCAAAAAGCTTCTTTCTCTTTGTTATCGGAGGATATTTCATTTGGCTCTATAGTCTTCAAAGGGATCCGAAATATCTCTTCTCAGATTCCACAGAAATAAGGCTAGCAAAGAGATCCACGAAATACAGATGTAACTCTGTTAGATGAATTAACAGAACACTAAGCAGATTCTCAGAAAGCTTCTTTCCAGATTTCATCTGACGATATTTCCTTTTTCACCATAGCCCTCTAGGGGCTTCCAAATATCACATTGCCAATTCCTCAAGAACTGTCTTAGCGAAAGGCTTATTGAGGGAAAAGCTGTAACTCTGTGAGATGATTTCACAGAACACAAAGAAGTTTCTCAGAAAGCTTCTTTCTCTTTGTTATCGGACGATATTTCCGTTGGCCCTATGGTCTTCAAAGGAATCCGAAATATCTGTACTCAGATTCCACAGAAATAAGGCTAGCAAAGAGATCCTCGAAATACAGATGTAACTCTGTGAGATGAATTAATAGAACACTAAGCAGTTTCTCAGAAAGCTTCTTTAAAGATATCATCTGAGAATATTTCCTTTTTCAACATAGCCCTCTAAGGGCTTCCAAATATCACTTTGCCAATTCCACAAGAACTGTCTTAGCGAAAGGCTTCTTGAGGAGAAAGCTGTAACTCTGTGAGATGATTTCACAGAACACAAAGAAGTTTCTCAGAAAGCTTCTTTCTCTTTGTTATCGGAGGATATTTCCTTTGGCCCTATAGTCTTCAAAGGGATCCGAAATATCTGTTCTCAGATTCCTCAGAAATAAGGCTAGCAAAGAAATCGACGAAATACAGATGTAACTCTGTGAGATGAATTAACAGAACACTAAGCAGTTTCTCAGAAAGCTTCTTTCCAGATTTCATCTGAGGATATTTCCTTTTTCACCCTAGCCCTCTATGGGCTTCCAAATATCACTTTGCCAATTCCACAAGAACTGTCTTAGCGAAAGTCTTCTTGAGGGGAAAGCTGTAACTCTGTGAGATGATTTCACAGAACACAAAGAAGTTTCTCCAAAAGCTTCTTTCTCTTTGTTATCGGAGGATATTTCGTTTGGCCCTATGGTCTTCAAAGGGATCCGAAATATCTGTTCTCAGGTTCCACAGAAATAAGGCTAGCAAAGAGATCCACGAAATACAGATGTAACTCTGTGAGATGAATTAACAGAACACTAAGCAGTTTCTCAGAAAGCTTCTTTCCAGATTTCATCTGAGGATATTTCCTTTTTCACCATAGCCCTCTATGGGCTTCCAAATATCACTTTGCCAATTCCACAAGAACTGTCTTAGCGAAAGGCTTCATGAGGGGGAAGGTGTAACTCTGTGAGATGATTTCACAGAACACAAAGAAGTTTCTCAGAAAGCTTCTTTCTCTTTGTTATCGGAGGATATTTCGTTTGGCCCTATGGTCTTCAAAGGGATCCGAAATATCTGTTCTCAGATTCCACAGAAATAAGGCTAGCAAAGAGATCCACGAAATACAGATGTAACTCTGTGAGATGAATTAACGGAACACTAAGCAGTTTCTCAGAAAGCTTCTTTCCAGATTTCATCTGAGGATATTTCCTTTTTCACCATAGCCCTGTATGGGCTTCCAAATATCACTTTGCCAATTCCACAAGAACTGTCTTAGCGAAAGGCTTCTTGAGGAGAAAGCTGTAACTCTGTGAGATGATTTCCCAGAACACAAAGACGTTTCTCAGAAAGCTTCTTTCTCTTTGTTATCGGAGGATATTTCATTTGGCCCTATAGTCTTCAAAGGGATCCGAAATATCTCTTCTCAGATTCCACAGAAATAAGGCTAGCAAAGAGATCCACGAAATACAGATGTAACTCTGTTAGATGAATTAACAGAACACTAAGCAGATTCTCAGAAAGCTTCTTTCCAGATTTCATCTGACGATATTTCCTTTTTCACCATAGCCCTCTAGGGGCTTCCAAATATCACTTTGCCAATTCCACAAGAACTGTCTTAGCTAAAGGCTTCTTGAGGGGAAAGCTGTAACGCTGTGCGATGATTTCACAGAACACAAAGAAGTTTCTCAGAAAGCTTCTTTCTCTTTGTTATCGGAGGATATTTCGTTTGGCCCTATGGTCTCAAAGGGATCCGAAATATCTGTTCTCAGATTCCACAGAAATAAGGCTAGCAAAGAGATCCACGAAATACAGATGTAACTCTGTGAGATGAATTAACAGAGCACTAAGCAGTTTCTCAGAAACCTTCTTTCCAGATTTCATCGGAGGATATTTCCTTTTTCACCATAGCCCTCTATGGGCTTCCAAATATCACTTTGCAAATTCCACAAGAACTGTCTTAGCGAAAGGCTTCTTGAGGGGAAAGCTGTAACTCTGTGAGATGATTTCACAGAACACAAAGAAGTTTCTCAGAAAGCTTCTTTCTCTTTGTTATCGGACGATATTTCCGTTGGCCCTATGGTCTTTAAAGGAATCCGAAATATCTGTACTCAGATTCCACAGAAATAAGGCTAGCAAAGAGATCCTTGAAATACAGATGTAACTCTGTGAGATAAATTAATAGAACACTAAGCAGTTTCTCAGAAAGCTTCTTTAAAGATATCATCTGAGGATATTTACTTTTTCAACATAGCCCTCTAAGGGCTTCCAAATATCACTTTGCCAATTCCACAAGAACTGTCTTAGCGAAAGGCTTCTTGAGGAGAAAGCTGTAACTCTGTGAGATGATTTCACAGAACACAAAGAAGTTTCTCAGAAAGCTTCTTTCTCTTTGTTATCGGAGGATATTTCCTTTGGCCCTATAGTCTTCAAAGGGATACGAAATATCTGTTCTCAGATTCCTCAGAAATAAGGCTAGCAAAGAGATCGACGAAATACAGATGTAACTCTGTGAGATGAATTAACAGAACACTAAGCAGTTTCTCAGAAAGCTTCTTTCCAGATTTCATCTGAGGATATTTCCTTTTTCACCATAGCCCTCTATGGGCTTCCAAATATCACTTTGCCAATTCCACAAGAACTGTCTTAGCGAAAGGCTTCTTGAGGGGAAAGGTGTAACTCTGTGAGCTGATTTCACAGAACACAAAGAAGTTTCTCAGAAAGCTTCTTTCTCTTTGTTATCGGAGGATATTTCGTTTGGCCCTATGGTCTTCAAAGGGATCCGAAATATCTGTTCTCAGATTCCACAGAAATAAGGCTAGCAAAGAGATCCACGAAATACAGATGTAACTCTGTGAGATGAATTAACAGAACACTAAGCAGTTTCTCAGAAAGCTTCTTTCCAGATTTCATCTGAGGATATTCCCTTTTTCACCATAGCCCTCTATGGGCTTCCAAATATCACTTTGCCAATTCCACAAGAACTGTCTTAGCGAAAGTCTTCTTGATTAGAAAGCTGTAACTCTGTGAGATGATTTCCCAGAACACAAAGACGTTTCTCAGAAAGCTTCTTTCTCTTTGTTGTCGGAGGATATTTCGTTTGGCCCTATGGTCTTCAAAGGGATCCGAAATATCTGTTCTCAGATTCCACAGAAATAAGGCTAGCAAAGAGATCCACGAAATACAGATGTAACTCTGTGAGATGAATTAACAGAGCACTAAGCAGTTTCTCAGAAACCTTCTTTCCAGATTTCATCGGAGGATATTTCCTTTTTCACCATAGCCCTCTATGGGCTTCCAAATATCTCTTTGCCAATTCCACAAGAACTGTCTTAGCGAAAGGCTTCTTGAGGGGAAAGCTGTAACTCTGTGAGATGATTTCACAGAACACAAAGAAGTTTCTCAGAAAGCTTCTTTCTCTTTGTTATCGGACGATATTTCCTTTGGCCCTATGGTCTTCAAAGGGATCCGAAATATCTGTACTCAGATTCCACAGAAATAAGGCTAGCAAAGAGATCCTCGAAATACAGATGTAACTCTGTGAGATGAATTAATGGAACACTAAGCAGTTTCTCAGAAAGCTTCTTTAAAGATATCATCTGAGGATATTTCCTTTTTCACCATAGCCCTCTAAGGGCTTCCAAATATCACTTTGCCAATTCCACAAGAACTGTCTTAGCGAAAGGCTTCTTGAGGAGAAAGCTGTAACTCTGTGAGATGATTTCACAGAACACAAAGAAGTTTCTCAGAAAGCTTCTTTCTCTTTGTTATCGGAGGATATTTCCTTTGGCCCTATAGTCTTCAAAGGGATCCGAAATATCTGTTCTCAGATTCCACAGAAATAAGGCTAGCAAAGAGATCCACGAAATACAGATGAAACTCTGTGAGATGAATTAACAGAACACTAAGCAGTTTCTCAGAAAGCTTCTTTCCAGATTTCATCTGAGGATATTTCCTTTTTCACCATAGCCCTCTATGGGCTTCCCAATATCACTTTGCCAATTCCACAAGAACTGTCTTAGCGAAAGGCTTCTTGAGGGGAAAGCTGTAACTCTGTGAGCTGATTTCACAGAACACAAAGAAGTTTCTCAGAAAGCTTCTTTCTCTTTGTTATCGGAGGATATTTCCTTTGGCCCTATAGTCTTCAAAGGGATCCGAAATATCTGTTCTCAGATTCCACAGAAATAAGGCTAGCAAAGAGATCCACGAAATACAGATGTAACTCTGTGAGATGAATTAACAGAACACTAAGCAGATTCTCAGAAAGCTTCTTTCCAGATTTCATCTGAGGATATTTCCTTTTTCACCATAGCCCTCTAGGGGCTTCCAAATATCACTTTGCCAATTCCACAAGAACTGTCTTAGCAAAAGGCTTCTTGAGGGGAAAGCTGTAACGCTGTGCGATGATTTCACAGAACACAAAGAAGTTTCTCAGATAGCTTCTTTCTCTTTGTTATCAGAGGATATATCCTTTGGCCCTATAGTCGTCAAAGGGATCTGAAATATCTGTTCTCAGATTCCTCAGAAATAAGGCGAGCAAAGAGATCGACGAAATACAGATGTAACTCTGTGAGATGAATTAACAGAACACTAAGCAGTTTCTCAGAAAGCTTCTTTCCAGATTTCATCTGAGGATATTTCCTTTTTCACCCTAGCCCTCTATGGGCTTCCAAATATCACTTTGCCAATTCCACAAGAACTGTCTTAGCGAAAGGCTTTTTGAGGGGAAAACTGTAACTCTGTGAGATGATTTCACAGAACACAAAGAAGTTTCTCAGAAAGCTTCTTTCTCTTTGTTATCGGAGGATATTTCGTTTGGCCCTATGGTCTTCAAAGGGATCCGAAATATCTGTTCTCAGATTCCACAGAAATAAGGCTAGCAAAGAGATCCACGAAATACAGATGTAACTCGGTGAGATGAATTAACAGAACACTAAGCAGTTTCTCAGAAAGCTTCTTTCCAGATTTCATCTGAGGATATTTCCTTTTTCACCATAGCCCTCTATGGGCTTCCAAATATCACTTTGCCAATTCCACAAGAACTGTCTTAGCGAAAGGCTTCTTGAGGGGAAAGCTGTAACTCTGTGAGATGATTTCACAGAACACAAAGAAGTTTCTCAGAAAGCTTCTTTCTCTTTGTTATCGGAGGATATTTCGTTTGGCCCTATAGTCTTCAAAGGGATCCGAAATATCTGTTCTCAGATTCCTCAGAAATAAGGCTAGCAAAGAGATCGACGAAATACAGATGTAACTCTGTGAGATGAATTAACAGAACACTAAGCAGTTTCTCAGAAAGCTTCTTTCCAGATTTCATATGAGGATATTTCCTTTTTCACCATAGCCCTCTATGGGCTTCCAAATATCACTTTGCCAATTCCACAAGAACTGTCTTAGCGAAATGCTTCTTGAGGGGAAAGCTGTAACTCTGTGAGATGATTTCACAGAACACAAAGAAGTTTCTCCGAAAGCTTCTTTCTCTTTGTTATCGGAGGATATTTCGTTTGGCCCTATGGTCTTCAAAGGGATCCGAAATATCTGTTCTCAGATTCCACAGAAATAAGGCTAGCAAAGA
This sequence comes from Macaca mulatta, assembly GCF_049350105.2. NCBI lineage: Eukaryota > Metazoa > Chordata > Mammalia > Primates > Cercopithecidae > Macaca > Macaca mulatta. The sequence goes on from NC_133420.1 coordinate 34,682,724, forward strand.
GATCCACGAAATACAGATGTAACTCTGTGAGATGAATTAACGGAACACTAAGCAGTTTCTCAGAAAGCTTCTTTCCAGATTTCATCTGAGGATATTTCCTTTTTCACCATAGCCCTCTATGGGCTTCCAAATATCAGTTTGCCAATTCCACAAGAACTGTCTTAGCGAAAGGCTTCTTGAGGGGAAAGCTGTAACTCTGTGAGATGATTTCACAGAACACAAAGAAGTTTCTCAGAAAGCTTCTTTCTCTTTGTTATCGGAGGATATTTCGTTTGGCCCTATAGTCTTCAAAGGGATCCGAAATATCTGTTCTCAGATTCCTCAGAAATAAGGCTAGCAAAGAGATCGACGAAATACAGATGTAACTCTGTGAGATGAATTAACAGAACACTAAGCAGTTTCTCAGAAAGCTTCTTTCCAGATTTCATATGAGGATATTTCCTTTTTCACCATAGCCCTCTATGGGCTTCCAAATATCACTTTGCCAATTCCACAAGAACTGTCTTAGCGAAATGCTTCTTGAGGGGAAAGCTGTAACTCTGTGAGATGATTTCACAGAACACAAAGAAGTTTCTCAGAAAGCTTCTTTCTCTTTGTTATCGGAGGATATTTCCTTTGGCCCTATAGTCTTCAAAGGGATCCGAAATATCTGTTCTCAGATTCCACAGAAATAAGGCTAGCAAAGAGATCCACGAAATACAGATGTAACTCTGTGAGATGAATTAACAGAACACTAAGCAGATTCTCAGAAAGCTTCTTTCCAGATTTCATCGGAGGATATTGCCTTTTTCACCATAGCCCTCAAGGGCTTCCAAATATCACTTTGCCAATTCCACAAGAACTGTCTTAGCTAAAGGCTTCTTGAGGGGAAAGCTGTAACGCTGTGTGATGATTTCACAGAACACAAAGAAGTTTCTCAGAAAGCTTCTTTCTCTTTGTTATCAGAGGATATTTCCTTTGGCCCTGTAGTCTTCAAAGGGATCTGAAATATCTGTTCTCAGATTCCTCAGAAATAAGGCTAGCAAAGAGATCCACGAAATACAGATGTAACTCTGTGAGATGAATTAACAGAACACTCAGCAGTTTCTCAGAAAGCTTCTTTCCAGATTTCATCTGAGGATATTTCCTTTTTCACCATAGCCCTCTATGGGCTTCCAAATATCACTTTGCCAATTCCACAAGAACTGTCTTAGCGAAAGGCTTCTTGAGGGGAAGGGTGTAACTCTTTGAGATGATTTCACAGAACCCAAAGAAGTTTCTCAGAAAGCTTCTTTCTCTTTGTTATCGGAGGATATTTCCTTTGGCCCTATGGTCTTCAAAGGGATCCGAAATATCTGTTCTCAGATTCCACAGAAATAAGGCTAGCAAAGAGATCCACGAAATACAGATGTAACTCTGTGAGATGAATTAACAGAGCACTAAGCAGTTTCTCAGAAACCTTCTTTCCAGATTTCATCGGAGGATACTTCCTTTTTCACCATAGCCCTCTATGGGCTTCCAAATATCACTTTGCCAATTCCACAAGAACTGTCTTAGCGAAAGGCTTCTTGAGGGGAAAGGTGTAACTCTGTGAGATGATTTCACAGAACACAAAGAAGTTTCTCAGAAAGCTTCTTTCTCTTTGTTATCGGAGGATATTTCGTTTGGCCCTATGGTCTTCAAAGGGATCCGAAATATCTGTTCTCAGATTCCACAGAAATAAGGCTAGCAAAGAGATCCACGAAATACAGATGTAACTCTGTGAGATGAATTAACAGAACACTAAGCAGTTTCTCAGAAAGCTTCTTTCCAGATTTCATCTGAGGATATTTCCTTTTTCACCATAGCCCTCTATGGGCTTCCAAATATCACTTTGCCAATTCCACAAGAACTGTCTTAGCGAAAGGCTTCTTGAGGAGAAAGCTGTAACTCTGTGAGATGATTTCCCAGAACACAAAGACGTTTCTCAGAAAGCTTCTTTCTCTTTGTTATCGGAGGATATTTCATTTGGCCCTATGGTCTTCAAAGGGATCCGAAATATATGTTCTCAGATTCCACAGAAATAAGGCTAGCAAAGAGATCCAGGAAACACAGATGTAACTCTGTGAGATGAATTAACAGAACACCAACCAGTTTCTCAGAAACCTTCTTTCCAGATTTCATCGGAGGATATTTCCTTTTTCACCAAAGCCCTCTATGGGCTTCCAAATATCACTTTGCCAATTCCACAAGAACTGTCTTAGCGAAAGGCTTCTTGAGGGGAAAGCTGTAACTCTGTGAGATGATTTCACAGAACACAAAGAAGTTTCTCAGAAAGCTTCTTTCTCTTTGTTATCGGACGATATTTCCTTTGGCCCTATGATCTTCAAAGGGATCCGTAGTATCTGTACTCAGATTCCACAGAAATAAGGCTAGCAAAGAGATCCTAGAAATACTGATGTAACTCTGTGAGATGAATTAATAGAACACTAAGCAGTTTCTCAGAAGCCTTCTTTAAAGACATCATCTGAGGATATTTCCTTTTTCACCACAGCCCTCTAGGGGTTCCCAATATCACTTTGCCAATTCCACAAGAACTGTCTTAGCGAAAGGCTTCTTGAGGGGAAAGCTGTAACTCTGTGAGATGATTTCACAGAACACAAAGAAGTTTCTCAGAAAGCTTCTTTCTCTTTGTTATCGGAGGATATTTACTTTGCACCTATAGTCTGCAAAGGGGTCCGAAATATCTGTTCTCAGATTCCACAGATATAAGGCTAGCAAAGAGATCAAAGAAATACAGATGTAACTCTGTGACATGAATTTACAGAACACTAAGCAGTTTCTCAGAAAGCTTCTTTCCAGATTTCATCGGAGGATATTTCCTTTTTCACCATAGTCCTCAATGGGCTTCCAAATATCACTTTGCCAATTCCACAAGAACTGTCTTAGCCAAAGGCTTCTTTAGGAGAAAGCTGTAACTCTGTGAGATGATTTCACAGAACACAAAGAAGTTTCTCAGAAAGCTTCTTTCTCTTTGTTATCGGAGTATATTTCGTTTGGCCCTATGGTCTTCAAAGGGATCCGAAATATCTGTTCTCAGATTCCACAGAAATAAGGCTAGCAAAGAGATCAAAGAAATACAGATGTACCTCTGTGAGATGAATTAGCAGAACACTAAGCAGTTTCTCAGAAAGCTTCTTTCCAGATTTCATCTGAGGATATTTCCTTTTTCACCATAGCCCTCTAAGGACTTCCAAATATCACTTTGCCAATTCCACAAGAACTGTCTTAGTGAAAGGCTTGTTGAGAGGAAAGGTGTAACTCTGTGAGAAGATTTCACAGAACACAAAGAAGTTTCTCAGAAAGCTTCTTTCTCTTTTTTATCGGAGGATATTTCCTTTGGCCCTATGGTCTTCAAAGGGATCCGAAATATCTGTACTCAGATTCCACAGAAATAAGGCTAGCAAAGAGATCCTCGAAATACAGATGTAACTCTGTGAGATGAATTAATAGAACACTAAGCAGTTTCTCAGAAAGCTTCTTTAAAGATATCATCTGAGGATAATTCCTTTTTCACCATAGCCCTCTAAGGGCTTCCAAATATCACTTTGCCAATTCCACAAGAACTGTCTTAGCGAAAGGCTTCTTGAGGAGAAAGCTGTAACTCTGTGAGATGATTTCACAGAACACAAAGAAGTTTCTCAAAAAGCTTCTTTCTCTTTGTTATCGGAGGATATTTCATTTGGCCCTATAGTCTTCAAAGGGATCCGAAATATCTGTTCTCAGATTCCACAGAAATAAGGCTAGCAAAGAGAACCACGAAATACAGATGAAACTCTGTGAGATGAATTAACAGAACACTAAGCAGTTTCTCAGAAAGCTTCTTTCCAGATTTCATCTGAGGATATTTCCTTTTTCACCATAGCCCTCTATGGGCTTCCCAATATCACTTTGCCAATTCCACAAAAACTGTCTTAGCGAAAGTCTTCTTGAGGGGAAAGCTGTAACTCTGTGAGCAGATTTCACAGAACACAAAGAAGTTTCTCAGAAAGCTTCTTTCTCTTTGTTATCGGAGGATATTTCCTTTGGCCCTATAGTCTTCAAAGGGATCCGAAATATCTGTTCTCAGATTCCACAGAAATAAGGCTAGCAAAGAGATCCACGAAATACAGATGTAACTCTGTGAGATGAATTAACAGAACACTAAGCAGATTCTCAGAAAGCTTCTTTCCAGATATCATCTGAGGATATTTCCTTTTTCACCATAGCCCTCTAGGGGCTTCCAAATATCACTTTGCCAATTCCACAAGAACTGTCTTAGCTAAAGGCTTCTTGAGGGGAAAGCTGTAACGCTGTGCGATGATTTCATAGAACACAAAGAAGTTTCTCAGAAAGCTTCTTTCTCTTTGTTATCAGAGGATATATCCTTTGGCCCTATAGTCGTCAAAGGGATCTGAAATATCTGTTCTCAGATTCCTCAGAAATAAGGCTAGCAAAGAGATCGACGAAAAACAGATGTAACTCTGTGAGATGAATTAACAGAACACTAAGCAGTTTCTCAGAAAGCTTCTTTCCAGATTTCATCTGAGGATATTTCCTTTTTCACCCTAGCCCTCTATGGGCTTCCAAATATCACTTTGCCAATTCCACAAGAACTGTCTTAGCGAAAGGCTTCTTGAGGGGAAAGCTGTACCTCTGTGAGATGATTTCACAGAACACAAAGAAGTTTCTCAGAAAGCTTCCTTCTCTTTGTTATCGGAGGATATTTCATTTGGCCCTATAGTCTTCAAAGGGATCCGAAATATCTCTTCTCAGATTCCACAGAAATAAGGCTAGCAAAGAGATCCACGAAATACAGATGTAACTCTGTTAGATGAATTAACAGAACACTAAGCAGATTCTCAGAAAGCTTCTTTCCAGATTTCATCTGAGGATATTTCCTTTTTCACCATAGCCCTCTAGGGGCTTCCAAATATCACTTTGCCAATTCCACAAGAACTGTCTTAGCTAAAGGCTTCTTGAGGGGAAAGCTGTAACGCTGTGAGATGATTTCACAGAATACAAAGAAGTTTCTCAGAAACCTTCCTTCCCTTTGTTATCAGAGGATATTTGCTTTGGCCCTATAGTCTTCAAAGGGATCTGAAATATCTGTTCCCAGGTTCCACAGATATAAGGCTAGCAAAGTGATCCAGGAAATACAGATGTAACTCTGTGAGATGAATTAACAGAACACTCAGCAGTTTCTCAGAAATCTTCTTTCCAGATTTCATCGGAGGATATTTCCTTTTTCACCATAGCCCTCTATGGGCTTCCAAATATCACTTTGCCAATTCCACAAGAACTGTCTTAGCGAAAGGCTTCTTGAGGGGAAAGGTGTAACTCTGTGAGATGATTTCACAGAACACAAAGAAGTTTCTCAGAAAGCTTCTTTCTCTTTGTTATCGGAGGATATTTCGTTTGGCCCTATGGTCTTCAAAGGGATCCGGAATATCTGTTCTCAGATTCCACAGAAATAAGGCTAGCAAAGAGATCCACGAAATACAGATGTAACTCTGTGAGATGAATTAACAGAGCACTAAGCAGTTTCTCAGAAACCTTCCTTCCAGATTTCATCGGAGGATATTTCCTTTTTCACCATAGCCCTCTATGGGCTTCCAAATATCACTTTGCCAATTCCACAAGAACTGTCTTAGCGAAAGGCTTCTTGAGGGGAAAGCTGTAACTCTGTGAGATGATTTCACAGAACACAAAGAAGTTTCTCAGAAAGCTTCTTTCTCTTTGTTATCGGACGATATTTCCTTTGGCCCTATGGTCTTCAAAGGGATCCGAAATATCTGTACTCAGATTCCACAGAAATAAGGCTAGCAAAGAGATCCTCGAAATACAGATGTAACTCTGTGAGATGAATTAATAGAACACTAAGCAGTTTCTCAGAAAGCTTCTTTAAAGATATCATCTGAGGATATTTCCTTTTTCACCATAGCCCTCTAAGGGCTTCCAAATATCACTTTGCCAATTCCACAAGAACTGTCTTAGCGAAAGGCTTCTTGAGGAGAAAGCTGTAACTCAGTGAGATGATTTCACAGAACACAAAGAAGTTTCTCAGAAAGCTTCTTTCTCTTTGTTATCGGAGGATATTTCCTTTGGCCCTATAGTCTTCAAAGGGATCCGAAATATCTGTTCTCAGATTCCACAGAAATAAGGCTAGCAAAGAGATCCACGAAATACACATGAAACTCTGTGAGATGAATTAACAGAACACTAAGCAGTTTCTTAGAAAGCTTCTTTCCAGATTTCATCTGAGGATATTTCCTTTTTCACCAAAGCCCTCTATGGGCTTCCCAATATCCCTTTGCCAATTCCACAAGAACTCTCTTAGCGAAAGGCTTCTTGAGGGGAAAGCTGTAACTCTGTGAGCTGATTTCACAGAACACAAAGAAGTTTCTCAGAAAGCTTCTTTCTCTTTGTTATCGGAGGATATTTCCTTTGGCCCTATATTCTTCAAAGGGATCCGAAATATCTGTTCTCAGATTCCACAGAAATAAGGCTAGCAAAGAGATCCACGAAATACATATGTAACTCTGTGAGATGAATTAACAGAACACTAAGCAGATTCTCAGAAAGCTTCTTTCCAGATTTCATCTGAGGATATTTCCTTTTTCACCCTAGCCCTCTATGCGCTTCCAAATATCACTTTGCCAATTCCACAAGAACTGTCTTAGCGAAAGGCTTCTTGAGGGGAAAGCTGTAACTCTGTGAGATGATTTCACAGAACACAAAGAAGTTTCTCAGAAAGCTTCTTTCTCTTTGTTATCGGAGGATATTTCGTTTGGCCCTATGGTCTTCAAAGGGATCCGAAATATCTGTTCTCAGATTCCACAGAAATAAGGCTAGCAAAGAGATCCACGAAATACAGATGTAACTCTGTGAGATGAATTAACAGAACACTAAGCAGTTTCTCAGAAAGCTTCTTTCCAGATTTCATCTGAGGATATTTCCTTTTTCACCATAGCCCTCTATGGGCTTCCAAATATCACTTTGCCAATTCCACAAGAACTGTCTTAGCTAAAGGCTTCTTGAGGGGAAAGCTGTAACGCTGTGAGATGATTTCACAGAATACAAAGAAGTTTCTCAGAAACCTTCCTTCCCTTTGTTATCAGAGGATATTTGCTTTGGCCCTATAGTCTTCAAAGGGATCTGAAATATCTGTTCCCAGGTTCCACAGATATAAGGCTAGCAAAGTGATCCAGGAAATACAGATGTAACTCTGTGAGATGAATTAACAGAACACTCAGCAGTTTCTCAGAAATCTTCTTTCCAGATTTCATCGGAGGATATTTCCTTTTTCACCCTAGCCCTCTATGGGCTTCCAAATATCACTTTGCCAATTCCACAAGAACTGTCTTAGCGAAAGGCTTCTTGAGGGGAAAGGTGTAACTCTGTGAGATGATTTCACAGAACCCAAAGAAGTTTCTCAGAAAGCTTCTTTCTCTTTGTTATCGGAGGATATTTCGTTTGGCCCTATGGTCTTCAAAGGGATCCGGAATATCTGTTCTCAGATTCCACAGAAATAAGGCTAGCAAAGAGATCCACGAAATACAGATGTAACTCTGTGAGATGAATTAACAGAGCACTAAGCAGTTTCTCAGAAACCTTCCTTCCAGATTTCATCGGAGGATATTTCCTTTTTCACCATAGCCCTCTATGGGCTTCCAAATATCACTTTGCCAATTCCACAAGAACTGTCTTAGCGAAAGGCTTCTTGAGGGGAAAGCTGTAACTCTGTGAGATGATTTCACAGAACACAAAGAAGTTTCTCAGAAAGCTTCTTTCTCTTTGTTATCGGACGATATTTCCTTTGGCCCTATGGTCTTCAAAGGGATCCGAAATATCTGTACTCAGATTCCACAGAAATAAGGCTAGCAAAGAGATCCTCGAAATACAGATGTAACTCTGTGAGATGAATTAATAGAACACTAAGCAGTTTCTCAGAAAGCTTCTTTAAAGATATCATCTGAGGATATTTCCTTTTTCACCATAGCCCTCTAAGGGCTTCCAAATATCACTTTGCCAATTCCACAAGAACTGTCTTAGCGAAAGGCTTCTTGAGGAGAAAGCTGTAACTCAGTGAGATGATTTCACAGAACACAAAGAAGTTTCTCAGAAAGCTTCTTTCTCTTTGTTATCGGAGGATATTTCCTTTGGCCCTATAGTCTTCAAAGGGATCCGAAATATCTGTTCTCAGATTCCACAGAAATAAGGCTAGCAAAGAGATCCACGAAATACACATGAAACTCTGTGAGATGAATTAACAGAACACTAAGCAGTTTCTTAGAAAGCTTCTTTCCAGATTTCATCTGAGGATATTTCCTTTTTCACCAAAGCCCTCTATGGGCTTCCCAATATCCCTTTGCCAATTCCACAAGAACTCTCTTAGCGAAAGGCTTCTTGAGGGGAAAGCTGTAACTCTGTGAGCTGATTTCACAGAACACAAAGAAGTTTCTCAGAAAGCTTCTTTCTCTTTGTTATCGGAGGATATTTCCTTTGGCCCTATATTCTTCAAAGGGATCCGAAATATCTGTTCTCAGATTCCACAGAAATAAGGCTAGCAAAGAGATCCACGAAATACAGATGTAACTCTGTGAGATGAATTAACAGAACACTAAGCAGATTCTCAGAAAGCTTCTTTCCAGATTTCATCTGAGGATATTTCCTTTTTCACCCTAGCCCTCTATGCGCTTCCAAATATCACTTTGCCAATTCCACAAGAACTGTCTTAGCGAAAGGCTTCTTGAGGGGAAAGCTGTAACTCTGTGAGATGATTTCACAGAACACAAAGAAGTTTCTCAGAAAGCTTCTTTCTCTTTGTTATCGGAGGATATTTCGTTTGGCCCTATGGTCTTCAAAGGGATCCGAAATATCTGTTCTCAGATTCCACAGAAATAAGGCTAGCAAAGAGATCCACGAAATACAGATGTAACTCTGTGAGATGAATTAACAGAACACTAAGCAGTTTCTCAGAAAGCTTCTTTCCAGATTTCATCTGAGGATATTTCCTTTTTCACCATAGCCCTCTATGGGCTTCCAAATATCACTTTGCCAATTCCACAAGAACTGTCTTAGCTAAAGGCTTCTTGAGGGGAAAGCTGTAACGCTGTGAGATGATTTCACAGAATACAAAGAAGTTTCTCAGAAACCTTCCTTCCCTTTGTTATCAGAGGATATTTGCTTTGGCCCTATAGTCTTCAAAGGGATCTGAAATATCTGTTCCCAGGTTCCACAGATATAAGGCTAGCAAAGTGATCCAGGAAATACAGATGTAACTCTGTGAGATGAATTAACAGAACACTCAGCAGTTTCTCAGAAATCTTCTTTCCAGATTTCATCGGAGGATATTTCCTTTTTCACCATAGCCCTCTATGGGCTTCCAAATATCACTTTGCCAATTCCACAAGAACTGTCTTAGCGAAAGGCTTCTTGAGGGGAAAGGTGTAACTCTGTGAGATGATTTCACAGAACCCAAAGAAGTTTCTCAGAAAGCTTCTTTCTCTTTGTTATCGGAGGATATTTCGTTTGGCCCTATGGTCTTCAAAGGGATCCGGAATATCTGTTCTCAGATTCCACAGAAATAAGGCTAGCAAAGAGATCCACGAAATACAGATGTAACTCTGTGAGATGAATTAACAGAGCACTAAGCAGTTTCTCAGAAACCTTCCTTCCAGATTTCATCGGAGGATATTTCCTTTTTCACCATAGCCCTCTATGGGCTTCCAAATATCACTTTGCCAATTCCACAAGAACTGTCTTAGCGAAAGGCTTCTTGAGGGGAAAGCTGTAACTCTGTGAGATGATTTCACAGAACACAAAGAAGTTTCTCAGAAAGCTTCTTTCTCTTTGTTATCGGACGATATTTCCTTTGGCCCTATGGTCTTCAAAGGGATCCGAAATATCTGTACTCAGATTCCACAGAAATAAGGCTAGCAAAGAGATCCTCGAAATACAGATGTAACTCTGTGAGATGAATTAATAGAACACTAAGCAGTTTCTCAGAAAGCTTCTTTAAAGATATCATCTGAGGATATTTCCTTTTTCACCATAGCCCTCTAAGGGCTTCCAAATATCACTTTGCCAATTCCACAAGAACTGTCTTAGCGAAAGGCTTCTTGAGGAGAAAGCTGTAACTCAGTGAGATGATTTCACAGAACACAAAGAAGTTTCTCAGAAAGCTTCTTTCTCTTTGTTATCGGAGGATATTTCCTTTGGCCCTATAGTCTTCAAAGGGATCCGAAATATCTGTTCTCAGATTCCACAGAAATAAGGCTAGCAAAGAGATCCACGAAATACACATGAAACTCTGTGAGATGAATTAACAGAACACTAAGCAGTTTCTTAGAAAGCTTCTTTCCAGATTTCATCTGAGGATATTTCCTTTTTCACCAAAGCCCTCTATGGGCTTCCCAATATCCCTTTGCCAATTCCACAAGAACTCTCTTAGCGAAAGGCTTCTTGAGGGGAAAGCTGTAACTCTGTGAGCTGATTTCACAGAACACAAAGAAGTTTCTCAGAAAGCTTCTTTCTCTTTGTTATCGGAGGATATTTCCTTTGGCCCTATATTCTTCAAAGGGATCCGAAATATCTGTTCTCAGATTCCACAGAAATAAGGCTAGCAAAGAGATCCACGAAATACAGATGTAACTCTGTGAGATGAATTAACAGAACACTAAGCAGATTCTCAGAAAGCTTCTTTCCAGATTTCATCTGAGGATATTTCCTTTTTCACCCTAGCCCTCTATGCACTTCCAAATATCACTTTGCCAATTCCACAAGAACTGTCTTAGCGAAAGGCTTCTTGAGGGGAAAGCTGTAACTCTGTGAGATGATTTCACAGAACACAAAGAAGTTTCTCAGAAAGCTTCTTTCTCTTTGTTATCGGAGGATATTTCGTTTGGCCCTATGGTCTTCAAAGGGATCCGAAATATCTGTTCTCAGATTCCACAGAAATAAGGCTAGCAAAGAGATCCACGAAATACAGATGTAACTCTGTGAGATGAATTAACAGAACACTAAGCAGTTTCTCAGAAAGCTTCTTTCCAGATTTCATTTGAGGATATTTCCTTTTTCACCATAGCCCTCTATGGGCTTCCAAATATCACTTTGCCAATTCCACAAGAACTGTCTTAGCGAAAGGCTTCTTGAGGGGAAAGGTGTAACTCTGTGAGATGATTTCACAGAACACAAAGAAGTTTCTCAGAAAGCTTCTCTCTCTTTGTTATTGGAGGATATTTCGTTTGGCCCTATGGTCTTCAAAGGGATCCGAAATATCTGTTCTCAGATTCCACAGAAATAAGGCTAGCAAAGAGATCCACGAAATACAGATGTATCTCTGTGAGATGAATTAACAGAACACTAAGCAGTTTCTCAGAAAGCTTCTTTCCAGATTTCATCTGAGGATATTTCCTTTTTCACCATAGCCCTCTATGGGCTTCCAAATATCACTTTGCCAATTCCACAAGAACTGTCTTAGCGAAAGGCTTCTTGAGGAGAAAGCTGTAACTCTGTGAGATGATTTCCCAGAACACAAAGACGTTTCTCAGAAAGCTTCTTTCTCTTTGTTATCGGAGGATATTTCATTTGGCCCTATGGTCTTCAAAGGGATCCGAAATATCTGTTCTCAGATTCCACAGAAATAAGGCTAGCAAAGAGATCCTCGAAATACAGATGTAACTCTGTGAGATGAATTAACAGAACACCAACCAGTTTCTCAGAAACCTTCTTTCCAGATTTCATCGGAGCATATTTCCTTTTTCACCATAGCCCTCTATGGGGTTCCAAATATCACTTTGCAAATTCCACCAGAACTGTCTTAGCGAAAGGCATCTTGAGGGGAAAGCTGTAACTCTGTGAGATGATTTCACAGAACACCAAGAAGTTTTTCAGAAAGCTTCTTTCTCTTTGTTATCGGACGATATTTCCTTTGGCCCTATGATCTTCAAAGGGATCCGTAATATCTGTACTCAGATTCCACAGAAATAAGGCTAGCAAAGAGATCCTCGAAATACAGATGTAACTCTGTGAGATGAATTAATAGAACACTAAGCAGTTTCTCAGAAACCTTCTTTAAAAACATCATCTGAGGATATTTCCTTTTTCACCACAGCCCTCTAGCGGTTCCCAATATCACTTTGCCAATTCCACAAGAACTGTCTTAGCGAAAGGCTTCTTGAGGGGAAAGCTGTAACTCTGTGCGATGATTTCACAGAACACAAAGAAGTTTCTCAGAAAGCTTCTTTCTCTTTGTTATCGGAGGATATTTACTTTGGACCTATAGTCTGCAAAGGGGTCCGAAATATCTGTTCTCAGATTCCACAGATATAAGGCTAGCAAAGAGATCAAAGAAATACAGATGTAACTCTGTGACATGAATTTACAGAACACTAAGCAGTTTCTCAGAAAGCTTCTTTCCAGATGTCATCGGAGGATATTTCCTTTTTCACCATAGTCCTCAAGGGGCTTCCAAATATCACTTTGCCAATTCCACGAGAACTGTCTTAGCGAAAGGCTTCTTTAGGAGAACGCTGTAACTCTGTGAGATGATTTCACAGAACACAAAGAAGTTTCTCAGAAAGCTTCTTTCTCTTTGTTATCGGAGTATATTTCGTTTGGCCCTATGGTCTTCAAAGGGATCCGAAATATCTGTTCTCAGATTCCACAGAAATAAGGCTAGCAAAGAGATCAAAGAAATACAGATGTACCTCGGTGAGATGAATTAGCAGAACACTAAGCAGTTTCTCAGAAAGCTTCTTTCCAGATTTCATCTGAGGATATTTCCTTTTTCACCATAGCCCTCTAAGGGCTTCCAAATATCACTTTGCCAATTCCACAAGAACTGTCTTAGCGAAAGGCTTGTTGAGGGGAAAGGTGTAACTCTGTGAAATGATTTCACAGAACACAAAGAAGTTTCTCAGAAAGCTTCTTTCTCTTTGTTATCGGACGATATTTCCTTTGGCCCTATGGTCTTCAAAGGGATCCGAAATATCTGTACTCAGATTCCACAGAAATAAGGCTCGCAAAGAGATCCTCGAAATACAGATGTAACTCTGTGAGATGAATTAATAGAATACTAAGCAGTTTCTCAGAAAGCTTCTTTAAAGATATCATCTGAGGATATTTCCTTTTTCACCATAGCCCTCTAAGGGCTTCCAAATATCACTTAGCCAATTCCACAAGAACTGTCTTAGCGAAAGGCTTCTTGAGGAGAAAGCTGTAACTCTGTGAGATGATTTCACAGAACACAAAGAAGTTTCTCAGAAAGCTTCTTTCTCTTTGTTATCGGAGGATATTTCCTTTGGCCCTATGGTCTTCAAAGGGATCCGAAATATCTGTTCTCAGATTCCACAGAAATAAGGCAAGCAAAGAGATCCACGAAATACAGAAGTAACTCGGTGAGATGAATTAACAGAACACTAAGCAGTTTCTCCGAAAGCTTCATTCCAGATTTCATCTGAGGATATTTCCTTTTTCACTATAGCCCTCTCTTGGCTTCCAAATATCACTTTGCCAATTCCACAAGAACTGTCTTAGTGAAAGGCTTGTTGAGAGGAAAGGTGTAACTCTGTGAGAAGATTTCACAGAACACAAAGAAGTTTCTCAGAAAGCTTCTTTCTCTTTTTTATGGGAGGATATTTCCTTTGGCCCTATCGTCTTCAAAGGGATGCGAAATATCTGTTCTCAGATTCCACAGAAATAAGGCTAGGAAAGAGATCCACGAAATACAGTTGTAACTCTGTGAGATGAATTAACAGAACACTAACCAGTTTCTCCGAAAGCTTCTTTCCAGATTTCATCTGAGGACATTTCCTTTTTACCATAGCCCTCTATGGGCTTCCAAATATTACTTTACCAATTCCACAAGAACTGTCTTAGCCAAAGGCTTCTTGAGGGGAAAGCTGTAACTCTGTGAGATGATTTCACAGAACACAAAGAAGTTTCTCAGAAAGCTTCTTTCTCTTTGTTATCGGAGGATATTTCATTTGGCCCTATAGTCTTCAAAGGGATACGAAATATCTCTTCTCAGATTCCACAGAAATAAGGCTAGCAAAGAGATCCACGAAATACAGATGTAATTCTGTGAGATGAATTAACAGAGCACTAAGCAGTTTCTCAGAAACCTTCTTTCCAGATTTCATCGGAGGATATTTCCTTTTTCACCATAGCCCTCTATGGGCTTCCAAATATCACTTTGCCAATTCCACAAGAACTCTTAGCGAAAGGCTTCTTGAGGGGAAAGCTGTAACTCTGTGAGATGATTTCACAGAACACAAAGAAGTTTCTCAGAAAGCTTCTTTCTCTTTGTTATCGGACGATATTTCCTTTGGCCCTATGGTCTTCAAAGGGATCCGAAATATCTGTACTCAGATTCCACAGAAATAAGGCTAGCAAAGAGATCCTCGAAATACAGATGTAACTCTGTGAGATGAATTAATAGAACACTAAGCAGTTTCTCAGAAACCTTCTTTAAAGATATCATCTGAGGATATTTCCTTTTTCACCATAGCCCTCTAAGGGCTTCCAAATATCACTTTGCCAATTCCACAAGAACTGTCTTAGCGAAAGGCTTCTTGAGGAGAATGCTGTAACTCTGTGAGATGATTTCACAGAACACAAAGAAGTTTCTCAGAAAGCTTCTTTCTCTTTGTTATCGGAGGATATTTCCTTTGGCCCTATAGTCTTCAAAGGGATCCGAAATATCTGTTCTCAGATTCCACAGAAATAAGGCTAGCAAAGAGATCCACGAAATACAGATGAAACTCTGTGAGATGAATTAACAGAACACTAAGCAGTTTCTCAGAAAGCTTCTTTCCAGATTTCATCTGAGGATATTTCCTTTTTCACCATAGCCCTCTATGGGCTTCCCAATATCACTTTGCCAATTCCACAAGAACTGTCTTAGCGAAAGGCTTCTTGCGGGGAAAGCTGTAACTCTGTGAGCTGATTTCACAGAACACAAAGAAGTTTCTCAGAAAGCTTCTTTCTCTTTGTTATCGGAGGATATTTCCTTTGGCCCTATAGTCTTCAAAGGGATCCGAAATATCTGTTCTCAGATTCCACAGAAATAAGGCTAGCAAAGAGATCCACGAAATACAGATGTAACTCTGTGAGATGAATTAACAGAACACTAAGCAGTTTCTGAGAAAGCTTCTTTCCCGATTTCATCTGAGGATATTTCCTTTTTCACCGTAGCCCTCTATGGGCTTCCAAATATCACTTTGCCAATTCCACAAGAACTGTCTTAGCGAAAGGCTTCTTGAGGGGAAAGGTGTAACTCTGTGAGATGATTTCACAGAACACAAAGAAGTTTCTCAGAAAGCTTCTTTCTCTTTGTTATCAGAGGATATTTCGTTTGGCCCTATGGTCTTCAAAGGGATCCGAAATATCTGTTCTCAGATTCCACAGAAATAAGGCTAGCAAAGAAATCCACGAAATACAGATGTAACTCTGTGAGATGAATTAACAGAACACTAAGCAGTTTCTCAGAAACCTTCTTTCCAGATTTCTTCTGAGGATATTTCCTTTTTCACCATAGCCCTCTATGGGCTTCCAAATATCACTTTGCCAATTCCACAAGAACTGTCTTAGCGAAAGGCTTCTTGAGGGGAAAGCTGTAACTCTGTGAGATGATTTCACAGAACACAAAGAAGTTTCTCAGAAAGCTTCTTTCTCTTTGTTATCGGAGGATATTTCGTTTGGCCCTATGGTCTTCAAAAGGATCCGAAATATCTGTTCTCGGATTCCACAGAAATAAGGCTAGCAAAGAGATCCACGAAATACAGATGTAACTCTGTGAGATGAATTAACAGAACACTAAGCAGTTTCTGAGAAAGCTTCTTTCCCGATTTCATCTGAGGATATTTCCTTTTTCACCATAGCCCTCTATGGGCTTCCAAATATCACTTTGCCAATTCCACAAGAACTGTCTTAGCGAAAGGCTTCTTGAGGGGAAAGGTGTAACTCTGTGAGATGATTTCACAGAACACAAAGAAGTTTCTCAGAAAGCTTCTTTCTCTTTGTTATCGGAGGATATTTCGTTTGGCCCTATGGTCTTCAAAGGGATCCGAAATATCTGTTCTCAGATTCCACAGAAATAAGGCTAGCAAAGAAATCCACGAAATACAGATGTAACTCTGTGAGATGAATTAACAGAACACTAAGCAGTTTCTCAGAAACCTTCTTTCCAGATTTCTTCGGAGGATATTTCCTTTTTCACCATAGCCCTCTATGGGCTTCCAAATATCACTTTGCCAATTACACAAGAACTGTCTTAGCGAAAGGCTTCTTGAGGGGAAAGCTGTAACTCTGTGAGATGATTTCACAGAACACAAAGAAGTTTCTCAGAAAGCTTCTTTCTCTTTTTTATCGGACGATATTTCCTTTGGCCCTATGGTCTTCAAAGGGATCCGAAATATCTGTACTCAGATTCCACAGAAATAAGGCTAGCAAAGAGATCCTCGAAATACCGATGTAACTCTGTGAGATGAATTAATAGAACACTAAGCAGTTTCTCAGAAAGCTTCTTTAAAGATATCATCTGAGGATATTTCCTTTTTCACCATAGCCCTCTAAGGGCTTCCTAATATCACTTTGCCAATTCCACAAGAACTGTCTTAGCGAAAGGCTTCTTGAGGGGAAAGCTGTAACTCTGTGAGATGATTTCACAGAACACAAAGAAGTTTCTCAGAAAGCTTCTTTCTCTTTTTTATCGGACGATATTTCCTTTGGCCCTATGGTCTTCAAAGGGATCCGAAATATCTGTACTCAGATTCCACAGAAATAAGGCTAGCAAAGAGATCCTCGAAATACAGATAAAACTCTGTGAGATGAATTAATAGAACACTAAGCAGTTTCTCAGAAAGCTTCTTTAAAGATATCATCTGAGGATATTTCCTTTTTCACCATAGCCGACTAAAGGCTTCCAAATATCACTTTGCCAATTCCACAAGAACTGTCTTAGCGAAAGGCTTCTTGAGGGGAAAGGTGTAACTCTGTGAGATGATTTCACAGAACACAAAGAAGTTTCTCAGAAAGCTTCTCTCTCTTTGTTATTGGAGGATATTTCGTTTGGCCCTATGGTCTTCAAAGGGATCCGAAATATCTGTTCTCAGATTCCACAGAAATAAGGCTAGCAAAGAGATCCACGAAATACAGATGTATCTCTGTGAGATGAATTAACAGAACACTAAGCAGTTTCTCAGAAAGCTTCTTTCCAGATTTCATCTGAGGATATTTCCTTTTTCACCATAGCCCTCTATGGGCTTCCAAATATCACTTTGCCAATTCCACAAGAACTGTCTTAGCGAAAGGCTTCTTGAGGAGAAAGCTGTAACTCTGTGAGATGATTTCCCAGAACACAAAGACGTTTCTCAGAAAGCTTCTTTCTCTTTGTTATCGGAGGATATTTCATTTGGCCCTATGGTCTTCAAAGGGATCCGAAATATCTGTTCTCAGATTCCACAGAAATAAGGCTAGCAAAGAGATCCAGGAAATACAGATGTAACTCTGTGAGATGAATTAACAGAACACCAACCAGTTTCTCAGAAACCTTCTTTCCAGATTTCATCGGAGCATATTTCCTTTTTCACCATAGCCCTCTATGAGGTTCCAAATATCACTTTGCAAATTCCACCAGAACTGTCTTAGCGAAAGGCATCTTGAGGGGAAAGCTGTAACTCTGTGAGATGATTTCACAGAACACCAAGAAGTTTTTCAGAAAGCTTCTTTCTCTTTGTTATCGGACGATATTTCCTTTGGCCCTATGATCTTCAAAGGGATCCGTAATATCTGTACTCAGATTCCACAGAAATAAGGCTAGCAAAGAGATC
This sequence comes from Macaca mulatta, assembly GCF_049350105.2. NCBI lineage: Eukaryota > Metazoa > Chordata > Mammalia > Primates > Cercopithecidae > Macaca > Macaca mulatta. The sequence continues at coordinate 34,700,558 of NC_133420.1, forward strand.
CTCGAAATACAGATGTAACTCTGTGAGATGAATTAATAGAACACTAAGCAGTTTCTCAGAAACCTTCTTTAAAAACATCATCTGAGGATATTTCCTTTTTCACCACAGCCCTCTAGCGGTTCCCAATATCACTTTGCCAATTCCACAAGAACTGTCTTAGCGAAAGGCTTCTTGAGGGGAAAGCTGTAACTCTGTGCGATGATTTCACAGAACACAAAGAAGTTTCTCAGAAAGCTTCTTTCTCTTTGTTATCGGAGGATATTTACTTTGGACCTATAGTCTGCAAAGGGGTCCGAAATATCTGTTCTCAGATTCCACAGATATAAGGCTAGCAAAGAGATCAAAGAAATACAGATGTAACTCTGTGACATGAATTTACAGAACACTAAGCAGTTTCTCAGAAAGCTTCTTTCCAGATGTCATCGGAGGATATTTCCTTTTTCACCATAGTCCTCAAGGGGCTTCCAAATATCACTTTGCCAATTCCACGAGAACTGTCTTAGCGAAAGGCTTCTTTAGGAGAACGCTGTAACTCTGTGAGATGATTTCACAGAACACAAAGAAGTTTCTCAGAAAGCTTCTTTCTCTTTGTTATCGGAGTATATTTCGTTTGGCCCTATGGTCTTCAAAGGGATCCGAAATATCTGTTCTCAGATTCCACAGAAATAAGGCTAGCAAAGAGATCAAAGAAATACAGATGTACCTCGGTGAGATGAATTAGCAGAACACTAAGCAGTTTCTCAGAAAGCTTCTTTCCAGATTTCATCTGAGGATATTTCCTTTTTCACCATAGCCCTCTAAGGGCTTCCAAATATCACTTTGCCAATTCCACAAGAACTGTCTTAGCGAAAGGCTTGTTGAGGGGAAAGGTGTAACTCTGTGAAATGATTTCACAGAACACAAAGAAGTTTCTCAGAAAGCTTCTTTCTCTTTGTTATCGGACGATATTTCCTTTGGCCCTATGGTCTTCAAAGGGATCCGAAATATCTGTACTCAGATTCCACAGAAATAAGGCTCGCAAAGAGATCCTCGAAATACAGATGTAACTCTGTGAGATGAATTAATAGAATACTAAGCAGTTTCTCAGAAAGCTTCTTTAAAGATATCATCTGAGGATATTTCCTTTTTCACCATAGCCCTCTAAGGGCTTCCAAATATCACTTAGCCAATTCCACAAGAACTGTCTTAGCGAAAGGCTTCTTGAGGAGAAAGCTGTAACTCTGTGAGATGATTTCACAGAACACAAAGAAGTTTCTCAGAAAGCTTCTTTCTCTTTGTTATCGGAGGATATTTCCTTTGGCCCTATGGTCTTCAAAGGGATCCGAAATATCTGTTCTCAGATTCCACAGAAATAAGGCAAGCAAAGAGATCCACGAAATACAGAAGTAACTCGGTGAGATGAATTAACAGAACACTAAGCAGTTTCTCCGAAAGCTTCATTCCAGATTTCATCTGAGGATATTTCCTTTTTCACCATAGCCCTCTCTTGGCTTCCAAATATCACTTTGCCAATTCCACAAGAACTGTCTTAGTGAAAGGCTTGTTGAGAGGAAAGGTGTAACTCTGTGAGAAGATTTCACAGAACACAAAGAAGTTTCTCAGAAAGCTTCTTTCTCTTTTTTATGGGAGGATATTTCCTTTGGCCCTATCGTCTTCAAAGGGATGCGAAATATCTGTTCTCAGATTCCACAGAAATAAGGCTAGGAAAGAGATCCACGAAATACAGTTGTAACTCTGTGAGATGAATTAACAGAACACTAACCAGTTTCTCCGAAAGCTTCTTTCCAGATTTCATCTGAGGACATTTCCTTTTTACCATAGCCCTCTATGGGCTTCCAAATATTACTTTACCAATTCCACAAGAACTGTCTTAGCCAAAGGCTTCTTGAGGGGAAAGCTGTAACTCTGTGAGATGATTTCACAGAACACAAAGAAGTTTCTCAGAAAGCTTCTTTCTCTTTGTTATCGGAGGATATTTCATTTGGCCCTATAGTCTTCAAAGGGATACGAAATATCTCTTCTCAGATTCCACAGAAATAAGGCTAGCAAAGAGATCCACGAAATACAGATGTAATTCTGTGAGATGAATTAACAGAGCACTAAGCAGTTTCTCAGAAACCTTCTTTCCAGATTTCATCGGAGGATATTTCCTTTTTCACCATAGCCCTCTATGGGCTTCCAAATATCACTTTGCCAATTCCACAAGAACTCTTAGCGAAAGGCTTCTTGAGGGGAAAGCTGTAACTCTGTGAGATGATTTCACAGAACACAAAGAAGTTTCTCAGAAAGCTTCTTTCTCTTTGTTATCGGACGATATTTCCTTTGGCCCTATGGTCTTCAAAGGGATCCGAAATATCTGTACTCAGATTCCACAGAAATAAGGCTAGCAAAGAGATCCTCGAAATACAGATGTAACTCTGTGAGATGAATTAATAGAACACTAAGCAGTTTCTCAGAAACCTTCTTTAAAGATATCATCTGAGGATATTTCCTTTTTCACCATAGCCCTCTAAGGGCTTCCAAATATCACTTTGCCAATTCCACAAGAACTGTCTTAGCGAAAGGCTTCTTGAGGAGAATGCTGTAACTCTGTGAGATGATTTCACAGAACACAAAGAAGTTTCTCAGAAAGCTTCTTTCTCTTTGTTATCGGAGGATATTTCCTTTGGCCCTATAGTCTTCAAAGGGATCCGAAATATCTGTTCTCAGATTCCACAGAAATAAGGCTAGCAAAGAGATCCACGAAATACAGATGAAACTCTGTGAGATGAATTAACAGAACACTAAGCAGTTTCTCAGAAAGCTTCTGTCCAGATTTCATCTGAGGATATTTCCTTTTTCACCATAGCCCTCTATGGGCTTCCCAATATCACTTTGCCAATTCCACAAGAACTGTCTTAGCGAAAGGCTTCTTGCGGGGAAAGCTGTAACTCTGTGAGCTGATTTCACAGAACACAAAGAAGTTTCTCAGAAAGCTTCTTTCTCTTTGTTATCGGAGGATATTTCCTTTGGCCCTATAGTCTTCAAAGGGATCCGAAATATCTGTTCTCAGATTCCACAGAAATAAGGCTAGCAAAGAGATCCACGAAATGCAGATGTAACTCTGTGAGATGAATTAACAGAACACTAAGCAGTTTCTGAGAAAGCTTCTTTCCCGATTTCATCTGAGGATATTTCCTTTTTCACCGTAGCCCTCTATGGGCTTCCAAATATCACTTTGCCAATTCCACAAGAACTGTCTTAGCGAAAGGCTTCTTGAGGGGAAAGGTGTAACTCTGTGAGATGATTTCACAGAACACAAAGAAGTTTCTCAGAAAGCTTCTTTCTCTTTGTTATCAGAGGATATTTCGTTTGGCCCTATGGTCTTCAAAGGGATCCGAAATATCTGTTCTCAGATTCCACAGAAATAAGGCTAGCAAAGAAATCCACGAAATACAGATGTAACTCTGTGAGATGAATTAACAGAACACTAAGCAGTTTCTCAGAAACCTTCTTTCCAGATTTCTTCTGAGGATATTTCCTTTTTCACCATAGCCCTCTATGGGCTTCCAAATATCACTTTGCCAATTCCACAAGAACTGTCTTAGCGAAAGGCTTCTTGAGGGGAAAGCTGTAACTCTGTGAGATGATTTCACAGAACACAAAGAAGTTTCTCAGAAAGCTTCTTTCTCTTTGTTATCGGAGGATATTTCGTTTGGCCCTATGGTCTTCAAAAGGATCCGAAATATCTGTTCTCGGATTCCACAGATATAAGGCTAGCAAAGAGATCCACGAAATACAGATGTAACTCTGTGAGATGAATTAACAGAACACTAAGCAGTTTCTGAGAAAGCTTCTTTCCCGATTTCATCTGAGGATATTTCCTTTTTCACCATAGCCCTCTATGGGCTTCCAAATATCACTTTGCCAATTCCACAAGAACTGTCTTAGCGAAAGGCTTCTTGAGGGGAAAGGTGTAACTCTGTGAGATGATTTCACAGAACACAAAGAAGTTTCTCAGAAAGCTTCTTTCTCTTTGTTATCGGAGGATATTTCGTTTGGCCCTATGGTCTTCAAAGGGATCCGAAATATCTGTTCTCAGATTCCACAGAAATAAGGCTAGCAAAGAAATCCACGAAATACAGATGTAACTCTGTGAGATGAATTAACAGAACACTAAGCAGTTTCTCAGAAACCTTCTTTCCAGATTTCTTCGGAGGATATTTCCTTTTTCACCATAGCCCTCTATGGGCTTCCAAATATCACTTTGCCAATTACACAAGAACTGTCTTAGCGAAAGGCTTCTTGAGGGGAAAGCTGTAACTCTGTGAGATGATTTCACAGAACACAAAGAAGTTTCTCAGAAAGCTTCTTTCTCTTTTTTATCGGACGATATTTCCTTTGGCCCTATGGTCTTCAAAGGGATCCGAAATATCTGTACTCAGATTCCACAGAAATAAGGCTAGCAAAGAGATCCTCGAAATACCGATGTAACTCTGTGAGATGAATTAATAGAACACTAAGCAGTTTCTCAGAAAGCTTCTTTAAAGATATCATCTGAGGATATTTCCTTTTTCACCATAGCCCTCTAAGGGCTTCCTAATATCACTTTGCCAATTCCACAAGAACTGTCTTAGCGAAAGGCTTCTTGAGGGGAAAGCTGTAACTCTGTGAGATGATTTCACAGAACACAAAGAAGTTTCTCAGAAAGCTTCTTTCTCTTTTTTATCGGACGATATTTCCTTTGGCCCTATGGTCTTCAAAGGGATCCGAAATATCTGTACTCAGATTCCACAGAAATAAGGCTAGCAAAGAGATCCTCGAAATACAGATAAAACTCTGTGAGATGAATTAATAGAACACTAAGCAGTTTCTCAGAAAGCTTCTTTAAAGATATCATCTGAGGATATTTCCTTTTTCACCATAGCCGACTAAAGGCTTCCAAATATCACTTTGCCAATTCCACAAGAACTGTCTTAGCGAAAGGCTTCTGGAGGGGAAAGCTGTAACGGTGTGAGATGATTTCACAGAATACAAAGATGTTTCTCAGAAACCTCCTTTCCGTTTGTTATCAGAGGATATTTGCTTTGGCCCTATAGTCTTCAAAGGGATCTGAAATATCTGTTCAGAGATTCCACAGAAATAAGGCTAGCAAAGAGATCCAGGAAATACAGATGTAACTCTGTGAGATGAATTAACAGAACACTAACCAGTTTCTCAGAAACCTTCTTTCCAGATTTCATCGGAGGATATTTCCTTTTTCACCATAGCCCTCTATGGGCTTCCAAATATCACTTTGCCAATTCCACAAGAACTGTCTTAGCGAAAGGCTTCTTGAGGGGAAAGCTGTAACTCTGTGAGATGATTTCACAGAACACAAAGAAGTTTCTCAGAAAGCTTCTTTCTCTTTGTTATCGGACGATATTTCCTTTGGCCCTATGATCTTCAAAGGGATCCGTAATATCTGTACTCAGATTCCACAGAAATAAGGCTAGCAAAGAGATCCTCGAAATACAGATGTAACTCTGTGAGATGAATTAATAGAACACTAAGCAGTTTCTCAGAAACCTTCTTTAAAGACATCATCTGAGGATATTTCCTTTTTCACCCTAGCCCTCTATGGGCTTCCAAATATCACTTTGCCAATTCCACAAGAACTGTCTTAGCGAAAGGCTTCTTGAGGGGAAAGCTGTAACTCTGTGAGATGATTTCACAGAACACAAAGAAGTTTCTCAGAAAGCTTCTTTCTCTTTCTTATCGGAGGATATTTCGTTTGGCCCTACGGTCTTCAAAGGGATCCGAAATATCTGTTCTCAGATTCCACAGAAATAAGGCTAGCAAAGAGATCCACGAAATACAGATGTAACTCTGTGAGATGAATTAACAGAACACTAAGCAGTTTCTCAGAAAGCTTCTTTCCCGATTTCATCTGAGGATATTTCCTTTTTCACCATAGCCCTCTATGGGCTTCCAAATATCACTTTGCCAATTCCACAAGAACTGTCTTAGCGAAAGGCTTCTTGAGGGGAAAGGTGTAACTCTGTGAGATGATTTCACAGAACACAAAGAAGTTTCTCAGAAAGCTTCTTTCTCTTTGTTATCGGAGGATATTTCATTTGGCCCTATAGTCTTCAAAGGGATCCGAAATATCTCTTCTCAGATTCCACAGAAATAAGGCTAGCAAAGAGATCCACGAAATACAGATGTAACTCTGTGAGATGAATTAACAGAGCACTAAGCAGTTTCTCAGAAACCTTCTTTCCAGATTTCATCGGAGGATATTTCCTTTTTCACCATAGCCCTCTATGGGCTTCGAAATATCACTTTGCCAATTCCACAAGAACTGTCTTAGCGAAAGGCTTCTTGAGGGGAAAGCTGTAACTCTGTGAGATGATTTCACAGAACACAAATAAGTTTCTCAGAAAGCTTCTTTCTCTTTGTTATCGGACGATATTTCCTTTGGCCCTATGGTCTTCAAAGGGATCCGAAATATCTGTACTCAGATTCCACAGAAATAAGGCTAGCAAAGAGATCCTCGAAATACAGATGTAACTCTGTGAGATGAATTAATAGAACACTAAGCAGTTTCTCAGAAATCTTCTTTAAAGATATCATCTGAGGATATTTCCTTTTTCACCATAGCCCTCTAAGGGCTTCCAAATATCACTTTGCCAATTCCACAAGAACTGTCTTAGCGAAAGGCTTCTTGAGGAGAAAGCTGTAAATCTGTGAGATGAATTCACAGAACACAAAGAAGTTTCTCAAAAAGCTTCTTTCTCTATGTTATCGGAGGATATTTCCTTTGGCCCTATAGTCTTCAAAGGGATCCGAAATATCTGTTCTCAGAGTCCACAGAAATAAGGCTAGCAAAGAGATCCACGAAATACAGATGAAACTCTGTGAGATGAATTAACAGAACACTAAGCAGTTTCTCAGAAAGCTTCTTTCCAGATTTCATCTGAGGATATTTCCTTTTTCACCGTAGCCCTCTATGGGCTTCCCAATATCACTTTGCCAATTCCACAAGAACTGTCTTAGCGAAAGGCTTCTTGAGGGGAAAGCTGTAACTCTGTGAGCTGATTTCACAGAACACAAAGAAGTTTCTCAGAAAGCTTCTTTCTCTTTGTTATCGGAGGATATTTCCTTTGGCCCTATATTCTTCAAAGGGATCCGAAATATCTGTTCTCAGATTCCACAGAAATAAGGCTAGCAAAGAGATCCACGAAATACAGATGTAACTCTGTGAGATGAATTAACAGAACACTAAGCAGATTCTCAGAAAGCTTCTTTCCAGATTTCATCTGAGGATATTTCCTTTTTCAGCATAGCCCTCTAGGGGCTTCCAAATATCACTTTGCCAATTCCACAAGAACTGTCTTAGCGAAAGGCTTCTTGAGGGGAAAGCTGTAACTCTGTGAGATGATTTCACAGAACACAAAGAAGTTTCTCAGAAAGCTTCTTTCTCTTTGTTATCGGAGGATATTTCATTTGGCCCTATATTCTTCAAAGGGATCCGAAATATCTCTTCTCAGATTCCACAGAAATAAGGCTAGCAAAGAGATCCACGAAATACAGATGTAACTCTGTTAGATGAATTAACAGAACACTAAGCAGATTCTCAGAAAGCTTCTTTCCAGATTTCATCTGACGATATTTCCTTTTTCACCATAGCCCTCTAGGGGCTTCCAAATATCACTTTGCCAATTCCACAAGAACTGTCTTAGCGAAAGGCTTCTTGAGGGGAAAGCTGTAACGCTGTGAGATGATTTCACAGAATACAAAGAAGATTCTCAGAAACCTTCTTTCCCTTTGTTATCAGAGGATATTTTCTTTGGCCCTATAGTCTTCAAAGGGATCTGAAATATCTGTTCACAGGTTCCACAGATATAAGGCTAGCAAAGTGATCCAGGAAATACAGATGTAACTCTGTGAGATGAATTAACAGAACACTAACCAGTTTCTCAAAAACCTTCTTTCCAGATTTCATCGGAGGATATTTCCTTTTTCACCATAGCCCTCTATGTGCTTCCAAATATCACTTTGCCAATTCCACAAGAACTGTCTTAGCGAAAGGCTTGTTGAGGGGAAAGCTATAACTCTGTGAGATGATTTCACAGAACACAAAGAAGTTTCTCAGAAAGCTTCTTTCTCTTTGTTATCGGACGATATTTCCTTTGGCCCTATGATCTTCAAAGGGTTCCGTAATATCTGTACTCAGATTCCACAGAAATAAGGCTAGCAAAGAGATCCTCGAAATACAGATGTAACTCTGTGAGATGAATTAATAGAACACTAAGCAGTTTCTCAGAAACCTTCTTTAAAGACATCATCTGAGGATATTTCCTTTTTCACCATAGCCCTCTATGGGCTTCCAAATATCACGTTGCCAAATCCACAAGAACTGTCTTAGCGAAAGGCTTCTTGAGGGGAAAGCTGTAACTCTGTGCGATGATTTCACAGAACACAAAGAAGTTTCTCAGAAAGCTTCTTTCTCTTTGTTATCGGAGGATATTTACTTTGGACCTATAGTCTGCAAAGGGGTCCGAAATATCTGTTCTCAGATTCCACAGATATAAGGCTAGCAAAGAGATCAAAGAAATACAGATGTAACTCTGTGACATGAATTTACAGAACACTAAGCAGTTTCTCAGAAAGCTTCTTTCCAGATGTCATCGGAGGATATTTCCTTTTTCACCATAGTCCTCAAGGGGCTTCCAAATATCACTTTGCCAATTCCACGAGAACTGTCTTAGCGAAAGGATTCTTTAGGAGAAAGCTGTAACTCTGTGAGATGATTTCACAGAACACAAAGAAGTTTCTCAGAAAGCTTCTTTCTCTTTGTTATCGGAGTATATTTCGTTTGGCCCTATGGTCTTCCAAGGGATCCGAAATATCTGTTCTCAGATTCCACAGAAATAAGGCTAGCAAAGAGATCAAAGAAATACAGATGTACCTCGGTGAGATGAATTAGCAGAACACTAAGCAGTTTCTCAGAAAGCTTCTTTCCAGATTTCATCTGAGGATATTTCCTTTTTCACCATAGCCCTCTAAGGGCTTCCAAATATCACTTTGCCAATTCCACAAGAACTGTCTTAGCGAAAGGCTTGTTGAGGGGAAAGGTGTAACTCTGTGAAATGATTTCACAGAACATAAAGAAGTTTTTCAGAAAGCTTCTTTCTCTTTGTTATCGGACGATATTTCCTTTGGCCCTATGGTCTTCAAAGGGATCCGAAATATCTGTACTCAGATTCCACAGAAATAAGGCTCGCAAAGAGATCCTCGAAATACAGATGTAACTCTGTGAGATGAATTAATAGAATACTAAGCAGTTTCTCAGAAAGCTTCTTTAAAGATATCATCTGAGGATATTTCCTTTTTCACCATAGCCCTCTAAGGGCTTCCAAATATCACTTTGCCAATTCCACAAGAACTGTCTTAGCGAAAGGGTTCTTGAGGAGAAAGCTGTAACTCTGTGAGATGATTTCACAGAACACAAAGAAGTTTCTCAGAAAGCTTCTTTCTCTTTGTTATCGGAGGATATTTCATTTGGCCCTATGGTCTTCAAAGGGATCCGAAATATATGTTCTCAGATTCCACAGAAATAAGGCTAGCAAAGAGATCCAGGAAATACAGATGTAACTCTGTGAGATGAATTAACAGAACACCAACCAGTTTCTCAGAAACCTTCTTTCCAGATTTCATCGGAGGATATTTCCTTTTTCACCAAAGCCCTCTATGGGCTTCCAAATATCACTTTGCCAATTCCACAAGAACTGTCTTAGCGAAAGGCTTCTTGAGGGGAAAGCTGTAACTCTGTGAGATGATTTCACAGAACACAAAGAAGTTTCTCAGAAAGCTTCTTTCTCTTTGTTATCGGACGATATTTCCTTTGGCCCTATGATCTTCAAAGGGATCCGTAGTATCTGTACTCAGATTCCACAGAAATAAGGCTAGCAAAGAGATCCTAGAAATACTGATGTAACTCTGTGAGATGAATTAATAGAACACTAAGCAGTTTCTCAGAAGCCTTCTTTAAAGACATCATCTGAGGATATTTCCTTTTTCACCACAGCCCTCTAGGGGTTCCCAATATCACTTTGCCAATTCCACAAGAACTGTCTTAGCGAAAGGCTTCTTGAGGGGAAAGCTGTAACTCTGTGAGATGATTTCACAGAACACAAAGAAGTTTCTCAGAAAGCTTCTTTCTCTTTGTTATCGGAGGATATTTACTTTGCACCTATAGTCTGCAAAGGGGTCCGAAATATCTGTTCTCAGATTCCACAGATATAAGGCTAGCAAAGAGATCAAAGAAATACAGATGTAACTCTGTGACATGAATTTACAGAACACTAAGCAGTTTCTCAGAAAGCTTCTTTCCAGATTTCATCGGAGGATATTTCCTTTTTCACCATAGTCCTCAATGGGCTTCCAAATATCACTTTGCCAATTCCACAAGAACTGTCTTAGCCAAAGGCTTCTTTAGGAGAAAGCTGTAACTCTGTGAGATGATTTCACAGAACACAAAGAAGTTTCTCAGAAAGCTTCTTTCTCTTTGTTATCGGAGTATATTTCGTTTGGCCCTATGGTCTTCAAAGGGATCCGAAATATCTGTTCTCAGATTCCACAGAAATAAGGCTAGCAAAGAGATCAAAGAAATACAGATGTACCTCTGTGAGATGAATTAGCAGAACACTAAGCAGTTTCTCAGAAAGCTTCTTTCCAGATTTCATCTGAGGATATTTCCTTTTTCACCATAGCCCTCTAAGGACTTCCAAATATCACTTTGCCAATTCCACAAGAACTGTCTTAGTGAAAGGCTTGTTGAGAGGAAAGGTGTAACTCTGTGAGAAGATTTCACAGAACACAAAGAAGTTTCTCAGAAAGCTTCTTTCTCTTTTTTATCGGAGGATATTTCCTTTGGCCCTATGGTCTTCAAAGGGATCCGAAATATCTGTACTCAGATTCCACAGAAATAAGGCTAGCAAAGAGATCCTCGAAATACAGATGTAACTCTGTGAGATGAAATAATAGAACACTAAGCAGTTTCTCAGAAAGCTTCTTTAAAGATATCATCTGAGGATAATTCCTTTTTCACCATAGCCCTATAAGGGCTTCCAAATATCACTTTGCCAATTCCACAAGAACTGTCTTAGCGAAAGGCTTCTTGAGGAGAAAGCTGTAACTCTGTGAGATGATTTCACAGAACACAAAGAAGTTTCTCAAAAAGCTTCTTTCTCTTTGTTATCGGAGGATATTTCATTTGGCCCTATAGTCTTCAAAGGGATCCGAAATATCTGTTCTCACATTCCACAGAAATAAGGCTAGCAAAGAGAACCACGAAATACAGATGAAACTCTGTGAGATGAATTAACAGAACACTAAGCAGTTTCTCAGAAAGCTTCTTTCCAGATTTCATCTGAGGATATTTCCTTTTTCACCATAGCCCTCTATGGGCTTCCAAATATCACTTTGCCAATTCCACAAAAACTGTCTTAGCGAAAGTCTTCTTGAGGGGAAAGCTGTAACTCTGTGAGCAGATTTCACAGAACACAAAGAAGTTTCTCAGAAAGCTTCTTTCTCTTTGTTATCGGAGGATATTTCCTTTGGCCCTATAGTCTTCAAAGGGATCCGAAATATCTGTTCTCAGATTCCACAGAAATAAGGCTAGCAAAGAGATCCACGAAATACAGATGTAACTCTGTGAGATGAATTAACAGAACACTAAGCAGATTCTCAGAAAGCTTCTTTCCAGATTTCATCTGAGGATATTTCCTTTTTCACCATAGCCCTCTAGGGGCTTCCAAATATCACTTTGCCAATTCCACAAGAACTGTCTTAGCTAAAGGCTTCTTGAGGGGAAAGCTGTAACGCTGTGCGATGATTTCATAGAACACAAAGAAGTTTCTCAGAAAGCTTCTTTCTCTTTGTTATCAGAGGATATATCCTTTGGCCCTATAGTCGTCAAAGGGATCTGAAATATCTGTTCTCAGATTCCTCAGAAATAAGGCTAGCAAAGAGATCGACGAAAAACAGATGTAACTCTGTGAGATGAATTAACAGAACACTAAGCAGTTTCTCAGAAAGCTTCTTTCCAGATTTCATCTGAGGATATTTCCTTTTTCACCCTAGCCCTCTATGGGCTTCCAAATATCACTTTGCCAATTCCACAAGAACTGTCTTAGCGAAAGGCTTCTTGAGGGGAAAGCTGTACCTCTGTGAGATGATTTCACAGAACACAAAGAAGTTTCTCAGAAAGCTTCCTTCTCTTTGTTATCGGAGGATATTTCATTTGGCCCTATAGTCTTCAAAGGGATCCGAAATATCTCTTCTCAGATTCCACAGAAATAAGGCTAGCAAAGAGATCCACGAAATACAGATGTAACTCTGTTAGATGAATTAACAGAACACTAAGCAGATTCTCAGAAAGCTTCTTTCCAGATTTCATCTGAGGATATTTCCTTTTTCACCATAGCCCTCTAGGGGCTTCCAAATATCACTTTGCCAATTCCACAAGAACTGTCTTAGCTAAAGGCTTCTTGAGGGGAAAGCTGTAACGCTGTGAGATGATTTCACAGAATACAAAGAAGTTTCTCAGAAACCTTCCTTCCCTTTGTTATCAGAGGATATTTGCTTTGGCCCTATAGTCTTCAAAGGGATCTGAAATATCTGTTCCCAGGTTCCACAGATATAAGGCTAGCAAAGTGATCCAGGAAATACAGATGTAACTCTGTGAGATGAATTAACAGAACACTCAGCAGTTTCTCAGAAATCTTCTTTCCAGATTTCATCGGAGGATATTTCCTTTTTCACCATAGCCCTCTATGGGCTTCCAAATATCACTTTGCCAATTCCACAAGAACTGTCTTAGCGAAAGGCTTCTTGAGGGGAAAGGTGTAACTCTGTGAGATGATTTCACAGAACCCAAAGAAGTTTCTCAGAAAGCTTCTTTCTCTTTGTTATCGGAGGATATTTCGTTTGGCCCTATGGTCTTCAAAGGGATCCGGAATATCTGTTCTCAGATTCCACAGAAATAAGGCTAGCAAAGAGATCCACGAAATACAGATGTAACTCTGTGAGATGAATTAACAGAGCACTAAGCAGTTTCTCAGAAACCTTCCTTCCAGATTTCATCGGAGGATATTTCCTTTTTCACCATAGCCCTCTATGGGCTTCCAAATATCACTTTGCCAATTCCACAAGAACTGTCTTAGCGAAAGGCTTCTTGAGGGGAAAGCTGTAACTCTGTGAGATGATTTCACAGAACACAAAGAAGTTTCTCAGAAAGCTTCTTTCTCTTTGTTATCGGACGATATTTCCTTTGGCCCTATGGTCTTCAAAGGGATCCGAAATATCTGTACTCAGATTCCACAGAAATAAGGCTAGCAAAGAGATCCTCGAAATACAGATGTAACTCTGTGAGATGAATTAATAGAACACTAAGCAGTTTCTCAGAAAGCTTCTTTAAAGATATCATCTGAGGATATTTCCTTTTTCACCATAGCCCTCTAAGGGCTTCCAAATATCACTTTGCCAATTCCACAAGAACTGTCTTAGCGAAAGGCTTCTTGAGGAGAAAGCTGTAACTCAGTGAGATGATTTCACAGAACACAAAGAAGTTTCTCAGAAAGCTTCTTTCTCTTTGTTATCGGAGGATATTTCCTTTGGCCCTATAGTCTTCAAAGGGATCCGAAATATCTGTTCTCAGATTCCACAGAAATAAGGCTAGCAAAGAGATCCACGAAATACACATGAAACTCTGTGAGATGAATTAACAGAACACTAAGCAGTTTCTTAGAAAGCTTCTTTCCAGATTTCATCTGAGGATATTTCCTTTTTCACCAAAGCCCTCTATGGGCTTCCCAATATCCCTTTGCCAATTCCACAAGAACTCTCTTAGCGAAAGGCTTCTTGAGGGGAAAGCTGTAACTCTGTGAGCTGATTTCACAGAACACAAAGAAGTTTCTCAGAAAGCTTCTTTCTCTTTGTTATCGGAGGATATTTCCTTTGGCCCTATATTCTTCAAAGGGATCCGAAATATCTGTTCTCAGATTCCACAGAAATAAGGCTAGCAAAGAGATCCACGAAATACAGATGTAACTCTGTGAGATGAATTAACAGAACACTAAGCAGATTCTCAGAAAGCTTCTTTCCAGATTTCATCTGAGGATATTTCCTTTTTCACCCTAGCCCTCTATGCGCTTCCAAATATCACTTTGCCAATTCCACAAGAACTGTCTTAGCGAAAGGCTTCTTGAGGGGAAAGCTGTAACTCTGTGAGATGATTTCACAGAACACAAAGAAGTTTCTCAGAAAGCTTCTTTCTCTTTGTTATCGGAGGATATTTCGTTTGGCCCTATGGTCTTCAAAGGGATCCGAAATATCTGTTCTCAGATTCCACAGAAATAAGGCTAGCAAAGAGATCCACGAAATACAGATGTAACTCTGTGAGATGAATTAACAGAACACTAAGCAGTTTCTCAGAAAGCTTCTTTCCAGATTTCATCTGAGGATATTTCCTTTTTCACCATAGCCCTCTATGGGCTTCCAAATATCACTTTGCCAATTCCACAAGAACTGTCTTAGCGAAAGGCTTCTTGAGGGGAAAGGTGTAACTCTGTGAGATGATTTCACAGAACACAAAGAAGTTTCTCAGAAAGCTTCTCTCTCTTTGTTATTGGAGGATATTTCGTTTGGCCCTATGGTCTTCAAAGGGATCCGAAATATCTGTTCTCAGATTCCACAGAAATAAGGCTAGCAAAGAGATCCACGAAATACAGATGTATCTCTGTGAGATGAATTAACAGAACACTAAGCAGTTTCTCAGAAAGCTTCTTTCCAGATTTCATCTGAGGATATTTCCTTTTTCACCATAGCCCTCTATGGGCTTCCAAATATCACTTTGCCAATTCCACAAGAACTGTCTTAGCGAAAGGCTTCTTGAGGAGAAAGCTGTAACTCTGTGAGATGATTTCCCAGAACACAAAGACGTTTCTCAGAAAGCTTCTTTCTCTTTGTTATCGGAGGATATTTCATTTGGCCCTATGGTCTTCAAAGGGATCCGAAATATCTGTTCTCAGATTCCACAGAAATAAGGCTCGCAAAGAGATCCAGGAAATACAGATGTAACTCTGTGAGATGAATTAACAGAACACCAACCAGTTTCTCAGAAACCTTCTTTCCAGATTTCATCGGAGCATATTTCCTTTTTCACCATAGCCCTCTATGGGGTTCCAAATATCACTTTGCAAATTCCACAAGAACTGTCTTAGCGAAAGGCATCTTGAGGGGAAAGCTGTAACTCTGTGAGATGATTTCACAGAACACCAAGAAGTTTTTCAGAAAGCTTCTTTCTCTTTGTTATCGGACGATATTTCCTTTGGCCCTATGATCTTCAAAGGGATCCGTAATATCTGTACTCAGATTCCACAGAAATAAGGCTAGCAAAGAGATCCTCGAAATACAGATGTAACTCTGTGAGATGAATTAATAGAACACTAAGCAGTTTCTCAGAAACCTTCTTTAAAAACATCATCTGAGGATATTTCCTTTTTCACCACAGCCCTCTAGCGGTTCCCAATATCACTTTGCCAATTCCACAAGAACTGTCTTAGCGAAAGGCTTCTTGAGGGGAAAGCTGTAACTCTGTGCGATGATTTCACAGAACACAAAGAAGTTTCTCAGAAAGCTTCTTTCTCTTTGTTATCGGAGGATATTTACTTTGGACCTATAGTCTGCAAAGGGGTCCGAAATATCTGTTCTCAGATTCCACAGATATAAGGCTAGCAAAGAGATCAAAGAAATACAGATGTAACTCTGTGACATGAATTTACAGAACACTAAGCAGTTTCTCAGAAAGCTTCTTTCCAGATGTCATCGGAGGATATTTCCTTTTTCACCATAGTCCTCAAGGGGCTCCAAATATCACTTTGCCAATTCCACGAGAACTGTCTTAGCGAAAGGCTTCTTTAGGAGAAAGCTGTAACTCTGTGAGATGATTTCACAGAACACAAAGAAGTTTCTCAGAAAGCTTCTTTCTCTTTGTTATCGGAGTATATTTCGTTTGGCCCTATGGTCTTCAAAGGGATCCGAAATATCTGTTCTCAGATTCCACAGAAATAAGGCTAGCAAAGAGATCAAAGAAATACAGATGTACCTCGGTGAGATGAATTAGCAGAACACTAAGCAGTTTCTCAGAAAGCTTCTTTCCAGATTTCATCTGAGGATATTTCCTTTTTCACCATAGCCCTCTAAGGGCTTCCAAATATCACTTTGCCAATTCCACAAGAACTGTCTTAGCGAAAGGCTTGTTGAGGGGAAAGGTGTAACTCTGTGAAATGATTTCACAGAACACAAAGAAGTTTCTCAGAAAGCTTCTTTCTCTTTGTTATCGGACGATATTTCCTTTGGCCCTATGGTCTTCAAAGGGATCCGAAATATCTGTACTCAGATTCCACAGAAATAAGGCTCGCAAAGAGATCCTCGAAATACAGATGTAACTCTGTGAGATGAATTAATAGAATACTAAGCAGTTTCTCAGAAAGCTTCTTTAAAGATATCATCTGAGGATATTTCCTTTTTCACCATAGCCCTCTAAGGGCTTCCAAATATCACTTAGCCAATTCCACAAGAACTGTCTTAGCGAAAGGCTTCTTGAGGAGAAAGCTGTAACTCTGTGAGATGATTTCACAGAACACAAAGAAGTTTCTCAGAAAGCTTCTTTCTCTTTGTTATCGGAGGATATTTCCTTTGGCCCTATAGTCTTCAAAGGGATCCGAAATATCTGTTCTCAGATTCCACAGAAATAAGGCAAGCAAAGAGATCCACGAAATACAGAAGTAACTCGGTGAGATGAATTAACAGAACACTAAGCAGTTTCTCCGAAAGCTTCTTTCCAGATTTCATCTGAGGATATTTCCTTTTTCACCATAGCCCTCTCTTGGCTTCCAAATATCACTTTGCCAATTCCACAAGAACTGTCTTAGTGAAAGGCTTGTTGAGAGGAAAGGTGTAACTCTGTGAGAAGATTTCACAGAACACAAAGAATTTTCTCAGAAAGCTTCTTTCTCTTTTTTATGGGAGGATATTTCCTTTGGCCCTATCGTCTTCAAAGGGATGCGAAATATCTGTTCTCAGATTCCACAGAAATAAGGCTAGGAAAGAGATCCACGAAATACAGTTGTAACTCTGTGAGATGAATTAACAGAACACTAACCAGTTTCTCCGAAAGCTTCTTTCCAGATTTCATCTGAGGACATTTCCTTTTTACCATAGCCCTCTATGGGCTTCCAAATATTACTTTACCAATTCCACAAGAACTGTCTTAGCCAAAGGCTTCTTGAGGGGAAAGCTGTAACTCTGTGAGATGATTTCACAGAACACAAAGAAGTTTCTCAGAAAGCTTCTTTCTCTTTGTTATCGGAGGATATTTCATTTGGCCCTATAGTCTTCAAAGGGATACGAAATATCTCTTCTCAGATTCCACAGAAATAAGGCTAGCAAAGAGATCCACGAAATACAGATGTAATTCTGTGAGATGAATTAACAGAGCACTAAGCAGTTTCTCAGAAACCTTCTTTCCAGATTTCATCGGAGGATATTTCCTTTTTCACCATAGCCCTCTATGGGCTTCCAAATATCACTTTGCCAATTCCACAAGAACTGTCTTAGCGAAAGGCTTCTTGAGGGGAAAGCTGTAACTCTGTGAGATGATTTCACAGAACACAAAGAAGTTTCTCAGAAAGCTTCTTTCTCTTTGTTATCGGACGATATTTCCTTTGGCCCTATGGTCTTCAAAGGGATCCGA
This sequence comes from Macaca mulatta, assembly GCF_049350105.2. Classification (NCBI taxonomy): domain Eukaryota; kingdom Metazoa; phylum Chordata; class Mammalia; order Primates; family Cercopithecidae; genus Macaca; species Macaca mulatta. The sequence continues at coordinate 34,718,340 of NC_133420.1, forward strand.
AATATCTGTACTCAGATTCCACAGAAATAAGGCTAGCAAAGAGATCCTCGAAATACAGATGTAACTCTGTGAGATGAATTAATAGAACACTAAGCAGTTTCTCAGAAACCTTCTTTAAAGATATCATCTGAGGATATTTCCTTTTTCACCATAGCCCTCTAAGGGCTTCCAAATATCACTTTGCCAATTCCACAAGAACTGTCTTAGCGAAAGGCTTCTTGAGGAGAATGCTGTAACTCTGTGAGATGATTTCACAGAACACAAAGAAGTTTCTCAGAAAGCTTCTTTCTCTTTGTTATCGGAGGATATTTCCTTTGGCCCTATAGTCTTCAAAGGGATCCGAAATATCTGTTCTCAGATTCCACAGAAATAAGGCTAGCAAAGAGATCCACGAAATACAGATGAAACTCTGTGAGATGAATTAACAGAACACTAAGCAGTTTCTCAGAAAGCTTCTTTCCAGATTTCATCTGAGGATATTTCCTTTTTCACCATAGCCCTCTATGGGCTTCCCAATATCACTTTGCCAATTCCACAAGAACTGTCTTAGCGAAAGGCTTCTTGCGGGGAAAGCTGTAACTCTGTGAGCTGATTTCACAGAACACAAAGAAGTTTCTCAGAAAGCTTCTTTCTCTTTGTTATCGGAGGATATTTCCTTTGGCCCTATAGTCTTCAAAGGGATCCGAAATATCTGTTCTCAGATTCCACAGAAATAAGGCTAGCAAAGAGATCCACGAAATACAGATGTAACTCTGTGAGATGAATTAACAGAACACTAAGCAGTTTCTGAGAAAGCTTCTTTCCCGATTTCATCTGAGGATATTTCCTTTTTCACCGTAGCCCTCTATGGGCTTCCAAATATCACTTTGCCAATTCCACAAGAACTGTCTTAGCGAAAGGCTTCTTGAGGGGAAAGCTGTAACTCTGTGAGATGATTTCACAGAACACAAAGAAGTTTCTCAGAAAGCTTCTTTCTCTTTGTTATCGGAGGATATTTCGTTTGGCCCTATGGTCTTCAAAGGGATCCGAAATATCTGTTCTCAGATTCCACAGAAATAAGGCTAGCAAAGAGATCCAGGAAATACAGATGTAACTCTGTGAGATGAATTAACAGAACACTAAGCAGTTTCTCAGAAAGCTTCTTTCCAGATTTCATCTGAGGATATTTCCTTTTTCACCATAGCCCTCTATGGGCTTCCAAATATCACTTTGCCAATTCCACAAGAACTGTCTTAGCGAAAGGCTTCTTGAGGGGAAAGGTGTAACTCTGTGAGATGATTTCACAGAACACAAAAAAGTTTCTCAGAAAGCTTCTCTCTCTTTGTTATTGGAGGATATTTCGTTTGGCCCTATGGTCTTCAAAGGGATCCGAAATATCTGTTCTCAGATTCCACAGAAATAAGGCTAGCAAAGAGATCCACGAAATACAGATGTATCTCTGTGAGATGAATTAACAGAACACTAAGCAGTTTCTCAGAAAGCTTCTTTCCAGATTTCATCTGAGGATATTTCCTTTTTCACCATAGCCCTCTATGGGCTTCCAAATATCACTTTGCCAATTCCACAAGAACTGTCTTAGCGAAAGGCTTCTTGAGGAGAAAGCTGTAACTCTGTGAGATGATTTCCCAGAACACAAAGACGTTTCTCAGAAAGCTTCTTTCTCTTTGTTATCGGAGGATATTTCATTTGGCCCTATGGTCTTCAAAGGGATCCGAAATATCTGTTCTCAGATTCCACAGAAATAAGGCTAGCAAAGAGATCCAGGAAATACAGATGTAACTCTGTGAGATGAATTAACAGAACACCAACCAGTTTCTCAGAAACCTTCTTTCCAGATTTCATCGGAGCATATTTCCTTTTTCACCATAGCCCTCTATGGGGTTCCAAATATCACTTTGCAAATTCCACAAGAACTGTCTTAGCGAAAGGCATCTTGAGGGGAAAGCTGTAACTCTGTGAGATGATTTCACAGAACACCAAGAAGTTTTTCAGAAAGCTTCTTTCTCTTTGTTATCGGACGATATTTCCTTTGGCCCTATGATCTTCAAAGGGATCCGTAATATCTGTACTCAGATTCCACAGAAATAAGGCTAGCAAAGAGATCCTCGAAATACAGATGTAACTCTGTGAGATGAATTAATAGAACACTAAGCAGTTTCTCAGAAACCTTCTTTAAAAACATCATCTGAGGATATTTCCTTTTTCACCACAGCCCTCTAGCGGTTCCCAATATCACTTTGCCAATTCCACAAGAACTGTCTTAGCGAAAGGCTTCTTGAGGGGAAAGCTGTAACTCTGTGCGATGATTTCACAGAACACAAAGAAGTTTCTCAGAAAGCTTCTTTCTCTTTGTTATCGGAGGATATTTACTTTGGACCTACAGTCTGCAAAGGGGTCCGAAATATCTGTTCTCAGATTCCACAGATATAAGGCTAGCAAAGAGATCAAAGAAATACAGATGTAACTCTGTGACATGAATTTACAGAACACTAAGCAGTTTCTCAGAAAGCTTCTTTCCAGATGTCATCGGAGGATATTTCCTTTTTCACCATAGTCCTCAAGGGGCTCCAAATATCACTTTGCCAATTCCACGAGAACTGTCTTAGCGAAAGGCTTCTTTAGGAGAAAGCTGTAACTCTGTGAGATGATTTCACAGAACACAAAGAAGTTTCTCAGAAAGCTTCTTTCTCTTTGTTATCGGAGTATATTTCGTTTGGCCCTATGGTCTTCAAAGGGATCCGAAATATCTGTTCTCAGATTCCACAGAAATAAGGCTAGCAAAGAGATCAAAGAAATACAGATGTACCTCGGTGAGATGAATTAGCAGAACACTAAGCAGTTTCTCAGAAAGCTTCTTTCCAGATTTCATCTGAGGATATTTCCTTTTTCACCATAGCCCTCTAAGGGCTTCCAAATATCACTTTGCCAATTCCACAAGAACTGTCTTAGCGAAAGGCTTGTTGAGGGGAAAGGTGTAACTCTGTGAAATGATTTCACAGAACACAAAGAAGTTTCTCAGAAAGCTTCTTTCTCTTTGTTATCGGACGATATTTCCTTTGGCCCTATGGTCTTCAAAGGGATCCGAAATATCTGTACTCAGATTCCACAGAAATAAGGCTCGCAAAGAGATCCTCGAAATACAGATGTAACTCTGTGAGATGAATTAATAGAATACTAAGCAGTTTCTCAGAAAGCTTCTTTAAAGATATCATCTGAGGATATTTCCTTTTTCACCATAGCCCTCTAAGGGCTTCCAAATATCACTTAGCCAATTCCACAAGAACTGTCTTAGCGAAAGGCTTCTTGAGGAGAAAGCTGTAACTCTGTGAGATGATTTCACAGAACACAAAGAAGTTTCTCAGAAAGCTTCTTTCTCTTTGTTATCGGAGGATATTTCCTTTGGCCCTATAGTCTTCAAAGGGATCCGAAATATCTGTTCTCAGATTCCACAGAAATAAGGCAAGCAAAGAGATCCACGAAATACAGAAGTAACTCGGTGAGATGAATTAACAGAACACTAAGCAGTTTCTCCGAAAGCTTCTTTCCAGATTTCATCTGAGGATATTTCCTTTTTCACCATAGCCCTCTCTTGGCTTCCAAATATCACTTTGCCAATTCCACAAGAACTGTCTTAGTGAAAGGCTTGTTGAGAGGAAAGGCGTAACTCTGTGAGAAGATTTCACAGAACACAAAGAAGTTTCTCAGAAAGCTTCTTTCTCTTTTTTATGGGAGGATATTTCCTTTGGCCCTATCGTCTTCAAAGGGATGCGAAATATCTGTTCTCAGATTCCACAGAAATAAGGCTAGGAAAGAGATCCTCGAAATACAGTTGTAACTCTGTGAGATGAATTAACAGAACACTAACCAGTTTCTCCGAAAGCTTCTTTCCAGATTTCATCTGAGGACATTTCCTTTTTACCATAGCCCTCTATGGGCTTCCAAATATTACTTTACCAATTCCACAAGAACTGTCTTAGCCAAAGGCTTCTTGAGGGGAAAGCTGTAACTCTGTGAGATGATTTCACAGAACACAAAGAAGTTTCTCAGAAAGCTTCTTTCTCTTTGTTATCGGAGGATATTTCATTTGGCCCTATAGTCTTCAAAGGGATACGAAATATCTCTTCTCAGATTCCACAGAAATAAGGCTAGCAAAGAGATCCACGAAATACAGATGTAATTCTGTGAGATGAATTAACAGAGCACTAAGCAGTTTCTCAGAAACCTTCTTTCCAGATTTCATCGGAGGATATTTCCTTTTTCACCATAGCCCTCTATGGGCTTCCAAATATCACTTTGCCAATTCCACAAGAACTGTCTTAGCGAAAGGCTTCTTGAGGGGAAAGCTGTAACTCTGTGAGATGATTTCACAGAACACAAAGAAGTTTCTCAGAAAGCTTCTTTCTCTTTGTTATCGGACGATATTTCCTTTGGCCCTATGGTCTTCAAAGGGATCCGAAATATCTGTACTCAGATTCCACAGAAATAAGGCTAGCAAAGAGATCCTCGAAATACAGATGTAACTCTGTGAGATGAATTAATAGAACACTAAGCAGTTTCTCAGAAACCTTCTTTAAAGATATCATCTGAGGATATTTCCTTTTTCACCATAGCCCTCTAAGGGCTTCCAAATATCACTTTGCCAATTCCACAAGAACTGTCTTAGCGAAAGGCTTCTTGAGGAGAATGCTGTAACTCTGTGAGATGATTTCACAGAACACAAAGAAGTTTCTCAGAAAGCTTCTTTCTCTTTGTTATCGGAGGATATTTCCTTTGGCCCTATAGTCTTCAAAGGGATCCGAAATATCTGTTCTCAGATTCCACAGAAATAAGGCTAGCAAAGAGATCCACGAAATACAGATGAAACTCTGTGAGATGAATTAACAGAACACTAAGCAGTTTCTCAGAAAGCTTCTTTCCAGATTTCATCTGAGGATATTTCCTTTTTCACCATAGCCCACTATGGGCTTCCCAATATCACTTTGCCAATTCCACAAGAACTGTCTTAGCGAAAGGCTTCTTGCGGGGAAAGCTGTAACTCTGTGAGCTGATTTCACAGAACACAAAGAAGTTTCTCAGAAAGCTTCTTTCTCTTTGTTATCGGAGGATATTTCCTTTGGCCCTATAGTCTTCAAAGGGATCCGAAATATCTGTTCTCAGATTCCACAGAAATAAGGCTAGCAAAGAGATCCACGAAATACAGATGTAACTCTGTGAGATGAATTAACAGAACACTAAGCAGTTTCTGAGAAAGCTTCTTTCCCGATTTCATCTGAGGATATTTCCTTTTTCACCGTAGCCCTCTATGGGCTTCCAAATATCACTTTGCCAATTCCACAAGAACTGTCTTAGCGAAAGGCTTCTTGAGGGGAAAGGTGTAACTTTGTGAGATGATTTCACAGAACACAAAGAAGTTTCTCAGAAAGCTTCTTTCTCTTTGTTATCGGAGGATATTTCGTTTGGCCCTATGGTCTTCAAAGGGATCCGAAATATCTGTTCTCAGATTCCACAGAAATAAGGCTAGCAAAGAGATCCACGAAATACAGATGTAACTCTGTGAGATGAATTAACAGAACACTAAGCAGTTTCTGAGAAAGCTTCTTTCCCGATTTCATCTGAGGATATTTCCTTTTTCACCATAGCCCTCTATGGGCTTCCAAATATCACTTTGCCAATTCCACAAGAACTGTCTTAGCGAAAGGCTTCTTGAGGGGAAAGGTGTAACTCTGTGAGATGATTTCACAGAACACAAAGAAGTTTCTCAGAAAGCTTCTTTCTCTTTGTTATCGGAGGATATTTCGTTTGGCCCTATGGTCTTCAAAGGGATCCGAAATATCTGTTCTCAGATTCCACAGAAATAAGGCTAGCAAAGAAATCCACGAAATACAGATGTAACTCTGTGAGATGAATTAACAGAACACTAAGCAGTTTCTCAGAAACCTTCTTTCCAGATTTCTTCGGAGGATATTTCCTTTTTCACCATAGCCCTCTATGGGCTTCCAAATATCACTTTGCCAATTACACAAGAACTGTCTTAGCGAAAGGCTTCTTGAGGGGAAAGCTGTAACTCTGTGAGATGATTTCACAGAACACAAAGAAGTTTCTCAGAAAGCTTCTTTCTCTTTTTTATCGGACGATATTTCCTTTGGCCCTATGGTCTTCAAAGGGATCCGAAATATCTGTACTCAGATTCCACAGAAATAAGGCTAGCAAAGAGATCCTCGAAATACCGATGTAACTCTGTGAGATGAATTAATAGAACACTAAGCAGTTTCTCAGAAAGCTTCTTTAAAGATATCATCTGAGGATATTTCCTTTTTGACCATAGCCCTCTAAGGGCTTCCTAATATCACTTTGCCAATTCCACAAGAACTGTCTTAGCGAAAGGCTTCTTGAGGGGAAAGCTGTAACTCTGTGAGATGATTTCACAGAACACAAAGAAGTTTCTCAGAAAGCTTCTTTCTCTTTTTTATCGGACGATATTTCCTTTGGCCCTATGGTCTTCAAAGGGATCCGAAATATCTGTACTCAGATTCCACAGAAATAAGGCTAGCAAAGAGATCCTCGAAATACAGATAAAACTCTGTGAGATGAATTAATAGAACACTAAGCAGTTTCTCAGAAAGCTTGTTTAAAGATATCATCTGAGGATATTTCCTTTTTCACCATAGCCGACTAAAGGCTTCCAAATATCACTTTGCCAATTCCACAAGAACTGTCTTAGCGAAAGGCTTCTGGAGGGGAAAGCTGTAACGGTGTGAGATGATTTCACAGAATACAAAGAAGTTTCTCAGAAACCTCCTTTCCGTTTGTTATCAGAGGATATTTGCTTTGGCCCTATAGTCTTCAAAGGGATCTGAAATATCTGTTCAGAGATTCCACAGAAATAAGGCTAGCAAAGAGATCCAGGAAATACAGATGTAACTCTGTGAGATGAATTAACAGAACACTAACCAGTTTCTCAGAAACCTTCTTTCCAGATTTCATCGGAGGATATTTCCTTTTTCACCATAGCCCTCTATGGGCTTCCAAATATCACTTTGCCAATTCCACAAGAACTGTCTTAGCGAAAGGCTTCTTGAGGGGAAAGCTGTAACTCTGTGAGATGATTTCACAGAACACAAAGAAGTTTCTCAGAAAGCTTCTTTCTCTTTCTTATCGGAGGATATTTCGTTTGGCCCTACGGTCTTCAAAGGGATCCGAAATATCTGTTCTCAGATTCCACAGAAATAAGGCTAGCAAAGAGATCCACGAAATACAGATGTAACTCTGTGAGATGAATTAACAGAACACTAAGCAGTTTCTCAGAAAGCTTCTTTCCCGATTTCATCTGAGGATATTTCCTTTTTCACCATAGCCCTCTATGGGCTTCCAAATATCACTTTGCCAATTCCACAAGAACTGTCTTAGCGAAAGGCTTCTTGAGGGGAAAGGTGTAACTCTGTGAGATGATTTCACAGAACACAAAGAAGTTTCTCAGAAAGCTTCTTTCTCTTTGTTATCGGAGGATATTTCATTTGGCCCTATAGTCTTCAAAGGGATCCGAAATATCTCTTCTCAGATTCCACAGAAATAAGGCTAGCAAAGAGATCCACGAAATACAGATGTAACTCTGTGAGATGAATTAACAGAGCACTAAGCAGTTTCTCAGAAACCTTCTTTCCAGATTTCATCGGAGGATATTTCCTTTTTCACCATAGCCCTCTATGGGCTTCGAAATATCACTTTGCCAATTCCACAAGAACTGTCTTAGCGAAAGGCTTCTTGAGGGGAAAGCTGTAACTCTGTGAGATGATTTCACAGAACACAAATAAGTTTCTCAGAAAGCTTCTTTCTCTTTGTTATCGGACGATATTTCCTTTGGCCCTATGGTCTTCAAAGGGATCCGAAATATCTGTACTCAGATTCCACAGAAATAAGGCTAGCAAAGAGATCCTCGAAATACAGATGTAACTCTGTGAGATGAGTTAATAGAACACTAAGCAGTTTCTCAGAAATCTTCTTTAAAGATATCATCTGAGGATATTTCCTTTTTCACCATAGCCCTCTAAGGGCTTCCAAATATCACTTTGCCAATTCCACAAGAACTGTCTTAGCGAAAGGCTTCTTGAGGAGAAAGCTGTAAATCTGTGAGATGAATTCACAGAACACAAAGAAGTTTCTCAAAAAGCTTCTTTCTCTATGTTATCGGAGGATATTTCCTTTGGCCCTATAGTCTTCAAAGGGATCCGAAATATCTGTTCTCAGAGTCCACAGAAATAAGGCTAGCAAAGAGATCCACGAAATACAGATGAAACTCTGTGAGATGAATTAACAGAACACTAAGCAGTTTCTCAGAAAGCTTCTTTCCAGATTTCATCTGAGGATATTTCCTTTTTCACCGTAGCCCTCTATGGGCTTCCCAATATCACTTTGCCAATTCCACAAGAACTGTCTTAGCGAAAGGCTTCTTGAGGGGAAAGCTGTAACTCTGTGAGCTGATTTCACAGAACACAAAGAAGTTTCTCAGAAAGCTTCTTTCTCTTTGTTATCGGAGGATATTTCCTTTGGCCCTATATTCTTCAAAGGGATCCGAAATATCTGTTCTCAGATTCCACAGAAATAAGGCTAGCAAAGAGATCCACGAAATACAGATGTAACTCTGTGAGATGAATTAACAGAACACTAAGCAGATTCTCAGAAAGCTTCTTTCCAGATTTCATCTGAGGATATTTCCTTTTTCAGCATAGCCCTCTAGGGGCTTCCAAATATCACTTTGCCAATTCCACAAGAACTGTCTTAGCGAAAGGCTTCTTGAGGGGAAAGCTGTAACTCTGTGAGATGATTTCACAGAACACAAAGAAGTTTCTCAGAAAGCTTCTTTCTCTTTGTTATCGGAGGATATTTCATTTGGCCCTATATTCTTCAAAGGGATCCGAAATATCTCTTCTCAGATTCCACAGAAATAAGGCTAGCAAAGAGATCCACGAAATACAGATGTAACTCTGTTAGATGAATTAACAGAACACTAAGCAGATTCTCAGAAAGCTTCTTTCCAGATTTCATCTGACGATATTTCCTTTTTCACCATAGCCCTCTAGGGGCTTCCAAATATCACTTTGCCAATTCCACAAGAACTGTCTTAGCGAAAGGCTTCTTGAGGGGAAAGCTGTAACGCTGTGAGATGATTTCACAGAATACAAAGAAGATTCTCAGAAACCTTCTTTCCCTTTGTTATCAGAGGATATTTTCTTTGGCCCTATAGTCTTCAAAGGGATCTGAAATATCTGTTCACAGGTTCCACAGATATAAGGCTAGCAAAGTGATCCAGGAAATACAGATGTAACTCTGTGAGATGAATTAACAGAACACTAACCAGTTTCTCAAAAACCTTCTTTCCAGATTTCATCGGAGGATATTTCCTTTTTCACCATAGCCCTCTATGTGCTTCCAAATATCACTTTGGCAATTCCACAAGAACTGTCTTAGCGAAAGGCTTGTTGAGGGGAAAGCTATAACTCTGTGAGATGATTTCACAGAACACAAAGAAGTTTCTCAGAAAGCTTCTTTCTCTTTGTTATCGGACGATATTTCCTTTGGCCCTATGATCTTCAAAGGGTTCCGTAATATCTGTACTCAGATTCCACAGAAATAAGGCTAGCAAAGAGATCCTCGAAATACAGATGTAACTCTGTGAGATGAATTAATAGAACACTAAGCAGTTTCTCAGAAACCTTCTTTAAAGACATCATCTGAGGATATTTCCTTTTTCACCATAGCCCTCTATGGGCTTCCAAATATCACGTTGCCAAATCCACAAGAACTGTCTTAGCGAAAGGCTTCTTGAGGGGAAAGCTGTAACTCTGTGCGATGATTTCACAGAACACAAAGAAGTTTCTCAGAAAGCTTCTTTCTCTTTGTTATCGGAGGATATTTACTTTGGACCTATAGTCTGCAAAGGGGTCCGAAATATCTGTTCTCAGATTCCACAGATATAAGGCTAGCAAAGAGATCAAAGAAATACAGATGTAACTCTGTGACATGAATTTACAGAACACTAAGCAGTTTCTCAGAAAGCTTCTTTCCAGATGTCATCGGAGGATATTTCCTTTTTCACCATAGTCCTCAAGGGGCTTCCAAATATCACTTTGCCAATTCCACGAGAACTGTCTTAGCGAAAGGATTCTTTAGGAGAAAGCTGTAACTCTGTGAGATGATTTCACAGAACACAAAGAAGTTTCTCAGAAAGCTTCTTTCTCTTTGTTATCGGAGTATATTTCGTTTGGCCCTATGGTCTTCCAAGGGATCCGAAATATCTGTTCTCAGATTCCACAGAAATAAGGCTAGCAAAGAGATCAAAGAAATACAGATGTACCTCGGTGAGATGAATTAGCAGAACACTAAGCAGTTTCTCAGAAAGCTTCTTTCCAGATTTCATCTGAGGATATTTCCTTTTTCACCATAGCCCTCTAAGGGCTTCCAAATATCACTTTGCCAATTCCACAAGAACTGTCTTAGCGAAAGGCTTGTTGAGGGGAAAGGTGTAACTCTGTGAAATGATTTCACAGAACACAAAGAAGTTTTTCAGAAAGCTTCTTTCTCTTTGTTATCGGACGATATTTCCTTTGGCCCTATGGTCTTCAAAGGGATCCGAAATATCTGTACTCAGATTCCACAGAAATAAGGCTCGCAAAGAGATCCTCGAAATACAGATGTAACTCTGTGAGATGAATTAATAGAATACTAAGCAGTTTCTCAGAAAGCTTCTTTAAAGATATCATCTGAGGATATTTCCTTTTTCACCATAGCCCTCTAAGGGCTTCCAAATATCACTTTGCCAATTCCACAAGAACTGTCTTAGCGAAAGGCTTCTTGAGGAGAAAGCTGTAACTCTGTGAGATGATTTCACAGAACACAAAGAAGTTTCTCAGAAAGCTTCTTTCTCTTTGTTATCGGAGGATATTTCCGTTGGCCCTATAGTCTTCAAAGGGATCCGAAATATCTGTTCTCAGATTCCACAGAAATAAGGCAAGCAAAGAGATCCACGAAATACAGAAGTAACTCGGTGAGATGAATTAACAGAACACTAAGCAGTTTCTCCGAAAGCTTCTTTCCAGATTTCATCTGAGGATATTTCCTTTTTCACCATAGCCCTCTCTTGGCTTCCAAATATCACTTTGCCAATTCCACAAGAACTGTCTTAGTGAAAGGCTTGTTGAGAGGAAAGGTGTAACTCTGTGAAAAGATTTCACAGAACACAAAGAAGTTTCTCAGAAAGCTTCTTTCTCTTTTTTATGGGAGGATATTTCCTTTGGCCCTATCGTCTTCAAAGGGATGCGAAATATCTGTTCTCAGATTCCACAGAAATAAGGCTAGGAAAGAGATCCACGAAATACAGTTGTAACTCTGTGAGATGAATTAACAGAACACTAACCAGTTTCTCCGAAAGCTTCTTTCCAGATTTCATCTGAGGACATTTCCTTTTTACCATAGCCCTCTATGGGCTTCCAAATATTACTTTACCAATGCCACAAGAACTGTCTTAGCCAAAGGCTTCTTGAGGGGAAAGCTGTAACTCTGTGAGATGATTTCACAGAACACAAAGAAGTTTCTCAGAAAGCTTCTTTCTCTTTGTTATCGGAGGATATTTCCTTTGGCCCTATAGTCTTCAAAGGGATCCGAAATATCTCTTCTCAGATTCCACAGAAATAAGGCTAGCAAAGAGATCCACGAAATACAGATGTAATTCTGTGAGATGAATTAACAGAGCACTAAGCAGTTTCTCAGAAACCTTCCTTCCAGATTTCATCGGAGGATATTTCCTTTTTCACCATAGCCCTCTATGGGCTTCCAAATATCACTTTGCCAATTCCACAAGAACTGTCTTAGCGAAAGGCTTCTTGAGGGGAAAGCTGTAACTCTGTGAGATGATTTCACAGAACACAAAGAAGTTTCTCAGAAAGCTTCTTTCTCTTTGTTATCGGACGATATTTCCTTTGGCCCTATGGTCTTCAAAGGGATCCGAAATATCTGTTCTCAGATTCCACAGAAATAAGGCTAGCAAAGAACTCCACGAAATACAGATGTAACTCTGTGAGATGAATTAACAGAACACTAAGCAGTTTCTCAGAAACCTTCTTTCCAGATTTCTTCGGAGGATATTTCCTTTTTCACCATAGCCCTCTATGGGCTTCCAAATATCACTTTGCCAATTCCACAAGAACTGTCTTAGCGAAAGGCTTCTTGAGGGGAAAGCTGTAACTCTGTGAGATGATTTCACAGAACACAAAGAAGTTTCTCAGAAAGCTTCTTTCTCTTTGTTATCGGAGGATATTTCGTTTGGCCCTATGGTCTTCAAAAGGATCCGAAATATCTGTTCTCGGATTCCACAGAAATAAGGCTAGCAAAGAGATCCACGAAATACAGATGTAACTCTGTGAGATGAATTAACAGAACACTAAGCAGTTTCTGAGAAAGCTTCTTTCCCGATTTCATCTGAGGATATTTCCTTTTTCACCATAGCCCTCTATGGGCTTCCAAATATCACTTTGCCAATTCCACAAGAACTGTCTTAGCGAAAGGCTTCTTGAGGGGAAAGATGTAACTCTGTGAGATGATTTCACAGAACACAAAGAAGTTTCTCAGAAAGCTTCTTTCTCTTTGTTATCGGAGGATATTTCGTTTGGCCCTATGGTCTTCAAAGGGATCCGAAATATCTGTTCTCAGATTCCACAGAAATAAGGCTAGCAAAGAAATCCACGAAATACAGATGTAACTCTGTGAGATGAATTAACAGAACACTAAGCAGTTTCTCAGAAACCTTCTTTCCAGATTTCTTCGGAGGATATTTCCTTTTTCACCATAGCCCTCTATGGGCTTCCAAATATCACTTTGCCAATTCCACAAGAACTGTCTTAGCGAAAGGCTTCTTGAGGGGAAAGCTGTAACTCTGTGAGATGATTTCGCAGAACACAAAGAAGTTTCTCAGAAAGCTTCTTTCTCTTTTTTATCGGACGATATTTCCTTTGGCCCTATGGTCTTCAAAGGGATCCGAAATATCTGTACTCAGATTCCACAGAAATAAGGCTAGCAAAGAGATCCTCGAAATACAGATGTAACTCTGTGAGATGAATTAATAGAACACTAAGCAGTTTCTCAGAAAGCTTCTTTAAAGATATCATCTGAGGATATTTCCTTTTTCACCATAGCCCTCTAAGGGCTTCCTAATATCACTTTGCCAATTCCACAAGAACTGTCTTAGCGAAAGGCTTCTTGAGGGGAAAGCTGTAACTCTGTGAGATGATTTCACAGAACACAAAGAAGTTTCTCAGAAAGCTTCTTTCTCTTTTTTATCGGACGATATTTCCTTTGGCCCTATGGTCTTCAAAGGGATCCGAAATATCTGTACTCAGATTCCACAGAAATAAGGCTAGCAAAGAGATCCTCGAAATACAGATAAAACTCTGTGAGATGAATTAATAGAACACTAAGCAGTTTCTCAGAAAGCTTCTTTAAAGATATCATCTGAGGATATTTCCTTTTTCACCATAGCCGACTAAAGGCTTCCAAATATCACTTTGCCAATTCCACAAGAACTGTCTTAGCGAAAGGCTTCTGGAGGGGAAAGCTGTAACGCTGTGAGATGATTTCACAGAATACAAAGAAGTTTCTCAGAAACCTCCTTTCCGTTTGTTATCAGAGGATATTTGCTTTGGCCCTATAGTCTTCAAAGGGATCTGAAATATCTGTTCAGAGATTCCACAGAAATAAGGCTAGCAAAGAGATCCAGGAAATACAGATGTAACTCTGTGAGATGAATTAACAGAACACTAACCAGTTTCTCAGAAACCTTCTTTCCAGATTTCATCGGAGGATATTTCCTTTTTCACCATAGCCCTCTAAGGGCTTCCAAATATCACTTTGCCAATTCCACAAGAACTGTCTTAGCGAAAGGCTTCTTGAGGGGAAAGCTGTAACTCTGTGAGATGATTTCACAGAACACAAAGAAGTTTCTCAGAAAGCTTCTTTCTCTTTGTTATCGGACGATATTTCCTTTGGCCCTATGATCTTCAAAGGGATCCGTAATATCTGTACTCAGATTCCACAGAAATAAGGCTAGCAAAGAGATCCTCGAAATACAGATGTAACTCTGTGAGATGAATTAATAGAACACTAAGCAGTTTCTCAGAAACCTTCTTTAAAGACATCATCTGAGGATATTTCCTTTTTCACCCTAGCCCTCTATGGGCTTCCAAATATCACTTTGCCAATTCCACAAGAACTGTCTTAGCGAAAGGCTTCTTGAGGGGAAAGCTGTAACTCTGTGAGATGATTTCACAGAACACAAAGAAGTTTCTCAGAAAGCTTCTTTCTCTTTCTTATCGGAGGATATTTCGTTTGGCCCTATGGTCTTCAAAGGGATCCGAAATATCTGTTCTCAGATTCCACAGAAATAAGGCTAGCAAAGAGATCCACGAAATACAGATGTAACTCTGTGAGATGAATTAACAGAACACTAAGCAGTTTCTCAGAAAGCTTCTTTCCCGATTTCATCTGAGGATATTTCCTTTTTCACCATAGCCCTCTATGGGCTTCCAAATATCACTTTGCCAATTCCACAAGAACTGTCTTAGCGAAAGGCTTCTTGAGGGGAAAGGTGTAACTCTGTGAGATGATTTCACAGAACACAAAGAAGTTTCTCAGAAAGCTTCTTTCTCTTTGTTATCGGAGGATATTTCATTTGGCCCTATAGTCTTCAAAGGGATCCGAAATATCTGTTCTCAGATTCCACAGAAATAAGGCTAGCAAAGAGATCCACGAAATACAGATGTAACTCTGTGAGATGAATTAACAGAACACTAAGCAGTTTCTCAGAAACCTTCTTTCCAGATTTCTTCGGAGGATATTTCCTTTTTCACCATAGCCCTCTATGGGCTTCCAAATATCACTTTGCCAATTCCACAAGAACTGTCTTAGCGAAAGGCTTCTTGAGGGGAAAGCTGTAACTCTGTGAGATGATTTCACACAACACAAAGAAGTTTCTCAGAAAGCTTCTTTCTCTTTTTTATCGGACGATATTTCCTTTGGCCCTATGGTCTTCAAAGGGATCCGAAATATCTGTACTCAGATTCCACAGAAATAAGGCTAGGAAAGAGATCCTCGAAATACAGATGTAACTCTGTGAGATGAATTAATAGAACACTAAGCAGTTTCTCAGAAAGCTTCTTTAAAGATATCATCTGAGGATATTTCCTTTTTCACAATAGCCCTCTAAGGGCTTCCTAATATCACTTTGCCAATTCCACAAGAACTGTCTTAGCGAAAGGCTTCTTGAGGAGAAAGCTGTAACTCTGTGAGATGATTTCACAGAACACAAAGAAGTTTCTCAGAAAGCTTCTTTCTCTTTGTTATCGGAGGATATTTCCTTTGGCCCTATAGTCTTCAAAGGGATGCGAAATATCTGTTCTCAGATTCCACAGAAATAAGGCTAGCAAAGAGATCCACGAAATACAGATGTAACTCTGTGAGATGAATTAACAGAACACTAAGCAGTTTCTCCGAAAGCTTCTTTCCAGATTTCATCTGAGGACATTTCCTTTTTCACCATAGCCCTCTATGGGCTTCCAAATATCACTTTGCCAATTCCACAAGAACTGTCTTAGCGAAAGGCTTCTTGAGGGGAAAGCTGTAACTCTGTGAGATGATTTCACAGAACACAAAGAAGTTTCTCAGAAAGCTTCTTTCTCTTTGTTATCGGAGGATATTTCCTTTGGCCCTATCGTCTTCAAAGGGATCCGAAATATCTGTTCTCAGATTCCACAGAAATAAGGCTAGCAAAGAGATCCACGAAATACAGATGTAACTCTGTTAGATGAATTAACAGAACACTAAGCAGATTCTCAGAAAGCTTCTTTCCAGATTTCATCTGACGATATTTCCTTTTTCACCATAGCCCTCTAGGGGCTTCCAAATATCACTTTGCCAATTCCACAAGAACTGTCTTAGCTAAAGGCTTCTTGAGGGGAAAGCTGTAACGCTGTGAGATGATTTCACAGAATACAAAGAAGTTTCTCAGAAACCTTCTTTCCCTTTGTTATCAGAGGATATTTGCTTTGGCCCTATAGTCTTCAAAGGGATCTGAAATACTGTTCACAGATTCCACAGAAATAAGGCTAGCAAAGAGATCCACGAAATACAGATGTAACTCTGTGAGATGAATTAACAGAACACTAACCAGTTTCTCAGAGACCTTCTTTCCAGATTTCATCGGAGGATATTTCCTTTTTCACCTTAGCCCTCTATGGGCTTCCAAATATCACTTTGCCAATTCCACAAGAACTGTCTTAGCGAAAGGCTTCTTGAGGGGAAAGCTGTAACTCTGTGAGATGATTTCACAGAACACAAAGAAGTTTCTCAGAAAGCTTCTTTCTCTTTGTTATCGGACGATATTTCCTTTGGCCCTATGATCTTCAAAGGGATCCGTAATATCTGTACTCAGATTCCACAGAAAAAAGGCTAGCAAAGAGATCCTCGAAATACAGATGTAACTCTGTGAGATGAATTAATAGAACACTAAGCAGTTTCTCAGAAACCTTCTTTAAAGACATCATCTGAGGATATTTCCTTTTTCACCATAGCCCTCTATGGGCTTCCAAATATCACGTTGCCAAATCCACAAGAACTGTCTTAGTGAAAGGTTTCTTGAGGGGAAAGCTGTAACTCTGTGCGATGATTTCACAGAACACAAAGAAGTTTCTCAGAAAGCTTCTTTCTCTTTGTTATCGGAGGATATTTACTTTGGACCTATAGTCTGCAAAGGGGTCCGAAATATCTGTTCTCAGATTCCACAGATATAAGGCTAGCAAAGAGATCGAAGAAATACAGATGTAACTTTGTGACATGAATTTACAGAACACTAAGCAGTTTCTCAGAAAGCTTCTTTCCATGTTTCATCGGAGGATATTTCCTTTTTCACCATAGTCCTCAATGGGCTTCCAAATATCACTTTGCCAATTCCACAAGGACTGTCTTAGCGAAAGGCTTCTTTAGGAGAAAGCTGTAACTCTGTGAGATTATTTCACAGAACACAAAGAAGTTTCTCAGAAAGCTTCTTTCTCTTTGTTATCGGAGTATATTTCGTTTGGCCCTATGGTCTTCAAAGGGATCCGAAATATCTGTTCTCAGATTCCACAGAAATAAGGCTAGCAAAGGGATCAAAGAAATACAGATGTACCTCTGTGAGATGAATTAGCAGAACACTAAGCAGTTTCTCAGAAAGCTTCTTTCCAGATTTCATCTGAGGATATTTCCTTTTTCACCATAGCCCTCTATGGGCTTCCAAATATCACTTTGCCAATTCCACAAGAACTGTCTTAGCGAAAGGTTTCTTGAGGGGAAAGGTGTAACTCTGTGAAATGATTTCACAGAACACAAAGAAGTTTCTCAGAAAGTTTCTTTCTCTTTGTTATCGGACGATATTTCCTTTGGCCCTATGGTCTTCAAAGGGATCCGAAATATCTGTACTCAGATTCCACAGAAATAAGGCTAGCAAAGAGATCCTCGAAATACAGATGTAACTCTGTGAGATGAATTAATAGAATACTAAGCAGTTTCTCAGAAAGCTTCTTTAAAGATATCATCTGAGGATATTTCCTTTTTCACCATAGCCCTCTAAGGGCTTCCAAATATGACTTTGCCAATTCCACAAGAACTGTCTTAGCGAAAGGCTTCTTGAGGAGAAAGCTGTAACTCTGTTGAGATGATTTCACAGAACACAAAGAAGTTTCTCAGAAAGCTTCTTTCTCTTTGTTATCGGAGGATATTTACTTTGGCCCTATAGTCTTCAAAGGGATCCGAAATATCTGTTCTCACATTCCACAGAAATAAGGCAAGCAAAGAGAACCACGAAATACAGAAGTAACTCGGTGAGATGAATTAACAGAACACTAAGCAGTTTCTCCGAAAGCTTCTTTCCAGATTTCATCTGAGGATATTTCCTTTTTCACCATAGCCCTCTCTTGGCTTCCAAATATCACTTTGCCAATTCCACAAGAACTGTCTTAGTGAAAGGCTTGTTGAGAGGAAAGGTGTAACTCTGTGAGAAGATTTCACAGAACACAAAGAAGTTTCTCAGAAAGCTTCTTTCTCTTTTTTATCGGAGGATATTTCCTTTGGCCCTATCGTCTTCAAAGGGATGCGAAATATCTGTTCTCAGATTCCACAGAAATAAGACTAGGAAAGAGATCCACGAAATACAGTTGTAACTCTGTGAGATGAATTAACAGAACACTAAGCAGTTTCTCCGAAAGCTTCTTTCCAGATTTCATCTGAGGACATTTCCTTTTTACCATAGCCCTCTATCGGCTTCCAAATATCACTTTGCCAATTCCACAAGAACTGTCTTAGCCAAAGGCTTCTTGAGGGGAAAGGTGTAACTCTGTGAGATGATTTCACAGAACACAAAGAAGTTTCTCAGAAAGCTTCTTTCTCTTTGTTATCGGAGGATATTTCATTTGGCCCTATAGTCTTCAAAGGGATCCGAAATATCTGTTCTCAGATTCCACAGAAATAAGGCTAGCAAAGAGATCCACGAAATACAGATGTAACTCTGTGAGATGAATTAACAGAACACTAAGCAGTTTCTCAGAAACCTTCTTTCCAGATTTCATCGGAGGATATTTCCTTTTTCACCATAGCCCTCTATGGGCTTCCAAATATCACTTTGCCAATTCCACAAGAACTGTCTTAGCGAAAGGCTTCTTGAGGGGAAAGCTGTAACTCTGTGAGATGATTTCACAGAACACAAAGAAGTTTCTCAGAAAGCTTCTTTCTCTTTGTTATCGGACGATATTTCCTTTGGCCCTATGATCTTCAAAGGGATCCGTAATATCTGTACTCAGATTCCACAGAAATAAGGCTAGCAAAGAGATCCTCGAAATACAGATGTAACTCTGTGAGATGAATTAATAGAACACTAAGCAGTTTCTCAGAAACCTTCTTTAAAGACATCATCTGAGGATATTTCCTTTTTCACCCTAGCCCTCTATGGGCTTCCAAATATCACTTTGCCAATTCCACAAGAACTGTCTTAGCGAAAGGCTTCTTGAGGGGAAAGCTGTAACTCTGTGAGATGATTTCACAGAACACAAAGAAGTTTCTCAGAAAGCTTCTTTCTCTTTCTTATCGGAGGATATTTCGTTTGGCCCTATGGTCTTCAAAGGGGTCCGAAATATCTGTTCTCAGATTCCACAGAAATAAGGCTAGCAAAGAGATTCACGAAATACAGATGTAACTCTGTGAGATGAATTAACAGAACACTAAGCAGTTTCTCAGAAAGCTTCTTTCCCGATTTCATCTGAGGATATTTCCTTTTTCACCATAGCCCTCTATGGGCTTCCAAATATCACTTTGCCAATTCCACAAGAACTGTCTTAGCGAAAGGCTTCTTGAGGGGAAAGGTGTAACTCTGTGAGATGATTTCACAGAACACAAAGAAGTTTCTCAGAAAGCTTCTTTCTCTTTGTTATCGGAGGATATTTCATTTGGCCCTATAGTCTTCAAAGGGATCCGAAATATCTGTTCTCAGATTCCACAGAAATAAGGCTAGCAAAGAGATCCACGAAATACAGATGTAACTCTGTGAGATGAATTAACAGAACACTAAGCAGTTTCTCAGAAACCTTCTTTCCAGATTTCTTCGGAGGATATTTCCTTTTTCACCATAGCCCTCTATGGGCTTCCAAATATCACTTTGCCAATTCCACAAGAACTGTCTTAGCGAAAGGCTTCTTGAGGGGAAAGCTGTAACTCTGTGAGATGATTTCACACAACACAAAGAAGTTTCTCAGAAAGCTTCTTTCTCTTTTTTATCGGACGATATTTCCTTTGGCCCTATGGTCTTCAAAGGGATCCGAAATATCTGTACTCAGATTCCACAGAAATAAGGCTAGGAAAGAGATCCTCGAAATACAGATGTAACTCTGTGAGATGAATTAATAGAACACTAAGCAGTTTCTCAGAAAGCTTCTTTAAAGATATCATCTGAGGATATTTCCTTTTTCACAATAGCCCTCTAAGGGCTTCCTAATATCACTTTGCCAATTCCACAAGAACTGTCTTAGCGAAAGGCTTCTTGAGGGGAAAGCTGTAACTCTGTGAGATGATTTCACAGAACACAAAGAAGTTTCTCAGAAAGCTTCTTTCTCTTTGTTATCGGAGGATATTTCCTTTGGCCCTATATTCTTCAAAGGGATCCGAAATATCTGTTCTCAGATTCCACAGAAATAAGGCTAGCAAAGAGATCCACGAAATACAGATGTAACTCTGTGAGATGAATTAACAGAACACTAAGCAGTTTCTCCGAAAGCTTCTTTCCAGATTTCATCTGAGGACATTTCCTTTTTCACCATAGCCCTCTATGGGCTTCCAAATATCACTTTGCCAATTCCACAAGAACTGTCTTAGCGAAAGGCTTCTTGAGGGGAAAGCTGTAACTCTGTGAGATGATTTCACAGAACACAAAGAAGTTTCTCAGAAAGCTTCTTTCTCTTTGTTATCGGAGGATATTTCCTTTGGCCCTATAGTCTTCAAAGGGATCCGAAATATCTGTTCTCAGATTCCACAGAAATAAGGCAAGCAAAGAGATCCACGAAATACAGAAGTCACTCGGTGAGATGAATTAACAGAACACTAAGCAGTTTCTCCGAAAGCTTCTTTCCAGATTTCATCTGAGGATATTTCCTTTTTACCATAGCCCCCTCTTGGCTTCCAAATATCACTTTGCCAATTCCACAAGAACTGTCTTAGCCAAAGGCTTCTTGAGGGGAAAGCTGTGTCTCTGTGAGATGATTTCACAGAACACAAAGAAGTTTCTCAGAAAGCTTCTTTCTCTTTGTTATCGCAGGATATTTCATTTGGCCCTATGGTCTTCAAAGGGATCCGAAATATCTGTTCTCAGATTCCACAGAAATAAGGCTAGCAAAGAGATCCACGAAATACAGATGTAACTCTGTGAGATGAATTAACAGAGCACTAAGCAGTTTCTCAGAAACCTTCTTTCCAGATTTCATCGGAGGATATTTCCTTTTTCACCATAGCCCTCTATGGGCTTCCAAATATCACTTTGCCAATTCCACAAGAACTGTCTTAGCGAAAGGCTTCTTGAGGGGAAAGCTGTAACTCTGTGAGATGATTTCACAGAACACAAAGAAGTTTCTCAGAAAGCTTCTTTCTCTTTGTTATCGGACGATATTTCCTTTGGCCCTATGGTCTTCAAAGGGATCTGAAATATCTGTACTCAGATTCCACAGAAATAAGGCTAGCAAAGAGATCCTCGAAATACAGATGTAACTCAGTGAGATGAATTAATAGAACACTAAGCAGTTTCTCAGAAAGCTTCTTTAAAGATATCATCTGAGGATATTTCCTTTTTCACCATAGCCCTCTAAGGGCTTCCAAATATCACTTTGCCAATTCCACAAGAACTGTCTTAGCGAAAGGATTCTTGAGGGTAAAGCTGTAACTCTGTGAGATGATTTCACAGAACACAAAGAAGTTTCTCAGAAAGCTTCTTTCTGTTTGTTATCGGAGGATATTTCGTTTGGCCCTATGGTCTTCAAAGGGATCCGAAATGTCTGTTCTCAGATTCCAGAGAAATAAGGCTAGCAAAGAGATCCACGAAATACAGATGTAACTCTGTGAGATGAATTATCAGAACACTAAGCAGTTTCTCAGAAAGCTTCTTTCCAGATTTCATCTGAGGATATTTCCTTTTTCACCGTAGCCATCTATGGGCTTCCAAATATCACTTTGACAATTCCACAAGAACTGTCTTAGCGAAAGGCTTCTTGAGGGGAAAGCTGTAACTCTGTGAGATGATTTCACAGAACACAAAGAAGTTTCTCAGAAAGCTTCTTTTTCTTTGTTATCGGACGATATTTCCTTTGGCCCTATGGTCTTCAAAGGGATCCGAAATATCTGTACTCAGATTCCACAGAAATAAGGCTAGCAAAGAGATCCTCGAAATACAGATGTATCTACGTGAGATGAATTAATAGAACTCTAAGCAGTTTCTCAGAAAGCTTCTTTAAAGATATCATCTGAGGATATTTCCTTTTTCACCATAGCCCTCTATGGGCTTCCAAATATCACTTTGCAAATTCCACAAGAACTGTCTTAGCGAAAGGCTTCTTGAGGAGAAAGCTGTAACTCTGTGAGATGATTTCACAGAACACAAAGAAGTTTCTCAGAAAGCTTCTTTCTCTTTTTTATCGGAGGATATTTCCTTTGGCCCTATAGTCTGCAAAGGGATCCGAAATATCTGTTCTCAGATTCCACAGAAATAAGGCTAGCAAGGAGATCCACGAAATACAGATGTAACTCTGTGAGGTGAATTTACAGAACACTAAGCAGTTTCTCAGAAAGCTTCTTTCTAGATTTCATCGGAGGATATTTCCTTTTTCACCATAGTCCTCTATGGGCTTCCAAATATCACTTTGCCAATTCCACAAGAACTGTCTTAGCGAAAGGCTTCTTGAGGAGAAAGCTGTAACTCTGTGAGATGATTTCACAGAACACAAAGAAGTTTCTCAGAAAGCTTCTTTCTCTTTGTTATCGGAGGATATTTCCTTTGGCCCTATAGTCTGCAAAGGGATCCGAAATATCTGTTCTCAGATTCCACAGAAATAAGGCTAGCAAAGAGATCAAAGAAATACAGATGTAACTCTGTGAGATGAATTAACAGAACACTAAGCAGTTTCTCAGAAAGCTTCTTTCCAGATTTCATCTGAGGATATTTCCTTTTTCACCATAGCCCTCTAAGGGCTTCCAAATATCACTTTGCCAATTCCACAAGAACTGTCTTAGCGAAAGGCTTCTTGAGGGGAAAGGTGTAACTATGTGAGATGATTTCACAGAACACAAAGAAGTTTCTCAGAAAGCTTCTTTCTCTTTGTTATCGGAGGATATTTCGTTTGGCCCTATGGTCTTCAAAGGGATCCGAAATATCTGTTCTCAGATTCCAGAGAAAAAAGGCTAGCAAAGAGATACACGAAATACAGATGTAACTCTGTGAGATGAATTAACAGAACACTAAGCAGTTTCTCAGAAACCTTCTTTCCAGATTTCATCTGAGGATATTTCCTTTTTCACCGTAGCTCTCTATGGGCTTCCAAATATCACTTTGCCAATTCCACAAGAATTATCTTAGCGAAAGGCTTCTTGAGGGGAAAGGTGTAACTCTGTGAGATGATTTCACAGAACACAAAGAAGATTCTCAGAAAGCTTCTTTCTCTTTGTTATCGGAGGATATTTCCTTAGGCCCTATAGCCTTCAAGGGATCCGAATTATCTGTTCTCGGATTCAACAGAAATAAGGCTTGCAAAGAGTACCACGAAATATAGATGTAACTCGGTGAGATGAATTAACAGAACACTAAGCAGTTTCTCAGAAATCTTCTTTCCAGATTTCATCTGAGGATATTTCCTTTTTCACCATAGCCCTCTCAGGGCTTCCAAATATCACTTTGCCAATTCCACAAGAACTGTCTTAGCTAAAGGCTTGTTGAGAGGAAAGGTGTAACTCTGTGAGAAGATTTCACAGAACACAAAGAAGTTTCACAGAAAGCTTCTTTCGCTTTTTTATCGGAGGATATTTCCTTTGGCCCTATCGTCTTCAAAGGGATCCGAATTACCTGTTCTCAGAATCCACAGAAATAAGGCTACCAAAGAGATCCACGAAATACAGTTGTAAATCTGTGAGATGAATTAACAGAACACTACGCAGTTTCTCAGAAAGCTTCTTTCCAGATTTCATCTGAGGATATTTCCTTTTTCACCATAGCCCCCTATGGGCTTCCAAATATGACTTTGCCAATTCCACAAGAACTGTCTTAGCGAAAGGCTTCTTGAGGGGAAAGGTGTAACTCTGTGAGATGATTTCACAGAAGACAAAGAAGTTTCTCAGAAAGCTTCTTTCTCTTTGTTATCGGACGATATTTCCTTTGGCCCTATGGTCTTCAAAGGGATCCGAAATATCTGTACTCAGATTCCACAGAAATAAGGCTAGCAAAGAGATCCTCGAAATACAGATGTATCTACGTGAGATGAATTAATAGAACTCTAAGCAGTTTCTCAGAAAGCTTCTTTAAAGATATCATCTGAGGATATTTCCTTTTTCACCATAGCCCTCTATGGGCTTCCAAATATCACTTTGCAAATTCCACAAGAACTGTCTTAGCGAAAGGCTTCTTGAGGAGAAAGCTGTAACTCTGTGAGATGATTTCACAGAACACAAAGAAGGTTCTCAGAAAGCTTCTTTCTCTTTGTTATCGGAGGATGTTTCCTTTGGCCCTATAGTCTGCAAAGGGATCCGAAATATCTGTTCTCAGATTCCACAGAAATAAGGCTAGCAAGGAGATCCACGAAATACAGATGTAACTCTGTGAGGTGAATTTACAGAACACTAAGCAGTTTCTCAGAAAGCTTCTTTCTAGATTTCATCGGAGGATATTTCCTTTTTCACCATAGTCCTCTATGGGTTTCCAAATATCACTTTGCCAATTCCACAAGAACTGTCTTAGCGAAAGGCTTCTTGAGGAGAAAGCTGTAACTCTGTGAGATGATTTCACAGAACACAAAGAAGTTTCTCAGAAAGCTTCTTTCTCTTTGTTATCGGAGGATATTTCCTTAGGCCCTATAGCCTTCAAGGGATCTGAAATATCTGTTCTCGGATTCAACAGAAATAAGGCTTGCAAAGAGATCCACGAAATATAGATGTAACTCGGTGAGATGAATTAACAGAACACTAAGCAGTTTCTCAGAAATCTTCTTTCCAGATTTCATCTGAGGATATTTCCTTTTTCACCATAGCCCTCTCAGGGCTTTCAAATATCACTTTGCCAATTCCACAAGAACTGTCTTAGCTAAAGGCTTGTTGAGAGGAAAGGTGTAACTCTGTGAGAAGATTTCACAGAACACAAAGAAGTTTCTCAGAAAGCTTCTTTCTCTTTGTTTATGGAGGATATTTCCTTTGGCCCTATCGTCTTCAAAGGGATCCGAATTATCTGTTCTCAGAATCCACAGAAATAAGGCTACCAAAGAGATCCAGGAAATACAGTTGTAACTCTGTGAGATGATTTAACAGAACACTAAGCAGTTTCTCAGAAAGCTTCTTTCCCGATTTCATCTGAGGATATTTCCTTTTTCACCATAGCCCTCTATGGGCTTCAAAATATCACTTTGCCAATTCCACAAGAACTGTCTTAGCGAAAGGCTTCTTGAGGGGAAAGGTGTAACTCTGTGAGATGATTTCACAGAACACAAAGAAGTTTCTCAGAAAGCTTCTTTCTCTTTGTTATCGGAGGATATTTCGTTTGGCCCTATGGTCTTCAAAGGGATCCGAAATATCTGTTCTCAGATTCCACAGAAATAAGGCTAGCAAAGGGATCCACGAAATACAGATGTAACTCTGTGAGATGAATTAACAGAACACTAAGCAGTTTCTCAGAAACCTTCTTTCCAGATTTCTTCGGAGGATATTTCCTTTTTCACCATAGCCCTCTATGGGCTTCCAAATATCACTTTGCCAATTCCACAAGAACTGTCTTAGCGAAAGGCTTCTTGAGGGGAAAGCTGTAACTCTGTGAGATGATTTCACAGAACACAAAGAAGTTTCTCAGAAAGCTTCTTTCTCTTTTTTATCGGACGATATTTCCTTTGGCCCTATGGTCTTCAAAGGGATCCGAAAAATCTGTACTCAGATTCCACAGAAATAAGGCTAGCAAAGAGATCCTCGAAATACAGATGTAACTCTGTTAGATGAATTAATAGAACACTAAGCAGTTTCTCAGAAAGCTTCTTTAAAGATATCATCTGAGGATATTTCCTTTTTCACCATAGCCCTCTAAGGGCTTCCTAATATCACTTTGCCAATTCCACAAGAACTGTCTTAGCGAAAGGCTTCTTGAGGGGAAAGGTGTAACTCTGTGAGATGATTTCACAGAACACAAAGAAGTTTCTCAGAAAGCTTCTTTCTCTTTGTTATCGGAGGATATTTCATTTGGCCCTATAGTCTTCAAAGGGATCCGAAATATCTCTTCTCAGATTCCACAGAAATAAGGCTAGCAAAGAGATCCACGAAATACAGATGTAACTCTGTTAGATGAATTAACAGAACACTAAGCAGATTCTCAGAAAGCTTCTTTCCAGATTTCATCTGACGATATTTCCTTTTTCACCATAGCCCTCTAGGGGCTTCCAAATATCACTTTGCCAATTCCACAAGAACTGTCTTAGCTAAAGGCTTCTTGAGGGGAAAGCTGTAAAGCTGTGAGATGATTTCACAGAATACAAAGAAGTTTCTCAGAAACCTTCTTTCCCTTTGTTATCAGAGGATATTTGCTTTGGCCCTATAGTCTTCAAAGGGATCTGAAATATCTGTTCACAGATTCCACAGAAATAAGGCTAGCAAAGAGATCCAGGAAATACAGATGTAACTCTGTGAGATGAATTAACAGAACACTAACCAGTTTCTCAGAAACCTTCTTTCCAGATTTCATCGGAGGATATTTCCTTTTTCACCATAGCCCTCTATGGGCTTCCAAATATCACTTTGCCAATTCCACAAGAACTGTCTTAGCGAAAGGCTTCTTGAGGGGAAAGCTGTAACTCTGTGAGATGATTTCACAGAACACAAAGAAGTTTCTCAGAAAGCTTCTTTCTCTTTGTGATCGGACGATATTTCCTTTGGCCCTATGGTCTTCAAAGGGATCCGAAATATCTGTTCTCAGATTCCACAGAAATAAGGCTAGCAAAGAGATCAGAGAAATACAGATGTACCTCTGTGAGATGAATTAGCAGAACACTAAGCAGTTTCTCAGAAAGCTTCTTTCCAGATTTCATCTGAGGATATTTCCTTTTTCACCATAGCCCTCTATGGGCTTCCAAATATCACTTTGCAAATTCCACAAGAACTGTCTTAGCGAAAGGCTTCTTGAGGGGAAAGCTGTAACTCTGTGAGATGATTTCACAGAACACAAAGAAGTTTCTCAGAAAGCTTCTTTCTCTTTGTTATCGGAGGATGTTTCCTTTGGCCCTATAGTCTGCAAAGGGATCCGAAATATCTGTTCTTAGATTCCACAGAAATAAGGCTAGCAAGGAGATCCACGAAATACAGATGTAACTCTGTGAGGTGAATTTACAGAACACTAAGCAGTTTCTCAGAAAGCTTCTTTCTAGATTTCATCGGAGGATATTTCCTTTTTCACCATAGTCCTCTATGGGCTTCCAAATATCACTTTGCCAATTCCACAAGAACTGTCTTAGCGAAAGGCTTCTTGAGGAGAAAGCTGTAACTCTGTGAGATGATTTCACAGAACACAAAGAAGTTTCTCAGAAAGCTTCTTTCTCTTTGTTATCGGAGGATATTTCCTTTGGCCCTATAGTCTGCAAAGGGATCCGAAATATCTGTTCTCAGATTCCACAGAAATAAGGCTAGCAAAGAGATCAAAGAAATACAGATGTAACTCTGTGAGATGAATTAACAGAACACTAAGCAGTTTCTCAGAAAGCTTCTTTCCAGATTTCATCTGAGGATATTTCCTTTTTCACCATAGCCCTCTCAGGGCTTCCAAATATCACTTTGCCAATTCCACAAGAACTGTCTTAGCTAAAGGCTTGTTGAGAGGAAAGGTGTAACTCTGTGAGAAGATTTCACAGAACACAAAGAAGTTTCTCAGAAAGCTTCTTTCTCTTTGTTAATGGAGGATATTTCCTTTGGCCCTATCGTCTTCAAAGGGATCCGAATTATCTGTTCTCAGAATCCACAGAAATAAGGCTACCAAAGAGATCCACGAAATACAGTTGTAACTCTGTGAGATGATTTAACAGAACACTAAGCAGTTTCTCAGAAAGCTTCTTTCCCGATTTCATCTGAGGATATTTCCTTTTTCACCATAGCCCTCTATGGGCTTCCAAAGATCACTTTGCCAATTCCACAAGAACTGTCTTAGCGAAAGGCTTCTTGAGGGGAAAGGTGTAACTCTGTGAGATGATTTCACAGAACACAAAGAAGTTTCTCAGAAAGCTTCTTTCTCTTTGTTATCGGAGGATATTTCGTTTGGCCCTATGGTCTTCAAAGGGATCCGAAATATCTGTTCTCAGATTCCACAGAAATAAGGCTAGCAAAGGGATCCACGAAATACAGATGTAACTCTGTGAGATGAATTAACAGAACACTAAGCAGTTTCTCAGAAACCTTCTTTCCAGATTTCTTCGGAGGATATTTCCTTTTTCACCATAGCCCTCTATGGGCTTCCAAATATCACTTTGCCAATTCCACAAGAACTGTCTTAGCGAAAGGCTTCTTGAGGGGAAAGCTGTAACTCTGTGAGATGATTTCACAGAACACAAAGAAGTTTCTCAGAAAGCTTCTTTCTCTTTTTTATCGGACGATATTTCCTTTGGCCCTATGGTCTTCAAAGGGATCCGAAAAATCTGTACTCAGATTCCACAGAAATAAGGCTAGCAAAGAGATCCTCGAAATACAGATGTAACTCTGTGAGATGAATTAATAGAACACTAAGCAGTTTCTCAGAAAGCTTCTTTAAAGATATCATCTGAGGATATTTCCTTTTTCACCATAGCCCTCTAAGGGCTTCCTAATATCACTTTGCCAATTCCACAAGAACTGTCTTAGCGAAAGGCTTCTTGAGGAGAAAGCTGTAACTCTGTGAGATGATTTCACAGAACACAAAGAAGTTTCTCAGAAAGCTTCTTTCTCTTTGTTATCGGAGGATATTTCATTTGGCCCTATAGTCTTCAAAGGGATCCGAAATATCTCTTCTCAGATTCCACAGAAATAAGGCTAGCAAAGAGATCCACGAAATACCGATGTAACTCTGTGAGATGAATTAACAGAACACTAAGCAGATTCTCAGAAATCTTCTTTCTAGATTTCAACTGAGGTTATTTCCTTTTTCACCATAGCCCTCTAGGGGCCTCCAAATATCACTTTCCCAATTCCACAAGAACTGTCTTAGCTAAAGGCTTCTTGAGGGGAAAGCTGTAACGCTGTGAGATGATTTCACAGAACACAAAGAAGTTTCTCAGAAAGCTTCTTTCTCTTTGTTATCAGAGGATATTTCCTTTGGCCCTATAATCTTCAATGGGATCTGAAATATCTGTTCTCAGATTCCACAGAAATAAGGCTAGCAAAGAGATCCACGAAATACAGATGTAACTCTGTGAGACGAATTAACAGAACACTAAGCAGTTTCTCAGAAAGCTTCTTTCCAGATTTCATCTGAAGATATTTCGTTTCTCAACATAGCCCTCTATGGGCTTTCAAATATCACTTTGCCAATTCCACAAGAACTGACTTAGCGGAAGGCTTCTTGACGGGAAAGCTGTAACTCTGTGAGATGATTTCACAGAACACAGAGAAGTTTCTCAGAAAGCTTCTTTCTCTTTGTTATCGGAGGATATTTCCTATGGCCCTATCGTCTTCAAAGGGATCCGAAATATCTGTTCTCAGATTCCACAGAAATAAGGCTAGCAAAGAGATCCACGAAATACAGATGTAACTCTGAGAGATGAATTAACAGAACACTAAGCAGATTCTCAGAAGGCTTCTTTCCAGATTTCATCTGAGGATATGTCCTCTTTCACCATAGCCCTCTATGGGCTTCCAAATATCACTTTGCCAATTCCACAAGAAGTGTCTTAGCGAAAGGCTGCTTGAGGGGAAAGCTGAAACTCCGTGAGATGATTTCACAGAACACAATGAAGTTTCTCAGTAAGCTTCTTTCTCTTTGTTATCGGAGGATATTTCCTTTGGCCCTATAGTCTTCAAAGGGATCCGAAATATCTGTTCTTAGATTCCACAGAAATAAGGCTAGCAAAGAGATCCACGAAATACAGATGTAACTCTGTGAGATGAATTAACAGAACACTAAGCAGATTCTCAGAAAGCTTCCTTCCAGATTTTATCTGAGTATATTTCCTTTTTCACCATAGCCCTCTATGGGCTTCCAAATATCACTTTGCCAATTCCACAAGAACTGTCTTAGCGAAAGGCTTCTTGAGGGGAAAGCTGTACCTCTGTGAGATGATTTCACAGAACACAAAGAAGTTTCTCAGAAAGCTTCTTTCTCTTTGTTATCGGAGGATATTTCATTTGGCCCTATAGTCTTCAAAGGGATCCGAAATATCTGTTCTCAGACTCCACAGAAATAAGGCTAGCAAAGAGATCCACGAAATACAGATGTAACTATGTGAGATGAATTAACAGAACACTAAGCAGATTCTCAGAAAGCTTCTTTCCATATTTCATCAGAGGATATTTCCTTTTTCACCATAGCCCGCTATGAGCTTCCAAATATCACTGTGCCAATTCCAGAAGCACTGTCTTACCGAAAGGCTTCTTGAGGGGAAAGCTGAAACTCTGTGAGATGATTTCACAGACACAAAGACGTTTCTCAGAAAGCTTCTTTCTCTTTGTTATCGTAGGATATTTCCCTTGGCCCTATAGTCTTCAAAGGGATCCGAAATATCTGTTCTCAGATTCCACAGAAATAAGGCTAGCAAAGAGATCCACGAAATACAGATGTAACTCTGTGAGATGAATTAACAGAACACTAAGCAGTTTCTCAGAAAGCTTCTTTCCAGATTTCATCTGAGGATATTTCCTTTTTCACCATAGCCCTCTATGGGCTTCCAAATATCACTTTGACAATTCCACAAGAACTGTCTTAGTGAAAGGCTTCTTGAGGGAAAAGCTGTAACTCTGTGAGATGATTTCACAGAACACAAAGAAGTTTCTCAGAAAGCTTCTTTCTCTTTGTTATCGGAGGATATTTCCTTTGGCCCTATAGTCTTCAAAGGGATCCGAAATATCTGTTCTCAGATTCCACAGAAATAAGGCTAGCAAAGAGATCCACGAAATACAGATGTAACTCTGTGAGATGAATTAGCAGAACACTAAGCAGATTCTCAGAAAGCTTCTTTCCAGATTTCATCTGAGGATATTTCCTTTTTCACCATAGCCCTCTATGGGCTTCCAAATATAACTTGCCAATTCCACACGAACTGTGTTTGCGAAAGGTTTCTTGAGGGGAAAGCTGTAACTCTTTGGGATGATTTCACAGAACACAAAGAAGTTTTTCAGAAAGCTTCTTTCTCTTTGTTATCGGAGGATATTCCCTTTGGCCCTATAGTCTTCAAAGGGATCCGAAATATCTGTTCTCAGATACCACAGAAATAAGGCTAGCGAAGAGATCCACGAAATACAGATGTAACTCTGTGAGATGAATTAACAGAACACTAAGCAGATTCTCAGAAAGCTTCTTTCCAGATTTCATCTGAGGATATTTCCTTTTTCACCATAGCCCTCTATGGGCTTCCAAATATCACTTTGCCAATTCCACAAGAACTGTTTAGCGAAAGGCTTCTTGAGGGGAAAGCTGTAACTCTGTGAGATGATTTCACAGAACACAAAGAAGTTTCTCAGAAAGCTTCTTTCTCTTTGTTATCGGAGGATATTTCCTGTGGCCCTATAGTCTTCAAAGGGATCCGAAATATCTGTTCTCAGATTCCACAGAAATAAGGCTAGCAAAGAGATCCACGAAATACTTATGTAACTCTGTGAGATGAATTAACAGAACACTAAGCAGTTTCTCAGAAAGCTTCTTTCCAGATTTCATCTGCGGATATTTCCTTTTTCACCATAGCCCACTATGGGCTTCCAAATATCACTTTGCCAATTCCACAAGAACTGTCTTAGCGAAAGGCTTCCTGAGGGGAAAGCTGTAGCTCTGTGAGATGATTTCACAGAACACAAAGAAGTTTCTCACAAAGCTTCTTTCTCTTTGTTATCGGAGGATATTTCATTTGGCCCTATAGTCTTCAAAGGGATCCGAAATATCTCTTCTCAGATTTCACAGAAATAAGGCTAGCAAAGTGATCCACGAAATACAGATGTAACTCTGTGAGATGAATTAACAGAACACTAAGCTGATTCTCAGAAAGCTTCTTTCCAGAATCCATCTGAGGATATTTCCGTTTTCAACATAGCCCTCTAGGGGCTTCCCAATATCACTTTCCCAATTCCCCAAGAACTATCGTAGCGAAAGGCTTCTTGAGGGGAAAACTGTAACTCTGTGAGATGATTTCACAGAACACAAAGAAGTTTCTCAGAAAGCTTCTTTCTCTTTGTTATCGGAGGATATTTCCTTTGGCCCTATGGTCTTCAAAGCGATCCGAAATATCTGTTTTCAGATTCCACAGAAATAAGGCTAGCAAAGAGATCCTCGAAATACAGATGTAACTCTGTGAGATGAATTAACAGAACACTAAGCAGTTTCTCAGAAAGCTTCTTTCCAGATTTCATCGGAGGATATTTCCTTTTTTACCATAGCGCTCTATGGGCTTCCAAATATCACTTTGCCAATTCCACAAGAACTGTCTTAGCGAAAGGCTTCTTGAGGGGAAATCTGAAACTCTGTGAGATGATTTCACAGAACACAAAGAAGTTTCTCAGTAAGCTTCTTTCTCTTTGTTATCGCAGGATATTTCCTTTAGCCCTATAGTCTTCAAAGGGATCCGAAATATCTCTTCTCAGATTCCACAGAAATGAGGCTAGCAAAGAGATCCACGAAATACCGATGTAACTCTGTGAGATGAATTAACAGAACACTAAGCAGATTCTCAGAAAGCTTCTTTCTAGATTTCATCTGAGGATATTTCCTTTTTCACCATAGCCCTCTAGGGGCTTCCAAATATCACTTTCCCAATTCCACAAGAACTGTCTTAGCGAAAGGCTTCTGTAGGGGAAAGGTGAAACTCTGTGAGATGATTTCACAGACACAAAGACGTTTCTCAGAAAGCTTCTTTCTCTTTGTTATCGGAGGATATGCCCTTTGGCCCTATAGTCTTCAAAGGGATCCGAAATATCTGTTCTCAGATTCCACAGAAATAAGGCTAGCAAAGAGATCCACGAAATACAGATGTAACTGAGTGAGAGGAATTAACAGAACACTAAGCAGTTTCTCAGAAAGCTTCTTTCCAGATTTCATCTGAGGATATTTCCTTTTTCACCATAGCCCTATATGGGCTTCGAAATATCACTTTGCCAATTCCACAAGAACTGTCTTAGCGAAAGGCTTCTTGAGGGAAAAGCTGTAACTCTGTGAGATGATTTCACAGAACACAAAGAAGTTTCTCAGAAAGCTTCTTTCTCTTTGTTATCGGAGGATATTTCCTTTGGCCCTATAGTCTTCAAAGGGATCCGAAATATCTGTTCTCAGATTCCACAGAAATAAGGCTAGCAAAGAGATCCACGAAATACAGATGTAACTCTGTGAGATGAATTAACAGAACACTAAGCAGATTCTCAGAAAGCTTCTTTCCAGATTTCATCTGAGGATATTTCCTTTTTCAGCATAGCCCTCTATGGGCTTCCAAATATCACTTGCCAATTCCACAAGAACTGTGTTAGCGAAAGGTTTCTTGAGGGGAAAGCTGTAACTCTTTGAGATGATTTCACAGAACACAAAGAAGTTTTTCAGAAACCTTCTTTCTCTTTGTTATCGGAGGATATTCCCTTTGGCCCTATAGTCTTCAAAGGGATCCGAAATATCTGTTCTCAGATACCACAGAAATAAGGCTAGCGAAGAGATCCAGGAAATACAGATGTAACTCTGTGAGATGAATTAACAGAACACTAAGCAGATTCTCAGAAAGCTTCTTTCCAGATATCATCTGAGGATATTTCCTTTTTCACCATAGCCCTCTAGGGGCTTCCAAATATCACTTTGCCAATTCCACAAGAACTGTCTTAGCGAAAGGCTTCTTGAGGGGAAAGCTGTAACTCTGTGAGATGATTTCAGAGAACACAAAGAAGTTTCTCAGAAAGCTTCTTTCTCTTTGTTTTCGGAGGATATTTCCTGTGGCCCTATAGTCTTCAAAGGGATCCGAAATATCTGTTCTCAGATTCCACAGAAATAAGGCTAGCAAAGAGATTCACGAAATACTTATGTAACTCTGTGAGATGAATTAACAGAACACTAAGCAGTTACTCAGAAAGCTTCTTTCCAGATTTCATCTGCGGATATTTCCTTTTTCACCATAGCCCTCTATGGCTTCCAAATATCACTTTGCCAATTCCACAAGAACTGTCTTAGCGAAAAGCTTCTTGAGGGGAGAGCTGTAACTCTGTGAGATGATTTCACAGAACACAAAGAAGTTTCTCACAAAGCTTCTTTCTCTTTGTTATCGGAGGATATTTCATTTGGCCCTATAGTCTTCAAAGGGATCCGAAATATCTCTTCTCAGATTTCACAGAAATAAGGCTAGCAAAGTGATCCACGAAATACAGATGTAACTCTGTGAGATGAATTAACAGAACACTAAGCAGATTCTCAGAAAGCTTCTTTCCAGATTCCATCTGAGGATATTTCCTTTTTCAACATAGCCATCTAGGGGCTTCCAAGTATCACTTTGCCAATTCCACAAGAACTGTCTTAGCTAAAGGCTTCTAGAGGGGAAGGCTGTAACGCTGTGAGATGATTTCACAGAACACAACGAAGTTTCTCAGAAAGCTTCTTTCTCTTTGTTATCAGAGGATATTTCCTTTGGCCCTATAGTCTTCAAAGGGATCCGAAATATCTGTTCTCAGATTCCACAGAAATAAGGCTAGCAAAGAGATCCACGAAATACAGATGTAACTCTGTGAGGTGAATTAGCAGAACACTAAGCAGTTTCTCAGGAAGCTTCTTTCCAGATTTCATCTGAGGATATTTCCTTTTTCACCATAGACCTCTATGGGCTTCCAAATATCACTTTGCCAATTCCACCAGAACTGTCTTAGCGAAAGGCTTCTTGAGGGGAAAGCTGTAACTCTGTGAGATGATTTCACAGAACACAAAGAAGTTTCTCAGAAAGCTTCTTTCTGTTTGTTATCGGAGGATATTTCGTTTGGCCCTATGGTCTTCAAAGGGATCCGAAATATCTGTTCTCACATTCTACAGAAATAAGGCTAGCAAAGAGATCCACGAAATACAGATGTAACTCTGTGAGATGAATTAAGAGAACACTAAGCAGTTTCTCAGAAAGCTTCTTTCCAGATTTCATCTGAGGATATTTCCTTTTTCACCATAGCCCTCTATGGGCTTCCAAATATCACTTTGACAATTCCACAAGAACTGTCTTAGCGAAAGGCTTCTTGAGGGGAAAGCTGTAACTCTGTGAGATGATTTCACAGAACACAAAGAAGTTTCTCAGAAAGCTTCTTTCTCTTTGTTATCGGAGTATATTTCATTTGGCCCTATGGTCTTCAAAGGGATCCGAAATATCTGTTCTCAGATGCCACAGAAATAAGGCTAGCAAAGAGATCAAAGAAATACAGATGTAACTCTGTGAGATGAATTAACAGAACACTAAGCAGTTTCTCAGAAAGCTTCTTTCCAGATTTCATCTGAGGATATTTCCTTTTTCACCATAGCCCTCTAGGGGTTCCAAATATCACTTTGCCAATTCCACAAAAACTTTCTTAGCGAAAGGCTTCTTGAGGGGAAAGGTGTAACTCTGTGAGATGATTTCACAGAACACAAAGAAGTTTCTCAGAAAGCTTCTTTCTCTTTGTTATCGGAGGATATTTCCTTTGGCCCTATAGCCTTCAAGGTTTCCGAAATATCTGTTCTCGGATTCAACAGAAATAAGGCTAGCAAGGAGATCCACGAAATACAGATGTAACTCGGTGAGATGAACTAACAGAACACTAAGCAGTTTCTCAGAAATCTTCTTCCCAGATTTCATCTGAGGATATTTCCTTTTTCACCATAGCCCTCTTGGGCTTCCAAATATCTATTTGCCAATTCCACAAGAACTGTCTTAGCGAAAGGCTTCTTGAGGGGAAAGCTGTAACTCTGTGAGATGATTTCACAGAACACAAAGAAGTTTCTCAGAAAGCTTCTTTCTCTTTGTTATCGGAGGATATTTCCTTTGGCCCTATGGTCTTCAAAGGGATCCGAAATATCTGTTCTCAGATTCCACAGAAATAAGGATAGCAAAGAGATCCAGAAATACAGATGTAACACTGTGAGATGAATTAACAGAACACTAAGCAGTTTCTCAGAAACCTTCTTTCCAGATTTCATCGGAGGATATTTAATTTTTCACCATAGCCCTCTATGGGCTTCCAAATATCACTTTGCCAATTCCACAAGAACTGTCTTAGCGAAAGACTTCTTGAGGGGAAAGCTGTAACTCTGTGAGATGATTTCCCAGAACACAAAGAATTTTCTCAGAAAGCTTCTTTCTCTTTGTGATCGGACGATATTTCCTTTGGCCCTATGGTCTTCAGAGGGATCCGAAATATCTGTTCTCAGATTCCACAGAAATAAGGCTAGCGAAGAGATCCACGAAATACAGATGTAACTCTGTGAGATGAATTAACAGAACACTAAACAGATTCTCAGAAAGCTTCTTTCCAGATTTCATCTGAGGATATTTCCTTTTTCACCATAGCTCTCTATGGGCTTCCAAATATCACTTTGCCAATTCCACAAGAACTGTCTTAGCGAAAGGCTTCTTGAGGGTAAAGCTGTAACTCTGTGAGATGATTTCACAGAACACAAAGAAGTTTCTCAGAAAGCTTCTTTCTCTTTGTTATCGGAGGATATTTCGTTTGGCCCTATGGTCTTCAAAGGGATCCGAAATATCTGTTCTCAGATTCCACAGAAATAAGGCTAGCATAGAGATCCACGAAATACAGATGTAACTCTGTGAGATGAATTAACAGAACACTAAGCAGTTTCTCAGAAAGCTTCTTTCCAGATTTCATCTGAAGATATTTCCTTTCTCAACATAGCCCTCTATGAGCTTCCAAATATCACTTTGACAATTCCACAAGAACTGTCTTAGCGAAAGGCTTCTTGAGGGGAAAGCTGTAACTCTGTGAGATGATTTCACGGAACACAAAGAAGTTTCTCAGAAAGCTTCTTTCTGTTTGTTATCGGAGGATATTTCCTTTGGCCCTATGGTCTTCAAAGCGATCCGAAATATCTGTTTTCAGATTCCACAGAAATAAGGCTAGCAAAGAGATCCTCGAAATACAGATGTAACTCTGTGAGATGAATTAACAGAACACTAAGCAGTTTCTCAGAAAGCTTCTTTCCAGATTTCATCGGAGGATATTTCCTTTTTCACCGTAGCCCTCTAGGGGCTTCCAAATATCACTTTGCCAATTCCACAAGAACTGTCTTAGCGAAAGGCTTCTTGAGGGGAAAGCTGTAACGCTCTGAGATGATTTCACAGAACACAACGAAGTTTCTCAGAAAGCTTCTTTCTCTTTGTTATCAGAGGATATTTCCTTTGGCCCTATAGTCTTCAAAGGGATCTGAAATATCTGTTCTCAGATTCCACAGAAATAAGGCTAGCAAAGAGATCCACGAAATACAGATGTAACTCTGTGAGATGAATTAGCACAACACTAAGCAGTTTCTCAGGAGGCTTCTTTCCAGATTTCATCTGAGGATATTTCCTTTTTCACCGTAGCCCTCTATGGGCTTCCAAATATCACTTTGCCAATTCCACAAGAAGTGTCTTAGCGAAAGGCTGCTTGAGGGGAAAGC
Source organism: Macaca mulatta (assembly GCF_049350105.2). Taxonomy (NCBI): domain Eukaryota; kingdom Metazoa; phylum Chordata; class Mammalia; order Primates; family Cercopithecidae; genus Macaca; species Macaca mulatta. Next base: position 34,755,940 of record NC_133420.1, read on the forward strand.
TGTAACTCTGTGAGATGATTTCACAGAACACAAAGAAGTTTCTCAGAAAGCTTCTTTCTGTTTGTTATCGGAGGATATTTCGTTTGGCCCTATGGTCTTCAAAGGGATCCGAAATATGTGTTCTCAGATTCCACAGAAATAAGGCTAGCAAAGAGATCCACGAAATACAGATGTAACTCTGTGAGATGAATTAACAGAACACTAAGCAGTTTCTCAGAAAGCTTCTTTCCAGATTTCATCTGAGGATATTTCCTTTTTCACCATAGCCCTCTATGGGCTTCCAAATATCACTTTGACAATTCCACAATAACTGTCTTAGCGAAAGGCTTCTTGAGGGGAAAGCTGTAACTCTGTGAGATGATTTCACAGAACACAAAGAAGTTTCTCAGAAAGCTTCTTTCTCTTTGTTATCGGACGATATTTCCTTTGGCCCTATGGTCTTCAAAGGGATCCGAAATGTCTGTACTCAGATTCCACAGAAATAAGGCTAGCAAAGAGATCCTCGAAATACAGATGTATCAATGTGAGATGAATTAATAGAACACTAAGCAGTTTCTCAGATAGCTTCTTTAAAGATATCATCTGAGGATATTTCCTTTTTCACCATAGCCCTCTATGGGCTTCCAAATATCACTTTGCCAATTCCACAAGAACTGTCTTAGCGAAAGGCTTCTTGAGGAGAAAGCTGTAACTCTGTGAGATGATTTCACAGAACACAAAGAAGTTTCTCAGAAAGCTTCTTTCTCTTTGTTATCTGAGGATATTTCCTTTGGCCCTATAGTCTGCAAAGGGATCCGAAATATCTGTTCTCAGATTCCACAGAAATAAGGATATCAAAGTGATCCACGAAATACAGATGTAACTCTGTGAGATGAATTTACAGAACACTAAGCAGTTTGTCAGAAAGCTTCTTTCCAGAATTCATCGGAGGATATTTCCTTTTTCTCCATAGTCCTCTATGGGCTTCCAAATATCACTTTGCCAATTCCACAAGAACTGTCTTAGCGAAAGGCTTCTTTAGGGGAAAGCTGTAACTCTGTGAGATGATTTCACAGAACACAAAGAAGTTTCTCAGAAAGCTTCTTTCTCTTTGTTATCGGAGTATATTTCATTTGGCCCTATGGTCTTCAAAGGGATCCGAAATATCTGTTCTCAGATTCCACAGAAATAAGGCTAGCAAAGAGATCCACGAAATACAGATGTAACTCTGTGAGATGAATTAACAGAACACTAAGCAGTTTCTCAGAAAGCTTCATTCCAGATTTCACCTGAGGATATTCCCTTTTTCACCATAGCCCTCTCAGGGCTTCCAAATATCACTTTGCCAATTCCACAAGAACTGTCTTAGCGAAAGGCTTCTTGAGGGGAAAGCTGTAACTCTGTGAGATGATTTCACAGAACACAAAGAAGTTTCTCAGAAAGCTTCTTTCTCTTTGTTATCGGAGGATATTTCGTTTGGCCCTATGGTCTTCAAAGGGATCCGAAATATCTGTTCTCAGATTCCACAGAAATAAGGCTAGCATAGAGATCCACGAAATACAGATGTAACTCTGTGAGATGAATTAACAGAACACTAAGCAGTTTCTCAGAAAGCTTCTTTCCAGATTTCACCTGAAGATATTTCCTTTCTCAACATAGCCCTCTATGAGCTTCCAAATATCACTTTGACAATTCCACAAGAACTGTCTTAGCGAAAGGCTTCTTGAGGGGAAAGCTGTAACTCTGTGAGATGATTTCACGGAACACAAAGAAGTTTCTCAGAAAGCTTCTTTCTGTTTGTTATCGGAGGATATTTCCTTTGGCCCTATGGTCTTCAAAGCGATCCGAAATATCTGTTTTCAGATTCCACAGAAATAAGGCTAGCAAAGAGATCCTCGAAATACAGATGTAACTCTGTGAGATGAATTAACAGAACACTAAGCAGTTTCTCAGAAAGCTTCTTTCCAGATTTCATCGGAGGATATTTCCTTTTTCACTGTAGCCCTCTATGGGCTTCCAAATATCACTTTGCCAATTCCACAAGAACTGTCTTAGCGAAAGGCTTCTTGAGGGGAAAGCTGTAACGCTCTGAGATGATTTCACAGAACACAACGAAGTTTCTCAGAAAGCTTCTTTCTCTTTGTTATCAGAGGATATTTCCTTTGGCCCTATAGTCTTCAAAGGGATCTGAAATATCTGTTCTCAGATTCCACAGAAATAAGGCTAGCAAAGAGATCCACGAAATACAGATGTAACTCTGTGAGATGAATTAGCACAACACTAAGCAGTTTCTCAGGAGGCTTCTTTCCAGATTTCATCTGAGGATATTTCCTTTTTCACCGTAGCCCTCTATGGGCTTCCAAATATCACTTTGCCAATTCCACAAGAAGTGTCTTAGCGAAAGGCTGCTTGAGAGGAAAGCTGTAACTCTGTGAGATGATTTCACAGAACACAAAGAAGTTTCTCAGAAAGCTTCTTTCTGTTTGTTATCGGAGGATATTTCGTTTGGCCCTATGGTCTTCAAAGGGATCCGAAATATGTGTTCTCAGATTCCACAGAAATAAGGCTAGCAAAGAGATCCACGAAATACAGATGTAACTCTGTGAGATGAATTAACAGAACACTAAGCAGTTTCTCAGAAAGCTTCTTTCCAGATTTCATCTGAGGATATTTCCTTTTTCACCATAGCCCTCTATGGGCTTCCAAATATCACTTTGACAATTCCACAATAACTGTCTTAGCGAAAGGCTTCTTGAGGGGAAAGCTGTAACTCTGTGAGATGATTTCACAGAACACAAAGAAGTTTCTCAGAAAGCTTCTTTCTCTTTGTTATCGGACGATATTTCCTTTGGCCCTATGGTCTTCAAAGGGATCCGAAATATCTGTACTCAGATTCCACAGAAATAAGGCTAGCAAAGAGATCCTCGAAATACAGATGTATCAATGTGAGATGAATTAATAGAACACTAAGCAGTTTCTCAGATAGCTTCTTTAAAGATATCATCTGAGGATATTTCCTTTTTCACCATAGCCCTCTATGGGCTTCCAAATATCACTTTGCCAATTCCACAAGAACTGTCTTAGCGAAAGGCTTCTTGAGGAGAAAGCTGTAACTCTGTGAGATGATTTCACAGAACACAAAGAAGTTCCTCAGAAAGCTTCTTTCTCTTTGTTATCTGAGGATATTTCCTTTGGCCCTATAGTCTGCAAAGGGATCCGAAATATCTGTTCTCAGATTCCACAGAAATAAGGATATCAAAGTGATCCACGAAATACAGATGTAACTCTGTGAGATGAATTTACAGAACACTAAGCAGTGTGTCAGAAAGCTTCTTTCCAGAATTCATCGGAGGATATTTCCTTTTTCTCCATAGTCCTCTATGGGCTTCCAAATATCACTTTGCCAATTCCACAAGAACTGTCTTAGCGAAAGGCTTCTTTAGGGGAAAGCTGTAACTCTGTGAGATGATTTCACAGAACACAAAGAAGTTTCTCAGAAAGCTTCTTTCTCTTTGTTATCGGAGTATATTTCATTTGGCCCTATGGTCTTCAAAGGGATCCGAAATATCTGTTCTCAGATTCCACAGAAATAAGGCTAGCAAAGAGATCCACGAAATACAGATGTAACTCTGTGAGATGAATTAACAGAACACTAAGCAGTTTCTCAGAAAGCTTCATTCCAGATTTCACCTGAGGATATTCCCTTTTTCACCATAGCCCTCTCAGGGCTTCCAAATATCACTTTGCCAATTCCACAAGAACTGTCTTAGCTAAAGGCTTGTTGAGAGGAAAGGTGTAACTCTGTGAGAAGATTTCACAGAACACAAAGAAGTTTCTCAGAAAGCTTCTTTCTCTTTGTTAATGGAGGATATTTCCTTAGGCCCTATGGTCTTCAAAGGGATCCGAATTACCTGTTCTCAGAATCCACAGAAATAAGGCTAGCAAAGAGATCCACGAAATACAGATGTAACTCTGTGAGATGAATTAACAGAACACTAAGCAGTTTCTCAGAAACCTTCTTTCCAGATTTCATCGGAGGATATTTCCTTTTTCACCATAGCCCTCTATGGGCTTCCAAATATCACTTTGCCAATTCCACAAGAACTGTCTTAGCGAAAGGCTTCTTGAGGAGAAAGCTGTAACTCTGTGAGATTATTTCACAGAACACAAAGAAGTTTCTCAGAAAGCTTCTTTCTCTTTGTTATCGGAGTATATTTCCTTTGGCCCTATGGTCTTCAAAGGGATCCGAAATATCTGTTCTCAGATGCCACAGAAATAAGGCTAGCAAAGAGATCAAAGAAATACAGATGTAACTCTGTGAGATGAATTAACAGAACACTAAGCAGTTTCTCAGAAAGCTTCTTTCCAGATTTCATCTGAGGATATTTCCTTTTTCACCATAGCCCTCTAAGGGCTTCCAAATATCACTTTGCCAATTCCACAAGAACTGTCTTAGCGAAAGGCTTGTTGAGGGGAAAGGTGTAACTCTGTGAGATGATTTCACAGAACACAAAGAAGTTTCTCAGAAATCTTCTTTCTCTTTGTTATCGAAGGATATTTCGTTTGGCCCTATGGTCTTCAAAGGGATCCGAAATATCTGTTCTCAGATTCCACAGAAATAAGGCTAGCAAAGAGATCCACGAAATACAGATGTAACTCTGTGAGATGAATTAACAGAACACGAAGCAGTTTCTCAGAAACCTTCTTTCTAGATTTCATCGGAGGATATTTCCTTTTTCACCATAGCCCTCTATGGGATTCCAAATATCACTTTGCCAATTCCACAAGAAGTGTCTTAGCTAAAGGCTTCTTGAGGGGAAAGCTGTAACGCTGTGCGATGATTTCACAGATCACAAAGAAGCTTCTCAGAAAGCTTCTTTCTCTTTATTATCAGAGGATATTTCCTTTGGCCCTATAGTCTTCAAAGGGATCTGAAATATCTGTTCTCAGATTCCACAGAAATAAGGCTACCAAAGAGATCCACGAAATACAGATGTAACTCCGTGAGATGAATTAACAGAACACTAAGCAGTTTCTCAGAAAGCTTCTTTAAAGACATCATCTGAGGATATTTCCTTTTTCACCATAGCCCTCTATGGGCTTCCAAATATCACGTCGCCAATTCCACAAGAACTGTCTTAGCGAAAGGCTTCTTGAGGGGAAAGCTGTAACTCTGTGAGATGATTTCACAGAACACAAAGAAGTTTCTCAGAAAGCTTCTTTCTCTTTGTTATCGGAGGATATTTCGTTTGGCCCTATGGTCTTCAAAGGGATCCGAAATATCTGTTCTCAGATTCGACAGAAATAAGGCTAGCAAAGAGATCCACGAAATACAGATGTAACTCTGTGAGATGAATTAACAGAACACTAAGCAGTTTCTCAGAAAGCTTCTTTCCAGATTTCATCTGAGGATATTTCCTTTTTCACCATAGCCCTCTATGGGCTTCCAAATATCACTTTGCCAATTCCACAAGAACTGTCTTAGCGAAAGGCTTGTTGAGGGGAAAGGTGTAACTCTGTGAGATGATTTCACAGAACACAAAGAAGTTTCTCAGAAATCTTCTTTCTCTTTGTTATCGAAGGATATTTCGTTTGGCCCTATGGTCTTCAAAGGGATCCGAAATATCTGTTCTCAGATTCCACAGAAATAAGGCTAGCAAAGAGATCCACGAAATACAGATGTAACTCTGTGAGATGAATTAACAGAACACGAAGCAGTTTCTCAGAAACCTTCTTTCTAGATTTCATCGGAGGATATTTCCTTTTTCACCATAGCCCTCTATGGGATTCCAAATATCACTTTGCCAATTCCACAAGAACTGTCTTAGCTAAAGGCTTGTTGAGAGGAAAGGTGTAACTCTGTGAGAGGATTTCACAGAACACAAAGAAGTTTCTCAGAAAGCTTCTTTCTCTTTGTTAATGGAGGATATTTCCTTTGGCCCTATCGTCTTCAAAGGGATCCGAATTATCTGTTCTCAGAATCCACAGAAATAAGGCTACCAAAGAGATACACGAAATACAGTTGTAACTCTGTGAGATGAATTAACAGAACACTAAGCAGTTTCTCAGAAAGCTTCTTTCCAGATTTCATCTGAGGATATTTCCTTTTTCACCATAGCCCTCTAGGGGCTTCCAAATATCACTTTGCCAATTCCACAAGAAGTGTCTTAGCTAAAGGCTTCTTGAGGGGAAAGCTGTAACGCTGTGCGATGATTTCACAGATCACAAAGAAGCTTCTCAGAAAGCTTCTTTCTCTTTATTATCAGAGGATATTTCCTTTGGCCCTATAGTCTTCAAAGGGATCTGAAATATCTGTTCTCAGATTCCACAGAAATAAGGCTAGCAAAGAGATCCACGAAATACAGATGTAACTCCGTGAGATGAATTAACAGAACACTAAGCAGTTTCTCAGAAAGCTTCTTTAAAGACATCATCTGAGGATATTTCCTTTTTCACCATAGCCCTCTATGGGCTTCCAAATATCACGTCGCCAATTCCACAAGAACTGTCTTAGCGAAAGGCTTCTTGAGGGGAAAGCTGTAACTCTGTGAGATGATTTCACAGAACACAAAGAAGTTTCTCAGAAAGCTTCTTTCTCTTTGTTATCGGATTATATTTACTTTGGACCTATAGTCTGCAAAGGGATCCGAAATATCTGTTCTCAGATTCCACAGATATAAGGCTAGCAAAGAGATCAAAGAAATACAGATGTAACTCTGTGAGATGAATTAACAGAACACTGAGCAGATTCTCAGAAAGCTTCTTTCCAGATTTCGTCGGAGGATATTTCCTTTTTCACCATAGTCCTCTATGGGCTTCCAAATATCACTTTGCCAATTCCACAAGAACTGTCTCAGCGAAAGGCTTCTTGAGGAGAAAGCTGTAACTCTGTGAGATGATTTCACAGAACACAAAGAAGTTTCTCAGAAAGCTTCTTTCTCTTTGTTATCGGAGGATATTTCCTTTGGCCCTATGGTCTTCAAAGGGATCCGAAATATCTGTTCTCAGATTCCACAGAAATAAGGCTAGCAAAGAGATCCACGAAATACAGATGTAACTCTGTGAGATGAATTTACAGAACACTAAGCAGTTTCCCAGAAAGCTTCTTTCCAGATTTCATCGGAGGATATTTCCTTTTTCACCATAGTCCTCTATGGGCTTCCAAATATCACTTTGCCAATTCCACAAGAACTGTCTTAGCGAAAGGCTTCTTTAGGGGAAAGCTGTAACTCTGTGAAATGATTTCACAGAACACAAAGAAGTTTCTCAGAAAGCTTCTTTCTCTTTGTTATCGGAGTATATTTCATTTGGCCCTATGGTCTTCAAAGGGATCCGAAATATCTGTTCTCAGATGCCACAGAAATAAGGCTAGCAAAGAGATCAAAGAAATACAGATGTAACTCTGTGAGATGAATTAACAGAACACTAAGCAGTTTCTCAGAAAGCTTCTTTCCAGATTTCATCTGAGGATATTTCCTTTTTCACCATAGCCCTCTAGGGGTTCCAAATATCACTTTGCCAATTCCACAAAAACTTTCTTAGCGAAAGGCTTCTTGAGGGGAAAGGTGTAACTCTGTGAGATGATTTCACAGAACACAAAGAAGTTTCTCAGAAAGCTTCTTTCTCTTTGTTATCGGAGGATATTTCCTTTGGCCCTATAGCCTTCAAGGGATCCGAAATATCTGTTCTCGGATTCAACAGAAATAAGGCTAGCAAAGAGATCCACGAAATACAGATGTAACTCGGTGAGATGAACTAACAGAACACTAAGCAGTTTCTCAGAAATCTTCTTTCCAGATTTCATCTGAGGATATTTCCTTTTTCACCATAGCCCTCTTGGGCTTCCAAATATCTATTTGCCAATTGCACAAGAACTGTCTTAGCGAAAGGCTTCTTGAGGGGAAAGCTGTAACTCTGTGAGATGATTTCACAGAACACAAAGAAGTTTCTCAGAAAGCTTCTTTCTCTTTGTTATCGGAGGATATTTCCTTTGGCCCTATGGTCTTCAAAGGGATCCGAAATATCTGTTCTCAGATTCCACAGAAATAAGGATAGCAAAGAGATCCAGAAATACAGATGTAACTCTGTGAGATGAATTAACAGAACACTAAGCAGTTTCTCAGAAACCTTCTTTCCAGATTTCATCGGAGGATATTTAATTTTTCAACATAGCCCTCTATGGGCTTCCAAATATCACTTTGCCAATTCCACAAGAACTGTCTTAGCGAAAGACTTCTTGAGGGGAAAGCTGTAACTCTGTGAGATGATTTCACAGAACACAAAGAATTTTCTCAGAAAGCTTCTTTCTCTTTGTGATCGGACGATATTTCCTTTGGCCCTATGGTCTTCAAAGGGATCCGAAATATCTGTTCTCAGATTCCACAGAAATAAGGCTAGCGAAGAGATCCACGAAATACAGATGTAACTCTGTGAGATGAATTAACAGAACACTAAACAGATTCTCAGAAAGCTTCTTTCCAGATTTCATCTGAAGATATTTCCTTTCTCAACATAGCCCTCTATGAGCTTCCAAATATCACTTTGCCAATTCCACAAGAACTGTCTTAGCGAAAGGCTTCTTGAGGGGAAAGCTGTAACTCTGTGAGATGATTTCACGGAACACAAAGAAGTTTCTCAGAAAGCTTCTTTCTGTTTGTTATCGGAGGATATTTCCTTTGGCCCTATGGTCTTCAAAGCGATCCGAAATATCTGTTTTCAGATTCCACAGAAATAAGGCTAGCAAAGAGATCCTCGAAATACAGATGTAACTCTGTGAGATGAATTAACAGAACACTAAGCAGTTTCTCAGAAAGCTTCTTTCCAGATTTCATCGGAGGATATTTCCTTTTTCACCATAGCCCTCTAGGGGTTCCACATATCACTTTCCCAATTCCACAAGAACTGTATTAGCTAAAGGCTTCTTGAGGGGAAAGCTGTAACGCTGTGAGATGATTTCACAGAACACAAAGAAGTTTCTCAGAAAGCTTCTTTCTCTTTGTTATCAGAGGATATTTCCTTTGACCCTATCGTCTTCAAAGGGATCCGAAATATCTGTTCTCAGATTCCACAGAAATAAGGCTAGCAAAGAGATCCACGAAATACAGATGAAACTCTGTGAGATGAATTAACAGAACACTAAGCAGTTTCTCAGAAAGCTTCTTTCCAGATTTCATCTGAGGATATTTCCTTTTTCACCGTAGCCCTCTATGGGCTTCCAAATATCACTTTGCCAATTCCACAAGAACTGTCTTAGCGAAAGGCTTCTTGAGGGGAAAGCTGTAACTCTGTGAGATGATTTCACAGAACACAAAGAAGTTTTTCAGAAAGCTTGTTTCTCTTTGTTATCAGAGGATATTTCCTTTGGCCCTATAGTCTTCAAAGGGATCCGAAATATCTGTCCTCAGACTCCACAGAAATAAGGCTAGCAAAGAGATCCACGAAATACAGATGTAACTCTGTGAGATGAATTAACAGAACACTAAGCAGATTCTCAGAAAGCTTCTTTCCAGATTTCATCAGAGGATATTTCCTTTTTCACCATAGCCCGCTATGGGCTTCCAAATATCACTTTGCCAATTCCACAAGAACTTTCTTAGCGAAAGGCTTCTTGAGGGGAAAGCTGAAACTCTGTGAGATGATTTCACAGACACAAAGCCGTTTCTCAGAAAACTTCTTTCTCTTTGTTTTCGGAGGATATGCCCTTTGGCCCTATAGTCTTCAAAGGGATCCCAAATATCTGTTCTCAGATTCCACAGAAATAAGGCTAGCAAAGAGATCCACGAAATACAGATGTAACTCAGTGAGATGAATTAACAGAACACTAAGCAGTTTTTCAGAAAGCTTCTTCACAGATTTCATCTGCGGATATTTCCTTTTTCACCATAGCCCTCTATGGGCTTCCAAATATCACTTGCCAATTCCACAAGAACTGTGTTAGCAAAAGGTTTCTTGAGGGGAAAGCTGTAACTCTTTGAGATGATTTCACAGAACACAAAGAAGTTTTTCAGAAAGCTTCTTTCTCTTTGTTATCGGAGGATATTCCCTTTGGCCTTATAGTCTTCAAAGGGATCCGAAATATCTGTTCTCAGATACCACAGAAATAAGGCTAGCGAAGAGATCCACGAAATACAGATGTAACTCTGTGAGATGAATTAAAAGAACACTAAGCAGATTCTCAGAAAGCTTCTTTCCAGATTTCATCTGAGGATATTTCCTTTTTCACCATAGCCCTCTATGGGCTTCCAAATATCACTTTGCCAATTCCACAAGAACTGTCTTAGCGAAAGGCTTCTTGAGGGGAAAGCTGAAACTCTGTGAGATGATTTCACAGAACACAAAGAAGTTTCTCAGTAAGCTTCTTTCTCTTTGTTATCGGAGGATATTTCCTTTGGCCCTATAGTCTTCAAAGGGATCCGAAATATCTCTTCTCAGATTCCACAGGAATAAGGCTAGCAAAGAGATCCACGAAATACCGATGTAACTCTGTGAGATGAATTAACAGAACACTAAGCAGATTCTCAGAAATCTTCTTTCTAGATTTCATCTGAGGATATTTCCTTTTTCACCATAGCCCTCTAGGGGCTTCCAAATATCACTTTCCCAATTCCACAAGAATTGTCTTAGCTAAAGGCTTCTTGAGGGGAAAGCTGTAACGCTGTGAGATGATTTCACAGAACACAAAGAAGTTTCTCAGAAAGCTTCTTTCTCTTTGTTAACAGAGGATTTTCCTTTGGCCCTATCGTCTTCAAAGGGATCCGAAATATCTGTTCTCAGATTCCACAGAAATAAGGCTAGCAAAGAGATCCACGAAATACAGATGAAACTCTGTGAGATGAATTAACAGAACACTAAGCAGTTTCTCAGAAAGCTTCTTTCCAGATTTCATCTGAGGATATTTCCTTTTTCAACGTAGCCCTCTATGGGCTTCCAAATATCACTTTGCCAATTCCACAAGAACTGTCTTAGCGAAAGGCTTCTTGAGGGGAAAGCTGTAACTCTGTGAGATGATTTCACAGAACACAAAGAAGTTTTTCAGAAAGCTTGTTTCTCCTTGTTATCAGAGGATATTTCCTTTGGCCCTATAGTCTTCAAAGGGATCCGAAATATCTGTCCTCAGACTCCACAGAAATAAGGCTAGCAAAGAGATCCACGAAATACAGATGTAACTCTGTGAGATGAATTAACAGAACACTAAGCAGATTCTCAGAAAGCTTCTTTCCAGATTTCATCAGAGGATATTTCCTTTTTCACCATAGCCCTCTATGGGCTTCCAAATATCACTTTGCCAATTCCACAAGAACTTTCTTAGCGAAAGGCTTCTTGAGGGGAAAGCTGAAACTCTGTGAGATGATTTCACAGACACAAAGCCGTTTCTCAGAAAGCTTCTTTCTCTTTGTTTTCGGAGGATATGCCCTTTGGCCCTATAGTCTTCAAAGGGATCCGAAATATCTGTTCTCAGATTCCACAGAAATAAGGCTAGCAAAGAGATCCACGAAATACAGATGTAACTCAGTGAGATGAATTAACAGAACACTAAGCAGTTTCTCAGAAAGCTTCTTCACAGATTTCATCTGCGGATATTTCCTTTTTCACCATAGCCCTCTATGGGCTTCCAAATATCACTTGCCAATTCCACAAGAACTGTGTTAGCGAAAGGTTTCTTGAGGGGAAAGCTGTAACTCTGTGAGATGATTTCACAGAACACAAAGAAGTTTTTCAGAAAGCTTCTTTCTCTTTGTTATCGGAGGATATTCCCTTTGGCCTTATAGTCTTCAAAGGGATCCGAAATATCTGTTCTCAGATACCACAGAAATAAGGCTAGCGAAAAGATCCACGAAATATAGATGTAACTCTGTGAGATGAATTAAAAGAACACTAAGCAGATTCTCAGAAAGCTTCTTTCCAGATTTCATCTGAGGATATTTCCTTTTTCACCATAGCCCTCTATGGGCTTCCAAATATCACTTTGCCAATTCCACAATAACTGTCTTAGCGAAAGGCTTCTTGAGGGGAAAGCTGTAACTCTGTGAGATGATTTCAGAGAACACAAAGAAGTTTCTCCGAAAGCTTCTTTCTCTTTGTTTTCGGAGGATATTTCCTGTGGCCCTATAGTCTTCAACCGATCCGAAATATCTGTTCTCAGAATCCACAGAAATAAGGCTAGCAAAGAGATCCACGAAATACTTATGTAACTCTGTGAGATGAATTAACAGAACACTAAGCAGTTTCTCAGAAAGCTTCTTTCCAGATTTCATCTGCGGATATTTCCTTTTTCACCATAGCCCTCTATGGTCTTCCAAATATCACTTTGCCAATTCCACAAGAACTGTCTTAGCGAAAGGCTTCTTGACGGGAAAGCTGTAACTCTGTGAGATGATTTCACAGAACACAAAGAAGTTTCTCACAAAGCTTCTTTCTCTTTGTTATCGGAGGATATTTCATTTGGCCCAATAGTCTTCAAAGGGATCCGAAATATCTCTTCTCAGATTTCACAGAAATAAGGCTAGCAAAGTGATCCACGAAATACAGATGTAACTCTGTGAGATGAATTAACAGAACACTAAGCAGATTCTCAGAAAGCTTCTTTCCAGATTCCATCTGAGGATATTTCCTTTTTCACCATAGCCCTCTAGGGGCTTCCAAATATCACTTTGCCAATTCCACAAGAACTGTCTTAGCTAAAGGCTTCTAGAGGGGAAAGCTGTAATGCTGTGAGATGATTTCACCGAACACAACGAAGTTTCTCAGAAAGCTTCTTTCTCTTTGTTATCAGAGGATATTTCCTTTGGCCCTATACTCTTCAAAGGGATCTGAAATATCTGTTTTCAGATTCCACAGAAATAAGGCTAGCAAAGAGATCCAAGAAATACAGATGTAACTCTGTGAGATGAATTAGCAGAACACTAAGCAGTTTCTCAGGAAGCTTCTTTCCAGATTTCATCTGCGGATATTTCCTTTTTCACCATAGCCCTTTATGGGCTTCCAAATATCACTTTGCCAATTCCACAAGAACTGTCTTAGCGAAAGGCTTCTTGAGGGGAAAGCTGTAACTCTCTGAGATTATTTCACAGAAAACAAAGAAGTTTCTCAGAAAGTTTCTTTCTGTTTGTTATCGGAGGATATTTCGTTTGGCCCTATGGTCTTCAAAGGCATCCGAAATATCTATTCTCAGATTCCACAGAAATAAGGCTAGCAAAGAGATCCACGAAATACAGATGAAACTCTGTGAGATGAATTAACAGAACACTAAGCAGTTTCTCAGAAAGCTTCTTTCCAGATTTCATCTGAGGATATTTCCTTTTTCACCATAGCCCTCTATGGTCTTCCAAATATCACTTTGACAATTCCACAAGAACTGTCTTAGCGAAAGGCTTCTTGAGGGGAAAGCTGTAACTCTGTGAGATGATTTCACAGAACACAAAGAAGTTTCTCAGAAAGCTTCTTTCTCTTTGTTTTCGGACGATATTTTCTTTGGCCCTATGGTCTTCAAAGGGATCCGAAATATCTGTACTCAGATTCCACAGAAATAAGGCTAGCAAAGAGATTCTCGAAATACAGATGTATCTATGTGAGATGAATTAATAGAACACTAAGCTGTTTCTCAGAAAGCTTCTTTAAAGATATCATCTGAGGATATTTACTTTTTCACCATAGCCCTCTATGGGCTTCCAAATATCACTTTGCCAATTCCACAAGAACTGTCTTAGCGAAAGGCTTCTTGAGGAGAAAGCTGTAACTCTGTGAGATGATTTCACAGAACACAAAGAAGTTTCTCAGAAACCTTCTTTCTCTTTGTTATCGGAGGATATTTCCGTTGGCCCTATAGTCTTCAAAGGGATCCGAAATATCTGTTCTCAGATTCCACAGAAATAAGGCTAGCAAAGAGATCCACGAAATACAGATGTAACTCTGTGAGATGAATTAATTGAACACTAAGCAGTTTCTCAGAAAGCTTCTTTCCAGATTTCATCTGAGGATATTTCCTTTTTCACCATAGCCCTCTATGGGCTTCCCAATATCACTTTGCCAATTCCACAAGAACTGTGTTAGCGAAAGGCTTCTTGAGGGGAAAGCTGTAACTCTGTGAGCTGATTTCACAGAACACAAAGAAGTTTCTCAGAAAGCTTCTTTCTCCTTGTTATCGGAGGATATTTCTTTGGCCCTATAGTCTTCAAAGGGATCCGAAATATCTGTTCTCAGATTCCACAGAAATAAGGCTAGCAAAGAGATCCTCGAAATACAGATGTATCAATGTGAGATGAATTAATAGAACACTAAGCAGTTTCTCAGAAAGCTTCTTTAAAGATATCATCTGAGGATATTTCCTTTTTCACCATAGCCCTCTATGGGCTTCCAAATATCACTTTGCCAATTCCACAAGAACTGTCTTAGCGAAAGGCTTCTTGAGGAGAAAGCTGTAACTCTGTGAGATGATTTCACAGAACACAAAGAAGTTTCTCAGAAAGCTTCTTTCTCTTTGTTATCTGAGGATATTTCCTTTGGCCCTATAGTCTGCAAAGGGATCCGAAATATCTGTTCTCAGATTCCACAGAAATAAGGATATCAAAGAGATCCACGAAATACAGATGTAACTCTGTGAGATGAATTTACAGAACACTAAGCAGTTTGTCAGAAAGCTTCTTTCCAGATTTCATCGGAGGATATTTCCTTTTTCTCCATAGTCCTCTATGGGCTTCCAAATATCACTTTGCCAATTCCACAAGAACTGTCTTAGCGAAAGGCTTCTTTAGGGGAAAGCTGTAACTCTGTGAGATGATTTCACAGAACACAAAGAAGTTTCTCAGAAAGCTTCTTTCTCTTTGTTATCGGAGTATATTTCATTTGGCCCTATGGTCTTCAAAGGGATCCGAAATATCTGCTCTCAGATACCACAGAAATAAGGCTAGCGAAGAGATCCACGAAATACAGATGTAACTCTGTGAGATGAATTAAAAGAACACTAAGCAGATTCTCAGAAAGCTTCTTTCCAGATTTCATCTGAGGATATTTCCTTTTTCACCATAGCCCTTTATGGGCTTCCAAATATCACTTTGCCAATTCCACAAGAACTGTCTTAGCGAAAGGCTTCTTGAGGGGAAAGCTGTAACTCTGTGAGATGATTTCAGAGAACACAAAGAAGTTTCTCCGAAAGCTTCTTTCTCTTTGTTTTCGGAGGATATTTCCTGTGGCCCTATAGTCTTCAAAGGGATCCGAAATATCTGTTCTCAGATTCCACAGAAATAAGGCTAGCAAAGAGATCCACGACATACTTATGTAACTCTGTGAGATGAATTAACAGAACACTAAGCAGTTTCTCAGAAAGCTTCTTTCCAGATTTCATCTGAGGATATTTCCTTTTTCACCATAGCCCTCTATGGTCTTCCAAATATCACTTTGCCAATTCCACAAGAACTGTCTTAGCGAAAGGCTTCTTGACGGGAAAGCTGTAACTCTGTGAGATGATTTCACAGAACACAAAGAAGTTTCTCACAAACTTCTTTCTCTTTGTTATCGGAGGATATTTCATTTGGTCCTATAGTCTTCAAAGGGATCCGAAATATCTCTTCTCAGATTTCACAGAAATAAGGCTAGCAAAGAGATCCACGAAATACAGATGTAACTCTGTGAGATGAATTAGCAGAACACTAAGCAGTTTCTCAGGAAGCTTCTTTCCAGATTTCATCTGCGGATATTTCCTTTTTCACCATAGCCCTCTATGGGCTTCCAAATATCACTTTGCCAATTCCACAAGAACTGTCTTAGCGAAAGGCTTCTTGAGGGGAAAGCTGTAACTCTGTGAGATGATTTCACAGAACACAAAGAAGTTTCTCAGAAAGCTTCTTTCTGTTTGTTATCGGAGGATATTTCGTTTGGCCCTATGGTCTTCAAAGGCATCCGAAATATCTGTTCTCAGATTCCACAGAAATAAGGCTAGCAAAGAGATCCACGAAATACAGATGTAACTCTGTGAGATGAATTAACAGAACACTAAGCAGTTTCTCAGAAATCTTCTTTCCAGATTTCATCTGAGGATATTTCCTTTTTCACCATAGCCCTCTATGGTCTTCCAAATATCACTTTGACAATTCCACAAGAACTGTCTTAGCGAAAGGCTTCTTGAGGGGAAAGCTGTAACTCTGTGAGATGATTTCACAGAACACAAAGAAGTTTCTCAGAAAGCTTCTTTCTCTTTGTTTTCGGACGATATTTTCTTTGGCCCTATGGTCTTCAAAGGGATCCGAAATATCTGTACTCAGATTCCACAGAAATAAGGCTAGCAAAGAGATTCTCGAAATACAGATGTATCTATGTGAGATGAATTAATAGAACACTAAGCTGTTTCTCAGAAAGCTTCTTTAAAGATATCATCTGAGGATATTTACTTTTTCACCATAACCCTCTATGGGCTTCCGAATATCACTTTGCCAATTCCACAAGAACTGTCTTAGCGAAAGGCTTCTTGAGGAGAAAGCTGTAACTCTGTGAGATGATTTCACAGAACACAAAGAAGTTTCTCAGAAACCTTCTTTCTTTTGTTATCGGAGGATATTTCCGTTGGCCCTATAGTCTTCAAAGGGATCCGAAATATCTGTTCTCAGATTCCACAGAAATAAGGCTAGCAAAGAGATCCACGAAATACAGATGTAACTCTGTGAGATGAATTAATTGAACACTAAGCAGTTTCTCAGAAAGCTTCTTTCCAGATTTCATCTGAGGATATTTCCTTTTTCACCATAGCCCTCTATGGGCTTCCCAATAACACTTTGCCAATTCCACAAGAACTGTGTTAGCGAAAGGCTTCTTGAGGGGAAAGCTGTAACTCTGTGAGCTGATTTCACAGAACACAAAGAAGTTTCTCAGAAAGCTTCTTTCTCCTTGTTATCGGAGGATATTTTTTTGGCCCTATAGTCTTCAAAGGGATCCGAAATATCTGTTCTCAGATTCCACAGAAATAAGGCTAGCAAAGAGATCCACGAAATACAGATGTAACTCTGTGAGATGAATTAACAGAACACTAAGCAGATTCTCAGAAAGCTTCTTTCCAGATTTCATCTGAGGATATTTCCTTTTTCACCATAGTCCTCTAGGGGCTTCCAAATATCACTTTGCCAATTCCACAAGAACTGTCTTAGCGAAAGGCTTCTTGAAGGGAAAGCTGTAACTCTGTGAGATGATTTCACAGAACACAAAGAAGTTTCTCAGAAAGCTTCTTTCTCTTTGTTATCGGAGGATATTTCGTTTGGCCCTATGGTCTTCAAAGGGATCCGAAATATCTGTTCTCAGATTCCACAGAAATAAGGCTAGCAAAGAGATCCACGAAATACAGATGTAACCCTGTGAGATGAATTAACAGAACACTAAGCAGTTTCTCAGAAAGCTTCTTTCCAGATTTCATCAGAGGATATTTCCTTTTTCACCATAGCCCTCTATGGGCTTCCAAATATCACTTTGCCAATTCCACAAGAACTGTCTTAGCGAAAGGCTTCTTGAGGGGAAAGGTGTAACTCTGTGAGATGATTTCACAGAACACAAAGAAGTTTCTCAGAAAGCTTCTTTCTCTTTGTTATCGGAGGATATTTCCTTTGGCCCTATAGCCTTCAAGGGATCCGAAATATCTGTTCTCGGATTAAACAGAAATAAGGCTAGCAAGGAGATCCACGACATACAGATGTAACTCGGTGAGATGAATTAACAGAACACTAAGCAGTTTCTCAGAAATCTTCTTTCCAGATTTCATCTGAGGATATTTCCTTTTTCACCATAGCCCTCTCAGGGCTTCCAAATATCACTTTGCCAATTCCACAAGAACTGTCTTAGCTAAAGGCTTGTTGAGAGGAAAGGTGTAACTCTGTGAGAAGATTTCACAGAACACAAAGAAGTTTCTCAGAAAGCTTCTTTCTCTTTGTTAATGGAGGATATTTCCTTTGGCCCTATCGTCTTCAAAGGGATCCGAATTATCTGTTCTCAGAATCCACAGAAATAAGGCTACCAAAGAGATCCACGAAATACAGTTGTAACTCTGTGAGATGAAATAACAGAACACTAAGCAGTTTCTCAGAAAGCTTCTTTCCAGATTTCATCTGAGGATATTTCCTTTTTCACCATAGCCCTCTAGGGGCTTCCAAATATCACTTTGCCAATTCCAGAAGAACTGTCTTAGCGAAAGGCTTCTTGAGAGGAAAGCTGTAATGCTGTGCGATGATTTCACAGAACACAAAGAAGTTTCTCAGAAAGCTTCTTTCTCTTTGTTATCAGAGGATATTTCCTTTGGCCCTATAGTCTTCAAAAGGATCTGAAATATCTGTTCTCAGATTCCACAGAAATAAGGCTAGCAAAGAGATCCTCGAAATACAGATGTATCAATGTGAGATGAATTAATAGAACACTAAGCAGTTTCTCAGAAAGCTTCTTTAAAGATATCATCTGAGGATATTTCCTTTTTCACCATAGCCCTCTATGGGCTTCCAAATATCACTTTGCCAATTCCACAAGAACTGTCTTAGCGAAAGGCTTCTTGAGGAGAAAGCTGTAACTCTGTGAGATGATTTCACAGAACACAAAGAAGTTTCTCAGAAAGCTTCTTTCTCTTTGTTATCTGAGGATATTTCCTTTGGCCCTATAGTCTGCAAAGGGATCCGAAATATCTGTTCTCAGATTCCACAGAAATAAGGATATCAAAGAGATCCACGAAATACAGATGTAACTCTGTGAGATGAATTTACAGAACACTAAGCAGTTTGTCAGAAAGCTTCTTTCCAGATTTCATCGGAGGATATTTCCTTTTTCTCCATAGTCCTCTATGGGCTTCCAAATATCACTTTGCCAATTCCACAAGAACTGTCTTAGCGAAAGGCTTCTTTAGGGGAAAGCTGTAACTCTGTGAGATGATTTCACAGAACACAAAGAAGTTTCTCAGAAAGCTTCTTTCTCTTTGTTATCGGAGTATATTTCATTTGGCCCTATGGTCTTCAAAGGGATCCGAAATATCTGCTCTCAGATACCACAGAAATAAGGCTAGCGAAGAGATCCACGAAATACAGATGTAACTCTGTGAGATGAATTAAAAGAACACTAAGCAGATTCTCAGAAAGCTTCTTTCCAGATTTCATCTGAGGATATTTCCTTTTTCACCATAGCCCTTTATGGGCTTCCAAATATCACTTTGCCAATTCCACAAGAACTGTCTTAGCGAAAGGCTTCTTGAGGGGAAAGCTGTAACTCTGTGAGATGATTTCAGAGAACACAAAGAAGTTTCTCCGAAAGCTTCTTTCTCTTTGTTTTCGGAGGATATTTCCTGTGGCCCTATAGTCTTCAAAGGGATCCGAAATATCTGTTCTCAGATTCCACAGAAATAAGGCTAGCAAAGAGATCCACGAAATACTTATGTAACTCTGTGAGATGAATTAACAGAACACTAAGCAGTTTCTCAGAAAGCTTCTTTCCAGATTTCATCTGAGGATATTTCCTTTTTCACCATAGCCCTCTATGGTCTTCCAAATATCACTTTGACAATTCCACAAGAACTGTCTTAGCGAAAGGCTTCTTGAGGGGAAAGCTGTAACTCTGTGAGATGATTTCACAGAACACAAAGAAGTTTCTCAGAAAGCTTCTTTCTCTTTGTTTTCGGACGATATTTTCTTTGGCCCTATGGTCTTCAAAGGGATCCGAAATATCTGTACTCAGATTCCACAGAAATAAGGCTAGCAAAGAGATTCTCGAAATACAGATGTATCTATGTGAGTTGAATTAATAGAACACTAAGTTGTTTCTCAGAAAGCTTCTTTAAAGATATCATCTGAGGATATTTACTTTTTCACCATAGCCCTCTATGGGCTTCCGAATATCACTTTGCCAATTCCACAAGAACTGTCTTAGCGAAAGGCTTCTTGAGGAGAAAGCTGTAACTCTGTGAGATGATTTCACAGAACACAAAGAAGTTTCTCAGAAACCTTCTTTCTTTAGTTATCGGAGGATATTTCCGTTGGCCCTATAGTCTTCAAAGGGATCCGAAATATCTGTTCTCAGATTCCACAGAAATAAGGCTAGCAAAGAGATCCACGAAATACAGATGTAACTCTGTGAGATGAATTAATTGAACACTAAGCAGTCTCTCAGAAAGCTTCTTTCCAGATTTCATCTGAGGATATTTCCTTTTTCACCATAGTCCTCTAGGGGCTTCCAAATATCACTTTGCCAATTCCACAAGAACTGTCTTATCGAAAGGCTTCTTGAGGGGAAAGCTGTAACTCTGTGAGATGATTTCACAGAACACAAAGAAGTTTCTCAGAAAGCTTCTTTCTCTTTGTTATCGGAGGATATTTCGTTTGGCCCTATGGTCTTCAAAGGGATCCGAAATATCTGTTCTCAGATTCCACAGAAATAAGGCTAGCAAAGAGATCCACGAAATACAGATGTAACCCTGTGAGATGAATTAACAGAACACTAAGCAGTTTCTCAGAAAGCTTCTTTCCAGATTTCATCAGAGGATATTTCCTTTTTCACCATAGCCCTCTATGGGCTTCCAAATATCACTTTGCCAATTCCACAAGAACTGTCTTACGAAAGGCTTCTTGAGGAGAAAGCTGTAACTCTGTGAGATGATTTCACAGAACACAAAGAAGTTTCTCAGAAAGCTTCTTTCTCTTTGTTATCTGAGGATATTTCCTTTGGCCCTATAGTCTGCAAAGGGATCCGAAATATCTGTTCTCAGATTCCACAGAAATAAGGATATCAAAGAGATCCACGAAATACAGATGTAACTCTGTGAGATGAATTTACAGAACACTAAGCAGTTTGTCAGAAAGCTTCTTTCCAGATTTCATCGGAGGATATTTCCTTTTTCTCCATAGTCCTCTATGGGCTTCCAAATATCACTTTGCCTATTCCACAAGAACTGTCTTAGCGAAAGGCTTCTTTAGGGGAAAGCTGTAACTCTGTGAGATGATTTCACAGAACACAAAGAAGTTTCTCAGAAATCTTCTTTCTCTTTGTTATCGAAGGATATTTCGTTTGGCCCTATGGTCTTCAAAGGGATCCGAAATATCTGTTCTCAGATTCCACAGAAATAAGGCTAGCAAAGAGATCCACGAAATACAGATGTAACTCTGTGAGATGAATTAACAGAACACGAAGCAGTTTCTCAGAAACCTTCTTTCTAGATTTCATCGGAGGATATTTCCTTTTTCACCATAGCCCTCTATGGGATTCCAAATATCACTTTGCCAATTCCACAAGAACTGTCTTAGCTAAAGGCTTGTTGAGAGGAAAGGTGTAACTCTGTGAGAGGATTTCACAGAACACAAAGAAGTTTCTCAGAAAGCTTCTTTCTCTTTGTTAATGGAGGATATTTCCTTTGGCCCTATCGTCTTCAAAGGGATCCGAATTATCTGTTCTCAGAATCCACAGAAATAAGGCTACCAAAGAGATCCACGAAATACAGTTGTAACTCTGTGAGATGAATTAACAGAACACTAAGCAGTTTCTCAGAAAGCTTCTTTCCAGATTTCATCTGAGGATATTTCCTTTTTCACCATAGCCCTCTAGGGGCTTCCAAATATCACTTTGCCAATTCCACAAGAAGTGTCTTAGCTAAAGGCCTCTTGAGGGGAAAGCTGTAACGCTGTGCGATGATTTCACAGATCACAAAGAAGCTTCTCAGAAAGCTTCTTTCTCTTTATTATCAGAGGATATTTCCTTTGGCCCTATAGTCTTCAAAGGGATCTGAAATATCTGTTCTCAGATTCCACAGAAATAAGGCTAGCAAAGAGATCCACGAAATACAGATGTAACTCCGTGAGATGAATTAACAGAACACTAAGCAGTTTCTCAGAAAGCTTCTTTAAAGACATCATCTGAGGATATTTCCTTTTTCACCATAGCCCTCTATGGGCTTCCAAATATCACGTCGCCAATTCCACAAGAACTGTCTTAGCGAAAGGCTTCTTGAGGGGAAAGCTGTAACTCTGTGAGATGATTTCACAGAACACAAAGAAGTTTCTCAGAAAGCTTCTTTCTCTTTGTTATCGGAGGATATTTACTTTGCACCTATAGTCTGCAAAGGGATCCGAAATATCTGTTCTCAGATTCCACAGATATAAGGCTAGCAAAGAGATCAAAGAAATACAGATGTAACTCTGTGAGATGAATTAACAGAACACTAAGCAGATTCTCAGAAAGCTTCTTTCCAGATTTCATCGGAGGATATTTCCTTTTTCACCATAGCCCTCTAGGGGCTTCCAAATATCACTTTGCCAATTCCACAAGAAGTGTCTTAGCGAAAGGCTTCTTCAGGGGAAAGCTGTAACTCTGTGAGATGAATTCACAGAACACAAAGAAGTTTCTCAGAAAGCTTCTTTCTCTTTGTTATCGGAGGATATTTCGTTTGGCCCTATGGTCTTCAAAGGGATCCGAAATATCTGTTCTCAGATTCCACAGAAATAAGGCTAGCAAAGAGATCCACGAAATACAGATGTAACTCTGTGAGATGAATTAACAGAACACTAAGCAGTTTCTCAGAAATCTTCTTTCCAGATTTCATCTGAGGATATTTCCTTTTTCACCATAGCCCTCTCAGGGCTTCCAAATATCACTTTGCCAATTCCACAAGAACTGTCTTAGCTAAAGGCTTGTTGAGAGGAAAGGTGTAATTCTGTGAGAAGATTTCACAGAACACAAAGAAGTTTCTCAGAAAGCTTCTTTCTCTTTGTTAATGGAGGATATTTCCTTTGGCCCTATCGTCTTCAAAGGGATCCGAATTATCTGTTCTCAGAATGCACAGAAATAAGGCTACCAAAGAGAACAACGAAATACACTTGTAACTCTGTGAGATGAATTAACAGAACACTAAGCAGTTTCTCAGAAAGCTTCTTTCCAGATTTCATCTGAGGATATTTCCTTTTTCACCATAGCCCTCTAGGGGCTTCCAAATATCACTTTGCCAATTCCACAAGAACTGTCTTAGCGAAAGGCTTCTTGAGGGGAAAGCTGTAACTCTGTGAAATGATTTCACAGAACACAAAGAAGTTTCTCAGAAAGCTTCTTTCTCTTTGTTATCGGAGGATATTTCATTTGGCCCTATAGTCTTCAAAGGGATCGAAATATCTCTTCTCAGATTCCACAGAAATAAGGCTAGCAAAGAGATCCACGAAATACAGATGTAACTCTGTTAGATGAATTAATAGAACACTAAGCAGATTCTCAGAAAGCTTCTTTCCAGATTTCATCTGACGATATTTCCTTTTTCACCATAGCCCTCTAGGGGCTTCCAAATATCACTTTGCCAGTTCCACAAGAACTGTCTTAGCTAAAGGCTTCTTGAGGGGAAAGCTGTAACGCTGTGAGATGATTTCACAGAATACAAGGAAGTTTCTGAGAAACCTTCTTTCTCTTTGTTATCAGAGTATATTTCCTTTGGCCCAATAGTCTTCAAAGGGATCTGAAATATCTGTTTTCAGATTCCATAGAAATAAGGCTAGCAAAGAGATCCACGAAATACAGATGTAACTCTGTGAGATGAATTAACAGAACACTAAGCAGTTTCTCAGAAAGCTTCTTTCCAGATTTCATCTGAGGATATTTCCTTTTTCACCATAGCCCTCTATGGGCTTCCAAATATCACTTTGCCAATTCCACAAGAACTGTCTTAGCGAAAGGCTTCTTGAGGAGAAAGCTGTAACTCTGTGAGATGATTTCACAGAACACAAAGAAGTTTCTCTTAAAGCTTCTTTCTCTTTGTTATCGGAGGATATTTCGTTTGGCCCTATGGTCTTCAAAGGGATCCGAATTATCTGTTCTCAGATTCCACAGAAATAAGGCTAGCAAAGAGATCCAGGAAATACAGATGTAACTCTGTGAGTTGAATTAACAGAACACTAACCAGTTTCTCAGAAACCTTCTTTCCAGATTTCATCGGGGGATATTTCCTTTTTCATCATAGCCCTCTATGGGCTTTCAAATATCACTTTGCCAATTCCACAAGAACTGTCTTAGCGAAAGGCTTCTTGAGGGGAAAGCTGTAACTCTGTGAGATGATTTCACAGAACACAAAGAAGTTTCTCAGAAAGCTTCTTACTCTTTGTTATCGGACGATATTTCCTTTTGCCCTATGATCTTCAAACGGATCCGTAATATCTGTACTCAGATTCCACAGAAATAAGGCTAGCAAAGAGATCCTCGAAATACAGATGTAACTCTGTGAGATGAATTAACAGAACACTAAGCAGTTTCTCAGAAAGCTTCTTTCCAGATTTCATCGGAGGATATTTCCTTTTTCACCATAGCCCTCTATGGGCTTCCAAATATAACTTTGCCAATTCCACAAGAACTGTCTTAGCGATAGGCTTCTTGAGGGGAAAGCTGTAACTCTTTGAGATGACTTCACAGAACACAAAGAAGTTTCTCAGAAAGCTTCTTTCTCTTTGTTATCGGAGGATATTTCGTTTGGCCCTATGGTCTTCAAAGGGATCCGAAATATCTGTTCCCAGATTCCACAGAAATAAGGCTAGCAAAGAGATCCACGAAATACAGATATAACTCTGTGAGATGAATTAACAGAACACTAAGCAGTTTCTCAGAAAGCTTCTTTCCAGATTTCATCTGAGGATATTTCCCTTTTCACCATAGCCCTCTAGGGGCTTCCAAATATCACTTTGCCAATTCCACAAGAAGTGTCTTAGCTAAAGGCTTCTTGAGGGGAAAGCTGTATCTCTGTGAGATGATTTCACAGAACACAAAGAAGATTCTCAGAAAGCTTCTTTCTCTTTGTTATCGGAGGATATTTCGTTTGGCCCTATGGTCTTCAAAGGGATCCGAAATATCTGTTCTCAGATTCCACAGAAATAAGGCTAGCAAAGAGATCCACGAAATACAGATGTAACTCTGTGAGATGAATTAACAGAACACTAAGCAGTTTCTCAGAAAGCTTCTTTCCAGATTTCATCTGAGGATATTTCCTTTTTCACCATAGCCCTCTAAGGGCTTCCAAATATCACTTTGCCAATTCCACAAGAACTGTCTTAGCGAAAGGCTTCTTGAGGGGAAAGGTGTAACTCTGTGAGATGATTTCACAGAACACAAAGAAGTTTCTCAGAAATCTTCTTTCTCTTTGTTATCGAAGGATATTTCGTTTGGCCCTATGGTCTTCAACGGGATCCGAAATATCTGTTCTCGGATTCAACAGAAATAAGGCTAGCAAAGAGATCCACGAAATACAGATGGAACTCTGTGAGGTGAATTAACAGAACACTAAGCAGTTTCTCAGAAATCTTCTTTCCAGATTTCATCTGAGGATATTTCCTTTTTCACCATAGCCCTCTCAGGGCTTCCAAATATCACTTTGCCAATTCCACAAGAACTGTCTTAGCTAAAAGCTTGTTGAGAGGAAAGGTGTAACTCTGTGAGAAGATTTCACAGAACACAAAGAAGTTTCTCAGAAAGCTTCTTTCTCTTTGTTAATGGAGGATATTTCCTTTGGCCCTATGGTCTTCAAAGGGATCCGAATTACCTGTTCTCAGAATCCACAGAAATAAGGCTAGCAAAGAGATCCACGAAATACAGATGTAACTCTGTGAGATGAATTAACAGAACACTAAGCAGTTTCTCAGAAACCTTCTTTCCAGATTTCATCGGAGGATATTTCCTTTTTCACCATAGCCCTCTATGGGCTTCCAAATATCACTTTGCCAATTCCACAAGTACTGTCTTAGCGAAAGGCTTCTTGAAGGGAAAGCTGTAACTCTGTGAGATGATTTCACAGAACACAAAGAAGTTTCTCAGAAAGCTTCTTTCTCTTTTTTATCGAACGATATTTCGTTTGGCCCTATAGTCTTCAAAGGGATCCGAAATATCTGTACTCAGATTCCACAGAAATAAGGCTAGCAAAGAGATCCTCGAAATACAGATGTAACTCTGTGAGATGAATTAATAGAACACTAAGCAGTTTCTCAGAAAGCTTCTTTAAAGACATCATCTGAGGATATTTCCTTTTTCACCATAGCCCTCTATGGGCTTCCAAATATCACGTCGCCAATTCCACAAGAACTGTCTTAGCTAAAGGCTTCAAGAGGGTAAAGCTGTAATGCTGTGAGATGATTTCACCGAACACAACGAAGTTTCTCAGAAAGCTTCTTTCTCTTTGTTATCAGAGGATATTTCCTTTGGCCCTATAGTCTTCAAAGGGATCTGAAATATCTGTTCTCAGATTCCACAGAAATAAGGCTAACAAAGAGATCCAACGAAATACAGATGTAACTCTGTGAGATGAATTAGCAGAACACTAAGCAGTTTCTCAGGAAGCTTCTTTCCAGATTTCATCTGCGGATATTTCCTTTTTCACCATAGCCCTCTATGGGCTTCCAAATATCACTTTGCCAATTCCACAAGAACTGTCTTAGCGAAAGGCTTCTTGAGGGGAAAGCTGTAACTCTGTGAGATTTTTTCACAGAAAACAAAGAAGTTTCTCAGAAAGCTTCTTTCTGTTTGTTATCGGAGGATATTTCGTTTGGCCATATGGTCTTCAAAGGCATCCGAAATATCTGTTCTCAGATTCCACAGAAATAAGGCTAGCAAAGAGATCCACGAAATACAGATGTAACTCTGTGAGATGAATTAACAGAACACTTAGCAGTTTCTCAGAAAGCTTCTTTCCAAATTTCATCTGAGGATATTTCCTTTTTCACCATAGCCCTCTATGGTCTTCCAAATATCACTTTGACAATTCCACAAGAACTGTCTTAGCGAAAGGCTTCTTGAGGGGAAAGCTGTAACTCTGTGAGATGATTTCACAGAACACAAAGAAGTTTCTCAGAAAGCTTCTTTCTCTTTGTTTTCGGACGATATTTTCTTTGGCCCTATGGTCTTCAAAGGGATCCGAAATATCTGTACTCAGATTCCACAGAAATAAGGCTAGCAAAGAGATTCTCGAAATACAGATGTATCTATGTGAGATGAATTAATAGAACACTAAGCTGTTTCTCAGAAAGCTTCTTTAAAGATATCATCTGAGGATATTTACTTTTTCACCATAGCCCTCTAAGGGCTTCCAAATATCACTTTGCCAATTCCACAAGAACTGTCTTAGCGAAAGGCTTCTTGAGGAGAAAGCTGTAACTCTGTGAGATGATTTCACAGAACACAAAGAAGTTTCTCAGAAACCTTCTTTCTCTTTGTTATCGGAGGATATTTCCGTTGGCTCTATAGTCTTCAAAGGGATCCGAAATATCTGTTCTCAGATTCCACAGAAATAAGGCTAGCAAAGAGATCCACGAAATACAGATGTAACTATGTGAGATGAATTAATTGAACACTAAGCAGTTTCTCAGAAAGCTTCTTTCCAGATTTCATCTGAGGATATTTCCTTTTTCACCATAGCCCTCTATGGGCTTCCCAATATCACTTTGCCAATTCCACAAGAACTGTGTTAGCGAAAGGCTTCTTGAGGGGAAAGCTGTAACTCGGTGAGCTGATTTCACAGAACACAAAGAAGTTTCTCAGAAAGCTTCTTTCTCCTTGTTATCGGAGGATATTTCTTTGGCCCTATAGTCTTCAAAGGGATCCGAAATATCTGTTCTCAGATTCCACAGAAATAAGGCTAGCAAAGAGATCCACGAAATACAGATGTAACTCTGTGAGATGAATTAACAGAACACTAAGGAGATTCTCAGAAAGCTTCTTTCCAGATTTCATCTGAGGATATTTCCTTTTTCACCATAGTCCTCTAGGGGCTTCCAAATATCACTTTGCCAATTCCACAAGAACTGTCTTAGCGAAAGGCTTCTTGAGGGGAAAGCTGTAACTCTGTGAGATGATTTCACAGAACACAAAGAAGTTTCTCAGAAAGCTTCTTTCTCTTTGTTATCGGAGGATATTTCGTTTGGCCCTATGGTCTTCAAAGGGATCCGAAATATCTGTTCTCAGATTCCACAGAAATAAGGCTAGCAAAGAGATCCACGAAATACAGATGTAACCCTGTGAGATGAATTAACAGAACACTAAGCAGTTTCTCAGAAAGCTTCTTTCCAGATTCCATCAGAGGATATTTCCTTTTTCACCATAGCCCTCTATGGGCTTCCAAATATCACTTTGCCAATTCCACAAGAACTGTCTTAGCGAAAGGCTTCTTGAGGGGAAAGGTGTAACTCTGTGAGATGATTTCACAGAACACAAAGATGTTTCTCAGAAAGCTTCTTTCTCTTTGTTATCGGAGGATATTTCCTTTGGCCCTATAGCCTTCAAGGGATCCGATATATCTGTTCTCGGATTCAACAGAAATAAGGCTAGCAAAGAGATCCACGACATACAGATGTAACTCGGTGAGATGAATTAACAGAACACTAAGCAGTTTCTCAGAAATCTTCTTTCCAGATTTCATCTGAGGATATTTCCTTTTTCACCATAGCCCTCTCAGGGCTTGCAAATATCACTTTGACAATTCCACAAGAACTGTCTTAGCTAAAGGCTTCTTGAGAGGAAAGGTGTAACTCTGTGAGAAGATTTCACAGAACACAAAGAAGTTTCTCAGAAAGCTTCTTTCTCTTTGTTAATGCAGGATATTTCCTTTGGCCCTATCGTCTTCAAAGGGATCCGAATTATCTGTTCTCAGAATCCACAGAAATAAGGCTACCAAAGAGATCCACGAAATACAGTTGTAACTCTGTGAGATGAATTAACAGAACACTAAGCAGTTTCTCAGAAAGCTTCTTTCCAGATTTCATCTGAGGATATTTCCTTTTTCACCATAGCCCTCTAGGGGCTTCCAAATATCACTTTGCCAATTCCACAAGAACTGTCTTAGCGAAACGCTTCTTGAGGGGAAAGCTGTAATGCTGTGCGATGATTTCACAGAACACAAAGAAGTTTCTCAGAAAGCTTCTTTCTCTTTGTTATCAGAGGATATTTCCTTTGGCCCTATAGTCTTCAAAAGGATCTGAAATATCTGTTCTCAGATTCTACAGAAATAAGGCTAGCAAAGAGATCCAGGAAATACAGATGTAACTCTGTGAGATGAATTAACAGAACACTAAGCAGTTTCTCAGAAAGCTTCTTTCCAGATTCCATCTGAGGATATTTCCTTTTTCAACTTAGCCCTCTAGGGGCTTCCAAATATCACTTTGCCAATTCCACAAGAACTGTCTTAGCTAAAAGCTTCTAGAGGGGAAAGCTGTAACGCTGTGAGATGATTTCACAGAACAAAACGAAGTTTCTCAGAAAGCTTCTTTCTCTTTGTTATCAGAGGATATTTCCTTTGGCCCTATAGTCTTCAAAGGGATCTGAAATATCTGTTCTCAGATTCCACAGAAATAAGGCTAGCAAAGAGATCCACGAAATACAGATGTAACTCTGTGAGATGAATTAGCACAACACTAAGCAGTTTCTCAGGAAGCTTCTTTCCAGATTTCATCTGAGGATATTTCCTTTTTCACCATAGCCCTCTATGGGCTTCCAAATATCACTTTGCCAATTCCACAAGAAGTGTCATAGCGAAAGGCTTCTTGAGGGGAAAGCTGTAACTCTGTGAGATGATTTCACAGAACACAAAGAAGTTTCTCAGAAAGCTTCTTTCTGTTTGTTATCGGAGGATATTTCCTTTGGCCCTATGGTCTTCAAAGGGATCCGAAATATGTGTTCTCAGATTCCACAGAAATAAGGCTAGCAAAGAGATCCACGAAATACAGATGTAACTCTGTGAGATGAATTAACAGAACACTAAGCAGTTTCTCAGAAAGCTTCTTTCCAGATTTCATCTGAGGATATTTCCTTTTTCACCATAGCCCTCTATGGGCTTCCAAATATCACTTTGACAATTCCACAATAACTGTCTTAGCGAAAGGCTTCTTGAGGGGAAAGCTGTAACTCTGTGAGATGATTTCACAGAACACAAAGAAGTTTCTCAGAAAGCTTCTCTCTCTTTGTTATCGGACGATATTTCCTTTGGCCCTATGGTCTTCAAAGGGATCCGAAATATCTGTACTCAGATTCCACAGAAATAAGGCTAGCAAAGAGATCCTCGAAATACAGATGTATCAATGTGAGATGAATTAATAGAACACTAAGCAGTTTCTCAGAAAGCTTCTTTAAAGATATCATCTGAGGATATTTCCTTTTTCACCATAGCCCTCTATGGGCTTCCAAATATCACTTTGCCAATTCCACAAGAACTGTCTTAGCGAAAGGCTTCTTGAGGAGAAAGCTGTAACTCTGTGAGATGATTTCACAGAACACAAAGAAGTTTCTCAGAAAGCTTCTTTCTCTTTGTTATCTGAGGATATTTCCTTTGGCCCTATAGTCTGCAAAGGGATCCGAAATATCTGTTCTCAGATTCCACAGAAATAAGGCTAGCAAAGAGATCCACGAAATACAGATGTAACTCTGTGAGATGAATTTACAGAACACTAAGCAGTTTCTCAGAAAGCTTCTTTCCAGATTTCATCGGAGGATATTTCCTTTTTCACCATAGTCCTCTATGGGCTACCAAATATCACTTTGCCAATTCCACAAGAACTGTCTTAGCGAAAGGCTTCTTGAGGAGAAGGCTGTAACTCTGTGAGATGATTTCACAGAACACAAAGAAGTTTCTCAGAAAGCTTCTTTCTCTTTGTTATCGGAGGATATTTCCTTTGGCCCTATAGTCTCCAAAGGCATCCGAAATATCTGTTCTCAGATTCCACAGAAATAAGGATATCAAAGAGATCCACGAAATACAGATGTAACTTTGTGAGATGAATTTACAGAACACTAAGCAGTTTGTCAGAAAGCTTCTTTCCAGATTTCATCGGAGGATATTTCCTTTTTCTCCATAGTCCTCTATGGGCTTCCAAATATCACTTTGCCAATTCCACAAGAACTGTCTTAGCGAAAGGCTTCTTTAGGGGAAAGCTGTAACTCTGTGAGATGATTTCACAGAACACAAAGAAGTTTCTCAGAAAGCTTCTTTCTCTTTGTTATCGGAGTATATTTCATTTGGCCCTATGGTCTTCAAAGGGATCCGAAATATCTGTTCTCAGATTCCACAGAAATAAGGCTAGAAAAGAGATCCACGAAATACAGATGTAACTCTGTGAGATGAATTAACAGAACACTAAGCAGTTTCTCAGAAAGCTTCATTCCAGATTTCACCTGAGGATATTTCCTTTTTCACCATAGCCCTCTCAGGGCTTCCAAATATCACTTTGCCAATTCCACAAGAATTGTCTTAGCTAAAGGCTTGTTGAGAGGAAAGGTGTAACTCTGTGAGAAGATTTCACAGAACACAAAGAAGTTTCTCAGAAAGCTTCTTTCTCTTTGTTAAAGGAGGATATTTCCTTAGGCCCTATGGTCTTCAAAGGGATCCGAATTACCTGTTCTCAGAATCCACAGAAATAAGGCTAGCAAAGAGATCCACGAAATACAGATGTAACTCTGTGAGATGAATTAACAGAACACTAAGCAGTTTCTCAGAAACCTTCTTTCCAGATTTCATCGGAGGATATTTCCTTTTTCACCATAGCCCTCTATGGGCTTCCAAATATCACTTTGCCAATTCCACAAGAACTGTCTTAGCGAAAGGCTTCTTGAGGAGAAAGCTGTAACTCTGTGAGATTATTTCACAGAACACAAAGAAGTTTCTCAGAAAGCTTCTTTCTCTTTGTTATCGGAGTATATTTCATTTGGCCCTATGGTCTTCAAAGGGATCCGAAATATCTGTTCTCAGATGCCACAGAAATAAGGCTAGCAAAGAGATAAAAGAAATACAGATGTAACTCGGTGAGATGAATTAACAGAACACTAAGCAGTTTCTCAGAAAGCTTCTTTCCAGATTTCATCTGAGGATATTTCCTTTTTCACCATAGCCCTCTAAGGGCTTCCAAATATCACTTTGCCAATTCCACAAGAACTGTCTTAGCGAAAGGCTTCTTGAGGGGAAAGGTGTAACTCTGTGAGATGATTTCACAGAACACAAAGAAGTTTCTCAGAAAGCTTCTTTCTCTTTATTAATGGAGGATATTTCCTTTGGCCCTATGGTCTTCAAAGGGATCCGAATTACCTGTTCTCAGAATCCACAGAAATAAGGCTAGCAAAGAGATCCACGAAATACAGATGTAACTCTGTGAGATGAATTAACAGAACACTAAGCAGTTTCTCAGAAACCTTCTTTCCAGATTTCATCGGAGGATATTTCCTTTTTCACCATAGTCCTCTATGGGCTTCCAAATATCACTTTGCCAATTCCACCAGAACTGTCTTAGCGAAAGGCTTCTTGAGGGGAAAGCTGTAACTCTGTGAGATGATTTCACAGAACACAAAGAAGTTTCTCAGAAAGCTTCTTTCTCTTTGTTATCGGAGGATATTTCGTTTGGCCCTATGGTCTTCAAAGGGATCCGAAATATCTGTTCTCAGATTCGACAGAAATAAGGCTAGCAAAGAGATCCACGAAATACAGATGTAACTCTGTGAGATGAATTAACAGAACACTAAGCAGTTTCTCAGAAAGCTTCTTTCCAGATTTCATCTGAGGATATTTCCTTTTTCACCATAGCCCTCTAAGGGCTTCCAAATATCACTTTTCCAATTCCACAAGAACTGTCTTAGCGAAAGGCTTCTTGAGGGGAAAGGTGTAACTCTGTGAGATGATTTCACAGAACACAAAGAAGTTTCTCAGAAAGCTTCTTTCTCTTTGTTATCGAAGGATATTTCGTTTGGCCCTATGGTCTTCAAAGGGATCCGAAATATCTGTTCTCAGATTCCACAGAAATAAGGCTAGCAAAGAGATCCACGAAATACAGATGTAACTCTGTGAGATCAATTAACAGAACACGAAGCAGTTTCTCAGAAACCTTCTTTCTAGATTTCATCGGAGGATATTTCCTTTTTCACCATAGCCCTCTATGGGATTCCAAATATCACTTTGCCAATTCCACAAGAACTGTCTTAGCTAAAGGCTTGTTGAGAGGAAAGGTGTAACTCTGTGAGAGGATTTCACAGAACACAAAGAAGTTTCTCAGAAAGCTTCTTTCTCTTTGTTAATGGAGGATATTTCCTTTGGCCCTATCGTCTTCAAAGGGATCCGAATTATCTGTTCTCAGAATCCACAGAAATAAGGCTACCAAAGAGATCCACGAAATACAGTTGTAACTCTGTGAGATGAATTAACAGAACACTAAGCAGTTTCTCAGAAAGCTTCTTTCCAGATTTCATCTGAGGATATTTCCTTTTTCACCATAGCCCTCTAGGGGCTTCCAAATATCACTTTGCCAATTCCACAAGAACTGTCTTAGCGAAAGGCTTCTTGAGGGGAAAGCTGTAACTCTGTGAAATGATTTCACAGAACACAAAGAAGTTTCTCAGAAAGCTTCTTTCTCTTTGTTATCGGAGGATATTTCATTTGGCCCTATAGTCTTCAAAGGGATCGAAATATCTCTTCTCAGATTCCACAGAAATAAGGCTAGCAAAGAGATCCACGAAATACAGATGTAACTCTGTTAGATGAATTAATAGAACACTAAGCAGATTCTCAGAAAGCTTCTTTCCAGATTTCATCTGACGATATTTCCTTTTTCACCATAGCCCTCTATGGGCTTCCAAATATCACTTTGCCAGTTCCACAAGAACTGTCTTAGCTAAAGGCTTCTTGAGGGGAAAGCTGTAACGCTGTGAGATGATTTCACAGAATACAAAGAAGTTTCTGAGAAACCTTCTTTCT
The DNA here is from genome assembly GCF_049350105.2 of Macaca mulatta. NCBI lineage: Eukaryota > Metazoa > Chordata > Mammalia > Primates > Cercopithecidae > Macaca > Macaca mulatta. The sequence goes on from NC_133420.1 coordinate 34,789,592, forward strand.
CTTTGTTATCAGAGGATATTTCCTTTGGCCCTATAGTCTTCAAAGGGATCTGAAATATCTGTTTTCAGATTCCATAGAAATAAGGCTAGCAAAGAGATCCACGAAATACAGATGTAACTCTGTGAGATGAATTAACAGAACACTAAGCAGTTTCTCAGAAAGCTTCTTTCCAGATTTCATCTGAGGATATTTCCTTTTTCACCATAGCCCTCTATGAGCTTCCAAATATCACTTTGCCAATTCCACAAGAACTGTCTTAGCGAAAGGCTTCTTGAGGAGAAAGCTGTAACTCTGTGAGATGATTTCACAGAACACAAAGAAGTTTCTCTTAAAGCTTCTTTCTCTTTGTTATCGGAGGATATTTCGTTTGGCCCTATGGTCTTCAAAGGGATCCGAATTATCTGTTCTCAGATTCCACAGAAATAAGGCTAGCAAAGAGATCCAGGAAATACAGATGTAACTCTGTGAGATGAATTAACAGAACACTAACCAGTTTCTCAGAAACCTTCTTTCCAGATTTCATCGGGGGATATTTCCTTTTTCATCATAGCCCTCTATGGGCTTTCAAATATCACTTTGCCAATTCCACAAGAACTGTCTTAGCGAAAGGCTTCTTGAGGGGAAAGCTGTAACTCTGTGAGATGATTTCACAGAACACAAAGAAGTTTCTCAGAAAGCTTCTTACTCTTTGTTATCGGACGATATTTCCTTTCGCCCTATGATCTTCAAACGGATCCGTAATATCTGTACTCAGATTCCACAGAAATAAGGCTAGCAAAGAGATCCTCGAAATACAGATGTAACTCTGTGAGATGAATTAATAGAACACTAAGCAGTTTCTCAGAAAGCTTCTTTAAAGACATCATCTGAGGATATTTCCTTTTTCACCATAGCCCTCTATGGGCTTCCAAATATCACGTCGCCAATTCCACAAGAACTGTCTTAGCGAAAGGCTTCTTCAGGGGAAAGCTGTAAGTCTGTGAGATGAATTCACAGAACACAAAGAAGTTTCTCAGAAAGCGTCTTTCTCTTTGTTATCGGAGGATATTTCGTTTGGCCCTATGGTCTTCAAAGGGATCCGAAATATCTGTTCTCAGATTCCACAGAAATAAGGCTAGCAAAGAGATCCACGAAATACAAATGTAACTCAGTGAGATGAATTAACAGAACACTAAGCAGTTTCTCAGAAATCTTCTTTCCAGATTTCATCTGAGGATATTTCCTTTTTCACCATAGCCCTCTCAGGGCTTCCAAATATCACTTTGCCAATTCCACAAGAACTGTCTTAGCTAAAGGCTTGTTGAGAGGAAAGGTGTAACTCTGTGAGAAGATTTCACAGAACACAAAGAAGTTTCTCAGAAAGCTTCTTTCTCTTTGTTAATGGAGGATATTTCCTTTGGCCCTATCGTCTTCAAAGGGATCCGAATTATCTGTTCTCAGAATCCACAGAAATAAGGCTACCAAAGAGATCCACGAAATACAGTTGTAACTCTGTGAGATGAATTAACAGAACACTAAGCAGTTTCTCAGAAAGCTTCTTTCCAGATTTCATCTGAGGATATTTCCTTTTTCACCATAGCCCTCTAGGGGCTTCCAAATATCACTTTGCCAATTCCACAAGAACTGTCTTAGCGAAAGGCTTCTTGAGGGGAAAGCTGTAACGCTGTGCGATGATTTCACAGAACACAAAGAAGTTTCTCAGAAAGCTTCTTTCTCTTTGTTATCAGAGGATATTTCCTTTGGCCCTATAGTCTTCAAAGGGATCTGAAATATCTGTTCTCAGATTCCACAGAAATAAGGCTAGCAAACAGATCCTTGAAATACAGATGTAACTCTGTGAGATGAATTAACAGAACACTAAGCAGTTTCTCAGAAAGCTTCTTTCCAGATTTCATCGGAGGATATTTCCTTTTTCACCATAGCCCTCTATGGGCTTCCAAATATCACTTTGCCAATTCCACAAGAACTGTCTTAGCGAAAGGCTTCTTGAGGGGAAAGCTGTAACTCTTTGAGATGACTTCACAGAACACAAAGAAGTTTCTCAGAAAGCTTCTTTCTCTTTGTTATCGGAGGATATTTCGTTTGGCCCTATGGTCTTCAAAGGGATCCGAAATATCTGTTCCCAGATTCCACAGAAATAAGGCTAGCAAAGAGATCCACGAAATACAGATATAACTCTGTGAGATGAATTAACAGAACACTAAGCAGTTTCTCAGAAAGCTTCTTTCCAGATTTCATCTGAGGATATTTCCTTTTTCACCATAGCCCTTAGGGGCTTCCAAATATCACTTTGCCAATTCCACAAGAAGTGTCTTAGCTAAAGGCTTTTTGAGGGGAAAGCTGTAACTCTGTGAGATGATTTCACAGAACACAAAGAAGTTTCTCAGAAAGCTTCTTTCTCTTTGTTATCCGAGGATATTTCGTTTGGCCCTATGGTCTTCAAAGGGATCCGAAATATCTGTTCTCAGATTCCACAGAAATAAGGCTAGCAAAGAGATCCACGAAATACAGATGTAACTCTGTGAGATGAATTAACAGAACACTAAGCAGTTTCTCAGAAAGCTTCTTTCCAGATTTCATCTGAGGATATTTCCTTTTTCACCATAGCCCTCTAAGGGCTTCCAAATATCACTTTGCCAATTCCACAAGAACTGTCTTAGCGAAAGGCTTCTTGAGGGGAAAGGTGTAACTCTGTGAGATGATTTCACAGAACACAAAGAAGTTTCTCAGAAATCTTCTTTCTCTTTGTTATCGAAGGATATTTCGTTTGGCCCTATGGTCTTCAACGGGATCCGAAATATCTGTTCTCAGATTCCACAGAAATAAGGCTAGCAAAGAGATCCACGAAATACAGATGTAACTCTGTGAGATGAATTAACAGAACACGAAGCAGTTTCTCAGAAACCTTCTTTCTAGATTTCATCGGAGGATATTTCCTTTTTCACCATAGCCCTCTATGGGCTACCAAATATCACTTTGCCAATTCCACAAGAACTGTCTTAGCGAAAGGCTTCTTGAGGAGAAAGCTGTAACTCTGTGAGATGATTTCACAGAACACAAAGAAGTTTCTCAGAAAGCTTCTTTCTCTTTGTTATCGGAGGATATTTCCTTTGGCCCTATAGTCTGCAAAGGGATCCGAAATATCTGTTCTCAGATTCCACAGAAATATGGCTAGCAAAGAGATCCACGAAATACAGATGTAACTCTGTAAGATGAATTTACAGAACACTAAGCAGTTTCTCAGAAAGCTTCTTTCCAGATTTCATCTGAGGATATTTCCTTTTTCACCATAGTCCTCTATGGGCTTCCCAATATCACTTTGTTAATTCCACAAGAACTGTCTTAGCTAAAGGCTTCTTTAGGGGAAAGCTGTAACTCTGTGAGATGATTTCACAGAACACAAAGAAGTTTCTCAGAAAGCTTCTTTCTCTTTGTTATCGGAGTATATTTCATGTGGCCCTATGGTCTTCAAAGGGATCCGAAATATCTGTTCTCGGATTCAACAGAAATAAGGCTAGCAAAGAGATCCACGAAATACAGATGGAACTCGGTGAGATGAATTAACAGAACACTAAGCAGTTTCTCAGAAATCTTCTTTCCAGATTTCATCTGAGGATATTTCCTTTTTCACCATAGCCCTCTCAGGGCTTCCAAATATCACTTTGCCAATTCCACAAGAACTGTCTTAGCTAAAGGCTTGTTGAGAGGAAAGGTGTAACTCTGTGAGAAGATTTCACAGAACACAAAGAAGTTTCTCAGAAAGCTTCTTTCTCTTTGTTAATGGAGGATATTTCCTTTGGCCCTATGGTCTTCAAAGGGATCCGAATTACCTGTTCTCAGAATCCACAGAAATAAGGCTAGCAAAGAGATCCACGAAATACAGATGTAACTCTGTGAGATGAATTAACAGAACACTAAGCAGTTTCTCAGAAACCTTCTTTCCAGATTTCATCGGAGGATATTTCCTTTTTCACCATAGCCCTCTATGGGCTTCCAAATATCACTTTGCCAATTCCACAAGTACTGTCTTAGCGAAAGGCTTCTTGAGGGGAAAGCTGTAACTCTGTGAGATGATTTCACAGAACACAAAGAAGTTTCTCAGAAAGCTTCTTTCTCTTTTTTATCAAACGATATTTCGTTTGGCCCTATAGTCTTCAAAGGGATCCGAAATATCTGTACTCAGATTCCACAGAAATAAGGCTAGCAAAGAGATCCTCGAAATACAGATGTAACTCTGTGAGATGAATTAATAGAACACTAAGCAGTTTCTCAGAAAGCTTCTTTAAAGACATCATCTGAGGATATTTCCTTTTTCACCGTAGCCTTCTATGGGCTTCCAAATATCACGTCGCCAATTCCACAAAAACTGTCTTAGCGAAAGGCTTCTTGAGGGGAAAGCTGTAACTCTGTGAGATGATTTCACAGAACACAAAGAAGTTTCTCAGAAAGCTTCTTTCTCTTTGTTATCGGAGGATATTTACTTTGGACCTATAGTCTGCAAAGGGATCCGAAATATCTGTTCTCAGATTCCACAGATATAAGGCTAGCAAACAGATCAAAGAAATACAGATGTAACTCTGTGACATGAATTAACAGAACACTAAGCAGATTCTCAGAAAGCTTCTTTCCAGATTTCATCTGAGGATATTTCCTTTTTCACCATAGCCCTCTAGGGACTTCCAAAATTTCACTTTGCCAATTCCACAAGAACTGTCTTAGCGAAAGACTTCTTGAGGGGAAAGCTGTAACTCTGTGAGATGAATTCACAGAACCCAAAGAAGTTTCTCAGAAAGCTTCTTTCTCTTTGTTATCGGAGGATATTTCGTTTGGCCCTATGGTCTTCAAAGGGATCCGAAATATCTGTTCTGAGATTCCACAGAAATAAGGCTAGCAAAGAGATCCACGAAATACAGATGTAACACTGTGAGATGAATTAACAGAACACTAAGCAGTTTCTCCGAAACCTTCTTTCCAGATTTCATCTGAGGATATTTCCTTTTTCACCATAGCCCTCAATGGGCTTCCCAATATCACTTTGCCAATTCCACAAGAACTGTCTTAGCCAAAGGCTTCTTGAGGGGAAAGCTGTAACTCTGTGAGCTGATTTCACAGAACACAAAGAAGTTTCTCAGAAAGCTTCTTTCTCTTTCTTATTGGAGGATATTTCTTTGGCCCTATAGTCTTCAAAGGGATCCGAAATATCTGTTCTCAGATTCCACAGAAATAAGGCTAGCAAAGAGATCCACGACATACAGATGTAACTCTGTGAGATGAATTAACAGAACACTAAGCAGATTCTCAGAAAGCTTCTTTCCAGATTTCATCTGAGGATATTTCCTTTTTCACCGTAGACTTCTAGGGGCTTCCAAATATCACTTTGCCAATTCCACAAGAAATGTCTTAGCGAAAGGCTTCTTGAGGGGAAAGCTGTAACTCTGTGAGATGATTTCACAGAACACAAAGAAGTTTCTCAGAAAGATTCTTTCTCTTTGTTATCGGAGGATATTTCGTTTGGCCCTATGGTCTTCAAAGGGATCCGAAATATCTGTTCTGAGATTCCACAGAAATAAGGCTAGCAAAGAGATCCACGAAATACAGATGTAACACTGTGAGATGAATTAACAGAACACTAAGCAGTTTCTCAGAAACCTTCTTTCCAGATTTCATCTGAGGATATTTCCTTTTTCACCATAGCCCTCAATGGGCTTCCCAATATCACCTTGCCAATTCCACAAGAACTGTCTTAGCCAAAGGCTTCTTGAGGGGAAAGCTGTAACTCTGTGAGCTGATTTCACAGAACACAAAGAAGTTTCTCAGAAAGTTTCTTTCTCTTTGTTATTGGAGGATATTTCTTTGGCCCTATAGTCTTCAAAGGGATCCGAAATATCTGTTCTCAGATTCCACAGAAATAAGGCTAGCAAAGAGATCCACGAAATACAGATGTAACTCTGTGAGATGAATTAACAGAACACTAAGCAGATTCTCAGAAAGCTTCTTTCCAGATTTCATCTGAGGATATATCCTTTTTCACCATAGACCTCTAGGGGCTTCCAAATATCACTTTGCCAATTCCACAAGAACTGTCTTAGCGAAAGGCTTCTTGAGGGGAAAGCTGTAACTCTGTGAGATGATTTCACAGAACACAAAGAAGTTTCTCAGAAAGATTCTTTCTCTTTGTTATCGTAGGATATTTCGTTTGGCCCTATGGTCTTCAAAGGGATCCGAAATATCTGTTCTCAGATTCCACAGAAATAAGGCTAGCAAAGAGATCCACGAAATACAGATGTAACTCTGTGAGATGAATTAACAGAACACTAAGCAGTTTCTGAGAAAGCTTCTTTCCAGATTTCATCTGAGGATATTTCCTTTTTCACCGTAGCCCTCAATGGGCTTCCAAATATCACTTTGCCAATTCCACAAGAACTGTCTTAGCTAAAGGCTTCTTCAGGGGAAAGCTGTAACTCTGTGAGATGATTTCACGGAACACAAAGAAGTTTTTCAGAAAGCTTCTTTCTCTTTGTTATCGAAGGATATTTCCTTTTGCCCTATAGTCTTCAAAGGGATCCGAAATATCTGTTCTCAGATTCCACAGAAATAAGGCTAGCAAAGAGATCCAAGAAATACTTATGTAACTCTGTGAGATGAATTAACAGAACACTAAGCAGTTTCTTAGAAAGCTTCTTTCCAGATTTCATCTGCGGATATTTCCTTTTTCACCATAGCCCTCTAAGGGCTTCCAAATATCACTTTGACAATTCCACAATAACTGTCTTAGTGAAAGGCTTCTAGAGGGGAAAGCTGTAACTCTGTGAGATGATTTCACAGAACACAAAGAAGTTTCTCAGAAAGCTTCTTTCTCTTTGTTATCGGACCATATTTCCTTTGGCCCTATGGTCTTCAAAGGGATCCGAAATATCTGTACTCAGATTCCACAGAAATAAGGCTAGCAAAGAGATCCTCGAAATACAGATGTATCAATGTGAGATGAATTAATAGAACACTAAGCAGTTTCTCAGAAAGCTTCTTTAAAGATATCATCTGAGGATATTTCCTTTTTCACCATAGCCCTCTATGGGCTTCCAAATATCACTTTGCCAATTCCACAAGAACTGTCTTAGCGAAAGGCTTCTTGAGGAGAAAGCTGTAACTCTGTGAGATGATTTCACAGAACACAAAGAAGTTTCTCAGAAAGCTTCTTTCTCTTTGTTATCTGAGGATATTTCCTTTGGCCCTATAGTCTGCAAAGGGATCCGAAATATCTGTTCTCAGATTCCACAGAAATAAGGCTAGCAAAGAGATCCACGAAATACAGATGTAACTCTGTGAGATGAATTTACAGAACACTAAGCAGTTTCTCAGAAAGCTTCTTTCCAGATTTCATCGGAGGATATTTCCTTTTTCACCATAGTCCTCTATGGGATACCAAATATCACTTTGCCAATTCCACAAGAACTGTCTTAGCGAAAGGCTTCTTGAGGAGAAAGCTGTAACTCTGTGAGATGATTTCTCAGAACACAAAGAAGTTTCTCAGAAAGCTTCTTTCTCTTTGTTATCGGAGGATATTTCCTTTGGCCCTATAGTCTGCAAAGGGATCCGAAATATCTGTTCTCAGATTCCACAGAAATAAGGATATCAAAGAGATCCACGAAATACAGATGTAACTCTGTGAGATGAATTAACAGAACACTAAGCAGTTTCTCAGAAAGCTTCTTTCCAGATTTCATCTGAGGATATTTCCTTTTTCACCATAGACCTCTAGGGGCTTCCAAATATCACTTTGCCAATTCCACAAGAAGTGTCTTAGCTAAAGGCTTCTAGAGGGGAAAGCTGTAACGCTGTGCGGTGATTTCACAGATCACAAAGAAGCTTCTCAGAAAGCTTCTTTCTCTTTATTATCAGAGGATATTTCCTTTGGCCCTATAGTCTTCAAAGGGATCTGAAATATCTGTTCTCAGTTCCACAGAAATAAGGCTAGCAAAGAGATCCACGAAATACAGATGTAACTCCGTGAGATGAATTAACAGAACACTAAGCAGTTTCTCAGAAAGCTTCTTTAAAGACATCATCTGAGGATATTTCCTTTTTCACCATAGCCCTCTATGGGCTTCCAAATATCACGTCGCCAATTCCACAAGAACTGTCTTAGCGTAAGGCTTCTTGAGGGGAAAGCTGTAACTCTGTGAGATGATTTCACAGAACACAAAGAAGTTTCTCAGAAAGCTTCTTTCTCTTCGTTATCGGAGGATATTTACTTTGGACCTATAGTCTGCAAAGGGATCCGAAATATCTGTTCTCAGATTCCACAGATATAAGGCTAGCAAAGAGATCAAAGAAATACAGATGTAACTCTGTGAGATGAATTAACAGAACACTAAGCAGATTCTCAGAAAGCTTCTTTCCAGATTTCATCTGAGGATATTTCCTTTTTCACCATAGCCCTCTAGGGGCTTCCAAATATCACTTTGCCAATTCCACAAGAAGTGTCTTAGCGAAAGGCTTCTTGAGGGGAAAGCTGTAACTCTGTGAGATGAATTCACAGAACACAAAGAAGTTTCTCAGAAAGCTTCTTTCTCTTTGTTATCGGAGGATATTTCGTTTGGCCCTATGGTCTTCAAAGGGATCCGAAATATCTGTTCTCAGATTCCACAGAAATAAGGCTAGCAAAGAGATCCACGAAATACAGATGTAACTCTGTGAGATGAATTAACAGAACACTAAGCAGTTTCTCAGAAATCTTCTTTCCAGATTTCATCTGAGGATATTTCCTTTTTCACCATAGCCCTCTCAGGGCTTCCAAATATCACTTTGCCAATTCCACAAGAACTGTCTTAGCTAAAGGCTTGTTGAGAGGAAAGGTGTAAGTCTGTGAGAAGATTTCACAGAGCACAAAGAAGTTTCTCAGAAAGCTTCTTTCTCTTTGTTAATGGAGGATATTTCCTTTGGCCCTATCGTCTTCAAAGGGATCCGAATTATCTGTTCTCAGAATCCACAGAAATAAGGCTACCAAAGAGATCCACGAAATACAGTTGTAACTCTGTGAGATGAATTAACAGAACACTAAGCAGTTTCTCAGAAAGCTTCTTTCCAGATTTCATCTGAGGATATTTCCTTTTTCACCATAGCCCTCTAGGGGCTTCCAAATATCACTTTGCCAATTCCACAAGAACTGTCTTAGCGAAAGGCTTCTTGAGGAGAAGGCTGTAACTCTGTGAGATGATTTCACAGAACACAAAGAAGTTTCTCAGAAAGCTTCTTTCTCTTTGTTATCGGAGGATATTTCATTTGGCCCTATAGTCTTCAAAGGGATCGAAATATCTCTACTCAGATTCCACAGAAATAAGGCTAGCAAAGAGATCCACGAAATACTGATGTAACTCTGTTAGATGAATTAATAGAACACTAAGCAGATTCTCAGAAAGCTTCTTTCCAGATTTCATCTGACGATATTTCCTTTTTCACCATAGCCCTCTATGGGCATCCAAATATCACTTTGCCAGTTCCACAAGAACTGTCTTAGCTAAAGGCTTCTTGAGGGGAAAGCTGTAACGCTGTGAGATGATTTCACAGAATACAAAGAAGTTTCTGAGAAACCTTCTTTCTCTTTGTTATCAGAGGATATTTCCTTTGGCCCTATAGTCTTCAAAGGGATCTGAAATATCTGTTTTCAAATTCCATAGAAATAAGGCTAGCAAAGAGATCCACGAAATACAGATGTAACTCTGTGAGATGAATTAACAGAACACTAAGCAGTTTCTCAGAAAGCTTCTTTCCAGATTTCATCTGAGGATATTTCCTTTTTCACCATAGCCCTCTATGGGCTTCCAAATATCACTTTGCCAATTCCACAAGAACTGTCTTAGCGAAAGGCTTCTTGAGGAGAAAGGTGTAACTCTGTGAGATGATTTCACAGAACACAAAGAAGTTTCTTTTAAAGCTTCTTTCTCTTTGTTATCGGAGGATATTTCGTTTGGCCCTATGGTCTTCAAAGGGATCCGAAATATCTGTTCTCAGATTCCACAGAAATAAGGCTAGCAAAGAGATCCAGGAAATACAGATGTAACTCTGTGAGATGAATTAACAGAACACTAACCAGTTTCTCAGAAACCTTCTTTCCAGATTTCATCGGGGGATATTTCCTTTTTCATCATAGCCCTCTATGGGCTTTCAAATATCACTTTGCCAATTCCACAAGAACTGTCTTAGCGAAAGTCTTCTTGAGGGGAAAGCTGTAACTCTGTGAGATGATTTCACAGAACACAAAGAAGTTTCTCAGAAAGCTTCTTACTCTTTGTTATCGGACGATATTTCCTTTCGCCCTATGATCTTCAAACGGATCTGTAATATCTGTACTCAGATTCCACAGAAATAAGGCTAGCAAAGAGATCCTCGAAATACAGATGTAACTCTGTGAGATGAATTAACAGAACACTAAGCAGTTTCTCAGAAAGCTTCTTTAAAGACATCATCTGAGGATATTTCCTTTTTCACCATAGCCCTCTATGGGCTTCCAAATATCACGTCGCCAATTCCACAAGAACTGTCTTAGCGAAAGGCTTCTTGAGGGGAAAGCTGTAACTCTGTGAGATGATTTCACAGAACACAAAGAAGTTTCTCAGAAAGCTTCTTTCTCTTTGTTATCGGAGGATATTTACTTTGGACCTATAGTCTGCAAAGGGATCCGAAATATCTGTTCTCAGATTCCACAGATATAAGGCTAGCAAAGAGATCAAAGAAATACAGATGTAACTCTGTGAGATGAATTAACAGAACACTAAGCAGATTCTCAGAAAGCTTCTTTCCAGATTTCATCTGAGGATATTTCCTTTTTCACCATAGCCCTCTAGGGGCTTCCAAATATCACTTTGCCAATTCCACAAGAAGTGTCTTAGCGAAAGGCTTCTTCAGGGGAAAGCTGTGACTCTGTGAGATGAATTCACAGAACACAAAGAAGTTTCTCAGAAATCTTCTTTCTCTTTGTTATCGGAGGATATTTCGTTTGGCCCTATGGTCTTCAAAGGGATCCGAAATATCTGTTCTCAGATTCCACAGAAATAAGGCTAGCAAAGGGATCCACGAAATACAGATGAAACTCTGTGAGATGAATTAACGGAACACTAAGCAGTTTCTCAGAAATCTTCTTTCCAGATTTCATCTGAGGATATTTCCTTTTTCACCATAGCCCTCTATGGGCTTCCAAATATCACTTTGCCAATTCCACAAGAACTGTCTTAGCGAAAGGCTTCTGCAGGCGAAAGCTGTAACTCTGTGAGATGATTTCAGAGAACACAAAGATGTTTCTCAGAAAGCTTCTTTCTCTTTGTTATCGGTCGATACTTCGTTTGGCCCTATGGTCTTCAAAGGGATCCGAATTATCTGTTCTCAGATTCCACAGAAATAAGGTTAGCAAAGAGAACCACGAAATACAGATTTAACTCTCTGAAATGACTTAAAAGAACACTAAGCAGTTTCTCAGAAAGCTTCTTTCCAGATTTCATCTGAGGATATTTCCTTTTTCACCATAGCCCTCTATGGGCTTTCAAATATCACTTTGCCAATTCCACAAGAACTGTCTTAGCGAAAGGCTTCTTGAAGGGAAAGCTGTAACTCTGTGAGATGATTTCACAGAACACAAAGAAGTTTCTCATAAAGCTTCTTTCTCTTTGTTATCGGCGGATATTTCCTTTGGACCTGTAGTCTTCAAAGGGATCCGAAATATTTGTTCTCAGATTCCACAGAAATAAGGCTAGCAAAGAGATCCACGAAATACAGATGTAACTCTGTGAGATGAATTAACAGAACACTAAGCAGATTCTCAGAAAGCTTCTTTCCAGATTTCATCTGAGGATATTTCCTTTTTCACCATAGCCCTCTATGGGCTTCCAAATATCACTTTGCCAATTCCACAAGAACTGTCTTAGCGAAAGGCTTCTTGAGGGGAAAGCTGTAACTCTGTGAGATGATTTCACAGAACACAAAGAAGTTTCTCAGAAAGCTTCTTTCTCTTTGTTATCGGAGGATATTTCCTTTGGCCCTATAGTCTTCAAAGGGATCCGAAATATCTGTTCTCAGATTCCACAGAAATAAGGCTAGCAAAGAGATCCACGAAATACAGATGAAACTCTGTGAGATGAATTAACAGAACACTAAGCGGTTTCTCAGAAATCTTCTTTCCAGATTTCATCTGAGGATATTTCCTTTTTCACCATAGCCCTCTATGGGCTTCCAAATATCACTTTGCCAATTCCACAAGAACAGTCTTAGCGAAAGGCTTCTTGAGGGGAAAGCTGTAACTCTGTGAGATGATTTCACAGAACACAAAGAAGTTTCTCAGAAAGCTTCTTTCTCTTTGTTATCGGAGGATATTTCCTTTGGCCCTATAGTCTTCAAAGGGATCCGAAATATCTCTTCTCAGATTCCACAGAAATAAGGCTAGCAAAGAGATCCACGAAATACAGATGTAACTCTGTGAGATGAATTAACAGAACACTAAGCAGTTTCTCAGAAAGCTTCTTTCCAGATTTCATCTGAGGATATTTCCTTTTTCACCATAGCCCTCTCTGGGCTTCCAAATATCACTTTGCCAATTCCACAAGAACTGTCTTAGTGAAAGGCTTGTTGAGGGGAAAGCTGTAACTCTGTGAGATGATTTCACAGAACACAAAGAAGTTTCTCAGAAAGCTTCTTTCTCTTTGTAACGGAGGTTATTTCCTTTGGCCCTATAGTCTTCAAAGGGATCCGAAATATCTGTTTTCAGATTACACAGAAATAAGGCTCGCAAAGAGATCCACGAAATACAGATGTAACTCTGTGAGATGAATTCACAGAACACTAAGCAGTTTCTCAGAAAGCTTCTTTCCAGATTTCATCTGAGGATATTTCCTTTTTTACCATAGCCCTCTATAGGCTTCCAAATATCACTTTGCCAATTCCGCAAGAACGGTATTAGCGAAAGACTTCTTGTGGGGAAAGCTGTAACTCTGTGAGATGATTTCACAGAACACAAAGAAGTTTCTCAGAAAGCTTCTTTCTCTTTGTTATCGGTGGATACTTCGTTTGGCCCTATGGTCTTCAAAGGGATCCGAATTATCTGTTCTCAGATTCCACAGAAATAAGGCTAGCAAAGAGAACCACGAAATACAGATTTAACTCTCTGAAATGACTTAAAAGAACACTAAGCAGTTTCTCTGAAACCTTCTTTCCAGATTTCATCTGAGGATATTTCCTTTTTCACCATAGCCCTCTATGGGCTTTCAAATATCACCTTGCCAATTCCACAAGAACTGTCTTAGCAAAAGGCTTCTTGACGGGAAAGCTGTAACTCTGTGAGATGATTTCACAGAACACAAAGAAGTTTCTCATGAAGCTTCTTTCTCTTTGTTATCGGCGAATATTTCCTTTGGCCCTGTAGTCTTCACAGGGATCCGAAATATTTGTTCTCAGATTCCACAGAAATAAGGCTAGCAAAGAGATCCACGAAATACAGATGTAACTCTGTGAGATGAATTAACAGAACACTAAGCAGATTCTCAGAAAACTTCTTTCCAGATTTCATCTGAGGATATTTCCTTTTTCACCATAGCCCTCTATGGGCTTCCAAATATCACTTTGCCAATTCCACAAGAACTGTCTTAGCGAAAGGCTTCTTGAGGGGAAAGCTGTAACTCTGTGAGATGATTTCACAGAACACAAAGAAGTTTCTCAGAAAGCTTCTTTCTCTTTGTTATCGGAGGATATTTCCTTTGGCCCTATAGTCTTCAAAGGGATCCGAAATATCTGTTCTCAGATTCCACAGAAATAAGGCTAGCAAAGAGATCCAAGAATTACAGATGTAACTCTGTGAGATGAATTAACAGAACACTAAGCAGTGTCTCAGAAATCTTCTTTCCAGATTTCATCTGAGGTATTTCCTTTTTCACCATAGCCCTCTAGGGGCTTCCAAATATCACTTTGCCAATTCCACAAGAACTGTCTTAGCAAAAGGCTTCTTGAGGGGAAAGCTGTAACGCTGTGAGATGATTTCACAGAATACAAAGAAGTTTCTGAGAAACCTTCTTTCTCTTTGTTATCAGAGGATATTTCCTTTGGCCCTATAGTCTTCAAAGGGATCTGAAATATCTGTTTTCAAATTCCATAGAAATAAGGCTAGCAAAGAGATCCACGAAATACAGATGTAACTCTGTGAGATGAATTAACAGAACACTAAGCAGTTTCTCAGAAAGCTTCTTTCCAGATTTCATCTGAGGATATTTCCTTTTTCACCATAGCCCTCTATGGGCTTCCAAATATCACTTTGCCAATTCCACAAGAACTGTCTTAGCGAAAGGCTTCTTGAGGAGAAAGGTGTAACTCTGTGAGATGATTTCACAGAACACAAAGAAGTTTCTTTTAAAGCTTCTTTCTCTTTGTTATCGGAGGATATTTCGTTTGGCCCTATGGTCTTCAAAGGGATCCGAAATATCTGTTCTCAGATTCCACAGAAATAAGGCTAGCAAAGAGATCCAGGAAATACAGATGTAACTCTGTGAGATGAATTAACAGAACACTAACCAGTTTCTCAGAAACCTTCTTTCCAGATTTCATCGGGGGATATTTCCTTTTTCATCATAGCCCTCTATGGGCTTTCAAATATCACTTTGCCAATTCCACAAGAACTGTCTTAGCGAAAGTCTTCTTGAGGGGAAAGCTGTAACTCTGTGAGATGATTTCACAGAACACAAAGAAGTTTCTCAGAAAGCTTCTTACTCTTTGTTATCGGACGATATTTCCTTTCGCCCTATGATCTTCAAACGGATCTGTAATATCTGTACTCAGATTCCACAGAAATAAGGCTAGCAAAGAGATCCTCGAAATACAGATGTAACTCTGTGAGATGAATTAACAGAACACTAAGCAGTTTCTCAGAAAGCTTCTTTAAAGACATCATCTGAGGATATTTCCTTTTTCACCATAGCCCTCTATGGGCTTCCAAATATCACGTCGCCAATTCCACAAGAACTGTCTTAGCGAAAGGCTTCTTGAGGGGAAAGCTGTAACTCTGTGAGATGATTTCACAGAACACAAAGAAGTTTCTCAGAAAGCTTCTTTCTCTTTGTTATCGGAGGATATTTACTTTGGACCTATAGTCTGCAAAGGGATCCGAAATATCTGTTCTCAGATTCCACAGATATAAGGCTAGCAAAGAGATCAAAGAAATACAGATGTAACTCTGTGAGATGAATTAACAGAACACTAAGCAGATTCTCAGAAAGCTTCTTTCCAGATTTCATCTGAGGATATTTCCTTTTTCACCATAGCCCTCTAGGGGCTTCCAAATATCACTTTGCCAATTCCACAAGAAGTGTCTTAGCGAAAGGCTTCTTCAGGGGAAAGCTGTGACTCTGTGAGATGAATTCACAGAACACAAAGAAGTTTCTCAGAAATCTTCTTTCTCTTTGTTATCGGAGGATATTTCGTTTGGCCCTATGGTCTTCAAAGGGATCCGAAATATCTGTTCTCAGATTCCACAGAAATAAGGCTAGCAAAGGGATCCACGAAATACAGATGAAACTCTGTGAGATGAATTAACGGAACACTAAGCAGTTTCTCAGAAATCTTCTTTCCAGATTTCATCTGAGGATATTTCCTTTTTCACCATAGCCCTCTATGGGCTTCCAAATATCACTTTGCCAATTCCACAAGAACTGTCTTAGCGAAAGGCTTCTGCAGGCGAAAGCTGTAACTCTGTGAGATGATTTCAGAGAACACAAAGATGTTTCTCAGAAAGCTTCTTTCTCTTTGTTATCGGTCGATACTTCGTTTGGCCCTATGGTCTTCAAAGGGATCCGAATTATCTGTTCTCAGATTCCACAGAAATAAGGTTAGCAAAGAGAACCACGAAATACAGATTTAACTCTCTGAAATGACTTAAAAGAACACTAAGCAGTTTCTCAGAAAGCTTCTTTCCAGATTTCATCTGAGGATATTTCCTTTTTCACCATAGCCCTCTATGGGCTTTCAAATATCACTTTGCCAATTCCACAAGAACTGTCTTAGCGAAAGGCTTCTTGAAGGGAAAGCTGTAACTCTGTGAGATGATTTCACAGAACACAAAGAAGTTTCTCATAAAGCTTCTTTCTCTTTGTTATCGGCGGATATTTCCTTTGGACCTGTAGTCTTCAAAGGGATCCGAAATATTTGTTCTCAGATTCCACAGAAATAAGGCTAGCAAAGAGATCCACGAAATACAGATGTAACTCTGTGAGATGAATTAACAGAACACTAAGCAGATTCTCAGAAAGCTTCTTTCCAGATTTCATCTGAGGATATTTCCTTTTTCACCATAGCCCTCTATGGGCTTCCAAATATCACTTTGCCAATTCCACAAGAACTGTCTTAGCGAAAGGCTTCTTGAGGGGAAAGCTGTAACTCTGTGAGATGATTTCACAGAACACAAAGAAGTTTCTCAGAAAGCTTCTTTCTCTTTGTTATCGGAGGATATTTCCTTTGGCCCTATAGTCTTCAAAGGGATCCGAAATATCTGTTCTCAGATTCCACAGAAATAAGGCTAGCAAAGAGATCCACGAAATACAGATGAAACTCTGTGAGATGAATTAACAGAACACTAAGCGGTTTCTCAGAAATCTTCTTTCCAGATTTCATCTGAGGATATTTCCTTTTTCACCATAGCCCTCTATGGGCTTCCAAATATCACTTTGCCAATTCCACAAGAACAGTCTTAGCGAAAGGCTTCTTGAGGGGAAAGCTGTAACTCTGTGAGATGATTTCACAGAACACAAAGAAGTTTCTCAGAAAGCTTCTTTCTCTTTGTTATCGGAGGATATTTCCTTTGGCCCTATAGTCTTCAAAGGGATCCGAAATATCTCTTCTCAGATTCCACAGAAATAAGGCTAGCAAAGAGATCCACGAAATACAGATGTAACTCTGTGAGATGAATTAACAGAACACTAAGCAGTTTCTCAGAAAGCTTCTTTCCAGATTTCATCTGAGGATATTTCCTTTTTCACCATAGCCCTCTCTGGGCTTCCAAATATCACTTTGCCAATTCCACAAGAACTGTCTTAGTGAAAGGCTTGTTGAGGGGAAAGCTGTAACTCTGTGAGATGATTTCACAGAACACAAAGAAGTTTCTCAGAAAGCTTCTTTCTCTTTGTAACGGAGGTTATTTCCTTTGGCCCTATAGTCTTCAAAGGGATCCGAAATATCTGTTTTCAGATTACACAGAAATAAGGCTCGCAAAGAGATCCACGAAATACAGATGTAACTCTGTGAGATGAATTCACAGAACACTAAGCAGTTTCTCAGAAAGCTTCTTTCCAGATTTCATCTGAGGATATTTCCTTTTTTACCATAGCCCTCTATAGGCTTCCAAATATCACTTTGCCAATTCCGCAAGAACGGTATTAGCGAAAGACTTCTTGTGGGGAAAGCTGTAACTCTGTGAGATGATTTCACAGAACACAAAGAAGTTTCTCAGAAAGCTTCTTTCTCTTTGTTATCGGTGGATACTTCGTTTGGCCCTATGGTCTTCAAAGGGATCCGAATTATCTGTTCTCAGATTCCACAGAAATAAGGCTAGCAAAGAGAACCACGAAATACAGATTTAACTCTCTGAAATGACTTAAAAGAACACTAAGCAGTTTCTCTGAAACCTTCTTTCCAGATTTCATCTGAGGATATTTCCTTTTTCACCATAGCCCTCTATGGGCTTTCAAATATCACCTTGCCAATTCCACAAGAACTGTCTTAGCAAAAGGCTTCTTGACGGGAAAGCTGTAACTCTGTGAGATGATTTCACAGAACACAAAGAAGTTTCTCATGAAGCTTCTTTCTCTTTGTTATCGGCGAATATTTCCTTTGGCCCTGTAGTCTTCACAGGGATCCGAAATATTTGTTCTCAGATTCCACAGAAATAAGGCTAGCAAAGAGATCCACGAAATACAGATGTAACTCTGTGAGATGAATTAACAGAACACTAAGCAGATTCTCAGAAAACTTCTTTCCAGATTTCATCTGAGGATATTTCCTTTTTCACCATAGCCCTCTATGGGCTTCCAAATATCACTTTGCCAATTCCACAAGAACTGTCTTAGCGAAAGGCTTCTTGAGGGGAAAGCTGTAACTCTGTGAGATGATTTCACAGAACACAAAGAAGTTTCTCAGAAAGCTTCTTTCTCTTTGTTATCGGAGGATATTTCCTTTGGCCCTATAGTCTTCAAAGGGATCCGAAATATCTGTTCTCAGATTCCACAGAAATAAGGCTAGCAAAGAGATCCACGAATTACAGATGTAACTCTGTGAGATGAATTAACAGAACACTAAGCAGTGTCTCAGAAATCTTCTTTCCAGATTTCATCTGAGGTATTTCCTTTTTCACCATAGCCCTCTAGGGGCTTCCAAATATCACTTTGCCAATTCCACAAGAACTGTCTTAGCAAAAGGCTTCTTGAGGGGAAAGCTGTAACTCTGTGAGATGATTTCACAGAACACAAAGAAGTTTTTCAGGAAGCTTCTTTCTCTGTGTTATCGGAGGATATTTTCTTTGGCCCTATATTCTTCAAAGGGATCCGAAATATCTGTTCTCAGATTCCACAGAAATAAGGCTAGCAAAGAGATCCACGAAATACAGATGTAACTCTGTGAGATGAATTAACAGAACACTAAGCAGTTTCTCAGAAAGCTTCTTTCCAGATTTCATCTGAGGATATTTCCTTTCCCAACATAGCCCTCAAAGGGCTTTCAAATACCACTTTGCCAATTCCACAAGAACTGTCTTAGCGAAAGGCTTCTTGAGAACAAAGCTGTAACTCTGTGAGATGATTTCACAGAACACAGAGAAGTTTCTCAGAAAGCTTCTTTCTCTTTGTTATTGGAGGATATTTCCTTTGGCCCTATATTCTTCAAAGGGATCCGAAATATCTGTTCTCAGATTCCACAGAAATAAGGCTAGCAAAGAGATCCACGAAATACAGATGTAACTCTGTGAGATGAATTAACAGAACACTAAGCAGTTTCTGAGAAAGCTTCTTTCCAGATTTCATCTGAGGATATTTCCTTTCCCAACATAGCCCTCAAATGGCTTTCAAATACCACATTGCCAATTCCACAAGAACTGTCTTAGCGAAAGGCTTCTTGAGGGGAAAGCTGTAACTCTGTGAGATGATTTCACAGAACACAAAGAAGTTTCTCAGAAAGCTTCTTTCTCTTTGTTATCGGAGGATATTTCCTTTGGCCCTATAGTCTTCAAAGGGATCCGAAATATCTGCTCTCAGATTCCACAGAAATAAGGCTGGCAAAGAGATCCACGAAATACAGATGTAACTCTGTGAGATGAATTAACAGAACACTAAGCAGTGTCTCAGAAAGCTTCTTTCCAGATTTCATCTGAGGTATTTCCTTTTTCACCATAGCCCTCTAGGGGCTTCCAAATATCACTTTGCCAATTCCACAAGAACTGTCTTAGCAAAAGGCTTCTTGAGGGGAAAGCTGTAACTCTGTGAGATGATTTCACAGAACACAAAGAAGTTTTTCAGGACGCTTCTTTCTCTGTCTTATCGGAGGATATTTCCTTTGGCCCTATAGTCTTCAAAGGGATCCGAAATATCTGTTCTCAGATTCCACAGACATAAGGCTAGCAAAGAGATCCACGAAATACAGATTTAACTCTGTGAAATGACTTAACAGAAGACTAAGCAGTTTCTCAGAAAGCCTCTTTCCAGATTTCATCTGAGGATATTTCCTTTTTCACCATAGCCCTCTATTGGCTTCCAAATATCACTTTGCCAATTCCACAAGAACTGTCTTAGCGAAAGGCTTCTTGAGTAGAAAGCTGTAACTCTGTGAGATGATTTCACAGAACACAAAGAAGTTTCTCAGAAAGCTTCTTTCTCTTTGTTATTGGAGGATATTTCCTTTGGCCCTATATTCTTCAAAGGGATCCGAAATATCTGTTCTCAGATTCCACAGAAATAAGGCTAGCAAAGAGATCCACGAAATACAGATGTAACTCTGTGAGATGAATTAACAGAACACTAAGCAGTTTCTCAGAAAGCTTCTTTCCAGATTTCATCTGAGGATATTTCCTTTTTCACCATAGCCCTCTATGGGCTTTCAAATATCACTTTGCCAATTCCACAAGAACTGTCTTAGCGAAAGGCTTCTTGACGGGAAAGCTGTAACTCTGTGAGATGATTTCACAGAACACAAAGAAGTTTCTCATAAAGCTTCTTTCTCTTTGTTATCGGCGGATATTTCCTTTGGCCCTGTAGTCTTCAAAGGGATCCGAAATATTTGTTCTCAGATTCCACAGAAATAAGGCTAGCAAAGAGATCCACGAAATACAGATGTAACTCAGTGAGATGAATTAACAGAACACTAAGCAGATTCTCAGAAAGCTTCTTTCCAGATTTCATCTGTGGATATTTCCTTTTTCACCATAGCCCTCTATGGGCTTCCAAATATCACTTTGCCAATTCCACAAGAACTGTCTTAGCGAAAGGCTTCTTGAGGGGAAAGCTGTAACTCTGTGAGATGATTTCACAGAACACAAAGAAGTTTCTCAGAAAGCTTCTTTCTCTTTGTTATCGGAGGATATTTCCTTTGGCCATATAGTCTTCAAAGGGATCCGAAATATCTGTTCTCAGATTCCACAGAAATAAGGCTAGCAAAGAGATCCACGAAATACAGATGTAACTCTGTGAGATGAATTAACAGAACACTAAGCAGTGTCTCAGAAAGCTTCTTTCCAGATTTCATCTGAGGTGTTTCCTTTTTCACCATAGCCCTCTAGGGGCTTCCAAATATCACTTTGCCAATTCCACAAGAACTGTCTTAGCAAAAGGCTTCTTGAGGGGAAATCTGTAACTCTGTGAGATGATTTCACAGAACACAAAGAAGTTTTTCAGGAAGCTTCTTTCTCTGTGTTATCGGAGGATATTTCCTTGGCCCTATAGTCTTCAAGGGGATCCGAAATATCTGTTCTCAGATTCCACAGAAATAAAGCTAGCAAAGAGATCCACGAAATACAGATGAAACTCTGTGAGATGAATTAACAGAACACTAAGCGGTTTCTCAGAAATCTTCTTTCCAGATTTCATCTGAGGATATTTCCTTTTTCACCATAGACCTCTATGGGCTTCCAAATATCACTTTGCCAATTCCACAAGAACTGTCTTAGCGAAAGGCTTCTGCAGGCGAAAGCTGTAACTCTGTGAGATGATTTCAGAGAACACAAAGAAGTTTCTCAGAAAACTTCTTTCTCTTTGTTATCGGAGGATATTTCCTTTGGCCCTATAGTCTTCAAAGGGATCCGAAATATCTGTTCTCAGATTCCACAGAAATAAGGCTAGCAAAGAGATCCGCGAAATACAGATGTAACTCTGTGAGATGAATTAACAGAACACTAAGCAGTTTCTCAGAAAGCTTCTTTCCAGATTTCATCTGAGGATATTTCCTTTTTCAATATAGCCCTGTAGGGGCTTCCAAATATCACTTTGCCAATTCCACAAGAACTGTCTTAGCGAAAGGCTTCTTGAGGAGAAATCTGAAACTCTGTGAGATGATTTCACAGAACACAAAGAAGTTTCTCATAAAGCTTCTTTCTCTTTGTTATCGGCCGATATTTCCTTTGGCCCTATAGTCTTCACAGGGATCCGAAATATCTGTTCTCAGATTCCACAGACATAAGGCTAGCAAAAAGATCCACGAAATACAGATTTAACTCTGTGAAATGACTTAACAGAAGACTAAGCAGTTTCTCAGAAAGCCTCTTTCCAGATTTCATCTGAGGATATTTCCTTTTTCACCATAGCCCTCTATGGGCTTCCAAATATCACTTTGCCAAATCCACAAGAACTGTCTTAGCGAAAGGCTTCTTGAGTAGAAAGCTGTAACTCTGTGAGATGATTTCACAGAACACAAAGAAGGTTCTCAGAAAGCTTCTTTCTCTTTGTTATTGGAGGATATTTCCTTTGGCCCTATATTCTTCAAAGGGATCCGAAATATCTGTTCTCAGATTCCACAGAAATAAGGCTAGCAAAGAGATCAACGAAATACAGATGTAACTCTGTGAGATGAATTAACAGAACACCAAGCAGTTTCTCAGAAAGCTTCTTTCCAGATTTCATCGGAGGATATTTCCTTTTTCACCATAGCCCTCTATGGGCTTCCAAATATCACTTTGCCCATTCCACAAGAACAGTCTTAGCGAAAGGCTTCTTGAGGGGAAAGCTGTAACTCTGTGAGATGATTTCACAGAACACAAAGAAGTTTCTCAGAAAGCTTCTTTCTCTTTGTTATCGGAGGATATTTCATTTGGCCCTATCGTCTTCAAAGGGATCCGAAATATCTCTTCTCAGATTCCACAGAAATAAGGCTAGCAAAGAGATCCACGAAATACAGATGTAACTCTGTGAGATTAATTAACAGAACACTAAGCAGTTTCTCAGAAAGCTTCTTTCCAGATTTCATCTGAGGATATTTCCTTTTTTACCATAGCCCTCTATAGGCTTCCAAATATCACTTTGCCAATTCCGCAAGAACGGTCTTAGCGAAGGGCTTCTTGTGGGGAAAGCTGTAACTCTGTGAGATGATTTCACAGAACACAAAGAAGTTTCTCAGAAAGCTTCTTTCTCTTTGTAACGGAGGTTATTTCCTTTGGCCCTATAGTCTTCAAAGGGATCCGAAATATCTGTTTTCAGATTACACAGAAATAAGGCTCGCAAAGAGATCCACGAAATACAGATGTAACTCTGTGAGATGAATTTCAGAACACTAAGCAGTTTCTCAGAAAGCTTCTTTCCAGATTTCATCGGAGGATATTTCCTTTTTTACCATAGCCCTCTATAGGCTTCCAAATATCACTTTGCCAATTCCGCAAGAACGGTCTTAGCGAAAGGCTTCTTGTGGGGAAAGCTGTAACTCTGTGAGATGATTTCACAGAACACAAAGAAGTTTCTCAGAAAGCTTCTTTCTCTTTGTTATCGGTGGATACTTCGTTTGGCCCTATGGTCTTCAAAGGGATCCGAATTATCTGTTCTCAGATTCCACAGAAATAAGGCTAGCAAAGAGAACCACGAAATACAGATTTAACTCTCTGAAATGACTTAAAAGAACACTAAGCAGTTTCTCAGAAACCTTCTTTCCAGATTTCATCTGAGGATATTTCCTTTTTCACCATAGCCCTCCATGGGCTTTCAAATATCACCTTGCCAATTTCACAAGAACTGTCTTAGCAAAAGGCTTCTTGACGGGAAAGCTGTAACTCTGTGAGATGATTTCACAGAACACAAAGAAGTTTCTCATAAAGCTTCTTTCTCTTTGTTATCGGCGGATATTTCCTTTGTCCCTGTAGTCTTCAAAGGGATCCGAAATATTTGTTCTCAGATTCCACAGAAATAAGGCTAGCAAAGAGATCCACGAAATACAGATGTAACTCTGTGAGATGAATTAACAGAACACTAAGCAGATTCTCAGAAAGCTTCTTTCCAGATTTCATCTGAGGATATTTCCTTTTTCACCATAGCCCTCTATGGGCTTCCAAATATCACTTTGCCAATTCCACAAGAACTGTCTTAGCGAAAGGCTTCTTGAGGGGAAAGCTGTAACTCTGTGAGATGATTTCACAAAACACAAAGAAGTTTCTCAGAAAGCTTCTTTCTCTTTGTTATCGGAGGATATTTCCTTTGGCCCTATAGTCTTCAAAGGGATCCGAAATATCTGTTCTCAGATTCCACAGAAATAAGGCTAGCAAAGAGATCCACGAAATACAGATGTAACTCTGTGAGATGAATTAACAGAACACTAAGCAGTGTCTCAGAAAGCTTCTTTCCAGATTTCATCTGAGGTATTTCCTTTTTCACCATAGCCCTCTAGGGGCTTCCAAATATCACTTTGCCAATTCCACAAGAACTGTCTTAGCAAAAGGCTTCTTGAGGGGAAAGCTGTAACTCTGTGAGATGATTTCACAGAACACAAAGAAGTTTTTCAGGAAGCTTCTTTCTCTGTGTTATCGGAGGATATTTTCTTTGGCCCTATATTCTTCAAAGGGATCCGAAATATCTGTTCTCAGATTCCACAGAAATAAGGCTAGCAAAGAGATCCACGAAATACAGATGTAACTCTGTGAGATGAATTAACAGAACACTAAGCAGTTTCTCAGAAAGCTTCTTTCCAGATTTCATCTGAGGATATTTCCTTTCCCAACATAGCCCTCAAAGGGCTTTCAAATACCACTTTGCCAATTCCACAAGAACTGTCTTAGCGAAAGGCTTCTTGAGAACAAAGCTGTAACTCTGTGAGATGATTTCACAGAACACAGAGAAGTTTCTCAGAAAGCTTCTTTCTCTTTGTTATTGGAGGATATTTCCTTTGGCCCTATATTCTTCAAAGGGATCCGAAATATCTGTTCTCAGATTCCACAGAAATAAGGCTAGCAAAGAGATCCACGAAATACAGATGTAACTCTGTGAGATGAATTAACAGAACACTAAGCAGTTTCTGAGAAAGCTTCTTTCCAGATTTCATCTGAGGATATTTCCTTTCCCAACATAGCCCTCAAATGGCTTTCAAATACCACATTGCCAATTCCACAAGAACTGTCTTAGCGAAAGGCTTCTTGAGGGGAAAGCTGTAACTCTGTGAGATGATTTCACAGAACACAAAGAAGTTTCTCAGAAAGCTTCTTTCTCTTTGTTATCGGAGGATATTTCCTTTGGCCCTATAGTCTTCAAAGGGATCCGAAATATCTGCTCTCAGATTCCACAGAAATAAGGCTGGCAAAGAGATCCACGAAATACAGATGTAACTCTGTGAGATGAATTAACAGAACACTAAGCAGTGTCTCAGAAAGCTTCTTTCCAGATTTCATCTGAGGTATTTCCTTTTTCACCATAGCCCTCTAGGGGCTTCCAAATATCACTTTGCCAATTCCACAAGAACTGTCTTAGCAAAAGGCTTCTTGAGGGGAAAGCTGTAACTCTGTGAGATGATTTCACAGAACACAAAGAAGTTTTTCAGGACGCTTCTTTCTCTGTCTTATCGGAGGATATTTCCTTTGGCCCTATAGTCTTCAAAGGGATCCGAAATATCTGTTCTCAGATTCCACAGACATAAGGCTAGCAAAGAGATCCACGAAATACAGATTTAACTCTGTGAAATGACTTAACAGAAGACTAAGCAGTTTCTCAGAAAGCCTCTTTCCAGATTTCATCTGAGGATATTTCCTTTTTCACCATAGCCCTCTATTGGCTTCCAAATATCACTTTGCCAATTCCACAAGAACTGTCTTAGCGAAAGGCTTCTTGAGTAGAAAGCTGTAACTCTGTGAGATGATTTCACAGAACACAAAGAAGTTTCTCAGAAAGCTTCTTTCTCTTTGTTATTGGAGGATATTTCCTTTGGCCCTATATTCTTCAAAGGGATCCGAAATATCTGTTCTCAGATTCCACAGAAATAAGGCTAGCAAAGAGATCCACGAAATACAGATGTAACTCTGTGAGATGAATTAACAGAACACTAAGCAGTTTCTCAGAAAGCTTCTTTCCAGATTTCATCTGAGGATATTTCCTTTTTCACCATAGCCCTCTATGGGCTTTCAAATATCACTTTGCCAATTCCACAAGAACTGTCTTAGCGAAAGGCTTCTTGACGGGAAAGCTGTAACTCTGTGAGATGATTTCACAGAACACAAAGAAGTTTCTCATAAAGCTTCTTTCTCTTTGTTATCGGCGGATATTTCCTTTGGCCCTGTAGTCTTCAAAGGGATCCGAAATATTTGTTCTCAGATTCCACAGAAATAAGGCTAGCAAAGAGATCCACGAAATACAGATGTAACTCAGTGAGATGAATTAACAGAACACTAAGCAGATTCTCAGAAAGCTTCTTTCCAGATTTCATCTGTGGATATTTCCTTTTTCACCATAGCCCTCTATGGGCTTCCAAATATCACTTTGCCAATTCCACAAGAACTGTCTTAGCGAAAGGCTTCTTGAGGGGAAAGCTGTAACTCTGTGAGATGATTTCACAGAACACAAAGAAGTTTCTCAGAAAGCTTCTTTCTCTTTGTTATCGGAGGATATTTCCTTTGGCCATATAGTCTTCAAAGGGATCCGAAATATCTGTTCTCAGATTCCACAGAAATAAGGCTAGCAAAGAGATCCACGAAATACAGATGTAACTCTGTGAGATGAATTAACAGAACACTAAGCAGTGTCTCAGAAAGCTTCTTTCCAGATTTCATCTGAGGTGTTTCCTTTTTCACCATAGCCCTCTAGGGGCTTCCAAATATCACTTTGCCAATTCCACAAGAACTGTCTTAGCAAAAGGCTTCTTGAGGGGAAATCTGTAACTCTGTGAGATGATTTCACAGAACACAAAGAAGTTTTTCAGGAAGCTTCTTTCTCTGTGTTATCGGAGGATATTTCCTTGGCCCTATAGTCTTCAAGGGGATCCGAAATATCTGTTCTCAGATTCCACAGAAATAAAGCTAGCAAAGAGATCCACGAAATACAGATGAAACTCTGTGAGATGAATTAACAGAACACTAAGCGGTTTCTCAGAAATCTTCTTTCCAGATTTCATCTGAGGATATTTCCTTTTTCACCATAGACCTCTATGGGCTTCCAAATATCACTTTGCCAATTCCACAAGAACTGTCTTAGCGAAAGGCTTCTGCAGGCGAAAGCTGTAACTCTGTGAGATGATTTCAGAGAACACAAAGAAGTTTCTCAGAAAACTTCTTTCTCTTTGTTATCGGAGGATATTTCCTTTGGCCCTATAGTCTTCAAAGGGATCCGAAATATCTGTTCTCAGATTCCACAGAAATAAGGCTAGCAAAGAGATCCGCGAAATACAGATGTAACTCTGTGAGATGAATTAACAGAACACTAAGCAGTTTCTCAGAAAGCTTCTTTCCAGATTTCATCTGAGGATATTTCCTTTTTCACCATAGCCCTCTATGGGCTTCCAAATATCACTTTGCCAATTCCACAAGAACTGTCTTAGCGAAAGGCTTCTTGAGGGGAAAGCTGTAACTCTGTGAGATGATTTCACAGAACACAAAGAAGTTTCTCAGAAAGCTTCTTTCTCTTTGTTATCGGAGGATATTTCGTTTGGCCCTAAAGTCTTCAAAGGGATCCGAAATATCTGTTCTCAGATTCCACAGAAATAAGGCTAGCAAAGAGATCCTCGAAATACAGATGTAACTCTTTGAGATGAATTAACAGAACACTAAGCAGTTTCTCAGAAAGCTTCTTTCCAGATTTCATCTGAGGATATTTCCTTTTTCACCATAGCCCTGTAGGGGCTTTCAAATATCACTTTGCCAATTCCACAAGAACTGTCTTAGCGAAAGGCTTCTTGACGGGAAAGCTGTAACTCTGTTAGATGATTTCACAGAACACAAAGAAGTTTCTCATAAAGCTTCTTTCTCTTTGTTATCGGTGGATATTTCCTTTGGCCCAATAGTCTTCAAAGGGATCCGAAATATTTGTTCTCAGATTCCACAGAAATAAGGCTAGAAAAGGGATCCACGAAATACAGATGTAACTCTGTGAGATGAATTAACAGAACACTAAGCAGATTCTCAGAAATCTTCTTTCCAGATTTCATCTGAGGATAATTCCTTTTTCACCATAGCCCTCTATGGGCTTCCAAATATCACTTTGCCAATTCCACAAGAACTGTCTTAGCGAAAGGCTTCTTGAGGGGAAAGCTGTAACTCTGTGAGATGATTTCACAGAACACAAAGAAGTTTCTCAGAAAGCTTCTTTCTCTTTGTTATCGGAGGATATTTCCTTTGGCCCTATAGTCCTCAAAGGGATCCGAAATATCTGTTCTCAGATTCCACAGAAATAAGGCTGGCAAAGAGATCCACGAAATACAGATGTAACTCTGTGAGATTAATTAACAGAACACTAAGCAGTGTGTCAGAAAGCTTCTTTCCAGATTTCATCTGAGGTATTTCCTTTTTCACCATAGCCCTCTAGGGGCTTCCAAATATCACTTTGCCAATTCCACAAGAACTGTCTTAGCAAAAGGCTTCTTGAGGGGAAAGCTGTAACTCTGTGAGATGATTTCACAGAACACAAAGAAGTTTTTCAGGAAGCTTCTTTCTCTTTGTTATCGGAGGATATTTCCTTTGGCCCTATAGTCTTCAAAGGGATCCGAAATATCTGTTCTCAGATTCCACAGAAATAAGGCTAGCAAAGAGATCCACGAAATACAGATGAAACTCTGTGAGATGAATTAACAGAACACTAAGCAGTTTCTCAGAAAGCTTCTTTCCAGATTTCATCTGAGGATATTTCCTTTTTCACCATAGCCCTGTAGGGGCTTCCAAATATCACTTTGCCAATTCCACAAGAACTGTCTTAGCGAAAGGCTTCTTGAGGAGAAAGCTGAAACTCTGTGAGACGATTTCACAGAACACAAAGAAGTTTCTCATAAAGCTTCTTTCTCTTTGTTATCGGCGGATATTTCCTTTGGCCCTATAGTCTTCAAAGGGATCCGAAATATCTGTTCTCAGATTCCACAGACAGAAGGCTAGCAAAGAGATCCACGAAATACAGATTTAACTCTGTGAAATGACTTAACAGAAGACTAAGCAGTTTCTCAGAAAGCCTCTTTCCAGATTTCATCTGAGGATATTTCCTTTTTCACCATAGCCCTCTATGGGCTTCCAAATATCACTTTGCCAATTCCACAAGAACTGTCTTAGCGAAAGGCTTCTTGAGGGGAAAGCTGTAACTCTGTGAGATGATTTCACAAAACACAAAGAAGTTTCTCAGAAAGCTTCTTTCTCTTTGTTATCGGAGGATATTTCCTTTGGCCCTATAGTCTTCAAAGGGATCCGAAATATCTGTTCTCAGATTCCACAGAAATAAGGCTAGCAAAGAGATCCACGAAATACAGATGTAACTCTGTGAGATGAATTAACAGAACACTAAGCAGTGTCTCAGAAAGCTTCTTTCCAGATTTCATCTGAGGTATTTCCTTTTTCACCATAGCCCTCTAGGGGCTTCCAAATATCACTTTGCCAATTCCACAAGAACTGTCTTAGCAAAAGGCTTCTTGAGGGGAAAGCTGTAACTCTGTGAGATGATTTCACAGAACACAAAGAAGTTTTTCAGGAAGCTTCTTTCTCTGTGTTATCGGAGGATATTTTCTTTGGCCCTATATTCTTCAAAGGGATCCGAAATATCTGTTCTCAGATTCCACAGAAATAAGGCAAGCAAAGAGATCCACGAAATACAGATGTAACTCTGTGAGATGAATTAACAGAACACTAAGCAGTTTCTCAGAAAGCTTCTTTCCAGATTTCATCTGAGGATATTTCCTTTCCCAACATAGCCCTCAAAGGGCTTTCAAATACCACTTTGCCAATTCCACAAGAACTGTCTTAGCGAAAGGCTTCTTGAGTACAAAGCTGTAACTCTGTGAGATGATTTCACAGAACACAAAGAAGTTTCTCAGATAGCTTCTTTCTCTTTGTTATTGGAGGATATTTCCTTTGGACCTATATTCTTCAAAGGGATCCGAAATATCTGTTCTCAGATTCCACTGAAATAAGGCTAGC
The DNA here is from genome assembly GCF_049350105.2 of Macaca mulatta. Classification (NCBI taxonomy): domain Eukaryota; kingdom Metazoa; phylum Chordata; class Mammalia; order Primates; family Cercopithecidae; genus Macaca; species Macaca mulatta. Next base: position 34,819,161 of record NC_133420.1, read on the forward strand.
AAAGAGATCCACGAAACACAGATGTAACTCTGTGAGATGAATTAACAGAACACTAAGCAGTTTCTCAGGAGGCTTCTTTCCAGATTTCATCTGAGGATATTTCCTTTCCCAACATAGCCCTCAAAGGGCTTTCAAATACCACTTTGCAAATTCCACAAGAACTGCCTTAGCGAAAGGCTTCTTGAGGGGAAAGCTGTAACTCTGTGAGATGATTTCACAGAACACAAAGAAGTTTCTCAGAAAGCTTCTTTCTCTTTGTTATCGGAGGATATTTCGTTTCGCCCTAAAGTCTTCAAAGGGATCCGAAATATCTGTTCTCAGATTCCACAGAAATAAGGCTAGCAAAGAGATCCTCGAAATACAGATGTAACTCTTTGAGATGAATTAACAGAACACTAAGCAGTTTCTCAGAAAGCTTCTTTCCAGATTTCATCTGAGGATATTTCCTTTTTCACCATAGCCCTGTAGGGGCTTTCAAATATCACTTTGCCAATTCCACAAGAACTGTCTTAGCGAAAGGCTTGTTGACGGGAAAGCTGTAACTCTGTGAGATGATTTCACAGAACACAAAGAAGTTTCTCATAAAGCTTCTTTCTCTTTGTTATCGGCGGATATTTCCTTTGGCCCTGTAGTCTTCAAAGGGATCCGAAATATTTGTTCTCAGATTCCACAGAAATAAGGCTAGCAAAGAGATCCACGAAATACAGATGTAACTCTGTGAGATGAATTAACAGAACACCAAGCAGTTTCTCAGAAAGCTTCTTTCCAGATTTCATCGGAGGATATTTCCTTTTTCACCATAGCCCTCTAAGGGCTTCCAAATATCACTTTGCCCATTCCACAAGAACAGTCTTAGCGAAAGGCTTCTTGAGGGGAGAGCTGTAACTCTGTGAGATGATTTCACAGAACACAAAGAAGTTTCTCAGAAAGCTTCTTTCTCTTTGTTATCGGAGGATATTTCATTTGGCCCTATAGACTTCAAAGGGATCCGAAATATCTCTTCTCAGATTCCACAGAAATAAGGCTAGCAAAGAGATCCACGAAATACAGATGTAACTCTGTGAGATGAATTAACAGAACACTAAGCAGATTCTCAGAAGGCTTCTTTCCAGATTTCATCTGAGGATATTTCTTTTTCACCATAGCCCTCTACGGGCTTCCAAATATCACTTTGCCAATTCCACAAGAACTGTCTTAGCAAAAGGCTTTTTGAGGGGAATGCTGTAACTCTGTGAGATGATTTCACAGAACACAAAGAAGTTTTTCAGGAAGCTTCTTTCTCTGTGTTATCGGAGGATATTTCCTTTGGCCCTATAGTCTTCAAAGGGATCCGAAATATCTGTTCTCAGATTCAACAGAAATAAGGCTAGCAAAGAGATCCACGAAATACAGATGAAACTCTGTGAGATGAATTAACAGAACACTAAGCAGTTTCTCAGAAAGCTTCTTTCCAGATTTCATCTGAGGATATTTCCTTTTTCACCATAGCCCTGTAGGGGCTTCCAAATATCACTTTGCCAATTCCACAAGAACTGTCTTAGCGAAAGGCTTCTTGAGGAGAAAGCTGAAACTCTGTGAGACGATTTCACAGAACACAAAGAAGTTTCTCATAAAGCTTCTTTCTCTTTGTTATCGGCGGATATTTCCTTTGGCCCTATAGTCTTCAAAGGGATCCGAAATATCTGTTCTCAGATTCCACAGACATAAGGCTAGCAAAGAGATCCACGAAATACAGATGTAACTCTGTGAAATGACTTAACAGAAGACTAAGCAGTTTCTCAGAAAGCCTCTTTCCAGATTTCATCTGAAGATATTTCCTTTTTCACCATAGCCCTCTATTGGCTTCCAAATATAACTTTGCCAATTCCACAAGAACTGTCTTAGCGAAAGGCTTCTTGAGTAGAAAGCTGTATCTCTGTGAGATGATTTCACAGAACACAAAGAAGTTTCTCAGAAAGCTTCTTTCTCTTTGTTATTGGAGGATATTTCCTTTGGCCTTATATTCTTCAAAGGGATCCGAAATATCTGTTCTCAGATTCCACAGAAAAAAGGCTAGCAAAGAGATCCACGAAATACAGATGAAACTCTGTGAGATGAATTAACAGAACACTAAGCAGTTTCTCAGAAAGCTTCTTTCCAGATTTCATCTGAGGATATTTCCTTTTTCACCATAGCCCTGTAGGGGCTTCCAAATATCACTTTGCCAATTCCACAAGAACTGTCTTAGCGAAAGGCTTCTTGAGGAGAAAGCTGAAACTCTGTGAGACGATTTCACAGAACACAAAGAAGTTTCTCATAAAGCTTCTTTCTCTTTGTTATCGGCGGATATTTCCTTTGGCCCTATAGTCTTCAAAGGGATCCGAAATATCTGTTCTCAGATTCCACAGACATAAGGCTAGCAAAGAGATCCACGAAATACAGATGTAACTCTGTGAAATGACTTAACAGAAGACTAAGCAGTTTCTCAGAAAGCCTCTTTCCAGATTTCATCTGAGGATATTTCCTTTTTCACCATAGCCCTCTATTGGCTTCCAAATATCACTTTGCCAATTCCACAAGAACTGTCTTAGCGAAAGGCTTCTTGAGTAGAAAGCTGTATCTCTGTGAGATGATTTCACAGAACACAAAGAAGTTTCTCAGAAAGCTTCTTTCTCTTTGTTATTGGAGGATATTTCCTTTGGCCCTATATTCTTCAAAGGGATCCGAAATATCTGTTCTCAGATTCCACAGAAATAAGGCTAGCAAAGAGATCCACGAAATACAGATGTAACTCTGTGAGATGAATTAACAGAACACTAAGCAGTTTCTCAGAAAGCTTCTTTCCAGATTTCATCTGAGGATATTTCCCTTTTCACCATAGCCCTCTATGGGCTTTCAAATATCACTTTGCCAATTCCACAACAACTGTCTTAACGAAAGGCTTCTTGACGGGAAAGCTGTAACTCTGTGAGATGATTTCACAGAACACAAAGAAGTTTCTCATAAAGCTTCTTTCTCTTTGTTATCGGCGGATATTTCCTTTGGCCCTGTAGTCTTCAAAGGGATCCGAAATATTTGTTCTCAGATTCCACAGAAATAAGGCTAGCAAAGAGATCCACGAAATACAAATGTATCTCTGTGAGATGAATTAACAGAACACTAAGCAGATTCTCAGAAAGCTTCTTTCCAGATTTCATCTGAGGATATTTCCTTTTTCACCATAGCCCTCTATGGGCGTCTAAATATCACTTTGCCAATTCCACAAGAACTGTCTTAGCGAAAGGCTTCTTGAGGGGAAAGCTGTAACTCTGTGAGATGATTTCACAGAACACAAAGAAGTTTCTCAGAAAGCTTCTTTCTCTTTGTTATCGGAGGATATTTCCTTTGGCCCTATAGTCTTCAAAGGGATCCGAAATATCTGTTCTCAGATTCCACAGAAATAAGGCTAGCAAAGAGATCCACGAAATACAGATGTAACTCTGTGAGATGAATTAACAGAACACTAAGCAGTGTCTCAGAAAGCTTCTTTCCAGATTTCATCTGAGGTGTTTCCTTTTTCACCATAGCCCTCTAGGGGCTTCCAAATATCACTTTGCCAATTCCACAAGAACTGTCTTAGCAAAAGGCTTCTTGAGGGGAAATCTGTAACTCTGTGAGATGATTTCACAGAACACAAAGAAGTTTTTCAGGAAGCTTCTTTCTCTGTGTTATCGGAGGATATTTCATTTGGCCCTATAGTCTTAAAAGGGATCCGAAATATCTCTTCTGAGATTCCACAGAAATAAGGCTAGCAAAGAGATCCACGAAATACAGATGTAACTCTGTGAGATGAATTAACAGAACACTAAGCAGATTCTCAGAAAGCTTCTTTCCAGATTTCATCTGAGGATATTTCTTTTTCACCATAGCCCTCTATGGGCTTCCAAATATCACTTTACCAATTCCACAAGAACTGTCTTAGCGAAAGGCTTCTTTAGGGCAAAGCTGTAACTCTGTGAGATGATATCACAGAACACTAAGAAGTTTCTCAGAAACCTTCTTTCTCTTTGTTATCGGAGGATATTTCCTTTGGCCCTATTGTCTTCAGAGGGATCCGAAATATCTGTTCTCAGATTCCACAGAAATAAGGCTAGCAAAGAGATCCACGAAATACAGATGTTACTCTGTGAGATGAATTAACAGAACACTAAGCAGATTCTCAGAAAGCTTCTTTCCAGATTTCATCTGAGGATATTTCTTTTTCACCATAGCCCTCTATGGGCTTCCAAATATCACTTTGCCAATTCCACAAGAACTGTCTTAGCGAAAGGCTTCTATAGGGCAAAGCTGTAACTCTGTGAGATGATATCACAGAACACAAAGAAGTTTCTCAGAAACCTTCTTTCTCTTTGTTATCGGAGGATATTTCCTTTGGCCCTATAGTCTTCAGAGGGATCCGAAATATCTGTTCTCAGATTCCACAGAAATAAGGCTAGCAAAGAGATCCACGAAATACAGATGTAACTCTGTGAGATTAATTAACAGAACACTAAGCAGTTTCTCAGAAAGCTTCTTTCCATATTTCATCTGAGGATATTTCCTTTTTCACCGTAGCCCTCTATGGGCTTCCAAATATCTCTTTTCCAATTCCACAAGAACTGTCTTAGCGAAAGGCTTCTTGAAGGGAAAGCTGTAACTCTGTGAGAATATTTCACAGAACACAAAGAAGTTTCTCAGAAAGCTTCTTTCTCTTTGTTATCGGAGGATATTTCCTTTGGCCATATAGTCTTCAAAGGGATCCGAATTATCTGTTCTCAGATTCCACAGAAATAAGGCTAGCAAGGAGATCCAGGAAATACAGATGTAACTCTGTGAGATAAATTAACAGAACACTAAGCAGTTTCTCAGAAAGCTTCTTTCCAGATTTCATCTGAGGATATTTCCTTTTTCACCATAGCCCTCTCTGGGCTTCCAAATATCACTTTGCCAATTCCACAAGAACTGTCTTAGTGAAAGGCTTGTTGAGGGGAAAGGGGTAACTCTGTGATATGATTTCACAGAACACAAACAAGTTTCTCAGAAAGCTTCTTTCTCTTTGTTATCGGAGGATATTTCCTTTGGCCCTATAGTCTTCAAAGGGATCCGAAATATCTGTTTTCAGATTCCACAGAAATAAGGCTCGCAAAGAGATCCACGAAATACAGATGTAACTCTGTGAGATGAATTCACAGAACACTAAGCAGTTTCTCAGAAATCTTCTTTCCAGATTTCATCGGAGGATATTTCCTTTTTCACCATAGCCCTCTATAGGCTTCCAAATATCACTTTGCCAATTCCGCAAGAACGGTCTTAGCGAAAGGCTTCTTGAGGGGAAAGCTGTAACTCTGTGAGATGATTTCACAGAACACAAAGAAGTTTCTCAGAAAGCTTCTTTCTCTTTGTTTTCGGTGGATACTTCGTTTGGCCCTATGGCCTTCAAAGGGATCCGAATTATCTGTTCTCAGATTCCACAGAAATAAGGCTAGCAAAGAGAACCATGAAATACAGATTTAACTCTCTGAAATGACTTAAAAGAACACTAAGCAGTTTCTCAGAAAGCTTCTTTCCAGATTTCATCTGAGGTGTTTCCTTTTTCACCATGGCCCTCTAGGGGCTTCCAAATATCACTTTGCCAATTCCACAAGAACTGTCTTAGCAAAAGGCTTCCGAGGGGAAATCTGTAACTCTGTGAGATGATTTCACAGAACACAAAGAAGTTTTTCAGGAAGCTTCTTTCTCTGTGTTATCGGAGGATATTTCGTTTGGCCCTAAAGTCTTCAAAGGGATCCGAAATATCTGTTCTCAGATTCCACAGAAATAAGGCTAGCAAAGAGATCCTCGAAATACAGATGTAACTCTGTGAGATGAATTAACAGAACACTAAGCAATTTCTCAGAAAGCTTCTTTCCGGATTTCATCTGAGGATATTTCCTTTTTCACCATAGCCCTCTATGGGCTTTCAAATATCACTTTGCCAATTCCACAAGAACTGTCTTAGCGAAAGGCTTCTTGACGGGAAAGCTGTAACTCTGTGAGATGATTTCACAGAACACAAAGAAGTTTCTCAGAAAGCTTCTTTCTCTTTGTTATCGGAGGATATTTCCTTTGGCCCTGTAGTCTTCAAAGGGATCCGAAATATTTGTTCTCAGATTCCACAGAAATAAGGCTAGCAAAGAGATCCAGGAAATACAGATGTAACTCTGTGAGATGAATTAACAGAGCACTAAGCAGATTCTCAGAAAGCTTCTTTCCAGATTTCATCTGAGGATATTTCCTTTTTCACCATAGCCCTCTATGGGCTTCCCAATATCACTTTGCCAATCCCACAAGAACTGTCTTAGCGAAAGGCTTGTTGAGGGGAAAGCTGCAACTCTGTGAGATGATTTCACAGAACACAAAGAAGTTTCTCAGAAAGCTTCTTTCTCTTTGTTATCGGAGGATATTTCCTTTGGCCCTATAGTCTTCAAAGGGATCCGAAATATCTGTTCTCAGATTCCACAGAAATAAGGCTAGCAAAGAGATCCACGAAATACAGATGTAACTCTGTGAGATGAATTAACAGAACACTAAGCAGTGTCTCAGAAAGCTTCTTTCCAGATTTCATCTGAGGTATTTCCTTTTTCACCATAGCCCTCTAGGGGCTTCCATATATCACTTTGCCAATTCCACAAGAACTGTCTTAGCGAAAGGCTTCTTGAAGGGAAAGCTGTAACTCTGTGAGATGATTTCACAGAACACAAAGAAGTTTCTCAGAAAGCTTCTTTCTCTTTGTTATCGGAGGATATTTCCTTTGGCCATATAGTCTTCAAAGGGATCCGAATTATCTGTTCTCAGATTCCACAGAAATAAGGCCAGCAAGGAGATCCAGGAAATACAGATGTAACTCGGTGAGATGAATTAACAGAACACTAAGCAGATTCTCAGAAAGCTTCTTTCCAGATTTCATCTGAGGATATTTCCTTTTTCACCATAGCCCTCTATGGGCTTCCAAATATCACTTTGCCAATTCCACAAGAACTGTCTTAGCGAAAGGCTTCTTGAGGGGAAAGCTGTAACTCTGTGAGATGATTTCACAAAACACAAAGAAGTTTCTCAGAAAGCTTCTTTCTCTTTGTTATCGGAGGATATTTCCTTTGGCCCTATAGTCTTCAAAGGGATCCGAAATATCTGTTCTCAGATTCCACAGAAATAAGGCTAGCAAAGAGATCCACGAAATACAGATGTAACTCTGTGAGATGAATTAACAGAACACTAAGCAGTGTCTCAGAAAGCTTCTTTCCAGATTTCATCTGAGGTATTTCCTTTTTCACCATAGCCCTCTAGGGGCTTCCAAATATCACTTTGCCAATTCCACAAGAACTGTCTTAGCAAAAGGCTTCTTGAGGAGAAAGCTGAAACTCTGTGAGACGATTTCACAGAACACAAAGAAGTTTCTCATAAAGCTTCTTTCTCTTTGTTATCGGCGGATATTTCCTTTGGCCCTATAGTCTTCAAAGGGATCCGAAATATCTGTTCTCAGATTCCACAGACAGAAGGCTAGCAAAGAGATCCACGAAATACAGATTTAACTCTGTGAAATGACTTAACAGAAGACTAAGCAGTTTCTCAGAAAGCCTCTTTCCAGATTTCATCTGAGGATATTTCCTTTTTCACCATAGCCCTCTATGGGCTTCCAAATATCACTTTGCCAATTCCACAAGAACTGTCTTAGCGAAAGGCTTCTTGAGGGGAAAGCTGTAACTCTGTGAGATGATTTCACAAAACACAAAGAAGTTTCTCAGAAAGCTTCTTTCTCTTTGTTATCGGAGGATATTTCCTTTGGCCCTATAGTCTTCAAAGGGATCCGAAATATCTGTTCTCAGATTCCACAGAAATAAGGCTAGCAAAGAGATCCACGAAATACAGATGTAACTCTGTGAGATGAATTAACAGAACACTAAGCAGTGTCTCAGAAAGCTTCTTTCCAGATTTCATCTGAGGTATTTCCTTTTTCACCATAGCCCTCTAGGGGCTTCCAAATATCACTTTGCCAATTCCACAAGAACTGTCTTAGCAAAAGGCTTCTTGAGGGGAAAGCTGTAACTCTGTGAGATGATTTCACAGAACACAAAGAAGTTTTTCAGGAAGCTTCTTTCTCTGTGTTATCGGAGGATATTTTCTTTGGCCCTATATTCTTCAAAGGGATCCGAAATATCTGTTCTCAGATTCCACAGAAATAAGGCAAGCAAAGAGATCCACGAAATACAGATGTAACTCTGTGAGATGAATTAACAGAACACTAAGCAGTTTCTCAGAAAGCTTCTTTCCAGATTTCATCTGAGGATATTTCCTTTCCCAACATAGCCCTCAAAGGGCTTTCAAATACCACTTTGCCAATTCCACAAGAACTGTCTTAGCGAAAGGCTTCTTGAGTACAAAGCTGTAACTCTGTGAGATGATTTCACAGAACACAAAGAAGTTTCTCAGATAGCTTCTTTCTCTTTGTTATTGGAGGATATTTCCTTTGGACCTATATTCTTCAAAGGGATCCGAAATATCTGTTCTCAGATTCCACTGAAATAAGGCTAGCAAAGAGATCCACGAAACACAGATGTAACTCTGTGAGATGAATTAACAGAACACTAAGCAGTTTCTCAGGAGGCTTCTTTCCAGATTTCATCTGAGGATATTTCCTTTCCCAACATAGCCCTCAAAGGGCTTTCAAATACCACTTTGCAAATTCCACAAGAACTGTCTTAGCGAAAGGCTTCTTGAGGGGAAAGCTGTAACTCTGTGAGATGATTTCACAGAACACAAAGAAGTTTCTCAGAAAGCTTCTTTCTCTTTGTTATCGGAGGATATTTCGTTTCGCCCTAAAGTCTTCAAAGGGATCCGAAATATCTGTTCTCAGATTCCACAGAAATAAGGCTAGCAAAGAGATCCTCGAAATACAGATGTAACTCTTTGAGATGAATTAACAGAACACTAAGCAGTTTCTCAGAAAGCTTCTTTCCAGATTTCATCTGAGGATATTTCCTTTTTCACCATAGCCCTGTAGGGGCTTTCAAATATCACTTTGCCAATTCCACAAGAACTGTCTTAGCGAAAGGCTTGTTGACGGGAAAGCTGTAACTCTGTGAGATGATTTCACAGAACACAAAGAAGTTTCTCATAAAGCTTCTTTCTCTTTGTTATCGGCGGATATTTCCTTTGGCCCTGTAGTCTTCAAAGGGATCCGAAATATTTGTTCTCAGATTCCACAGAAATAAGGCTAGCAAAGAGATCCACGAAATACAGATGTAACTCTGTGAGATGAATTAACAGAACACCAAGCAGTTTCTCAGAAAGCTTCTTTCCAGATTTCATCGGAGGATATTTCCTTTTTCACCATAGCCCTCTAAGGGCTTCCAAATATCACTTTGCCCATTCCACAAGAACAGTCTTAGCGAAAGGCTTCTTGAGGGGAGAGCTGTAACTCTGTGAGATGATTTCACAGAACACAAAGAAGTTTCTCAGAAAGCTTCTTTCTCTTTGTTATCGGAGGATATTTCATTTGGCCCTATAGACTTCAAAGGGATCCGAAATATCTCTTCTCAGATTCCACAGAAATAAGGCTAGCAAAGAGATCCACGAAATACAGATGTAACTCTGTGAGATGAATTAACAGAACACTAAGCAGATTCTCAGAAGGCTTCTTTCCAGATTTCATCTGAGGATATTTCTTTTTCACCATAGCCCTCTACGGGCTTCCAAATATCACTTTGCCAATTCCACAAGAACTGTCTTAGCAAAAGGCTTTTTGAGGGGAATGCTGTAACTCTGTGAGATGATTTCACAGAACACAAAGAAGTTTTTCAGGAAGCTTCTTTCTCTGTGTTATCGGAGGATATTTCCTTTGGCCCTATAGTCTTCAAAGGGATCCGAAATATCTGTTCTCAGATTCAACAGAAATAAGGCTAGCAAAGAGATCCACGAAATACAGATGAAACTCTGTGAGATGAATTAACAGAACACTAAGCAGTTTCTCAGAAAGCTTCTTTCCAGATTTCATCTGAGGATATTTCCTTTTTCACCATAGCCCTGTAGGGGCTTCCAAATATCACTTTGCCAATTCCACAAGAACTGTCTTAGCGAAAGGCTTCTTGAGGAGAAAGCTGAAACTCTGTGAGACGATTTCACAGAACACAAAGAAGTTTCTCATAAAGCTTCTTTCTCTTTGTTATCGGCGGATATTTCCTTTGGCCCTATAGTCTTCAAAGGGATCCGAAATATCTGTTCTCAGATTCCACAGACATAAGGCTAGCAAAGAGATCCACGAAATACAGATGTAACTCTGTGAAATGACTTAACAGAAGACTAAGCAGTTTCTCAGAAAGCCTCTTTCCAGATTTCATCTGAAGATATTTCCTTTTTCACCATAGCCCTCTATTGGCTTCCAAATATAACTTTGCCAATTCCACAAGAACTGTCTTAGCGAAAGGCTTCTTGAGTAGAAAGCTGTATCTCTGTGAGATGATTTCACAGAACACAAAGAAGTTTCTCAGAAAGCTTCTTTCTCTTTGTTATTGGAGGATATTTCCTTTGGCCTTATATTCTTCAAAGGGATCCGAAATATCTGTTCTCAGATTCCACAGAAAAAAGGCTAGCAAAGAGATCCACGAAATACAGATGAAACTCTGTGAGATGAATTAACAGAACACTAAGCAGTTTCTCAGAAAGCTTCTTTCCAGATTTCATCTGAGGATATTTCCTTTTTCACCATAGCCCTGTAGGGGCTTCCAAATATCACTTTGCCAATTCCACAAGAACTGTCTTAGCGAAAGGCTTCTTGAGGAGAAAGCTGAAACTCTGTGAGACGATTTCACAGAACACAAAGAAGTTTCTCATAAAGCTTCTTTCTCTTTGTTATCGGCGGATATTTCCTTTGGCCCTATAGTCTTCAAAGGGATCCGAAATATCTGTTCTCAGATTCCACAGACATAAGGCTAGCAAAGAGATCCACGTAATACAGATGTAACTCTGTGAAATGACTTAACAGAAGACTAAGCAGTTTCTCAGAAAGCCTCTTTCCAGATTTCATCTGAGGATATTTCCTTTTTCACCATAGCCCTCTATTGGCTTCCAAATATCACTTTGCCAATTCCACAAGAACTGTCTTAGCGAAAGGCTTCTTGAGTAGAAAGCTGTATCTCTGTGAGATGATTTCACAGAACACAAAGAAGTTTCTCAGAAAGCTTCTTTCTCTTTGTTATTGGAGGATATTTCCTTTGGCCCTATATTCTTCAAAGGGATCCGAAATATCTGTTCTCAGATTCCACAGAAATAAGGCTAGCAAAGAGATCCACGAAATACAGATGTAACTCTGTGAGATGAATTAACAGAACACTAAGCAGTTTCTCAGAAAGCTTCTTTCCAGATTTCATCTGAGGATATTTCCCTTTTCACCATAGCCCTCTATGGGCTTTCAAATATCACTTTGCCAATTCCACAACAACTGTCTTAACGAAAGGCTTCTTGACGGGAAAGCTGTAACTCTGTGAGATGATTTCACAGAACACAAAGAAGTTTCTCATAAAGCTTCTTTCTCTTTGTTATCGGCGGATATTTCCTTTGGCCCTGTAGTCTTCAAAGGGATCCGAAATATTTGTTCTCAGATTCCACAGAAATAAGGCTAGCAAAGAGATCCACGAAATACAAATGTATCTCTGTGAGATGAATTAACAGAACACTAAGCAGATTCTCAGAAAGCTTCTTTCCAGATTTCATCTGAGGATATTTCCTTTTTCACCATAGCCCTCTATGGGCGTCTAAATATCACTTTGCCAATTCCACAAGAACTGTCTTAGCGAAAGGCTTCTTGAGGGGAAAGCTGTAACTCTGTGAGATGATTTCACAGAACACAAAGAAGTTTCTCAGAAAGCTTCTTTCTCTTTGTTATCGGAGGATATTTCCTTTGGCCCTATAGTCTTCAAAGGGATCCGAAATATCTGTTCTCAGATTCCACAGAAATAAGGCTAGCAAAGAGATCCACGAAATACAGATGTAACTCTGTGAGATGAATTAACAGAACACTAAGCAGTGTCTCAGAAAGCTTCTTTCCAGATTTCATCTGAGGTGTTTCCTTTTTCACCATAGCCCTCTAGGGGCTTCCAAATATCACTTTGCCAATTCCACAAGAACTGTCTTAGCAAAAGGCTTCTTGAGGGGAAATCTGTAACTCTGTGAGATGATTTCACAGAACACAAAGAAGTTTTTCAGGAAGCTTCTTTCTCTGTGTTATCGGAGGATATTTCATTTGGCCCTATAGTCTTAAAAGGGATCCGAAATATCTCTTCTGAGATTCCACAGAAATAAGGCTAGCAAAGAGATCCACGAAATACAGATGTAACTCTGTGAGATGAATTAACAGAACACTAAGCAGATTCTCAGAAAGCTTCTTTCCAGATTTCATCTGAGGATATTTCTTTTTCACCATAGCCCTCTATGGGCTTCCAAATATCACTTTACCAATTCCACAAGAACTGTCTTAGCGAAAGGCTTCTTTAGGGCAAAGCTGTAACTCTGTGAGATGATATCACAGAACACAAAGAAGTTTCTCAGAAACCTTCTTTCTCTTTGTTATCGGAGGATATTTCCTTTGGCCCTATTGTCTTCAGAGGGATCCGAAATATCTGTTCTCAGATTCCACAGAAATAAGGCTAGCAAAGAGATCCACGAAATACAGATGTTACTCTGTGAGATGAATTAACAGAACACTAAGCAGATTCTCAGAAAGCTTCTTTCCAGATTTCATCTGAGGATATTTCTTTTTCACCATAGCCCTCTATGGGCTTCCAAATATCACTTTGCCAATTCCACAAGAACTGTCTTAGCGAAAGGCTTCTATAGGGCAAAGCTGTAACTCTGTGAGATGATATCACAGAACACAAAGAAGTTTCTCAGAAACCTTCTTTCTCTTTGTTATCGGAGGATATTTCCTTTGGCCCTATAGTCTTCAGAGGGATCCGAAATATCTGTTCTCAGATTCCACAGAAATAAGGCTAGCAAAGAGATCCACGAAATACAGATGTAACTCTGTGAGATTAATTAACAGAACACTAAGCAGTTTCTCAGAAAGCTTCTTTCCATATTTCATCTGAGGATATTTCCTTTTTCACCGTAGCCCTCTATGGGCTTCCAAATATCTCTTTTCCAATTCCACAAGAACTGTCTTAGCGAAAGGCTTCTTGAAGGGAAAGCTGTAACTCTGTGAGAATATTTCACAGAACACAAAGAAGTTTCTCAGAAAGCTTCTTTCTCTTTGTTATCGGAGGATATTTCCTTTGGCCATATAGTCTTCAAAGGGATCCGAATTATCTGTTCTCAGATTCCACAGAAATAAGGCTAGCAAGGAGATCCAGGAAATACAGATGTAACTCTGTGAGATAAATTAACAGAACACTAAGCAGTTTCTCAGAAAGCTTCTTTCCAGATTTCATCTGAGGATATTTCCTTTTTCACCATAGCCCTCTCTGGGCTTCCAAATATCACTTTGCCAATTCCACAAGAACTGTCTTAGTGAAAGGCTTGTTGAGGGGAAAGGGGTAACTCTGTGATATGATTTCACAGAACACAAACAAGTTTCTCAGAAAGCTTCTTTCTCTTTGTTATCGGAGGATATTTCCTTTGGCCCTATAGTCTTCAAAGGGATCCGAAATATCTGTTTTCAGATTCCACAGAAATAAGGCTCGCAAAGAGATCCACGAAATACAGATGTAACTCTGTGAGATGAATTCACAGAACACTAAGCAGTTTCTCAGAAATCTTCTTTCCAGATTTCATCGGAGGATATTTCCTTTTTCACCATAGCCCTCTATAGGCTTCCAAATATCACTTTGCCAATTCCGCAAGAACGGTCTTAGCGAAAGGCTTCTTGAGGGGAAAGCTGTAACTCTGTGAGATGATTTCACAGAACACAAAGAAGTTTCTCAGAAAGCTTCTTTCTCTTTGTTTTCGGTGGATACTTCGTTTGGCCCTATGGCCTTCAAAGGGATCCGAATTATCTGTTCTCAGATTCCACAGAAATAAGGCTAGCAAAGAGAACCATGAAATACAGATTTAACTCTCTGAAATGACTTAAAAGAACACTAAGCAGTTTCTCAGAAAGCTTCTTTCCAGATTTCATCTGAGGTGTTTCCTTTTTCACCATGGCCCTCTAGGGGCTTCCAAATATCACTTTGCCAATTCCACAAGAACTGTCTTAGCAAAAGGCTTCCGAGGGGAAATCTGTAACTCTGTGAGATGATTTCACAGAACACAAAGAAGTTTTTCAGGAAGCTTCTTTCTCTGTGTTATCGGAGGATATTTCCTTTGGCCCTATAGTCTTCAAAGGGATCCGAAATATCTGTTCTCAGATTCCACAGAAATAAGGCTAGCAAAGAGATCCACGAAATACAGATGTAACTCTGTGAGATGAATTAACAGAACACCAAGCAGTTTCTCAGAAAGATTCTTTCCAGATTTCATCGGAGGATATTTCCTTTTTCACCATAGCCCTCTATGGGCTTCCAAATATAACTTTGCCAATTCCACAAGAACAGTCTTAGCGAAAGGCTTCTTGAGGGGAAAGCTGTAACTCTGTGAGATGATTTCACAGAACACAAAGAAGTTTCTCAGAAAGCTTCTTTCTCTTTGTTATCGGAGGATATTTCATTTGGCCCTATAGTCTTCAAAGGGATCCGAAATATCTCTTCTCAGATTCCACAGAAATAAGGCTAGCAAAGAGATCCACGAAATACAGATGTAACTCTGTGAGATGAATTAACAGAACACTAAGCAGTGTCTCAGAAAGCTTCTTTCCAGATTTCATCTGAGGATATTTCTTTTTCACCATAGCCCTCTATGGGCTTCCAAATATCACTTTGCCAATTCCACAAGAACTGTCTTAGCGAAAGCCTTCTATAGGGCAAAGCTGTAACTCTGTGAGATGATATCACAGAACACAAAGAAGTTTCTCAGAAACCTTCTTTCTCTTTGTTATCGGAGGATATTTCCTTTGGCCCTATAGTCTTCAGAGGGATCCGAAATATCTGTTCTCAGATTCCACAGAAATAAGGCTAGCAAAGAGATCCACGAAATACAGATGTAACTCTGTGAGATTAATTAACAGAACACTAAGCAGTTTCTCAGAAAGCTTCTTTCCAGATTTCATCTGAGGATATTTCCTTTTTCACCGTAGCCCTCTATGGGCTTCCAAATATCTCTTTTCCAACTCCACAAGAACTGTCTTAGCGAAAGGCTTCTTGAAGGGAAAGCTGTAACTCTGTGAGACGATTTCACAAAACACAAAGAAGTTTCTCAGAAAGCTTCTTTCTCTTTGTTATCGGAGGATATTTCCTTTGGCCATATAGTCTTCAAAGGGATCCGAATTATCTGTTCTCAGATTCCACAGAAATAAGGCTAGCAAGGAGATCCAGGAAATACAGATGTAACTCTGTGAGATGAATTAACAGAACACTAAGCAGTTACTCAGAAAGCTTCTTTCCAGATTTCATCTGAGGATATTTCCTTTTTCACCATAGCCCTCTCTGGGCTTCCAAATATCACTTTGCCAATTCCACAAGAACTGTCTTAGTGAAAGGCTTGTTGAGGGGAAAGGGGTAACTCTGTGATATGATTTCACAGAACACAAAGAAGTTTCTCAGAAAGCTTCTTTCTCTTTGTTATCGGAGGATATTTCCTTTGGTCCTATAGTCTTCAAAGGGATCCGAAATATCTGTTTTCAGATTCCACAGAAATAAGGCTCGCAAAGAGATCCACGAAATACAGATGTAACTCTGTGAGATGAATTCACAGAACACTAAGCAGATTCTCAGAAAGCTTCTTTCCAGATTTCATCGGAGGATATTTCCTTTTTCACCATAGCCCTCTATAGGCTTCCAAATATCACTTTGCCAATTCCGCAAGAACGGTCTTAGCGAAAGGCTTCTTGAGGGGAAAGCTGTAACTCTGTGAGATGATTTCACAGAACACAAAGAAGTTTCTCAGAAAGCTTCTTTCTCTTTGTTATTGGTGGATACTTCGTTTGGCCCTATGGTCTTCAAAGGGATCCGAATTATCTGTTCTCAGATTCCACAGAAATAAGGCTAGCAAAGAGAACCACGAAATACAGATTTAACTCTCTGAAATGACTTAAAAGAACACTAAGCAGTTTCTCAGAAAGCTTTTTTCCAGATTTCATCTGAGGATATTTCCTTTTTCACCATAGCCCTCTATGGGCTTTCAAATATCACTTTGCCAATTCCACAAGAACTGTCTTAGCGAAAGGCTTCTTGACGGGAAAGCTGTAACTCTGTGAGATGATTTCACAGAACACAAAGAAGTTTCTCATAAAGCTTCTTTCTCTTTGTTATCGGCGGATATTTCCTTTGGCCCTGTAGTCTTCAAAGGGATCCGAAGTATTTGTTCTCAGATTCCACATAAATAAGGCTAGCAAAGAGATCCACGAAATACAGATGTAACTCTGTGAGATGAATTAACAGAACACTAAGCAGATTCTCAGAAAGCTTCTTTCCAGATTTCATCTGAGGATATTTCCTTTTTCACCATAGCCCTCTATGGGCTTCCAAATATCACTTTGCCAATTCCACAAGAACTGTCTTAGCGAAAGGCTTCTTGAGGGGAAAGCTGTAACTCTGTGAGATGATTTCACAGAACACAAAGAAGTTTCTCAGAAAGCTTCTTTCTCTTTGTTATCGGAGGATATTTCCTTTGGCCCTATAGTCTTCAAAGGGATCCGAAATATCTGTTCTCAGATTCCACAGAAATAAGGCTAGCAAAGAGATCCACGAAATACAGATGTAACTCTGTGAGATGAATTAACAGAACACTAAGCAGTGTCTCAGAAAGCTTCTTTCCAGATTTCATCTGAGGTGTTTCCTTTTTCACCATGGCCCTCTAGGGGCTTCCAAATATCACTTTGCCAATTCCACAAGAACTGTCTTAGCAAAAGGCTTCTTGAGGGGAAATCTGTAACTCTGTGAGATGATTTCACAGAACACAAAGAAGTTTTTCAGGAAGCTTCTTTCTCTGTGTTATCGGAGGATATTTCCTTTGGCCCTATAGTCTTCAAAGGGATCCGAAATATCTGTTCTCAAATTCCACAGAAATGAGGCTAGCAAAGAGATCCACGAAATACAGATGAAACTCTGTGAGATGAATTAACAGAACACTAAGCGGTTTCTCAGAAATCTTCTTTCCAGATTTCATCTGAGGATATTTCCTTTTTCACCATAGCCCTCTCTGGGCTTCCAAATATCACTTTGCCAATTCCACAAGAACTGTCTTAGCGAAAGGCTTCTGCAGGAGAAAGCTGTAACTCTGTGAGATGATTTCAGAGAACACAAAGAAGTTTCTCAGAAAACTTCTTTCTCTTTGTTATCGGAGCATATTTCCTTTGGCCCAATAGTCTTCAAAGGCATCCGAAATATCTGTTCTCAGAATCCACAGAAATAAGGCTAGCAAAGAGATCCGCGAAATACAGATGTAACTCTGTGAGATGAATTAACAGAACACTAAGCAGTTTCTCAGAAAGCTTCTTTCCAGATTTCATCTGAGGATATTTCCTTTTTCACCATAGCCCTGTAGGGGCTTCCAAATATCACTTTGCCAATTCCACAAGAACTGTCTTAGCGAAAGGCTTCTTGAGGAGAAAGCTGAAACTCTGTGAGATGATTTCACAGAACACAAAGAAGTTTCTCATAAAGCTTCTTTCTCTTTGTTATCGGCGGATATTTCCTTTGGCCCTATAGTCTTCAAAGGGATCCGAAATATCTGTTCTCAGATTCCACAGACATAAGGCTAGCAAAGAGATCCACGAAATACAGATTTAACTCTGTGAAATGACTTAACAGAAGACTAAGCAGTTTCTCAGAAAGCCTCTTTCCAGATTTCATCTGAGGATATTTCCTTTTTCACCATAGCCCTCTACTGGCTTCCAAATATCACTTTGCCAATTCCACAAGAACTGTCTTAGCGAAAGGCTTCTTGAGTAGAAAGCTGTAACTCTGTGAGATGATTTCACAGAACACAAAGAAGTTTCTCAGAAAGCTTCTTTCTCTTTGTTATTGGAGGATATTTCCTTTGGCCCTATATTCTTCAAAGGGATCCGAAATATCTGTTCTCAGATTCCACAGAAATAAGGCTAGCAAAGAGATCCACGAAATACAGATGTAACTCTGTGAGATGAATTAACAGAACACTAAGCAGTTTCTCAGAAAGCTTCTTTCCAGATTTCATCTGAGGATATTTCCTTTCCCAACATAGCCCTCAAAGGGCTTTCAAATACCACTTTGCCAATTCCACAAGAACTGTCTTAGCGAAAGGCTTCTTGACGGGAAAGCTGTAACTCTGTGAGATGATTTCACAGAACACAAAGAAGATTCTCAGAAAGCTTCTTTCTCTTTGTTATCGGAGGATATTTCGTTTGGCCCTAAAGTCTTCAAAGGGATCCGAAATATCTGTTCTCAGATTCCACAGAAATAAGGCTAGCAAAGAGATCCAGGAAATACAGATGTAACTCTGTGAGATGAATTAACAGAGCACTAAGCAGATTCTCAGAAAGCTTCTTTCCAGATTTCATCTGAGGATATTTCCTTTTTCACCATAGCCCTCTATGGGCTTCCCAATATCACTTTGCCAATCCCACAAGAACTGTCTTAGCGAAAGGCTTCTTGACGGGAAAGCTGTAACTCTGTGAGATGATTTCACAGAACACAAAGAAGTTTCTCAGAAAGCTTCTTTCTCTTTGTTATCGGAGGATATTTCCTTTGGCCCTGTAGTCTTCAAAGGGATCCGAAATATTTGTTCTCAGATTCCACAGAAATAAGGCTAGCAAAGAGATCCACGAAATACAGATGTAACTCTGTGAGATGAATTAACAGAACACTAAGCAGATTCTCAGAAAGCTTCTTTCCAGATTTCATCTGAGGATATTTCCTTTTTCACCATAGCCCTCTAAGGGCTTCCAAATATCACTTTGCCAATTCCACAAGAACTGTTTTAGCAAAAGGCTTCTTGAGGGGAAAGCTGTAACTCTGTGAGATGATTTCACAGAACACAAAGAAGTTTTTCGGGAAGCTTCTTTCTCTGTGTTATCGGAGGATATTTCCTTTGGCCCTATACTCTTCAAAGGGATCCGAAATATCTGTTCTCAGATTCCACGGAAATAAGGCTAGCAAAGAGATCCAAGAAATACAGATGAAACTCTGTGAGATGAATTAACATAACACTAAGCAGTTTCTCAGAAATCTTCTTTCCAGATTTCATCTGAGGATATTTCCTTTTTCACCATAGCCCTCTATGGGCTTCCAAATATCACTTTGCCAATTCCACAAGAACTGTCTTAGCGAAAGGCTTCTGCAGGCGAAAGCTGTAACTCTGTGAGATGATTTCAGAGAACACAAAGAAGTTTCTCAGAAAACTTCTTTCTCTTTGTTATCGGAGGATATTTCCTTTGGCCCTATAGTCTTCAAAGGGATCCGAAATATCTGTTCTCAGATTCCACAGAAATAAGGCTAGCAAAGAGATCCGCGAAATACAGATGTAACTCTGTGAGATGAATTAACAGAACACTAAGCAGTTTCTCAGAAAGCTTCTTTCCAGATTTCATCTGAGGATATTTCCTTTTTCACCATAGCCCTGTAGGGGCTTCCAAATATCACTTTGCCAATTCCACAAGAACTGTCTTAGCGAAAGGCTTCTTGAGGAGAAAGATGAAACTCTGTGAGATGATTTCACAGAACACAAAGAAGTTTATCATAAAGCTTCTTTCTCTTTGTTATCGGCCGATATTTCCTATGGCCCTATAGTCTTCACAGGGATCCGAAATATCTGTTCTCAGATTCCACAGACATAAGGCTAGCAAAAAGATCCACGAAATACAGATTTAACTCTGTGAAATGACTTAACAGAAGACTAAGCAGTTTCTCAGAAAGCCTCTTTCCAGATTTCATCTGAGGATATTTCCTTTTTCATCATAGACCTCTAAGGGCTCCCAAATATCACTTTGCCAAATCCACAAGAACTGTCTTAGCTAAAGGCTTCTTGAGTAGAAAGCTGTAACTCTGTGAGATGATTTCACAGAACACAAAGAAGGTTCTCAGAAAGCTTCTTTCTCTTTGTTATTGGAGGATATTTCCTTTGGCCCTATATTCTTCAAAGGGATCCGAAATATCTGTTCTCAGATTCCACAGAAATAAGGCTAGCAAAGTGATCCACGAAATACAGAGGTAACTCTGTGAGATGAATTAACAGAACACCAAGCAGTTTCTCA
Organism: Macaca mulatta; assembly: GCF_049350105.2. NCBI lineage: Eukaryota > Metazoa > Chordata > Mammalia > Primates > Cercopithecidae > Macaca > Macaca mulatta. The sequence goes on from NC_133420.1 coordinate 34,839,448, forward strand.
GAAAGCTTCTTTCCAGATTTCATCGGAGGATATTTCCTTTTTCACCATAGCCCTCTATGGGCTTCCAAATATCACTTTGCCAATTCCACAAGAACAGTCTTAGCGAAAGGCTTCTTCAGGGGAAAGCTGTAACTCTGTGAGATGATTTCACAGAACACAAAGAAGTTTCTCAGAAAGCTTCTTTCTCTTTGTTATCGGAGGATATTTCATTTGGCCCTATAGTCTTCAAAGGGATCCGAAATATCTCTTCTCAGATTCCACAGAAATAAGGCTAGCAAAGAGATCCACGAAATACAGATGTAACTCTGTGAGATGAATTAACAGAACACTAAGCAGTTTCTCAGAAAGCTTCTTTCCAGATTTCATCTGAGGATATTTTCTTTTTCACCAGAGCCCTCTCTGGGCTTCCAAATATCACTCTGCCAATTCCACAAGAACTGTCTTAGTGAAAGGCTTGTTGACGGGAAAGCTGTAACTCTGTGAGATGATTTCACAGAACACAAACAAGTTTCTCAGAAAGCTTCTTTCTCTTTGTAACGGAGGTTATTTCCTTTGGCCCTATAGTCTTCAAAGGGATCCGAAATATCTGTTTTCAGACTACACAGAAATAAGGCTCGCAAAGAGATCCACGAAATACAGATGTAACTCTGTGAGATGAATTCACAGAACACTAAGCAGTTTCTCAGAAAGCTTCTTTCCAGATTTCATCGGAGGATATTTCCTTTTTCACCATAGCCCTCTATAGGCTTCCAAATATCACTTTGCCAATTCCGCAAGAACGGTCTTAGCGAAAGGCTTCTTGTGGGGAAAGCTGTAACTCTGTGAGATGATTTCACAGAACACAAAGAAGTTTCTCAGAAAGCTTCCTTCTCTTTGTTATCGGTCGATACTTCGTTTGGGCCTATGGTCTTCAAAGGGATCCGAATTATCTGTTCTCAGATTCCACAGAAATAAGGCTAGCAAAGAGAACCACGAAATACAGATTTAACTCTCTGAAATGACTTAAAAGAACACTAAGCAGTTTCTCAGAAACCTTCTTTCCAGATTTCATCTGAGGATATTTCCTTTTTCACCATAGCCCTCTATGGGCTTTCAAATATCACTTTGCCAATTCCACAAGAACTGTCTTAGCAAAAGGCTTCTTGTCGGGAAAGCTGTAACTCTGTGAGATGATTTCACAGAACACAAAGAAGTTTATCATAAAGCTTCTTTCTCTTTGTTATCGGCGGATATTTCCTTTGACCCTATAGTCTTCACAGGGATCCGAAATATCTGTTCTCAGATTCCACAGACATAAGGCTAGCAAAAAGATCCACGAAATACAGATTTAACTCTGTGAAATGACTTAACAGAAGACTAAGCAGTTTCTCAGAAAGCCTCTTTCCAGATTTCATCTGAGGATATCCCCTTTTTCACCATAGCCCTCTATGGGCTTCCAAATATCACTTTGCCAAATCCACAAGAACTGTCTTAGCTAAAGGCTTCTTGAGTAGAAAGCTGTAACTCTGTGAGATGATTTCACAGAACACAAAGAAGGTTCTCAGAAAGCTTCTTTCTCTTTGTTATTGGAGGATATTTCCTTTGGCCCTATACTCTTCAAAGGGATCCGAAATATCTGTTCTCAGATTCCACAGAAATAAGGCTAGCAAAGAGATCCACGAAATACAGATGTAACTCTGTGAGATGAATTAACAGAACACCAAGCAGTTTCTCAGAAAGTTTCTTTCCAGATTTCATCGGAGGATATTTCCTTTTTCACAATAGCCCTCTATGGGCTTCCCAATATCACTTTGCCAATTCCACAAGAACAGTCTTAGCGAAAGGCTTCTTGAGGGGAAAGCTGTAACTCTGTGAGATGATTTCACAGAACACAAAGAAGTTTCTCAGAAAGCTTCTTTCTCTTTGTTATCGGAGGATATTTCATTTGGCCCTATAGTCTTCAAAGGGATCCGAAATATCTCTTCTCAGATTCCACAGAAATAAGGCTAGCAAAGAGATCCACGAAATTCAGATGTAACTCTGTGAGATGAATTAACAGAACACTAAGCAGTTTCTCAGAAAGCTTCTTTCCAGATTTCATCTGAGGATATTTCCTTTTTCACCATAGCCCTCTCTGGGCTTCCAAATATCACTTTGCCAATTCCACAAGAACTATCTTAGTGATAGGCTTGTTGAGGGGAAAGCTGTAACTCTGTGAGATGATTTCACAGAACACAAACAAGTTTCTCAGAAAGCTTCTTTCTCTTTGTAACGGAGGTTATTTCCTTCGGCCCTATAGTCTTCAAAGGGATCCGAAATATCTGTTTTCAGATTACACAGAAATAAGGCTAGCAAAGAGATCCGCGAAATACAGATGTAACTCTGTGAGATGAATTAACAGAACACTAAGCAGTTTCTCAGAAAGCTTCTTTCCAGATTTCATCTGAGGATATTTCCTTTTTCACCATAGCCCTGTAGGGGCTTCCAAATATCACTTTGCCAATTCCACAAGAACTGTCTTAGCGAAAGGCTTCTTGAGGAGAAAGCTGAAACTCTGTGAGATGATTTCACAGAACACAAAGAAGTTTCTCATAAAGCTTCTTTCTCTTTGTTATCGGCGGATATTTCCTTTGGCCCTATAGTCTTCACAGGGATCCGAAATATCTGTTCTCAGATTCCACAGACATAAGGCTAGCAAAAAGATCCACGAAATACAGATTTAACTCTGTGAAATGACTTAACAGAAGACTAAGCAGTTTCTCAGAAAGCCTCTTTCCAGATTTCATCTGAGGATATTTCCTTTTTCACCATAGCCCTCTATGGGCTTCCAAATATCACTTTGCCAAATCCACAAGAACTGTCTTAGCTAAAGGCTTCTTGAGTAGAAAGCTGTAACTCTGTGAGATGATTTCACAGAACACAAAGAAGTTTCTCAGAAAGCTTCTTTCTCTTTGTTATTGGAGGATATTTCCTTTGGCCCTATATTCTTCTAAGGGATCCGAAATATCTGTTCTCAGATTGCACAGAAATAAGGCTAGCAAAGAGATCCACGAAATACAGATGTAACTCTGTGAGATGAATTAACAGAACACCAAGCAGTTTCTCAGAAAGCTTCTTTCCAGATTTCATCGGAGGATATTTCCTTTTTCACCACAGCCCTCTATGGGCTTCCTAATATCACTTTGCCAATTCCACAAGAACAGTCTTAGCGAAAGGCTTCTTGAGGGGAAAGCTGTAACTCTGTGAGATGATTTCACAGAACACAAAGAAGTTTCTCAGAAAGCTTCTTTCTCTTTGTTATCGGAAGATATTTCATTTGGCCCTATAGTCTTCAAAGGGATCCGAAATATCTCTTCTCAGATTCCACAGAAATAAGGCTAGCAAAGAGATGCACGAAATACAGATGTAACTCTGTGAGATGAATTAACAGAACACTAAGCAGTTTCTCAGAAAGCTTCTTTCCAGATTTCATCTGAGGATATTTCCTTTTTCACCATAGTCCTCTCTGGGCTTCCAAATATCACTTTGCCAATTCCACAAGAACTGTCTTAGTGAAAGGCTTGTTGAGGGGAAAGCTGTAACTCTGTGAGATGATTTCACAGAACACAAACAAGTTTCTCAGAAAGCTTCTTTCTCTTTGTAACGGAGGTTATTTCCTTTGGCCCTATAGTCTTCAAAGGGATCCGAAATATCTGTTTTCAGATTACACAGAAATAAGGCTCGCAAAGAGATCCACGAAATACAGATGTAACTCTGTGAGATGAATTCACAGAACACTAAGCAGTTTCTCAGAAAGCTTCTTTCTCTTTGTTATCGGTGGATACTTCGTTTGGCCCTATGGTCTTCAAAGGGATCCGAATTATCTGTTCTCAGATTCCACAGAAATAAGGCTAGCAAAGAGAACCCGAAATACAGATTTAACTCTCTGAAATGACTTAAAAGAACACTAAGCAGTTTCTCAGAAACCTTCTTTCCAGATTTCATCTGAGGATATTTCCTTTTTCACCATAGCCCTCTATGGGCTTCCAAATATCACTTTGCCAATTCCACAAGAACTGTCTTAGTGAAAGGCTTCTTGAGGGGAAAGCTGTAACTCTGTGAGATGATTTCACAGAACACAAAGAAGTTTCTCAGAAAGCTTCTTTCTCTTTGTTATCGGAGGATATTTCCTTTGGCCCTATCGTCTTCAAAGGGATCCGAAATATCTGTTCTCAGATTCCACAGAAATAAGGCTAGCAAAGAGATCCACGAAATACAGATGTAACTCTGTGAGATGAATTAACAGAACACTAAGCAGTGTCTCAGAAAGCTTCTTTCCAGATTTCATCTGAGGTATTTCCTTTTTCAACATAGCCCTCTGGGGGCTTCCAAATATCACTTTGCCAATTCCACAAGAACTGTCTTAGCAAAAGGCTTCTTGAGGGGAAAGCTGTAACTCTGTGAGATGATTTCACAGAACACAAAGAAGTTTTTCAGGAAGCTTCTTTCTCTGTGTTATCGGAGGATATTTTCTTTGGCCCTATATTCTTCAAAGGGATCCGAAATATCTGTTCTCAGATTCCACAGAAATAAGGCTAGCAAAGTGATCCACGAAATAAAGATGTAACTCTGTGAGATGAATTAACAGAACACTAAGCAGTTTCTCAGAAAGCTTCTTTCCAGATTTCATCTGAGGATATTTCCTTTCCCAACATAGCCCTCAAAGGGCTTTCAAATACCACTTTGCCAATTCCACAAGAACTGTCTTAGCGAAAGGCTTCTTGAGTACAAAGCTGTAACTCTGTGAGATGATTTCACAGAACACAAAGAAGTTTCTCAGAAAGCTTCTTTCTGTTTGTTATTGGAGGATATTTCCTTTGGCCCTATATTCTTCAAAGGGATCCGAAATATCTGTTCTCAGATTCCACAGAAATAAGGCTAGCAAAGAGATCCACGAAATACAGATGTAACTCTGTGAGATGAATTAACAGAACACTAACCAGTTTCTCAGAAAGCTTCTTTCCAGATTTCATCTGAGGATATTTCCTTTCCCAACATAGCCCTCAAAGGGCTTTCAAATACCACTTTGCCAATTCCACAAGAACTGTCTTAGCGAAAGGCTTCTTGAGGGGAAAGCTGTAACTCTGTGAGATGATTTCACAGAACACAAAGAAGTTTCTCAGAAAGCTTCTTTCTCTTTGTTATCGGAGGATATTTCGTTTGGCCCTAAAGTCTTCAAAGGGATCCGAAATATCTGTTCTCAGATTCCACAGAAATAAGGCTAGCAAAGAGATCCTCGAAATACAGATGTAACTCTGTGAGATGAATTAACAGAACACTAAGCAATTTCTCAGAAAGCTTCTTTCCGGATTTCATCTGAGGATATTTCCTTTTTCACCATAGCCCTCTATGGGCTTTCAAATATCACTTTGCCAATTCTACAAGAACTGTCTTAGCGAAAGGCTTCTTGACGGGAAAGCTGTAACTCTGTGAGATGATTTCACAGAACACAAAGAAGTTTCTCAGAAAGCTTCTTTCTCTTTGTTATCGGAGGATATTTCCTTTGGCCCTGTAGTCTTCAAAGGGATCCGAAATATTTGTTCTCAGATTCCACAGAATTAAGGCTAGCAAAGAGATCCAGGAAATACAGATGTAACTCTGTGAGATGAATTAACAGAGCACTAAGCAGATTCTCAGAAAGCTTCTTTCCAGATTTCATCTGAGGATATTTCCTTTTTCACCATAGCCCTCTATGGGCTTCCCAATATCACTTTGCCAATCCCACAAGAACTGTCTTAGCGAAAGGCTTCTTGAGGGGAAAGCTGTAACTCTGTGAGATGATTTCACAGAACACAAAGAAGTTTCTCAGAAAGCTTCTTTCTCTTTGTTATCGGAGGATATTTCCTTTGGCCCTATAGTCTTCAAAGGGATCCGAAATATCTGTTCTCAGATTCCACAGAAATAAGGCTAGTAAAGAGATCCACGAAATACCGATGTAACTCTGTGAGATGAATTAACAGAACACTAAGCAGTGTCTCAGAAAGCTTCTTTCCAGATTTCATCTGAGGTATTTCCTTTTTCACCATAGCCCTCTAGGGGCTTCCAAATATCACTTTGCCAATTCCACAAGAACAGCCTTAGCGAAAGGCTTCTTGAGGGGAAAGCTGTAACTCTGTGAGATGATTTCACAGAACACAAAGAAGTTTCTCAGAAACCTTCTTTCTCTTTGTTATCGGAGGATATTTCCTTTGGCCCTATAGTCTTCAGAGGGATCCGAAATATCAGTTCTCAGATTCCACAGAAATAAGGCTAGCAAAGAGATCCACGAAATACAGATGTAACTCTGTGAGATGAATTAACAGAACACTAAGCAGTTTCTCAGAAAGCTTCTTTCCAGATTTCATCTTAGGATATTTCCTTTTTCACCGTAGCCCTCTATGGGCTTCCAAATATCACTTTTCCAATTCCACAAGAACTGTCTTAGCGAAAGGCTTCTTGAAGGGAAAGCTGTAACTCTGTGAGATGATTTCACAGAACACAAAGAAATTTCTCAGAAAGCTTCTTTCTCTTTGTTATCGGAGGATATTTCCTTTGGCCATATAGTCTTCAAAGGGATCCGAAATATCTGTCCTCAGATTCCACAGAAATAAGGCTAGCAAGGAGATCCAGGAAATACAGATGTAACTCGGTGAGATGAATTAACAGAACACTAAGCAGTTTCTCAGAAAGCTTCTTTCCAGATTTCATCTGAGGATATTTCCTTTTTCACCATTGCCCTCTCTGGGCTTCCAAATATCACTTTGCCAATTCCACAAGAACTGTCTTAGTGAAAGGCTTGTTGAGGGGAAAGCTGTAACTCTGTGAGATGATTTCACAGAACACAAAGAAGTTTCTCAGAAAGCTTCTTTCTCTTTGTTATCGGAGGATATTTCCTTTGGCCCTATAGTCTTCAAAGGGATCCGAAACATCTGTTTTCAGATTCCACAGAAATAAGGCTCGAAAAGAGATCCACGAAATACAGATGTATCTCTGTGAGATGAATTCACAGACAACTAAGCAGTTTCTCAGAAAGCTTCTTTCCAGATTTCATCGGAGGATATTTCCTTTTTCACCATAGCCCTCTATAGGCTTCCAAATATCACTTTGCCAATTCCGCAAGAACGGTCTTAGCGAAAGGCTTCTTGAGGGGAAAGCTGTAACTCTGTGAGATGATTTCACAGAACACAAAGAAGTGTCTCAGAAAGCTTCTTTCTCTTTGTTATCGGTGGATACTTCGTTTGGCCCTATGGTCTTCAAAGGGATCCGAATTATCTGTTCTCAGATTCCACAGAAATAAGGCTAGCAAAGAGAACCACGAAATACAGATTTAACTCTCTGAAATAACTTAAAAGAACACTAAGCAGTTTCTCAGAAAGCTTCTTTCCAGATTTCATCTGAGGATATTTCCTTTTTCACCATAGCCCTGTAGGGGCTTCCAAATATCACTTTGCCAATTCCACAAGAACTGTCTTAGCGAAAGGCTTCTTGAGGAGAAAGCTGAAACTCTGTGAGACGATTTCACAGAACACAAAGAAGTTTCTCATAAAGCTTCTTTCTCTTTGTTATCGGCGGATATTTCCTTTGGCCCTATAGTCTTCAAAGGGATCCGAAATATCTGTTCTCAGATTCCACAGACATAAGGGTAGCAAAGAGATCCACGAAATACAGATTTAACTCTGTGAAATGAATTAACAGAAGACTAAGCAGTTTCTCAGAAAGCCTCTTTCCAGATTTCATCTGAGGATATTTCCTTTTTCACCATAGCCCTCTATGGGCTTCCAAATATCACTTTGCCAATTCCACAAGAACTGTCTTAGCGAAAGGCTTCTTGAGTAGAAAGCTGTAACTCTGTGAGATGATTTCACAGAACACAAAGAAGTTTCTCAGAAAGCTTCTTTCTCTTTGTTATTGGAGGATATTTCCTTTGGCCCTATATTCTTCAAAGGGATCCGAAATATCTGTTCTCAGATTCCACAGAAATAAGGCTAGCAAAGAGATCCACGAAATACAGATGTAACTCTGTGAGATGAATTAACAGAACACTAAGCAGTTTCTCAGAAAGCTTCTTTCCAGATTTCATCTGAGGATATTTCCTTTTTCACCATAGCCCTCTATGGGCTTTCAAATATCACTTTGCCAATTCCACAAGAACTGTCTTAGCGAAAGGCTTCTTGACGGGAAAGCTGTAACTCTGTGAGATGATTTCACAGAACACAAAGAAGTTTCTCATAAAGCTTCTTTCTCTTTGTTATCGGCGGATATTTCCTTTGGCCCTGTAGTCTTCAAAGGGATCCGAAATATTTGTTCTCAGATTCCACAGAAATAAGGCTAGCAAAGAGATCCACGAAATACAGATGAAACTCTGTGAGATGAATTAACAGAACACTAAGCAGATTCTCAGAAAGCTTCTTTCCAGATTTCATCTGAGGTGTTTCCTTTTTCACCATAGCCCTCTAGGGGCTTCCAAATATCACTTTGCCAATTCCACAAGAACTGTCTTAGCAAAAGGCTTCTTGAAGGGAAATCTGTAACTCTGTGAGATGATTTCACAGAACACAAAGAAGTTTTTCAGGAAGCTTCTTTCTCTGTGTTATCGGAGGATATTTCCTTTGGCCCTATAGTCTTCAAAGGGATCCGAAATATCTGTTCTCAGATTCCACAGAAATAAGGCTAGCAAAGAGATCCACGAAATGCAGATGAAACTCTGTGAGATGAATTAACAGAACACTAAGCGGTTTCTCAGAAATCTTCTTTCCAGATTTCATCTGAGGATATTTCCTTTTTCACCATAGCCCTCTATGGGCTTCCAAATATCACTTTGCCAATTCCACAAGAACTGTCTTAGCGAAAGGCTTCTGCAGGCGAAAGCTGTAACTCTGTGTGATGATTTCAGAGAACACAAAGAAGTTTCTCAGAAAACTTCTTTCTCTTTGTTATCGGAGGATATTTCCTTTGGCCCTATAGTCTTCAAAGGGATCCGAAATATCTGTTCTCAGATTCCACAGAAATAAGGCTAGCAAAGAGATCCGCGAAATACAGATGTAACTCTGTGAGATGAATTAACAGAACACTAAGCAGTTTCTCAGAAAGCTTCTTTCCAGATTTCATCTGAGGATATTTCCTTTTTCACCATAGCCCTCTATGGGCTTTCAAATATCACTTTGCCAATTCCACAAGAACTGTCTTAGCGAAAGGCTTCTTGACGGGAAAGCTGTAACTCTGTGAGATGATTTCACAGAACACAAAGAAGTTTCTCATAAAGCTTCTTTCTCTTTGTTATCGGCGGATATTTCCTTTGGCCCTGTAGTCTTCAAAGGGATCCGAAATATTTGTTCTCAGATTCCACAGAAATAAGGCTAGCAAAGAGATCCACGAAATACAGATGAAACTCTGTGAGATGAATTAACAGAACACTAAGCAGATTCTCAGAAAGCTTCTTTCCAGATTTCATCTGAGGTGTTTCCTTTTTCACCATAGCCCTCTAGGGGCTTCCAAATATCACTTTGCCAATTCCACAAGAACTGTCTTAGCAAAAGGCTTCTTGAAGGGAAATCTGTAACTCTGTGAGATGATTTCACAGAACACAAAGAAGTTTTTCAGGAAGCTTCTTTCTCTGTGTTATCGGAGGATATTTCCTTTGGCCCTATAGTCTTCAAAGGGATCCGAAATATCTGTTCTCAGATTCCACAGAAATAAGGCTAGCAAAGAGATCCGCGAAATACAGATGTAACTCTGTGAGATGAATTAACAGAACACTAAGCAGTTTCTCAGAAAGCTTCTTTCCAGATTTCATCTGAGGATATTTCCTTTTTCACCATAGCCCTGTAGGGGCTTCCAAATATCACTTTGCCAATTCCACAAGAACTGTCTTAGCGAAAGGCTTCTTGAGGAGAAAGCTGAAACTCTGTGAGATGATTTCACAGAACACAAAGAAGTTTCTCATAAAGCTTCTTTCTCTTTGTTATCGGCGGATATTTCCTTTGGCCCTATAGTCTTCACAGGGATCCGAAATATCTGTTCTCAGATTCCACAGACATAAGGCTAGCAAAAAGATCCACGAAATACAGATTTAACTCTGTGAAATGACTTAACAGAAGACTAAGCAGTTTCTCAGAAAGCCTCTTTCCAGATTTCATCTGAGGATATTTCCTTTTTCACCATAGCCCTCTATGGGCTTCCAAATATCACTTTGCCAAATCCACAAGAACTGTCTTAGCTAAAGGCTTCTTGAGTAGAAAGCTGTAACTCTGTGAGATGATTTCACAGAACACAAAGAAGGTTCTCAGAAAGCTTCTTTCTCTTTGTTATTGGAGGATATTTCCTTTGGCCCTATATTCTTCTAAGGGATCCGAAATATCTGTTCTCAGATTGCACAGAAATAAGGCTAGCAAAGAGATCCACGAAATACAGATGTAACTCTGTGAGATGAATTAACAGAACACCAAGCAGTTTCTCAGAAAGCTTCTTTCCAGATTTCATCGGAGGATATTTCCTTTTTCACCACAGCCCTCTATGGGCTTCCAAATATCACTTTGCCAATTCCACAAGAACAGTCTTAGCGAAAGGCTTCTTGAGGGGAAAGCTGTAACTCTGTGAGATGATTTCACAGAACACAAAGAAGTTTCTCAGAAAGCTTCTTTCTCTTTGTTATCGGAAGATATTTCATTTGGCCCTATAGTCTTCAAAGGGATCCGAAATATCTCTTCTCAGATTCCACAGAAATAAGGCTAGCAAAGAGATGCACGAAATACAGATGTAACTCTGTGAGATGAATTAACAGAACACTAAGCAGTTTCTCAGAAAGCTTCTTTCCAGATTTCATCTGAGGATATTTCCTTTTTCACCATAGTCCTCTCTGGGCTTCCAAATATCACTTTGCCAATTCCACAAGAACTGTCTTAGTGAAAGGCTTGTTGAGGGGAAAGCTGTAACTCTGTGAGATGATTTCACAGAACACAAACAAGTTTCTCAGAAAGCTTCTTTCTCTTTGTAACGGAGGTTATTTCCTTTGGCCCTATAGTCTTCAAAGGGATCCGAAATATCTGTTTTCAGATTACACAGAAATAAGGCTCGCAAAGAGATCCACGAAATACAGATGTAACTCTGTGAGATGAATTCACAGAACACTAAGCAGTTTCTCAGAAAGCTTCTTTCTCTTTGTTATCGGTGGATACTTCGTTTGGCCCTATGGTCTTCAAAGGGATCCGAATTATCTGTTCTCAGATTCCACAGAAATAAGGCTAGCAAAGAGAACCCGAAATACAGATTTAACTCTCTGAAATGACTTAAAAGAACACTAAGCAGTTTCTCAGAAACCTTCTTTCCAGATTTCATCTGAGGATATTTCCTTTTTCACCATAGCCCTCTATGGGCTTCCAAATATCACTTTGCCAATTCCACAAGAACTGTCTTAGTGAAAGGCTTCTTGAGGGGAAAGCTGTAACTCTGTGAGATGATTTCACAGAACACAAAGAAGTTTCTCAGAAAGCTTCTTTCTCTTTGTTATCGGAGGATATTTCCTTTGGCCCTATCGTCTTCAAAGGGATCCGAAATATCTGTTCTCAGATTCCACAGAAATAAGGCTAGCAAAGAGATCCACGAAATACAGATGTAACTCTGTGAGATGAATTAACAGAACACTAAGCAGTGTCTCAGAAAGCTTCTTTCCAGATTTCATCTGAGGTATTTCCTTTTTCAACATAGCCCTCTGGGGGCTTCCAAATATCACTTTGCCAATTCCACAAGAACTGTCTTAGCAAAAGGCTTCTTGAGGGGAAAGCTGTAACTCTGTGAGATGATTTCACAGAACACAAAGAAGTTTTTCAGGAAGCTTCTTTCTCTGTGTTATCGGAGGATATTTTCTTTGGCCCTATATTCTTCAAAGGGATCCGAAATATCTGTTCTCAGATTCCACAGAAATAAGGCTAGCAAAGTGATCCACGAAATAAAGATGTAACTCTGTGAGATGAATTAACAGAACACTAAGCAGTTTCTCAGAAAGCTTCTTTCCAGATTTCATCTGAGGATATTTCCTTTCCCAACATAGCCCTCAAAGGGCTTTCAAATACCACTTTGCCAATTCCACAAGAACTGTCTTAGCGAAAGGCTTCTTGAGTACAAAGCTGTAACTCTGTGAGATGATTTCACAGAACACAAAGAAGTTTCTCAGAAAGCTTCTTTCTGTTTGTTATTGGAGGATATTTCCTTTGGCCCTATATTCTTCAAAGGGATCCGAAATATCTGTTCTCAGATTCCACAGAAATAAGGCTAGCAAAGAGATCCACGAAATACAGATGTAACTCTGTGAGATGAATTAACAGAACACTAACCAGTTTCTCAGAAAGCTTCTTTCCAGATTTCATCTGAGGATATTTCCTTTCCCAACATAGCCCTCAAAGGGCTTTCAAATACCACTTTGCCAATTCCACAAGAACTGTCTTAGCGAAAGGCTTCTTGAGGGGAAAGCTGTAACTCTGTGAGATGATTTCACAGAACACAAAGAAGTTTCTCAGAAAGCTTCTTTCTCTTTGTTATCGGAGGATATTTCGTTTGGCCCTAAAGTCTTCAAAGGGATCCGAAATATCTGTTCTCAGATTCCACAGAAATAAGGCTAGCAAAGAGATCCTCGAAATACAGATGTAACTCTGTGAGATGAATTAACAGAACACTAAGCAATTTCTCAGAAAGCTTCTTTCCGGATTTCATCTGAGGATATTTCCTTTTTCACCATAGCCCTCTATGGGCTTTCAAATATCACTTTGCCAATTCTACAAGAACTGTCTTAGCGAAAGGCTTCTTGACGGGAAAGCTGTAACTCTGTGAGATGATTTCACAGAACACAAAGAAGTTTCTCAGAAAGCTTCTTTCTCTTTGTTATCGGAGGATATTTCCTTTGGCCCTGTAGTCTTCAAAGGGATCCGAAATATTTGTTCTCAGATTCCACAGAATTAAGGCTAGCAAAGAGATCCAGGAAATACAGATGTAACTCTGTGAGATGAATTAACAGAGCACTAAGCAGATTCTCAGAAAGCTTCTTTCCAGATTTCATCTGAGGATATTTCCTTTTTCACCATAGCCCTCTATGGGCTTCCCAATATCACTTTGCCAATCCCACAAGAACTGTCTTAGCGAAAGGCTTCTTGAGGGGAAAGCTGTAACTCTGTGAGATGATTTCACAGAACACAAAGAAGTTTCTCAGAAAGCTTCTTTCTCTTTGTTATCGGAGGATATTTCCTTTGGCCCTATAGTCTTCAAAGGGATCCGAAATATCTGTTCTCAGATTGCACAGAAATAAGGCTAGTAAAGAGATCCACGAAATACCGATGTAACTCTGTGAGATGAATTAACAGAACACTAAGCAGTGTCTCAGAAAGCTTCTTTCCAGATTTCATCTGAGGTATTTCCTTTTTCACCATAGCCCTCTAGGGGCTTCCAAATATCACTTTGCCAATTCCAAAAGAACAGTCTTAGCGAAAGGCTTCTTGAGGGGAAAGCTGTAACTCTGTGAGATGATTTCACAGAACACAAAGAAGTTTCTCAGAAACCTTCTTTCTCTTTGTTATCGGAGGATATTTCCTTTGGCCCTATAGTCTTCAGAGGGATCCGAAATATCAGTTCTCAGATTCCACAGAAATAAGGCTAGCAAAGAGATCCACGAAATACAGATGTAACTCTGTGAGATGAATTAACAGAACACTAAGCAGTTTCTCAGAAAGCTTCTTTCCAGATTTCATCTTAGGATATTTCCTTTTTCACCGTAGCCCTCTATGGGCTTCCAAATATCACTTTTCCAATTCCACAAGAACTGTCTTAGCGAAAGGCTTCTTGAAGGGAAAGCTGTAACTCTGTGAGATGATTTCACAGAACACAAAGAAATTTCTCAGAAAGCTTCTTTCTCTTTGTTATCGGAGGATATTTCCTTTGGCCATATAGTCTTCAAAGGGATCCGAAATATCTGTCCTCAGATTCCACAGAAATAAGGCTAGCAAGGAGATCCAGGAAATACAGATGTAACTCGGTGAGATGAATTAACAGAACACTAAGCAGTTTCTCAGAAAGCTTCTTTCCAGATTTCATCTGAGGATATTTCCTTTTTCACCATTGCCCTCTCTGGGCTTCCAAATATCACTTTGCCAATTCCACAAGAACTGTCTTAGTGAAAGGCTTGTTGAGGGGAAAGCTGTAACTCTGTGAGATGATTTCACAGAACACAAAGAAGTTTCTCAGAAAGCTTCTTTCTCTTTGTTATCGGAGGATATTTCCTTTGGCCCTATAGTCTTCAAAGGGATCCGAAACATCTGTTTTCAGATTCCACAGAAATAAGGCTCGAAAAGAGATCCACGAAATACAGATGTAACTCTGTGAGATGAATTCACAGACAACTAAGCATTTTCTCAGAAAGCTTCTTTCCAGATTTCATCGGAGGATATTTCCTTTTTCACCATAGCCCTCTATAGGCTTCCAAATATCACTTTGCCAATTCCGCAAGAACGGTCTTAGCGAAAGGCTTCTTGAGGGGAAAGCTGTAACTCTGTGAGATGATTTCACAGAACACAAAGAAGTGTCTCAGAAAGCTTCTTTCTCTTTGTTATCGGTGGATACTTCGTTTGGCCCTATGGTCTTCAAAGGGATCCGAATTATCTGTTCTCAGATTCCACAGAAATAAGGCTAACAAAGAGAACCACGAAATACAGATTTAACTCTCTGAAATGACTTAAAAGAACACTAAGCAGTTTCTCAGAAAGCTTCTTTCCAGATTTCATCTGAGGATATTTCCTTTTTCACCATAGCCCTGTAGGGGCTTCCAAATATCACTTTGCCAATTCCACAAGAACTGTCTTAGCGAAAGGCTTCTTGAGGAGAAAGCTGAAACTCTGTGAGACGATTTCACAGAACACAAAGAAGTTTCTCATAAAGCTTCTTTCTCTTTGTTATCGGCGGATATTTCCTTTGGCCCTATAGTCTTCAAAGGGATCCGAAATATCTGTTCTCAGATTCCACAGACATAAGGGTAGCAAAGAGATCCACGAAATACAGATTTAACTCTGTGAAATGACTTAACAGAAGACTAAGCAGTTTCTCAGAAAGCCTCTTTCCAGATTTCATCTGAGGATATTTCCTTTTTCACCATAGCCCTCTATGGGCTTCCAAATATCACTTTGCCAATTCCACAAGAACTGTCTTAGCGAAAGGCTTCTTGAGTAGAAAGCTGTAACTCTGTGAGATGATTTCACAGAACACAAAGAAGTTTCTCAGAAAGCTTCTTTCTCTTTGTTATTGGAGGATATTTCCTTTGGCCCTATATTCTTCAAAGGGATCCGAAATATCTGTTCTCAGATTCCACAGAAATAAGGCTAGGAAAGAGATCCACGAAATACAGATGTAACTCTGTGAGATGAATTAACAGAACACTAAGCAGTTTCTCAGAAAGCTTCTTTCCAGATTTCATCTGAGGATATTTCCTTTTTCACCATAGCCCTCTATGGGCTTTCAAATATCACTTTGCCAATTCCACAAGAACTGTCTTAGCGAAAGGCTTCTTGACGGGAAAGCTGTAACTCTGTGAGATGATTTCACAGAACACAAAGAAGTTTCTCATAAAGCTTCTTTCTCTTTGTTATCGGCGGATATTTCCTTTGGCCCTGTAGTCTTCAAAGGGATCCGAAATATTTGTTCTCAGATTCCACAGAAATAAGGCTAGCAAAGAGATCCAAGAAATACAGATGAAACTCTGTGAGATGAATTAACAGAACACTAAGCAGATTCTCAGAAAGCTTCTTTCCAGATTTCATCTGAGGTGTTTCCTTTTTCACCATAGCCCTCTAGGGGCTTCCAAATATCACTTTGCCAATTCCACAAGAACTGTCTTAGCAAAAGGCTTCTTGAAGGGAAATCTGTAACTCTGTGAGATGATTTCACAGAACACAAAGAAGTTTTTCAGGAAGCTTCTTTCTCTGTGTTATCGGAGGATATTTCCTTTGGCCCTATAGTCTTCAAAGGGATCCGAAATATCTGTTCTCAGATTCCACAGAAATAAGGCTAGCAAAGAGATCCACGAAATGCAGATGAAACTCTGTGAGATGAATTAACAGAACACTAAGCGGTTTCTCAGAAATCTTCTTTCCAGATTTCATCTGAGGATATTTCCTTTTTCACCATAGCCCTCTATGGCCTTCCAAATATCACTTTGCCAATTCCACAAGAACTGTCTCAGCGAAAGGCTTCTGCAGGCGAAAGCTGTAACTCTGTGTGATGATTTCAGAGAACACAAAGAAGTTTCTCAGAAAACTTCTTTCTCTTTGTTATCGGAGGATATTTCCTTTGGCCCTATAGTCTTCAAAGGGATCCGAAATATCTGTTCTCAGATTCCACAGAAATAAGGCTAGCAAAGAGATCCGCGAAATACAGATGTAACTCTGTGAGATGAATTAACAGAACACTAAGCAGTTTCTCAGAAAGCTTCTTTCCAGATTTCATCTGAGGATATTTCCTTTTTCACCATAGCCCTCTATGGGCTTTCAAATATCACTTTGCCAATTCCACAAGAACTGTCTTAGCGAAAGGCTTCTTGACGGGAAAGCTGTAACTCTGTGAGATGATTTCACAGAACACAAAGAAGTTTCTCATAAAGCTTCTTACTCTTTGTTATCGGCGGATATTTCCTTTGGCCCTGTAGTCTTCAAAGGGATCCGAAATATTTGTTCTCAGATTCCACAGAAATAAGGCTAGCAAAGAGATCCACGAAATACAGATGAAACTCTGTGAGATGAATTAACAGAACACTAAGCAGATTCTCAGAAAGCTTCTTTCCAGATTTCATCTGAGGTGTTTCCTTTTTCACCATAGCCCTCTAGGGGCTTCCAAATATCACTTTGCGAATTCCACAAGAACTGTCTTAGCAAAAGGCTTCTTGAAGGGAAATCTGTAACTCTGTGAGATGATTTCACAGAACACAAAGAAGTTTTTCAGGAAGCTTCTTTCTCTGTGTTATCGGAGGATATTTCCTTTGGCCCTATAGTCTTCAAAGGGATCCGAAATATCTGTTCTCAGATTCCACAGAAATAAGGCTAGCAAAGAGATCCACGAAATGCAGATGAAACTCTGTGAGATGAATTAACAGAACACTAAGCGGTTTCTCAGAAATCTTCTTTCCAGATTTCATCTGAGGATATTTCCTTTTTCACCATAGCCCTCTATGGGCTTCCAAATATCACTTTGCCAATTCCACAAGAACTGTCTTAGCGAAAGGCTTCTGCAGGCGAAAGCTGTAACTCTGTGTGATGATTTCAGAGAACACAAAGAAGTTTCTCAGAAAACTTCTTTCTCTTTGTTATCGGAGGATATTTCCTTTGGCCCTATAGTCTTCAAAGGGATCCGAAATATCTGTTCTCAGATTCCACAGAAATAAGGCTAGCAAAGAGATCCGCGAAATACAGATGTAACTCTGTGAGATGAATTAACAGAACACTAAGCAGTTTCTCAGAAAGCTTCTTTCCAGATTTCATCTGAGGATATTTCCTTTTTCACCATAGCCCTGTAGGGGCTTACAAATATCACTTTGCCAATTCCACAAGAACTGTCTTAGCGAAAGGCTTCTTGAGGAGAAAGCTGAAACTCTGTGAGATGATTTCACAGAACACAAAGAAGTTTCTCATAAAGCTTCTTTCTCTTTGTTATCGGCGGATATTTCCTTTGGCCCTATAGTCTTCACAGGGATCCGAAATATCTGTTCTCAGATTCCACAGAAATAAGGCTAGCAAAGAGATCCACGAAATACAGATGTAACTCTGTGAGATGAATTAACAGAACACTAAGCAGATTCTCAGAAAGCTTCTTTCCAGATTTCATCTGAGGATATTTCCTTTTTCACCATAGCCCTCTATGGGCTTCCAAATATCACTTTGCCAATTCCACAAGAACTGTCTTAGCGAAAGGCTTCTTGAGGGGAAAGCTGTAACTCTGTGAGATGATTTCACAGAACACAAAGAAGTTTCTCAGAAAGCTTCTTTCTCTTTGTTATCGGAGGATATTTCCTTTGGCCCTATAGTCTTCAAAGGGATCCGAAATATCTGTTCTCAGATTCCACAGAAATAAGGCTAGCAAAGAGATCCACGAAATACAGATGTAACTCTGTGAGATGAATTAACAGAACACTAAGCAGTGTCTCAGAAAGCTTCTTTCCAGATTTCATCTGAGGTATTTCCTTTTTCACCATAGCCCTCTATGGGCTTCCAAATATCACTTTGCCAATTCCACAAGAACTGTCTTAGCAAAAGGCTTCTTGAGGGGAAAGCTGTAACTCTGTGAGATGATTTCACAGAACACAAAGAAGTTTTTCAGGAAGCTTCTTTCTCTGTGTTATCGGAGGATATTTTCTTTGGCCCTATATTCTTCAAAGGGATCCGAAATATCTGTTCTCAGATTCCACAGAAATAAGGCTAGCAAAGTGATCCACGAAATACAGATGTAACTCTGTGAGATGAATTAACGGAACACTAAGCAGTTTCTCAGAAAGCTTCTTTCCAGATTTCATCTGAGGATATTTCCTTTCCCAACATAGCCCTCAAAGGGCTTTCAAATACCACTTTGCCAATTCCACAAGAACTGTCTTATCGAAAGTCTTCTTGAGTACAAAGCTGTAACTCTGTGAGATGATTTCACAGAACACAAAGAAGTTTCTCAGAAAGCCTCTTTCTCTTTGTTATGGGAGGATATTTCCTTTGGCCCTATATTCTTCAAAGGGATCCGAAATATCTGTTCTCAGATTCCACAGAAATAAGGCTAGCAAAGAGATCCACGAAATACAGATGTAACTCTGTGAGATGAATTAACAGAACACTAAGCAGTTTCTCAGAAATCTTCTTTCCAGATTTCATCTGAGGATATTTCCTTTCCCAACATAGCCCTCAAAGGGCTTTCAAATACCACTTTGCCAATTCCACAAGAACTGTCTTAGCGAAAGGCTTCTTGAGGGGAAAGCTGTAACTCTGTGAGATGATTTCACAGAACACAAAGAAGTTTCTCAGAAAGCTTCTTTCTCTTTGTTATCGGAGGATATTTCGTTTGGCCCTAAAGTCTTCAAATGGATCCGAAATATCTGTTCTCAGATTCCACAGAAATAAGGCTAGCAAAGAGATCCTCGAAATACAGATGTAACTCTGTGAGATGAATTAACAGAACACTAAGCAATTTCTCAGAAAGCTTCTTTCCGGATTTCATCTGAGGATATTTCCTTTTTCACCATAGCCCTCTATTGTCTTTCAAATATCACTTTGCCAATTCTACAAGAACTGTCTTAGCGAAAGGCTTCTTGACGGGATAGCTGTAACTCTGTGAGATGATTTCACAGAACACAAAGAAGTTTCTCAGAAAGCTTCTTTCTCTTTGTTATCGGAGGATATTTACTTTGGCCCTGTAGTCTTCAAAGGGATCCGAAATATTTGTTCTCAGATTCCACAGAAATAAGGCTAGCAAAGAGATCCAGGAAATACAGATGTAACTCTGTGAGATGAATTAACAGAGCACTAAGCAGATTCTCAGAAAGCTTCTTTCCAGATTTCATCTGAGGATATTTCCTTTTTCACCATAGCCCTCTATGGGCTTCCCAATATCACTTTGCCAATCCCACAAGAACTGTCTTAGCGAAAGGCTTCTTGAGGGGAAAGCTGTAACTCTGTGAGATGATTTCACAGAACACAAAGAAGTTTCTCAGAAAGCTTCTTTCTCTTTGTTATCGGAGGATATTTCCTTTGGCCCTATAGTCTTCAAAGGGATCCGAAATATCTGTTCTCAGATTCCACAGAAATAAGGCTAGCAAAGAGATCCACGAAATACAGATGTAACTCTGTGAGATGAATTAACAGAACACTAAGCAGTGTCTCAGAAAGCTTCTTTCCAGATTTCATCTGAGGTATTTCCTTTTTCACCATAGCCCTCCTGGGGCTTCCAAATATCACTTTGCCAATTCCACAAGAACAGTCTTAGCGAAAGGCTTCTTGAGGGGAAAGCTGTAACTCTGTGAGATGATTTCACAGAACACAAAGAAGTTTCTCAGAAAGCTTCTTTCTCTTTGTTATCGGAGGATATTTCATTTGGCCCTATAGTCTTCAAAGGGATCCGAAATATCTCTTCTGAGATTCCACAGAAATAAGGCTAGCAAAGAGATCCACGAAATACAGATGTAACTCTGTGAGATGATTTAACAGAACACTAAGCAGATTCTCAGAAAGCTTCTTTCCAGATTTCATCTGTGGATATTTCTTTTTCACCATAGCCCTCTATGGGCTTCCAAATATCACTTTGCCAATTCCACAAGAACTGTCTTAGCGAAAGGCGTCTTTAGGGCAAAGCTGTAACTCTGTGAGATGATATCACAGAACACAAAGAAGTTTCTCAGAAACCTTCTTTCTCTTTGATATCGGAGGATATTTCCTTTCGCCCTATAGTCTTCAGAGGGATCCGAAATATCTGTTCTCAGATTCCACAGAAATAAGGCTAGCAAAGAGATCCACGAAATACAGATGTAACTCTGTGAGATGAATTAACAGAACACTAAGCAGTTTCTCAGAAATCTTCTTTCCAGATTTCATCTGAGGATATTTCCTTTTTCACCGTAGCCCTCTATGGGCTTCCAAATATCACTTTTCCAATTCCACAAGAACTGTCTTAGCGAAAGGCTTCTTGAAGGGAAAGCTGTAACTCTGTGAGATGATTTCACAGAACACAAAGAAGTTTCTCAGAAAGCTTCTTTCTCTTTGTTATCGGAGGATATTTCCTTTGGCCATATAGTCTTCAAAGGGATCCGAATTATCTGTTCTCAGATTCCTCAGAAATAAGGCTAGCAAGGAGATCCAGGAAATACAGATGTAACTCGGTGAGATGAATTAACAGAACACTAAGCAGTTTCTCAGAAAGCTTCTTTCCAGATTTCATCTGAGGATATTTCCTTTTTCACCATAGCCCTCTCTGGGCTTCCAAATATCACTTTGCCAATTCCACAAGAACTGTCTTAGTGAAAGGCTTGTTGAGGGGAAAGCTGTAACTCTGTGAGATGATTTCACAGAACACAAACAAGTTTCTCAGAAAGCTTCTTTCTCTTTGTTATCGGAGGATATTTCCTTTGGCCCTATAGTCTTCAAAGGGATCCGAAATATCTGTTTTCAGATTCCACAGAAATAAGGCTCGAAAAGAGATCCACGAAATACAGATGTAACTCTGTGAGATGAATTCACAGACAACTAAGCAGTTTCTCAGAAAGCTTCTTTCCAGATTTCATCGGAGGATATTTCCTTTTTCACCATAGCCCTCTATAGGCTTCCAAATATCACTTTGCCAATTCCGCAAGAACGGTCTTAGCGAAAGGCTTCTTGAGGGGAAAGCTGTAACTCTGTGAGATGATTTCACAGAACACAAAGAAGTTTCTCAGAAAGCTTCTTTCTCTTTGTTATCGGTGGATACTTCGTTTGGCCCTATGGTCTTCAAAGGGATCCGAATTATCTGTTCTCAGATTCCACAGAAATAAGGCTAGCAAAGAGAACCACGAAATACAGATTTAACTCTCTGAAACGACTTAAAAGAACACTAAGCAGTTTCTCAGAAAGCTTCTTTCCAGATTTCATCTGAGGATATTTCCTTTTTCACCATAGCCCTCTATAGGCTTTCAAATATCACTTTGCCAATTCCACAAGAACTGTCTTAGCGAAAGGCTTCTTGAGGGGAAAGCTGTAACTCTGTGAGATGATTTCACAGAACACAAAGAAGTTTCTCAGAAAGCTTCTTTCTCTTTGTTATCGGAGGATATTTCCTTTGGCCCTATAGTCTTCAAAGGGATCCGAAATATCTGTTCTCAGATTCCACAGAAATAAGGCTAGCAAAGAGATCCACGAAATACAGATGTAACTCTGTGAGATGAATTAACAGAACACTAAGCAGTGTCTCAGAAAGCTTCTTTCCAGATTTCATCTGAGGTATTTCCTTTTTCACCATAGCCCTCTAGGGGCTTCCAAATATCACTTTGCCAATACCACATGAACTGTCTTAGCAAAAGGCTTCTTGAGGGGAAAGCTGTAACTCTGTGAGATGATTTCACAGAACACAAAGAAGTTTTTCAGGAAGCTTCTTTCTCTGTGTTATCGGAGGATATTTCCTTTGGCCCTATAGTCTTCAAAGGGATCCGAAATATCTGTTCTCAGATTCCACAGAAATAAGGCTAGCCAAGAGATCCACGAAATACAGATGAAACTCTGTGAGATGAATTAACAGAACACTAAGCAGTTTCTCAGAAAGCTTCTTTCCAGATTTCATCTGAGGATATTTCCTTTTTCACCATAGCCCTGTAGGGGCTTCCAAATATCACTTTGCCAATTCCACAAGAACTGTCTTAGCGAAAGGCTTCTTGAGGAGAAAGCTGAAACTCTGTGAGACGATTTCACAGAACACAAAGAAGTTTCTCAGAAAGCTTCTTTCTCTTTGTTATTGGAGGATATTTCCTTTGGCCCTATATTCTTCAAAGGGATCCGAAATATCTGTTCTCAGATTCCACAGAAATAAGGCTAGCAAAGAGATCCACGAAATACAGATGTAACTCTGTGAGATGAATTAACAGAACACTAAGCAGTTTCTCAGAAAGCTTCTTTCCAGATTTCATCTGAGGTATTTCCTTTTTCACCATAGCCCTCTATGGGCTTTCAAATATCACTTTGCCAATTCCACAAGAACTGTCTTAGCGAAAGGCTTCTTGACGGGAAAGCTGTAACTCTGTGAGATGATTTCACAGAACACAAAGAAGTTTCTCATAAAGCTTCTTTCTCTTTGTTATCGGCGGATATTTCCTTTGGCCCTGTAGTCTTCAAAGGGATCCGAAATATCTGTTCTCAGATTCCACAGAAATAAGGCTAGCAAAGAGATCCACGAAATACAGATGTAACCCTGTGAGATGAATTAACAGAACACTAAGCAGATTCTCAGAAAGCTTCTTTCCAGATTTCATCTGAGGTATTTCCTTTTTCACCATAGCCCTCTATGGGCTTCCAAATATCACTTTGCCAATTCCACAAGAACTGTCTTAGCGAAAGGCTTCTTGAGGGGAAAGCTGTAACTCTGTGAGATGATTTCACAGAACACAAAGAAGTTTCTCAGAAAGCTTCTTTCTCTTTGTTATCGGAGGATATTTCCTTTGGCCCTATAGTCTTCAAAGGGATCCGAAATATCTGTTCTCAGATTCCACAGAAATAAGGCTAGCAAAGAGATCCACGAAATACAGATGTAACTCTGTGAGATGAATTAACAGAACACTAAGCAGTGTCTCAGAAAGCTTCTTTCCAGATTTCATCTGAGGTATTTCCTTTTTCACCATAGCCCTCTAGGGGCTTCCAAATATCACTTTGCCAATTCCACAAGAACTGTCTTAGCAAAAGGCTTCTTGAGGGGAAAGCTGTAACTCTGTGAGATGATTTCACAGAACACAAAGAAGTTTTTCAGGACGCTTCTTTCTCTGTGTTATCGGAGGATATTTCCTTTGGCCCTATAGTCTTCAAAGGGATCCGAAATATCTGTTCTCAGATTCCACAGAAATAAGGCTAGCAAAGAGATCCACGAAATACAGATGAAACTCTGTGAGATGAATTAACAGAACACTAAGCAGTTGCTCAGAAAGCTTCTTTCCAGATTTCATCTGAGGTGTTTACTTTTTCACCATAGCCCTGTAGGGGCTTCCAAATATCACTTTGCCAATTCCACAAGAACTGTCTTAGCGAAAGGCTTCTTGAGGAGAAAGCTGAAACTCTGTGAGACGATTTCACAGAACACAAAGAAGTTTCTCATAAAGCTTCTTTCTCTTTGTTATCGGCGGATATTTCCTTTGGCCCTATAGTCTTCAAAGGGATCCGAAATATCTGTTCTCAGATTCCACAGACATAAGGCTAGCAAAGAGATCCACGAAATACAGACTTAACTCTGTGAAAAGACTTAACAGAAGACTAAGCAGTTTCTCAGAAAGCCTCTTTCCAGATTTCATCTGAGTATATTTCCTTTTTCACCATAGCCCTCTATTGGCTTCCAAATATCACTTTGCCAATTCCACAAGAACTGTCTTAGCGAAAGGCTTCTTGAGTAGAAAGCTGTAACTCTGTGAGATGATTTCACAGAACACAAAGAAGTTTCTCAGAAAGCTTCTTTCTCTTTGTTATTGGAGGATATTTCGTTTGGCCCTATATTCTTCAAAGGGATCCGAAATATCTGTTCTCAGATTCCACAGAAATAAGGCTAGCAAAGAGATCCACGAAATACAGATGTAACTCTGTGAGATGAATTAACAGAACACTAAGCAGTTTCTCAGAAAGCTTCTTTCCAGATTTCATCCGAGGATATTTCCTTTTTCACCATAGCCCTCTATGGGCTTTCAAATATCACTTTGCCAATTCCACAAGAACTGTCTTAGCGAAAGGCTTCTTGACGGGAAAGCTGTAACTCTGTGAGATGATTTCACAGAACACAAAGAAGTTTCTCATAAAGCTTCTTTCTCTTTGTTATCGGCGGATATTTCCTTTGGCCCTGTAGTCTTCAAAGGGATCCGAAATATTTGTTCTCAGATTCCACAGAAATAAGGCTAGCAAAGAGATCCACGAAATACAGATGTAACTCTGTGAGATGAATTAACAGAACACTAAGCAGATTCTCAGAAAGCTTCTTTCCAGATTTCATCTGAGGATATTTCCTTTTTCACCATAGCCCTCTATGGGCTTCCAAATATCACTTTGCCAATTCCACAAGAACTGTCTTAGCGAAAGGCTTCTTGAGGGGAAAGCTGTAACTCTGTGAGATGATTTCACAGAACACAAAGAAGTTTCTCAGAAAGCTTCTTTCTCTTTGTTATCGGAGGATATTTCCTTTGGCCCTATAGTCTTCAAAGGGATCCGAAATATCTGTTCTCAGATTCCACAGAAATAAGGCTAGCAAAGAGATCCACGAAATACAGATGTAACTCTGTGAGATGAATTAACAGAACACTAAGCAGTGTCTCAGAAAGCTTCTTTCCAGATTTCATCTGAGGTGTTTCCTTTTTCACCATAGCCCTCTAGGGGCTTCCAAATATCACTTTGCCAATTCCACAAGAACTGTCTTAGCAAAAGGCTTCTTGAGGGGAAATCTGTAACTCTGTGAGATGATTTCACAGAACACAAAGAAGTTTTTCAGGAAGCTTCTTTCTCTGTGTTATCGGAGGATATTTCCTTTGGCCCTATAGTCTTCAAAGGGATCCGAAATATCTGTTCTCAGATTCCACAGAAATAAGGCTAGCAAAGAGATCCACGAAATACAGATGAAACTCTGTGAGATGAATTAACAGAACACTAAGCGGTTTCTCAGAAATCTTCTTTCCAGATTTCATCTGAGGATATTTCCTTTTTCACCATAGCCCTCTATGGGCTTCCAAATATCACTTTGCCAATTCCACAAGAACTGTCTTAGCGAAAGGCTTCTGCAGGCGAAAGCTGTAACTCTGTGAGATGATTTCAGAGAACACAAAGAAGTTTCTCAGAAAACTTCTTTCTCTTTGTTATCGGAGGATATTTCCTTTGGCCCTATAGTCTTCAAAGGGATCCGAAATATCTGTTCTCAGATTCCACAGAAATAAGGCTAGCAAAGAGATCCGCGAAATACAGATGTAACTCTGTGAGATGAATTAACAGAACACTAAGCAGTTTCTCAGAAAGCTTCTTTCCAGATTTCATCTGAGGATATTTCCTTTTTCACCATAGCCCTGTAGGGGCTTCCAAATATCACTTTGCCAATTCCACAAGAACTGTCTTAGCGAAAGGCTTCTTGAGGAGAAAGCTGAAACTCTGTGAGATGATTTCACAGAACACAAAGAAGTTTCTCATAAAGCTTCTTTCTCTTTGTTATCGGCGGATATTTCCTTTGGCCCTATAGTCTTCAAAGTGATCCGAAATATTTGTTCTCAGATTCCACAGAAATAAGGCTAGCAAAGAGATCCACGAAATACAGATGTAACTCTGTGAGATGAATTAACAGAACACTAATCAGTTTCTCAGAAAGCTTCTTTCCAGATTTCATCTGAGGATATTTCCTTTCCCAACATAGCCCTCAAAGGGCTTTCAAATACCACTTTGCCAATTCCACAAGAACTGTCTTAGCGAAAGGCTTCTTGACGGGAAAGCTGTAACTCTGTGAGATGATTTCACAGAACACAAAGAAGTTTCTCAGAAAGCTTCTTTCTCTTTGATATCGGAGGATATTTCGTTTGGCCCTAAAGTCTTCAAAGGGATCCGAAATATCTGTTCTCCGATTCCACAGAAATAAGGCTAGCAAAGAGATCCACGAAATACAGATGTAACTCTGTGAGATGAATTAACAGAGCACTAAGCAATTTCTCAGAAAGCTTCTTTCCAGATTTCATCTGAGGATATTTCCTTTTTCACCATAGCCCTCTATGGGCTTTCAAATATCACTTTGCCAATTCCACAAGAACTGTCTTAGCGAAAGGCTTCTTGACGGGAAAGCTGTAACTCTGTGAGATGATTTCACAGAACACAAAGAAGTTTCTCAGAAAGCTTCTTTCTCTTTGTTATCGGAGGATATTTCCTTTGGCCCTGTAGTCTTCAAAGGGATCCGAAATATTTGTTCTCAGATTCCACAGAAATAAGGCTAGCAAAGAGATCCAGGAAATACAGATGTAACTTTGTGAGATGAATTAACAGAACACTAAGCAGATTCTCAGAAAGCTTCTTTCCAGATTTCATCTGAGGATATTTCCTTTTTCACCATAGCCCTCTAAGGGCTTCCAAATATCACTTTGCCAATTACACAAGAACAGTCTTAGCGAAAGTCTTCTTGAGGGGAAAGCTGTAACTCTGTGAGATGATTTCACAGAACACAAAGAAGTTTCTCAGAAAGCTTCTTTCTCTTTGTTATCGGAGGATATTTCATTTGGCCCTATAGTCTTCACAGGGATCCGAAATATCTGTTCTCAGATTCCACAGAAATAAGGCTAGCAAAGAGATCCACGAAATACAGATGTAACTCTGTGAGATGAATTAACAGAACACTAAACAGATTCTCAGAAAGCTTCTTTCCAGATTTCATCTGAGGATATTTCCTTTTTCACCATAGCCCTCTATGGGCTTCCAAATATCACTTTGCCAATTCCACAAGAACTGTCTTAGCGAAAGGCTTCTTGAGGGGAAAGCTGTAACTCTGTGAGATGATTTCACAGAACACAAAGAAGTTTCTCAGAAAGCTTCTTTCTCTTTGTTATCGGAGGATATTTCCTTTGGCCCTATAGTCTTCAAAGGGATCCGAAATATCTGTTCTCAGATTCCACAGAAATAAGGCTAGCAAAGAGATCCACGAAATACAGATGTAACTCTGTGAGATGAATTAACAGAACACTAAGCAGTGTCTCAGAAAGCTTCTTTCCAGATTTCATCTGAGGTATTTCCTTTTTCACCATAGCCCTCTATGGGCTTCCAAATATCACTTTGCCAATTCCACAAGAACTGTCTTAGCAAAAGGCTTCTTGAGGGGAAAGCTGTAACTCTGTGAGATGATTT
Source organism: Macaca mulatta (assembly GCF_049350105.2). Lineage (NCBI taxonomy): Eukaryota > Metazoa > Chordata > Mammalia > Primates > Cercopithecidae > Macaca > Macaca mulatta. The sequence continues at coordinate 34,867,011 of NC_133420.1, forward strand.
CACAGAACACAAAGGAGTTTTTCAGGAAGCTTCTTTCTCTGTGTTATCGGAGGATATTTTCTTTGGCCCTATATTCTTCAAAGGGATCCGAAATATCTGTTCTCAGATTCCACAGAAATAAGGCTAGCAAAGTGATCCACGAAATACAGATGTAACTCTGTGAGATGAATTAACGGAACACTAAGCAGTTTCTCAGAAAGCTTCTTTCCAGATTTCATCTGAGGATATTTCCTTTCCCAACATAGCCCTCAAAGGGCTTTCAAATACCACTTTGCCAATTCCACAAGAACTGTCTTATCGAAAGTCTTCTTGAGTACAAAGCTGTAACTCTGTGAGATGATTTCACAGAACACAAAGAAGTTTCTCAGAAAGCCTCTTTCTCTTTGTTATTGGAGGATATTTCCTTTGGCCCTATATTCTTCAAAGGGATCCGAAATATCTGTTCTCAGATTCCACAGAAATAAGGCTAGCAAAGAGATCCACGAAATACAGATGTAACTCTGTGAGATGAATTAACAGAACACTAAGCAGTTTCTCAGAAATCTTCTTTCCAGATTTCATCTGAGGATATTTCCTTTTTCACCATAGCCCTCTATTGTCTTTCAAATATCACTTTGCCAATTCTACAAGAACTGTCTTAGCGAAAGGCTTCTTGACGGGATAGCTGTAACTCTGTGAGATGATTTCACAGAACACAAAGAAGTTTCTCAGAAAGCTTCTTTCTCTTTGTTATCGGAGGATATTTACTTTGGCCCTGTAGTCTTCAAAGGGATCCGAAATATTTGTTCTCAGATTCCACAGAAATAAGGCTAGCAAAGAGATCCAGGAAATACAGATGTAACTCTGTGAGATGAATTAACAGAGCACTAAGCAGATTCTCAGAAAGCTTCTTTCCAGATTTCATCTGAGGATATTTCCTTTTTCACCATAGCCCTCTATGGGCTTCCCAATATCACTTTGCCAATCCCACAAGAACTGTCTTAGCGAAAGGCTTCTTGAGGGGAAAGCTGTAACTCTGTGAGATGATTTCACAGAACACAAAGAAGTTTCTCAGAAAGCTTCTTTCTCTTTGTTATCGGAGGATATTTCATTTGGCCCTATAGTCTTCAAAGGGATCCGAAATATCTCTTCTGAGATTCCACAGAAATAAGGCTAGCAAAGAGATCCACGAAATACAGATGTAACTCTGTGAGATGATTTAACAGAACACTAAGCAGATTCTCAGAAAGCTTCTTTCCAGATTTCATCTGTGGATATTTCTTTTTCACCATAGCCCTCTATGGGCTTCCAAATATCACTTTGCCAATTCCACAAGAACTGTCTTAGCGAAAGGCGTCTTTAGGGCAAAGCTGTAACTCTGTGAGATGATATCACAGAACACAAAGAAGTTTCTCAGAAACCTTCTTTCTCTTTGTTATCGGAGGATATTTCCTTTCGCCCTATAGTCTTCAGAGGGATCCGAAATATCTGTTCTCAGATTCCACAGAAATAAGGCTAGCAAAGAGATCCACGAAATACAGATGTAACTCTGTGAGATGAATTAACAGAACACTAAGCAGTTTCTCAGAAATCTTCTTTCCAGATTTCATCTGAGGATATTTCCTTTTTCACCGTAGCCCTCTATGGGCTTCCAAATATCACTTTTCCAATTCCACAAGAACTGTCTTAGCGAAAGGCTTCTTGAAGGGAAAGCTGTAACTCTGTGAGATGATTTCACAGAACACAAAGAAGTTTCTCAGAAAGCTTCTTTCTCTTTGTTATCGGAGGATATTTCCTTTGGCCATATAGTCTTCAAAGGGATCCGAATTATCTGTTCTCAGATTCCTCAGAAATAAGGCTAGCAAGGAGATCCAGGAAATACAGATGTAACTCGGTGAGATGAATTAACAGAACACTAAGCAGTTTCTCAGAAAGCTTCTTTCCAGATTTCATCTGAGGATATTTCCTTTTTCACCATAGCCCTCTCTGGGCTTCCAAATATCACTTTGCCAATTCCACAAGAACTGTCTTAGTGAAAGGCTTGTTGAGGGGAAAGCTGTAACTCTGTGAGATGATTTCACAGAACACAAACAAGTTTCTCAGAAAGCTTCTTTCTCTTTGTTATCGGAGGATATTTCCTTTGGCCCTATAGTCTTCAAAGGGATCCGAAATATCTGTTTTCAGATTCCACAGAAATAAGGCTCGAAAAGAGATCCACGAAATACAGATGTAACTCTGTGAGATGAATTCACAGACAACTAAGCAGTTTCTCAGAAAGCTTCTTTCCAGATTTCATCGGAGGATATTTCCTTTTTCACCATAGCCCTCTATAGGCTTCCAAATATCACTTTGCCAATTCCGCAAGAACGGTCTTAGCGAAAGGCTTCTTGAGGGGAAAGCTGTAACTCTGTGAGATGATTTCACAGAACACAAAGAAGTTTCTCAGAAAGCTTCTTTCTCTTTGTTATCGGTGGATACTTCGTTTGGCCCTATGGTCTTCAAAGGGATCCGAATTATCTGTTCTCAGATTCCACAGAAATAAGGCTAGCAAAGAGAACCACGAAATACAGATTTAACTCTCTGAAACGACTTAAAAGAACACTAAGCAGTTTCTCAGAAAGCTTCTTTCCAGATTTCATCTGAGGATATTTCCTTTTTCACCATAGCCCTCTATAGGCTTTCAAATATCACTTTGCCAATTCCACAAGAACTGTCTTAGCGAAAGGCTTCTTGAGGGGAAAGCTGTAACTCTGTGAGATGATTTCACAGAACACAAAGAAGTTTCTCAGAAAGCTTCTTTCTCTTTGTTATCGGAGGATATTTCCTTTGGCCCTATAGTCTTCAAAGGGATCCGAAATATCTGTTCTCAGATTCCACAGAAATAAGGCTAGCAAAGAGATCCACGAAATACAGATGTAACTCTGTGAGATGAATTAACAGAACACTAAGCAGTGTCTCAGAAAGCTTCTTTCCAGATTTCATCTGAGGTATTTCCTTTTTCACCATAGACCTCTAGGGGCTTCCAAATATCACTTTGCCAATACCACATGAACTGTCTTAGCAAAAGGCTTCTTGAGGGGAAAGCTGTAACTCTGTGAGATGATTTCACAGAACACAAAGAAGTTTTTCAGGAAGCTTCTTTCTCTGTGTTATCGGAGGATATTTCCTTTGGCCCTATAGTCTTCAAAGGGATCCGAAATATCTGTTCTCAGATTCCACAGAAATAAGGCTAGCCAAGAGATCCACGAAATACAGATGAAACTCTGTGAGATGAATTAACAGAACACTAAGCAGTTTCTCAGAAAGCTTCTTTCCAGATTTCATCTGAGGATATTTCCTTTTTCACCATAGCCCTGTAGGGGCTTCCAAATATCACTTTGCCAATTCCACAAGAACTGTCTTAGCGAAAGGCTTCTTGAGGAGAAAGCTGAAACTCTGTGAGACGATTTCACAGAACACAAAGAAGTTTCTCAGAAAGCTTCTTTCTCTTTGTTATTGGAGGATATTTCGTTTGGCCCTATATTCTTCAAAGGGATCCGAAATATCTGTTCTCAGATTCCACAGAAATAAGGCTAGCAAAGAGATCCACGAAATACAGATGTAACTCTGTGAGATGAATTAACAGAACACTAAGCAGTTTCTCAGAAAGCTTCTTTCCAGATTTCATCTGAGGTATTTCCTTTTTCACCATAGCCCTCTATGGGCTTTCAAATATCACTTTGCCAATTCCACAAGAACTGTCTTAGCGAAAGGCTTCTTGACGGGAAAGCTGTAACTCTGTGAGATGATTTCACAGAACACAAAGAAGTTTCTCATAAAGCTTCTTTCTCTTTGTTATCGGCGGATATTTCCTTTGGCCCTGTAGTCTTCAAAGGGATCCGAAATATTTGTTCTCAGATTCCACAGAAATAAGGCTAGCAAAGAGATCCACGAAATACAGATGTAACTCTGTGAGATGAATTAACAGAACACTAAGCAGATTCTCAGAAAGCTTCTTTCCAGATTTCATCTGAGGATATTTCCTTTTTCACCATAGCCCTCTATGGGCTTCCAAATATCACTTTGCCAATTCCACAAGAACTGTCTTAGCGAAAGGCTTCTTGAGGGGAAAGCTGTAACTCTGTGAGATGATTTCACAGAACACAAAGAAGTTTCTCAGAAAGCTTCTTTCTCTTTGTTATCGGAGGATATTTCCTTTGGCCCTATAGTCTTCAAAGGGATCCGAAATATCTGTTCTCAGATTCCACAGAAATAAGGCTAGCAAAGAGATCCACGAAATACAGATGTAACTCTGTGAGATGAATTAACAGAACACTAAGCAGTGTCTCAGAAAGCTTCTTTCCAGATTTCATCTGAGGTGTTTCCTTTTTCACCATAGCCCTCTAGGGGCTTCCAAATATCACTTTGCCAATTCCACAAGAACTGTCTTAGCAAAAGGCTTCTTGAGGGGAAATCTGTAACTCTGTGAGATGATTTCACAGAACACAAAGAAGTTTTTCAGGAAGCTTCTTTCTCTGTGTTATCGGAGGATATTTCCTTTGGCCCTATAGTCTTCAAAGGGATCCGAAATATCTGTTCTCAGATTCCACAGAAATAAGGCTAGCAAAGAGATCCACGAAATACAGATGAAACTCTGTGAGATGAATTAACAGAACACTAAGCGGTTTCTCAGAAATCTTCTTTCCAGATTTCATCTGAGGATATTTCCTTTTTCACCATAGCCCTCTATGGGCTTCCAAACATCACTTTGCCAATTCCACAAGAACTATCTTAGCGAAAGGCTTCTGCAGGCGAAAGCTGTAACTCTGTGAGATGATTTCAGAGAACACAAAGAAGTTTCTCAGAAAACTTCTTTCTCTTTGTTATCGGAGGATATTTCCTTTGGCCCTATAGTCTTCAAAGGGATCCGAAATATCTGTTCTCAGATTCCACAGAAATAAGGCTAGCAAAGAGATCCGCGAAATACAGATGTAACTCTGTGAGATGAATTAACAGAACACTAAGCAGTTTCTCAGAAAGCTTCTTTCCAGATTTCATCTGAGGATATTTCCTTTTTCACCATAGCCCTGTAGGGGCTTCCAAATATCACTTTGCCAATTCCACAAGAACTGTCTTAGCGAAAGGCTTCTTGAGGAGAAAGCTGAAACTCTGTGAGATGATTTCACAGAACACAAAGAAGTTTCTCATAAAGCTTCTTTCTCTTTGTTATCGGCGGATATTTCCTTTGGCCCTATAGTCTTCAAAGTGATCCGAAATATTTGTTCTCAGATTCCACAGAAATAAGGCTAGCAAAGAGATCCACGAAATACAGATGTAACTCTGTGAGATGAATTAACAGAACACTAATCAGTTTCTCAGAAAGCTTCTTTCCAGATTTCATCTGAGGATATTTCCTTTCCCAACATAGCCCTCAAAGGGCTTTCAAATACCACTTTGCCAATTCCACAAGAACTGTCTTAGCGAAAGGCTTCTTGACGGGAAAGCTGTAACTCTGTGAGATGATTTCACAGAACACAAAGAAGTTTCTCAGAAAGCTTCTTTCTCTTTGATATCGGAGGATATTTCGTTTGGCCCTAAAGTCTTCAAAGGGATCCGAAATATCTGTTCTCCGATTCCACAGAAATAAGGCTAGCAAAGAGATCCACGAAATACAGATGTAACTCTGTGAGATGAATTAACAGAGCACTAAGCAATTTCTCAGAAAGCTTCTTTCCAGATTTCATCTGAGGATATTTCCTTTTTCACCATAGCCCTCTATGGGCTTTCAAATATCACTTTGCCAATTCCACAAGAACTGTCTTAGCGAAAGGCTTCTTGACGGGAAAGCTGTAACTCTGTGAGATGATTTCACAGAACACAAAGAAGTTTCTCAGAAAGCTTCTTTCTCTTTGTTATCGGAGGATATTTCCTTTGGCCCTGTAGTCTTCAAAGGGATCCGAAATATTTGTTCTCAGATTCCACAGAAATAAGGCTAGCAAAGAGATCCAGGAAATACAGATGTAACTTTGTGAGATGAATTAACAGAACACTAAGCAGATTCTCAGAAAGCTTCTTTCCAGATTTCATCTGAGGATATTTCCTTTTTCACCATAGCCCTCTAAGGGCTTCCAAATATCACTTTGCCAATTACACAAGAACAGTCTTAGCGAAAGGCTTCTTGAGGGGAAAGCTGTAACTCTGAGAGATGATTTCACAGAACACAAAGAAGTTTCTCAGAAAGCTTCTTTCTCTTTGTTATCGGAGGATATTTCATTTGGCCCTATAGTCTTCAAAGGGATCCGAAATATCTCTTCTGAGATTCCACAGAAATAAGGCTAGCAAAGAGATCCACGAAATACAGATGTAACTCTGTGAGATGATTTAACAGAACACTAAGCAGATTCTCAGAAAGCTTCTTTCCAGATTTCATCTGTGGATATTTCTTTTTCACCATAGCCCTCTATGGGCTTCCAAATATCACTTTGCCAATTCCACAAGAACTGTCTTAGCGAAAGGCTTCTTTAGGGCAAAGCTGTAACTCTGTGAGATGATATCACAGAACACAAAGAAGTTTCTCAGAAACCTTCTTTCTCTTTGTTATCGGAGGATATTTCCTTTGGCCCTATAGTCTTCAGAGGGATCCGAAATATCTGTTCTCAGATTCCACAGAAATAAGGCTAGCAAAGAGATCCACGAAATACAGATGTAACTCTGTGAGATGAATTAACAGAACACTAAGCAGTTTCTCAGAAAGCTTCTTTCCAGATTTCATCTGAGGATATTTCCTTTTTCACCGTAGCCCTCTATGGGCTTCCAAATATCACTTTTCCAATTCCACAAGAACTGTCTTAGCGAAAGGCTTCTTGAAGGGAAAGCTGTAACTCTGTGAGATGATTTCACAGAACACAAACAAGTTTCTAAGAAAGCTTCTTTCTCTTTGTTATCGGAGGATATTTCCTTTGGCCATATAGTCTTCAAAGGGATCCGAATTATCTGTTCTCAGATTCCACAGAAATAAGGCTAGCAAGGAGATCCAGGAAATACAGATGTAACTCGGTGAGATGAATTAACAGAACACTAAGCAGTTTCTCAGAAAGCTTCTTTCCAGATTTCATCTGAGGATATTTCCTTTTTCACCTTAGCCCTCTCTGGGCTTCCAAATATCACTTTGCCAATTCCACAAGAACTGTCTTAGTGAAAGGCTTGTTGAGGGGAAAGCTGTAACTCTGTGAGATGATTTCACAGAACACAAACAAGTTTCTCAGAAAGCTTCTTTCTCTTTGTTATCGGAGGATATTTCCTTTGGCCCTATAGTCTTCAAAGGGATCCGAAATATCTGTTTTCAGATTCCACAGAAATAAGGCTCGAAAAGAGATCCACGAAATACAGATGTAACTCTGTGAGATGAATTCACAGACAACTAAGCAGTTTCTCAGAAAGCTTCTTTCCAGATTTCATCGGAGGATATTTCCTTTTTCACCATAGCCCTCTATAGGCTTCCAAATATCACTTTGCCAATTCCGCAAGAACGGTCTTAGCGAAAGGCTTCTTGAGGGGAAAGCTGTAACTCTGTGAGATGATTTCACAGAACACAAAGAAGTTTCTCAGAAAGCTTCTTTCTCTTTGTTATCGGTGGATACTTCGTTTGGCCCTATGGTCTTCAAAGGGATCCGAATTATCTGTTCTCAGATTCCACAGAAATAAGGCTAGCAAAGAGAACCACGAAATACAGATTTAACTCTCTGAAATGACTTAAAAGAACACTAAGCAGTTTCTCAGAAAGCTTCTTTCCAGATTTCATCTGAGGATATTTCCTTTTTCACCATAGCCCTCTATAGGCTTTCAAATATCACTTTGCCAATTCCACAAGAACTGTCTTAGCGAAAGGCTTCTTGAGGGGAAAGCTGTAACTCTGTGAGATGATTTCACAGAACACAAAGAAGTTTCTCAGAAAGCTTCTTTCTCTTTGTTATCGGAGGATATTTCCTTTGGCCATATAGTCTTCAAAGGGATCCGAAATATCTGTTCTCAGATTCCACAGAAATAAGGCTAGCAAAGAGATCCACGAAATACAGATGTAACTCTGTGAGATGAATTAACAGAACACTAAGCAGTGTCTCAGAAAGCTTCTTTCCAGATTTCATCTGAGGTATTTCCTTTTTCACCATAGCCCTCTAGGGGCTTCCAAATATCACTTTGCCAATTCCACAAGAACTGTCTTAGCAAAAGGCTTCTTGAGGGGAAAGCTGTAACTCTGTGAGATGATTTCACAGAACACAAAGAAGTTTTTCAGGAAGCTTCTTTCTCTGTGTTATCGGAGGATATTTCCTTTGGCCCTATAGTCTTCAAAGGGATCCGAAATATCTGTTCTCAGATTCCACAGAAATAAGGCTAGCAAAGAGATCCACGAAATACAGATGAAACTTTGTGAGATGAATTAACAGAACACTAAGCAGTTTCTCAGAAAGCTTCTTTCCAGATTTCATCTGAGGATATTTCCTTTTTCACCATAGCCCTGTAGGGGCTTCCAAATATCACTTTGCCAATTCCACAAGAACTGTCTTAGCGAAAGGCTTCTTGAGGAGAAAGCTGAAACTCTGTGAGACGATTTCACAGAACACAAAGAAGTTTCTCAGAAAGCTTCTTTCTCTTTGTTATTGGAGGATATTTCCTTTGGCCCTATATTCTTCAAAGGGATCCGAAATATCTGTTCTCAGATTCCACAGAAATAAGGCTAGCAAAGAGATCCACGAAATACAGATGTAACTCTGTGAGATGAATTAACAGAACACTAAGCAGTTTCTCAGAAAGCTTCTTTCCAGATTTCATCTGAGGTATTTCCTTTTTCACCATAGCCCTCTATGGGCTTTCAAATATCACTTTGCCAATTCCACAAGAACTGTCTTAGCGAAAGGCTTCTTGACGGGAAAGCTGTAACTCTGAGAGATGATTTCACAGAACACAAAGAAGTTTCTCATAAAGCTTCTTTCTCTTTGTTATCGGCGGATATTTCCTTTGGCCCTGTAGTCTTCAAAGGGATCCGAAATATTTGTTCTCAGATTCCACAGAAATAAGGCTAGCAAAGAGATCCACGAAATACAGATGTAACTCTGTGAGATGAATTAACAGAACACTAAGCAGATTCTCAGAAAACTTCTTTCCAGATTTCATCTGAGGATATTTCCTTTTTCACCATAGCCCTCTATGGGCTTCCAAATATCACTTTGCCAATTCCACAAGAACTGTTTTAGCGAAAGGCTTCTTGAGGGGAAAGCTGTAACTCTGTGAGATGATTTCACAGAACACAAAGAAGTTTCTCAGAAAGCTTCTTTCTCTTTGTTATCGGAGGATATTTCCTTTGGCCCTATAGTCTTCAAAGGGATCCGAAATATCTGTTCTCAGATTCCACAGAAATAAGGCTAGCAAAGAGATCCACGAAATACAGATGTAACTCTGTGAGATGAATTAACAGAACACTAAGCAGTGTCTCAGAAAGCTTCTTTCCAGATTTCATCTGAGGTATTTCCTTTTTCACCATAGCCCTCTAGGGGCTTCCAAATATCACTTTGCCAATTCCACAAGAACTGTCTTAGCAAAAGGCTTCTTGAGGGGAAAGCTGTAACTCTGTGAGATGATTTCACAGAACACAAAGAAGTTTTTCAGGAAGCTTCTTTCTCTGTGTTATCGGAGGATATTTCCTTTGGCCCTATAGTCTTCAAAGGGATCCGAAATATCTCTTCTCAGATTCCACAGAAATAAGGCTAGCAAAGAGATCCACGAAATACAGATGAAACTCTGTGAGATGAATTAACAGAACACTAAGCAGTTGCTCAGAAAGCTTCTTTCCAGATTTCATCTGAGGATATTTCCTTTTTCACCATAGCCCTCTATGGGCTTTCAAATATCACTTTGCCAATTCCACAAGAACTGTCTTAGCGAAAGGCTTCTTGACGGGAAAGCTGTAACTCTGTGAGATGATTTCACAGAACACAAAGAAGTTTCTCATAAAGCTTCTTTCTCTTTGTTATCGGCGGATATTTCCTTTGGCCCTGTAGTCTTCAAAGGGATCCGAAATATTTGTTCTCAGATTCCACAGAAATAAGGCTAGCAAAGAGATCCACGAAGTACAGATGTAACTCTGTGAGATGAATTAACAGAACACTAAGCAGATTCTCAGAAAGCTTCTTTCCAGATTTCATCTGAGGATATTTCCTTTTTCACCATAGCCCTCTATGGGCTTCCAAATATCACTTTGCCAATTCCACAAGAACTGTCTTAGCGAAAGGCTTCTTGAGGGGAAAGCTGTAACTCTGTGTGATGATTTCACAGAACACAAAGAAGTTTCTCAGAAAGCTTCTTTCTCTTTGTTATCGGAGGATATTTCCTTTGGCCCTATAGTCTTCAAAGGGATCCGAAATATCTGTTCTCAGATTCCACAGAAATAAGGCTAGCAAAGAGATCCACGAAATACAGATGTAACTCTGTGAGATGAATTAACAGAACACTAAGCAGTGTCTCAGAAAGCTTCTTTCCAGATTTCATCTGAGGTGTTTCCTTTTTCACCATAGCCCTCTAGGGGCTTCCAAATATCACTTTGCCAATTCCACAAGAACTGTCTTAGCAAAAGGCTTCTTGAGGGGAAATCTGTAACTCTGTGAGATGATTTCACAGAACACAAAGAAGTTTTTCAGGAAGCTTCTTTCTCTGTGTTATCGGAGGATATTTCCTTTGGCCCTATAGTCTTCAAAGGGATCCGAAATATCTGTTCTCAGATTCCACAGAAATAAGGCTAGCAAAGAGATCCACGAAATACAGATGAAACTCTGTGAGATGAATTAACAGAACACTAAGCGGTTTCTCAGAAATCTTCTTTCCAGATTTCATCTGAGGATATTTCCTTTTTCACCATAGCCCTCTATGGGCTTCCAAATATCACTTTGCCAATTCCACAAGAACTGTCTTAGCGAAAGGCTTCTGCAGGCGAAAGCTGTAACTCTGTGAGATGATTTCAGAGAACACAAAGAAGTTTCTCAGAAAACTTCTTTCTCTTTGTTATCGGAGGATATTTCCTTTGGCCCTATAGTCTTCAAAGGGATCCGAAATATCTGTTCTCAGATTCCACAGAAATAAGGCTAGCAAAGAGATCCGCGAAATACAGATGTAACTCTGTGAGATGAATTAACAGAACACTAAGCAGTTTCTCAGAAAGCTTCTTTCCAGATTTCATCTGAGGATATTTCCTTTTTCACCATAGCCCTGTAGGGGCTTCCAAATATCACTTTGCCAATTCCACAAGAACTGTCTTAGCGAAAGGCTTCTTGAGGAGAAAGCTGAAACTCTGTGAGATGATTTCACAGAACACAAAGTAGTTTCTCATAAAGCTTCTTTCTCTTTGTTATCGGCGGATATTTCCTTTGGCCCTATAGTCTTCAAAGTGATCCGAAATATTTGTTCTCAGATTCCACAGAAATAAGGCTAGCAAAGAGATCCACGAAATACAGATGTAACTCTGTGAGATGAATTAACAGAACACTAAGCAGTTTCTCAGAAAGCTTCTTTCCAGATTTCATCTGAGGATATTTCCTTTCCCAACATAGCCCTCAAAGGGCTTTCAAATACCACTTTGCCAATTCCACAAGAACTGTCTTAGCAAAAGGCTTCTTGACGGGAAAGCTGTAACTCTGTGAGATGATTTCACAGAACACAAAGAAGTTTCTCAGAAAGCTTCTTTCTCTTTGATATCGGAGGATATTTCGTTTGGCCCTAAAGTCTTCAAAGGGATCCGAAATATCTGTTCTCAGATTCCACAGAAATAAGGCTAGCAAAGAGATCCACGAAATACAGATGTAACTCTGTGAGATGAATTAACAGAGCACTAAGCAATTTCTCAGAAAGCTTCTTTCCAGATTTCATCTGAGGATATTTCCTTTTTCACCATAGCCCTCTATGGGCTTTCAAATATCACTTTGCCAATTCCACAAGAACTGTCTTAGCGAAAGGCTTCTTGACGGGAAAGCTGTAACTCTGTGAGATGATTTCACAGAACACAAAGAAGTTTCTCAGAAAGCTTCTTTCTCTTTGTTATCGGAGGATATTTCCTTTGGCCCTGTAGTCTTCAAAGGGATCCGAAATATTTGTTCTCAGATTCCACAGAAATAAGGCTAGCAAAGAGATCCAGGAAATACAGATGTAACTTTGTGAGATGAATTAACAGAACACTAAGCAGATTCTCAGAAAGCTTCTTTCCAGATTTCATCTGAGGATATTTCCTTTTTCACCATAGCCCTCTAAGGGCTTCCAAATATCACTTTGCCAATTCCACAAGAACTGTCTTAGCGAAAGGCTTCTTGAGGGGAAAGCTGTAACTCTGTGAGATGATTTCACAGAACACAAAGAAGTTTCTCAGAAAGCTTCTTTCTCTTTGTTATCGGAGGATATTTCATTTGGCCCTATAGTCTTCAAAGGGATCCGAAATATCTCTTCTGAGATTCCACAGAAATAAGGCTAGCAAAGAGATCCACGAAATACAGATGTAACTCTGTGAGATGATTTAACAGAACACTAAGCAGATTCTCAGAAAGCTTCTTTCCAGATTTCATCTGTGGATATTTCTTTTTCACCATAGCCCTCTATGGGCTTCCAAATATCACTTTGCCAATTCCACAAGAACTGTCTTAGCGAAAGGCTTCTTTAGGGCAAAGCTGTAACTCTGTGAGATGATATCACAGAACACAAAGAAGTTTCTCAGAAACCTTCTTTCTCTTTGTTATCGGAGGATATTTCCTTTGGCCCTATAGTCTTCAGAGGGATCCGAAATATCTGTTCTCAGATTCCACAGAAATAAGGCTAGAAAAGAGATCCACGAAATACAGATGTAACTCTGTGAGATGAATTAACAGAACACTAAGCAGTTTCTCAGAAAGCTTCTTTCCAGATTTCATCTGAGGATATTTCCTTTTTCACCGTAGCCCTCTATGGGCTTCCAAATATCACTTTTCCAATTCCACAAGAACTGTCGTAGCGAAAGGCTTCTTGAAGGGAAAGCTGTAACTCTGTGAGATGATTTCACAGAACACAAAGAAGTTTCTCAGAAAGCTTCTTTCTCTTTGTTATCGGAGGATATTTCCTTTGGCCATATAGTCTTCAAAGGGATCCGAATTATCTGTTCTCAGATTCCACAGAAATAAGGCTAGCAAGGAGATCCAGGAAATACAGATGTAACTCGGTGAGATGAATTAACAGAACACTAAGCAGTTTCTCAGAAAGCTTCTTTCCAGATTCCATCTGAGGATATTTCCTTTTTCACCTTAGCCCTCTCTGGGCTTCCAAATATCACTTTGCCAATTCCACAAGAACTGTCTTAGTGAAAGGCTTGTTGAGGGGAAAGCTCTAACTCTGTGAGATGATTTCACAGAACACAAACAAGTTTCTCAGAAAGCTTCTTTCTCTTTGTTATCGGAGGATATTTCCTTTGGCCCTATAGTCTTCAAAGGGATCCGAAATATCTGTTTTCAGATTCCACAGAAATAAGGCTCGAAAAGAGATCCACGAAATACAGATGTAACTCTGTGAGATGAATTCACAGACATCTAAGCAGTTTCTCAGAAAGCTTCTTTCCAGATTTCATCGGAGGATATTTCCTTTTTCACCATAGCCCTCTATAGGCTTCCAAATATCACTTTGCCAATTCCGCAAGAACGGTCTTAGCGAAAGGCTTCTTGAGGGGAAAGCTGTAACTCTGTGAGATGATTTCACAGAACACAAAGAAGTTTCTCAGAAAGCTTCTTTCTCTTTGTTATCGGTGGATACTTCGTTTGGCCCTATGGTCTTCAAAGGGATCCAAATTATCTGTTCTCAGATTCCACAGAAATAAGGCTAGCAAAGAGAACCACGAAATACAGATTTAACACTCTGAAATGACTTAAAAGAACACTAAGCAGTTTCTCAGAAAGCTTCTTTCCAGATTTCATCTGAGGATATTTCCTTTTTCACCATAGCCCTCTATAGGCTTTCAAATGTCACTTTGCCAATTCCACAAGAACTGTCTTAGCGAAAGGCTTCTTGAGGGGAAAGCTGTAACTCTGTGAGATGATTTCACAGAACACAAAGAAGTTTCTCAGAAAGCTTCTTTCTCTTTGTTATCGGAGGATATTTCCTTTGGCCATATAGTCTTCAAAGGGATCCGAAATATCTGTTCTCAGATTCCACAGAAATAAGGCTAGCAAAGAGATCCACGAAATACAGATGTAACTCTGTGAGATGAATTAACAGAACACTAAGCAGTGTCTCAGAAAGCTTCTTTCCAGATTTCATCTGAGGTATTTCCTTTTTCACCATAGCCCTCTAGGGGCTTCCAAATATCACTTTGCCAATTCCACAAGAACTGTCTTAGCAAAAGGCTTCTTGAGGGGAAAGCTGTAACTCTGTGAGATGATTTCACAGAACACAAAGAAGTTTTTCAGGAAGCTTCTTTCTCTGTGTTATCGGAGGATATTTCCTTTGGCCCTATAGTTTTCAAAGGGATCCGAAATATCTGTTCTCAGATTCCACAGAAATAAGGCTAGCAAAGAGATCCACGAAATACAGATGAAACTCTGTGAGATGAATTAACAGAACACTAAGCAGTTTCTCAGAAAGCTTCTTTCCAGATTTCATCTGAGGATATTTCCTTTTTCACCATAGCCCTGTAGGGGCTTCCAAATATCACTTTGCCAATTCCACAAGAACTGTCTTAGCGAAAGGCTTCTTGAGGAGAAAGCTGAAACTCTGTGAGACGATTTCACAGAACACAAAGAAGTTTCTCAGAAAGCTTCTTTCTCTTTGTTATTGGAGGATATTTCCTTTGGCCCTACATTCTTCAAAGGGATCCGAAATATCTGTTCTCAGATTCCACAGAAATAAGGCTAGCAAAGAGATCCACGAAATACAGATGTAACTCTGTGAGATGAATTAACAGAACACTAAGCAGTTTCTCAGAAAGCTTCTTTCCAGATTTCATCTGAGGTATTTCCTTTTTCACAATAGCCCTCTATGGGCTTTCAAATATCACTTTGCCAATTCCACAAGAACTGTCTTAGCGAAAGGCTTCTTGACGGGAAAGCTGTAACTCTGAGAGATGATTTCACAGAACACAAAGAAGTTTCTCATAAAGCTTCTTTCTCTTTGTTATCGGCGGATATTTCCTTTGGCCCTGTAGTCTTCAAAGGGATCCGAAATATTTGTTCTCAGATTCCACAGAAATAAGGCTAGCAAAGAGATCCACGAAATACAGATGTAACTCTGTGAGATGAATTAACAGAACACTAAGCAGATTCTCAGAAAGCTTCTTTCCAGATTTCATCTGAGGATATTTCCTTTTTCACCATAGCCCTCTATGGGCTTCCAAATATCACTTTGCCAATTCCACAAGAACTGTCTTAGCGAAAGGCTTCTTGAGGGGAAAGCTGTAACTCTGTGAGATGATTTCACAGAACACAAAGAAGTTTCTCAGAAAGCTTCTTTCTCTTTGTTATCGGAGGATATTTCCTTTGGCCCTATAGTCTTCAAAGGGATCCGAAATATCTGTTCTCAGATTCCACAGAAATAAGGCTAGCAAAGAGATCCACGAAATACAGATGTAACTCTGTGAGATGAATTAACAGAACACTAAGCAGTGTCTCAGAAAGCTTCTTTCCAGATTTCATCTGAGGTATTTCCTTTTTCACCATAGCCCTCTAGGGGCTTCCAAATATCACTTTGCCAATTCCACAAGAACTGTCTTAGCAAAAGGCTTCTTGAGGGGAAAGCTGTAACTCTGTGAGATGATTTCACAGAACACAAAGAAGTTTTTCAGGAAGCTTCTTTCTCTGTGTTATCGGAGGATATTTCCTTTGGCCCTATAGTCTTCAAAGGGATCCGAAATATCTGTTCTCAGATTCCACAGAAATAAGGCTAGCAAAGAGATCCACGAAATACAGATGAAACTCTGTGAGATGAATTAACAGAACACTAAGCAGTTGCTCAGAAAGCTTCTTTCCAGATTTCATCTGAGGATATTTCCTTTTTCACCATAGCCCTGTAGGGGCTTCCAAATATCACTTTGCCAATTCCACAAGAACTGTCTTAGCGAAAGGCTTCTTGAGGAGAAAGCTGAAACTCTGTGAGACGATTTCACAGAACACAAAGAAGTTTCTCATAAAGCTTCTTTCTCTTTGTTATCGGCGGATATTTCCTTTGGCCCTATAGTCTTCAAAGGGATCCGAAATATCTGTTCTCAGATTCCACAGACATAAGGCTAGCAAAGAGATCCACGAAATACAGATTTAACTCTGTGAAATGACTTAACAGAAGACTAAGCAGTTTCTCAGAAAGCCTCTTTCCAGATTTCATCTGAGTATATTTCCTTTTTCACCATAGCCCTCTATTGGCTTCCAAATATCACTTTGCCAATTCCACAAGAACTGTCTTAGCGAAAGGCTTCTTGAGTAGAAAGCTGTAACTCTGTGAGATGATTTCACAGAACACAAAGAAGTTTCTCAGAAAGCTTCTTTCTCTTTGTTATTGGAGGATATTTCCTTTGGCCCTATATTCTTCAAAGGGATCCGAAATATCTGTTCTTAGATTCCACAGAAATAAGGCTAGCAAAGAGATCCACGAAATACAGATGTAACTCTGTGAGATGAATTAACAGAACACTAAGCAGTTTCTCAGAAAGCTTCTTTCCAGATTTCATCTGAGGATATTTCCTTTTTCACCATAGCCCTCTATGGGCTTTCAAATATCACTTTGCCAATTCCACAAGAACTGTCTTAGCGAAAGGCTTCTTGACGGGAAAGCTGTAACTCTGTGAGATGATTTCACAGAACACAAAGAAGTTTCTCATAAAGCTTCTTTCTCTTTGTTATCGGCGGATATTTCCTTTGGCCCTGTAGTCTTCAAAGGGATCCGAAATATTTGTTCTCAGATTCCACAGAAATAAGGCTAGCAAAGAGATCCACGAAATACAGACGTAACTCTGTGAGATGAATTAACAGAACACTAAGCAGATTATCAGAAAGCTTCTTTCCAGATTTCATCTGAGGATATTTCCTTTTTCACCATAGCCCTCTATAGGCTTCCAAATATCACTTTGCCAATTCCGCAAGAACGGTCTTAGCGAAAGGCTTCTTGAGGGGAAAGCTGTAACTCTGTGAGATGATTTCACAGAACACAAAGAAGTTTCTCAGAAAGCTTCTTTCTCTTTGTTATCGGTGGATACTTCGTTTGGCCCTATGGTCTTCAAAGGGATCCGAATTATCTGTTCTCAGATTCCACAGAAATAAGGCTAGCAAAGAGAACCACGAAATACAGATTTAACTCTCTGAAATGACTTAAAAGAACACTAAGCAGTTTCTCAGAAAGCTTCTTTCCAGATTTCATCTGAGGATATTTCCTTTTTCACCATAGCCCTCTATAGGCTTTCAAATATCACTTTGCCAATTCCACAAGAACTGTCTTAGCGAAAGGCTTCTTGAGGGGAAAGCTGTAACTCTGTGAGATGATTTCACAGAACACAAAGAAGTTTCTCAGAAAGCTTCTTTCTCTTTGTTATCGGAGGATATTTCCTTTGGCCCTATAGTCTTCAAAGGGATCCGAAATATCTGTTCTCAGATTCCACAGAAATAAGGCTAGCAAAGAGATCCACGAAATACAGATGTAACTCTGTGAGAGGAATTAACAGAACACTAAGCAGTGTCTCAGAAAGCTTCTTTCCAGATTTCATCTGAGGTGTTTCCTTTTTCACCATAGCCCTCTAGGGGCTTCCAAATATCACTTTGCCAATTCCACAAGAACTGTCTTAGCAAAAGGCTTCTTGAGGGGAAATCTGTAACTCTGTGAGATGATTTCACAGAACACAAAGAAGTTTTTCAGGAAGCTTCTTTCTCTGTGTTATCGGAGGATATTTCCTTTGGCCCTATAGTCTTCAAAGGGATCCGAAATATCTGTTCTCAGATTCCACAGAAATAAGGCTAGCAAAGAGATCCACGAAATACAGATGAAACTCTGTGAGATGAATTAACAGAACACTAAGCGGTTTCTCAGAAATCTTCTTTCCAGATTTGATCTGAGGATATTTCCTTTTTCACCATAGCCCTCTATGGGCTTCCAAATATCACTTTGCCAATTCCACAAGAACTGTCTTAGCGAAAGGCTTCTGCAGGCGAAAGCTGTAACTCTGTGAGATGATTTCAGAGAACACAAAGAAGTTTCTCAGAAAACTTCTTTCTCTTTGTTATCGGAGGATATTTCCTTTGGCCCTATAGTCTTCAAAGGGATCCGAAATATCTGTTCTCAGATTCCACAGAAATAAGGCTAGCAAAGAGATCCTCGAAATACAGATGTAACTCTGTGAGATGAATTAACAGAACACTAAGCAGTTTCTCAGAAAGCTTCTTTCCAGATTTCATCTGAGGATATTTCCTTTTTCACCATAGCCCTGTAGGGGCTTCCAAATATCACTTTGCCAATTCCACAAGAACTGTCTTAGCGAAAGGCTTCTTGAGGAGAAAGCTGAAACTCTGTGAGATGATTTCACAGAACACAAAGAAGTTTCTCATAAAGCTTCTTTCTCTTTGTTATCGGCGGATATTTCCTTTGGCCCTATAGTCTTCACAGGGATCCGAAATATCTGTTCTCAGATTCCACAGAAATAAGGCTAGCAAAGAGATCCACGAAATACAGATGTAACTCTGTGAGATGAATTAACAGAACACTAAGCAGATTCTCAGAACGCTTCTTTCCAGATTTCATCTGAGGATATTTCCTTTTTCACCATAGCCCTCTATGGGCTTCCAAATATCACTTTGCCAATTCCACAAGAACTGTCTTAGCGAAAGGCTTCTTGAGGGGAAAGCTGTAACTCTGTGAGATGATTTCACAGAACACAAAGAAGTTTCTCAGAAAGCTTCTTTCTCTTTGTTATCGGAGGATATTTCCTTTGGCCCTATAGTCTTCAAAGGGATCCGAAATATCTGTTCTCAGATTCCACAGAAATAAGGCTAGCAAAGAGATCCACGAAATACAGATGTAACTCTGTGAGATGAATTAACAGAACACTAAGCAGTGTCTCAGAAAGCTTCTTTCCAGATTTCATCTGAGGTATTTCCTTTTTCACCATAGCCCTCTATGGGCTTCCAAATATCACTTTGCCAATTCCACAAGAACTGTCTTAGCAAAAGGCTTCTTGAGGGGAAAGCTGTAACTCTGTGAGATGATTTCACAGAACACAAAGAAGTTTTTCAGGAAGCTTCTTTCTCTGTGTTATCGGAGGATATTTTCTTTGGCCCTATAGTCTTCAAAGGGATCCGAAATATCTGTTCTCAGATTCCACAGAAATAAGGCTAGCAAAGAGATCCACGAAATACAGATGTAACTCTGTGAGATGAATTAACAGAACACTAAGCAGATTCTCAGAAAGCTTCTTTCCAGATTTCATCTGAGGATATTTCCTTTTTCACCATAGCCCTCTATGGGCTTCCAAATATCACTTTGCCAATTCCACAAGAACTGTCTTAGCGAAAGGCTTCTTGAGGGGAAAGCTGTAACTCTGTGAGATGATTTCACAGAACACAAAGAAGTTTCTCAGAAAGCTTCTTTCTCTTTGTTATCGGAGGATATTTCCTTTGGCCCTATAGTCTTCAAAGGGATCCGAAATATCTGTTCTCAGATTCCACAGAAATAAGGCTAGCAAAGAGATCCACGAAATACAGATGTAACTCTGTGAGATGAATTAACAGAACACTAAGCAGTGTCTCAGAAAGCTTCTTTCCAGATTTCATCTGAGGTATTTCCTTTTTCACCATAGCCCTCTATGGGCTTCCAAATATCACTTTGCCAATTCCACAAGAACTGTCTTAGCAAAAGGCTTCTTGAGGGGAAACCTGTAACTCTGTGAGATGATTTCACAGAACACAAAGAAGTTTTTCAGGAAGCTTCTTTCTCTGTGTTATCGGAGGATATTTTCTTTGGCCCTATATTCTTCAAAGGGATCCGAAATATCTGTTCTCAGATTCCACAGAAATAAAGCTAGCAAAGTGATCCACGAAATACAGATGTAACTCTGTGAGATGAATTAACAGAACACTAAGCAGTTTCTCAGAAAGCTTCTTTCCAGATTTCATCTGAGGATATTTCCTTTCCCAACATAGCCCTCAAAGGGCTTTCAAATACCACTTTGCCAATTCCACAAGAACTGTCTTAGCGAAAGTCTTCTTGAGTACAAAGCTGTAACTCTGTGAGATGATTTCACAGAACACAAAGAAGTTTCTCAGAAAGCTTCTTTCTCTTTGTTATTGGAGGATATTTCCTTTGGCCCTATATTCTTCAAAGGGATCCGAAATATCTGTTCTCAGATTCCACAGAAATAAGGCTAGCAAAGAGATCCACGAAATACAGATGTAACTCTGTGAGATGAATTAACAGAACACTAAGCAGTTTCTCAGAAAGCTTCTTTCCAGATTTCATCTGAGGATATTTCCTTTCCCAACATAGCCCTCAAAGGGCTTTCAAATACCACTTTGCCAATTCCACAAGAACTGTCTTAGCGAAAGGCTTCTTGAGGGGAAAGCTGTAACTCTGTGAGATGATTTCACAGAAAACAAAGAAGTTTCTCAGAAAGCTTCTTTCTCTTTGTTATCAGAGGATATTTCGTTTGGCCCTAAAGTCTTCAAAGGGATCCGAAATATCTGTTCTCAGATTCCACAGAAATAAGGCTAGCAAAGAGATCCTCGAAATACAGATGTAACTCTGTGAGATGAATTAACAGAACACTGAGCAATTTCTCAGAAAGCTTCTTTCCGGATTTCAACTGAGGATATTTCCTTTTTCACCATAGCCCTCTATGGGCTTTCAAATATCACTTTGCCAATTCTACAAGAACTGTCTTAGCGAAAGGCTTCTTGACGGGATAGCTGTAACTCTGTGAGATGATTTCACAGAACACAAAGAAGTTTCTCAGAAAGCTTCTTTCTCTTTGTTATCGGAGGATATTTCCTTTGGCCCTATAGTCTTCAAAGGGATCCGAAATATCTGTTCTCAGATTCCACAGAAATAAGGCTAGCAAAGAGATCCGCGAAATACAGATGTAACTCTGTGAGATGAATTAACAGAACACTAAGCAGTGTCTCAGAAAGCTTCTTTCCAGATTTCATCTGAGGTATTTCCTTTTTCACCATAGCCCTCTAGGGGCTTCCAAATATCACTTTGCCAATTCCACAAGAACAGTCTTAGCGAAAGGCTTCTTGAGGGGAAAGCTGTAACTCTGTGAGATGATTTCACAGAACACAAAGAAGTTTCTCAGAAAGCTTCTTTCTCTTTGTTATCGGAGGATATTTCATTTGGCCCTATAGTCTTCAAAGGGATCCGAAATATCTCTTCTGAGATTCCACAGAAATAAGGCTAGCAAAGAGATCCACGAAATACAGATGTAACTCTGTGAGATGAATTAACAGAACACTAAGCAGATTCTCAGAAAGCTTCTTTCCAGATTTCATCTGTGGATATTTCTTTTTCACCATAGCCCTCTATGGGCTTCCAAATATCACTTTGCCAATTCCACAAGAACTGTCTTAGCGAAAGGCTTCTTTAGGGCAAAGCTGTAACTCTGTGAGATGATATCACAGAACACAAAGAAGTTTCTCAGAAACCTTCTTTCTCTTTGTTATCGGAGGATATATCCTATGCCCCTATAGTCTTCAGAGGGATCCGAAATATCTGTTCTCAGATTCCACAGAAATAAGGCTAGCAAAGAGATCCACGAAATACAGATGTAACTCTGTGAGATGAATTAACAGAACACTAAGCAGTTTCTCAGAAAGCTTCTTTCCAGATTTCATCTGAGGATATTTCCTTTTTCACCGTAGCCCTCTATGGGCTTCCAAATATCACTTTTCCAATTCCACAAGAACTGTCTTAGCGAAAGGCTTCTTGAAGGGAAAGCTGTAACTCTGTGAGATGATTTCACAGAACACAAAGAAGTTTCTCAGAAAGCTTCTTTCTCTTTGTTATCGGAGGATATTTCCTTTGGCCATATAGTCTTCAAAGGGATCCGAATTATCTGTTCTCAGATTCCACGGAAATAAGGCTAGCAAGGAGATCCAGGAAATACAGATGTAATTCGGTGAGATGAATTAACAGAACACTAAGCAGTTTCTCAGAAAGCTTCTTTCCAGATTTCATCTGAGGATATTTCCTTTTTCACCATAGCCCTCTCTGGGCTTCCAAATATCACTTTGCCAATTCCACAAGAACTGTCTTAGTGAAAGGCTTGTTGAGGGGAAAGCTGTAACTCTGTGAGATGATTTCACAGAACACAAACAAGTTTCTCAGAAAGCTTCTTTCTCTTTGTTATCGGAGGATATTTCCTTTGGCCCTATAGTCTTCAAAGGGATCCGAAATATCTGTTCTCAGATTCCACAGAAATAAGGCTAGCAAAGAGATCCACGAAATACAGATGTAACTCTGTGAGATGAATTCACAGACAACTAAGCAGTTTCTCAGAAAGCTTCTTTCCAGATTTCATCGGAGGATATTTCCTTTTTCACCATAGCCCTCTATAGGCTTCCAAATATCACTTTGCCAATTCCGCAAGAACGGTCTTAGCGAAAGGCTTCTTGAGGGGAAAGCTGTAACTCTGTGAGATGATTTCACAGAACACAAAGAAGTTTCTCAGAAAGCTTCTTTCTCTTTGTTATCGGTGGATACTTCGTTTGGCCCTATGGTCTTCAAAGGGATCCGAATTATCTGTTCTCAGATTCCACAGAAATAAGGCTAGCAAAGAGAACCACGAAATACAGATTTAACTCTCTGAAATGACTTAAAAGAACACTAAGCAGTTTCTCAGAAAGCTTCTTTCCAGATTTCATCTGAGGATATTTCCTTTTTCACCATAGCCCTCTATAGGCTTTCAAATATCACTTTGCCAATTCCACAAGAACTGTCTTAGCGAAAGGCTTCTTGAGGGGAAAGCTGTAACTCTGTGAGATGATTTCACAGAACACAAAGAAGTTTCTCAGAAAGCTTCTTTCTCTTTGTTATCGGAGGATATTTCCTTTGGCCATATAGTCTTCAAAGGGATCCGAAATATCTGTTCTCAGATTCCACAGAAATAAGGCTAGCAAAGAGATCCACGAAATACAGATGTAACTCTGTGAGATGAATTAACAGAACACTAAGCAGTGTCTCAGAAAGCTTCTTTCCAGATTTCATCTGAGGTATTTCCTTTTTCACCATAGCCCTCTAGGGGCTTCCAAATATCACTTTGCCAATTCCACAAGAACTGTCTTAGCAAAAGGCTTCTTGAGGAGAAAGCTGAAACTCTGTGAGACGATTTCACAGAACACAAAGAAGTTTCTCATAAAGCTTCTTTCTCTTTGTTATCGGCGGATATTTCCTTTGGCCCTATAGTCTTCAAAGGGATCCGAAATATCTGTTCTCAGA
Organism: Macaca mulatta; assembly: GCF_049350105.2. Classification (NCBI taxonomy): domain Eukaryota; kingdom Metazoa; phylum Chordata; class Mammalia; order Primates; family Cercopithecidae; genus Macaca; species Macaca mulatta. The sequence continues at coordinate 34,890,423 of NC_133420.1, forward strand.
TTCCACAGACATAAGGCTAGCAAAGAGATCCACGAAATACAGATTTAACTCTGTGAAATGACTTAACAGAAGACTAAGCAGTTTCTCAGAAAGCCTCTTTCCAGATTTCATCTGAGGATATTTCCTTTTTCACCGTAGCCCTCTATTGGCTTCCAAATATCACTTTGCCAATTCCACAAGAACTGTCTTAGCGAAAGGCTTCTTGAGGAGAAAGCTGTAACTCTGTGAGATGATTTCACAGAACATAAAGAAGTTTCTCAGAAAGCTTCTTTCTCTTTGTTATTGGAGGATATTTCCTTTGGCCCTATATTCTTCAAAGGGATCCGAAATATCTGTTCTCAGATTCCACAGAAATAAGGCTAGCAAAGAGATCCACGAAATACAGATGTAACTCTGTGAGATGAATTAACAGAACACTAAGCAGTTTCTCAGAAAGCTTCTTTCCAGATTTCATCTGAGGATATTTCCTTTTTCACCGTAGCCCTCTATGGGCTTCCAAATATCACTTTTCCAATTCCACAAGAACTGTCTTAGCGAAAGGCTTCTTGAAGGGAAAGCTGTAACTCTGTGAGATGATTTCACAGAACACAAAGAAGTTTCTCAGAAAGCTTCTTTCTCTTTGTTATCGGAGGATATTTCCTTTGGCCATATAGTCTTCAAAGGTATCCGAATTATCTGTTCTCAGATTCCACAGAAATAAGGCTAGCAAGGAGATCCAGGAAATACAGATGTAATTCGGTGAGATGAATTAACAGAACACTAAGCAGTTTCTCAGAAAGCTTCTTTCCAGATTTCATCTGAGGATATTTCCTTTTTCACCATAGCCCTCTCTGGGCTTCCAAATATCACTTTGCCAATTCCACAAGAACTGTCTTAGTGAAAGGCTTGTTGAGGGGAAAGCTGTAACTCTGTGAGATGATTTCACAGAACACAAACAAGTTTCTCAGAACGCTTCTTTCTCTTTGTTATCGGAGGATATTTCCTTTGGCCCTATAGTCTTCAAAGGGATCCGAAATATCTGTTCTCAGATTCCACAGAAATAAGGCTAGCAAAGAGATCCACGAAATACAGATGTAACTCTGTGAGATGAATTCACAGACAACTAAGCAGTTTCTCAGAAAGCTTCTTTCCAGATTTCATCGGAGGATATTTCCTTTTTCACCATAGCAATCTATAGGCTTCCAAATATCACTTTGCCAATTCCGCAAGAACGGTCTTAGCGAAAGGCTTCTTGAGGGGAAAGCTGTAACTCTGTGAGATGATTTCACAGAACACAAAGAAGTTTCTCAGAAAGCTTCTTTCTCTTTGTTGTCGGTGGATACTTCGTTTGGCCCTATGGTCTTCAAAGGGATCCGAATTATCTGTTCTCAGATTCCACAGAAATAAGGCTAGCAAAGAGAACCACGAAATACAGATTTAACTCTCTGAAATGACTTAAAAGAACACTAAGCAGTTTCTCAGAAAGCTTCTTTCCAGATTTCATCTGAGGATATTTCCTTTTTCACCATAGCCCTCTATAGGCTTTCAAATATCACTTTGCCAATTCCACAAGAACTGTCTTAGCGAAAGGCTTCTTGAGGGGAAAGCTGTAACTCTGTGAGATGATTTCACAGAACACAAAGAAGTTTCTCAGAAAGCTTCTTTCTCTTTGTTATCGGAGGATATTTCCTTTGGCCATATAGTCTTCAAAGGGATCCGAAATATCTGTTCTCAGATTCCACAGAAATAAGGCTAGCAAAGAGATCCACGAAATACAGATGTAACTCTATGAGATGAATTAACAGAACACTAAGCAGTTTCTCAGAAAGCTTCTTTCCAGATTTCATCTGAGGATATTTCCTTTCCCAACATAGCCCTCAAAGGGCTTTCAAATACCACTTTGCCAATTCCACAAGAACTGTCTTAGCGAAAGGCTTCTTGACGGGAAAGCTGTAACTCTGTGAGATGATTTCACAGAACACAAAGAAGTTTCTCAGAAAGCTTCTTTCTCTTTGTTATCGGAGGATATTTCGTTTGGCCCTAAAGTCTTCAAAGGGATCCGAAATATCTGTTCTCAGATTCCACAGAAATAAGGCTAGCAAAGAGATCCACGAAATACAGATGTAACTCTGTGAGATGAATTAACAGAGCACTAAGCAATTTCTCAGAAAGCTTCTTTCCAGATTTCATCTGAGGATATTTCCTTTCTCACCATAGCCCTCTATGGGCTTTCAAATATCACTTTGCCAATTCCACAAGAACTGTCTTAGCGAAAGGCTTCTTGACGGGAAAGCTGTAACTCTGTGAGATGATTTCACAGAACACAAAGAAGTTTCTCAGAAAGCTTCTTTCTCTTTGTTATCGGAGGATATTTCCTTTGGCCCTGTAGTCTTCAAAGGGATCCGAAATATTTGTTCTCAGATTCCACAGAAATAAGGCTAGCAAAGAGATCCAGGAAATACAGATGTAACTTTGTGAGATGAATTAACAGAACACTAAGCAGATTCTCAGAAAGCTTCTTTCCAGATTTCATCTGAGGATATTTCCTTTTTCACCATAGCCCTCTAAGGGCTTCCAAATATCACTTTGCCAATTCCACAAGAACTGTCTTAGCGAAAGGCTTCTTGAGGGGAAAGCTGTAACTCTGTGAGATGATTTCAGAGAACACAAAGAAGTTTCTCAGAAAGCTTCTTTCTCTTTGTTATCGGAGGATATTTCCTTTGGCCCTATAGTCTTCAAAGGGATCCGAAATATCTGTTCTCAGATTCCACAGAAATAAGGCTAGCAAAGAGATCCACGAAATACAGATGAAACTCTGTGAGATGAATTAACAGAACACTAAGCGGTTTCTCAGAAATCTTCTTTCCAGATTTCATCTGAGGATATTTCCTTTTTCACCATAGCCCTCTATGGGCTTCCAAATATCACTTTGCCAATTCCACAAGAACTGTCTTAGCGAAAGGCTTCTGCAGGCGAAAGCTGTAACTCTGTGAGATGATTTCAGAGAACACAAAGAAGTTTCTCAGAAAACTTCTTTCTCTTTGTTATCGGAGGATATTTCCTTTGGCCCTATAGTCTTCAAAGGGATCCGAAATATCTGTTCTCAGATTCCACAGAAATAAGGCTAGCAAAGAGATAGGCGAAATACAGATGTAACTCTGTGAGATGAATTAACAGAACACTAAGCAGTTTCTCAGAAAGCTTCTTTCCAGATTTCATCTGAGGATATTTCCTTTTTCACCATAGCCCTGTAGGGGCTTCCAAATATCACTTTGCCAATTCCACAAGAACTGTCTTAGCGAAAGGCTTCTTGAGGAGAAAGCTGTAACTCTGTGAGATGATTTCACAGAACACAAAGAAGTTTCTCAGAAAGCTTCTTTCTCTTTGTTATCGGCGGATATTTCCTTTGGCCCTATAGTCTTCAAAGGGATCCGAAATATCTGTTCTCAGATTCCACAGACATAAGGCTAGCAAAGAGATCCACGAAATACAGATTTAACGCTGTGAAATGACTTAACAGAAGACTAAGCAGTTTCTCAGAAAGCCTCTTTCCAGATTTCATCTGAGGATATTTCCTTTTTCACCATAGCCCTCTATTGGCTTCCAAATATCACTTTGCCAATTCCACAAGAACTGTCTTAGCGAAAGGCTTCTTGAGTAGAAAGCTGTAACTCTGTGAAATGATTTCACAGAACACAAAGAAGTTTCTCAGAAAGATTCTTTCTCTTTGTTATTGGAGGATATTTCCTTTGGCCCTATATTCTTCAAAGGGATCCGAAATATCTGTTCTCAGATTCCACAGAAATAAGGCTAGCAAAGAGATCCACGAAATACAGATGTAACTCTGTGAGATGAATTAACAGAACACTGAGCATTTTCTCAGAAAGCTTCTTTCCAGATTTCATCTGAGGATATTTCCTTTCCCAACATAGCCCTCAAAGGGCTTTCAAATACCACTTTGCCAATTCCACAAGAACTGTCTTAGCGAAAGGCTTCTTGACGGGAAAGCTGTAACTCTGTGAGATGATTTCACAGAACACAAAGAAGATTCTCAGAAAGCTTCTTTCTCTTTGTTATCGGAGGATATTTCGTTTGGCCCTAAAGTCTTCAAAGGGATCCGAAATATCTGTTCTCAGATTCCACAGAAATAAGACTAGCAAAGAGATCCACGAAATACAGATGTAACTCTGTGAGATGAATTAACAGAGCACTAAGCAATTTCTCAGAAAGCTTCTTTCCAGATTTCATCTGAGGATATTTCCTTTTTCACCATAGCCCTCTATGGGCTTTCAAATATCACTTTGCCAATTCCACAAGAACTGTCTTAGCGAAAGGCTTCTTGACGGGAAAGCTGTAGCTCTGTGAGATGATTTCACAGAACACAAAGAAGTTTCTCAGAAAGCTTCTTTCTCTTTGTTATCGGAGCATATTTCCTTTGTCCCTGTAGTCTTCAAAGGGATCCGAAATATTTGTTCTCAGATTCCACAGAAATAAGGCTAGCAAAGAGATCCAGGAAATACAGATGTAACTCTGTGAGATGAATTAACAGAACACTAAGCAGATTCTCAGAAAGCTTCTTTCCAGATTTCATCTGAGGATATTTCCTTTTTCACCATAGCCCTCTAAGGGCTTCCAAATATCACTTTGCCAATTCCACAAGAACTGACTTAGCGAAAGGCTTCTTGAGGGGAAAGCTGTAACTCTGTGAGATGATTTCACAGAACACAAAGAAGTTTCTCAGAAAGCTTCTTTCTCTTTGTTATCGGAGGATATTTCCTTTGGCCCTATAGTCTTCAAAGGGATCCGAAATATCTGTTCTCAGATTCCACAGAAATAAGGCTAGCAAAGAGATCCACGAAATACAGATGTAACTCTGTGAGATGAATTAACAGAACACTAAGCAGTGTCTCAGAAAGCTTCTTTCCAGATTTCATCTGAGGTATTTCCTTTTTCACCATAGCCGTCTAGGGGCTTCCAAATATCACTTTGCCAATTCCACAAGAACTGTCTTAGCAAAAGGCTTCTTGAGGGGAAAGCTGTAACTCTGTGAGATGATTTCACAGAACACAAAGAAGTTTTTCAGGAAGCTTCTTTCTCTGTGTTATCGGAGGATATTTCCTTTGGCCCTATAGTCTTCAAAGGGATCCGAAATATCTGTTCTCAGATTCCACAGAAATAAGGCTAGCAAAGAGATCCACGAAATACAGATGAAACTCTGTGAGATGAATTAACAGAACACTAAGCAGTTTCTCAGAAATCTTCTTTCCAGATTTCATCTGAGGATATTTCCTTTTTCACCATAGCCCTCTATGGGCTTCCAAATATCACTTTGCCAATATCACAAGAACTGTCTTAGCGAAAGGCTTCTGCAGGCGAAAGCTGTAACTCTGTGAGATGATTTCAGAGAACACAAAGAAGTTTCTCAGAAAACTTCTTTCTCTTTGTTATCGGAGGATATTTCCTTTGGCCCTATAGTCTTCAAAGGGATCCGAAATATCTGTCTCAGATTCCACAGAAATAAGGCTAGCAAAGAGATCCGCGAAATACAGATGTAACTCTGTGAGATGAATTAACAGAACACTAAGCAGTTTCTCAGAAAGCTTCTTTCCAGATTTCATCTGAGGATATTTCCTTTTTCACCATAGCCCTGTAGGGGCTTCCAAATATCACTTTGCCAATTCCACAAGAACTGTCTTAGCGAAAGACTTCTTGAGGAGAAAGCTGAAACTCTGTGAGATGATTTCACAGAACACAAAGAAGTTTCTCATAAAGCTTCTTTCTCTTTGTTATCGGCGGATATTTCCTTTGGCCCTATAGTCTTCACAGGGATCCGAAATATCTGTTCTCAGATTCCACAGAAATAAGGCTAGCAAAGAGATCCACGAAATACAGATGTAACTCTGTGAGATGAATTAACAGAACACTAAGCAGATTCTCAGAAAGCTTCTTTCCAGATTTCATCTGAGGATATTTCCTTTTTCACCATAGCCCTCTATGGGCTTCCAAATATCACTTTGCCAATTCCACAAGAACTGTCTTAGCGAAAGGCTTCTTGAGGGGAAAGCTGTAACTCTGTGAGATGATTTCACAGAACACAAAGAAGTTTCTCAGAAAGCTTCTTTCTCTTTGTTATCGGAGGATATTTCCTTTGGCCCTATAGTCTTCAAAGGGATCCGAAATATCTGTTCTCAGATTCCACAGAAATAAGGCTAGCAAAGAGATCCACGAAATACAGATGTAACTCTGTGAGATGAATTAACAGAACACTAAGCAGTGTCTCAGAAAGCTTCTTTCCAGATTTCATCTGAGGTATTTCCTTTTTCACCGTAGCCCTCTATGGGCTTCCAAATATCACTTTGCCAATTCCACAAGAACTGTCTTAGCAAAAGGCTTCTTGAGGGGAAAGCTGTAACTCTGTGAGATGATTTCACAGAACACAAAGAAGTTTTTCAGGAAGCTTCTTTCTCTGTGTTATCGGAGGATATTTTCTTTGGCCCTATAGTCTTCAAAGGGATCCGAAATATCTGTTCTCAGATTCCACAGAAATAAGGCTAGCAAAGAGATCCACGAAATACAGATGTAACTCTGTGAGATGAATTAACAGAACACTAAGCAGATTCTCAGAAAGCTTCTTTCCAGATTTCATCTGAGGATATTTCCTTTTTCACCATAGCCCTCTATGGGCTTCCAAATATCACTTTGCCAATTCCACAAGAACTGTCTTAGCGAAAGGCTTCTTGAGGGGAAAGCTGTAACTCTGTGAGATGATTTCACAGAACACAAAGAAGTTTCTCAGAAAGCTTCTTTCTCTTTGTTATCGGAGGATATTTCCTTTGGCCCTATAGTCTTCAAAGGGATCCGAAATATCTGTTCTCAGATTCCACAGAAATAAGGCTAGCAAAGAGATCCACGAAATACAGATGTAACTCTGTGAGATGAATTAACAGAACACTAAGCAGTGTCTCAGAAAGCTTCTTTCCAGATTTCATCTGAGGTATTTCCTTTTTCACCATAGCCCTCTATGGGCTTCCAAATATCACTTTGCCAATTCCACAAGAACTGTCTTAGCAAAAGGCTTCTTGAGGGGAAAGCTGTAACTCTGTGAGATGATTTCACAGAACACAAAGAAGTTTTTCAGGAAGCTTCTTTCTCTGTGTTATCGGAGGATATTTTCTTTGGCCCTATAGTCTTCAAAGGGATCCGAAATATCTGTTCTCAGATTCCACAGAAATAAGGCTAGCAAAGAGATCCACGAAATACAGATGTAACTCTGTGAGATGAATTAACAGAACACTAAGCAGATTCTCAGAAAGCTTCTTTCCAGATTTCATCTGAGGATATTTCCTTTTTCACCATAGCCCTCTATGGGCTTCCAAATATCACTTTGCCAATTCCACAAGAACTGTCTTAGCGAAAGGCTTCTTGAGGGGAAAGCTGTAACTCTGTGAGATGATTTCACAGAACACAAAGAAGTTTCTCAGAAAGCTTCTTTCTCTTTGTTATCGGAGGATATTTCCTTTGGCCCTATAGTCTTCAAAGGGATCCGAAATATCTGTTCTCAGATTCCACAGAAATAAGGCTAGCAAAGAGATCCACGAAATACAGATGTAACTCTGTGAGATGAATTAACAGAACACTAAGCAGTGTCTCAGAAAGCTTCTTTCCAGATTTCATCTGAGGTATTTCCTTTTTCACCATAGCCCTCTATGGGCTTCCAAATATCACTTTGCCAATTCCACAAGAACTGTCTTAGCAAAAGGCTTCTTGAGGGGAAACCTGTAACTCTGTGAGATGATTTCACAGAACACAAAGAAGTTTTTCAGGAAGCTTCTTTCTCTGTGTTATCGGAGGATATTTTCTTTGGCCCTATATTCTTCAAAGGGATCCGAAATATCTGTTCTCAGATTCCACAGAAATAAAGCTAGCAAAGTGATCCACGAAATACAGATGTAACTCTGTGAGATGAATTAACAGAACACTAAGCAGTTTCTCAGAAAGCTTCTTTCCAGATTTCATCTGAGGATATTTCCTTTCCCAACATAGCCCTCAAAGGGCTTTCAAATACCACTTTGCCAATTCCACAAGAACTGTCTTAGCGAAAGTCTTCTTGAGTACAAAGCTGTAACTCTGTGAGATGATTTCACAGAACACAAAGAAGTTTCTCAGAAAGCTTCTTTCTCTTTGTTATTGGAGGATATTTCCTTTGGCCCTATATTCTTCAAAGGGATCCGAAATATCTGTTCTCAGATTCCACAGAAATAAGGCTAGCAAAGAGATCCACGAAATACAGATGTAACTCTGTGAGATGAATTAACAGAACACTAAGCAGTTTCTCAGAAAGCTTCTTTCCAGATTTCATCTGAGGATATTTCCTTTCCCAACATAGCCCTCAAAGGGCTTTCAAATACCACTTTGCCAATTCCACAAGAACTGTCTTAGCGAAAGGCTTCTTGAGGGGAAAGCTGTAACTCTGTGAGATGATTTCACAGAACACAAAGAAGTTTCTCAGAAAGCTTCTTTCTCTTTGTTATCAGAGGATATTTCGTTTGGCCCTAAAGTCTTCAAAGGGATCCGAAATATCTGTTCTCAGATTCCACAGAAATAAGGCTAGCAAAGAGATCCTCGAAATACAGATGTAACTCTGTGAGATGAATTAACAGAACACTAAGCAATTTCTCAGAAAGCTTCTTTCCGGATTTCAACTGAGGATATTTCCTTTTTCACCATAGCCCTCTATGGGCTTTCAAATATCACTTTGCCAATTCTACAAGAACTGTCTTAGCGAAAGGCTTCTTGACGGGATAGCTGTAACTCTGTGAGATGATTTCACAGAACACAAAGAAGTTTCTCAGAAAGCTTCTTTCTCTTTGTTATCGGAGGATATTTCCTTTGGCCCTATAGTCTTCAAAGGGATCCGAAATATCTGTTCTCAGATTCCACAGAAATAAGGCTAGCAAAGAGATCCGCGAAATACAGATGTAACTCTGTGAGATGAATTAACAGAACACTAAGCAGTGTCTCAGAAAGCTTCTTTCCAGATTTCATCTGAGGTATTTCCTTTTTCACCATAGCCCTCTAGGGGCTTCCAAATATCACTTTGCCAATTCCACAAGAACAGTCTTAGCGAAAGGCTTCTTGAGGGGAAAGCTGTAACTCTGTGAGATGATTTCACAGAACACAAAGAAGTTTCTCAGAAAGCTTCTTTCTCTTTGTTATCGGAGGATATTTCATTTGGCCCTATAGTCTTCAAAGGGATCCGAAATATCTCTTCTGAGATTCCACAGAAATAAGGCTAGCAAAGAGATCCACGAAATACAGATGTAACTCTGTGAGATGAATTAACAGAACACTAAGCAGATTCTCAGAAAGCTTCTTTCCAGATTTCATCTGTGGATATTTCTTTTTCACCATAGCCCTCTATGGGCTTCCAAATATCACTTTGCCAATTCCACAAGAACTGTCTTAGCGAAAGGCTTCTTTAGGGCAAAGCTGTAACTCTGTGAGATGATATCACAGAACACAAAGAAGTTTCTCAGAAACCTTCTTTCTCTTTGTTATCGGAGGATATATCCTATGCCCCTATAGTCTTCAGAGGGATCCGAAATATCTGTTCTCAGATTCCACAGAAATAAGGCTAGCAAAGAGATCCACGAAATACAGATGTAACTCTGTGAGATGAATTAACAGAACACTAAGCAGTTTCTCAGAAAGCTTCTTTCCAGATTTCATCTGAGGATATTTCCTTTTTCACCGTAGCCCTCTATGGGCTTCCAAATATCACTTTTCCAATTCCACAAGAACTGTCTTAGCGAAAGGCTTCTTGAAGGGAAAGCTGTAACTCTGTGAGATGATTTCACAGAACACAAAGAAGTTTCTCAGAAAGCTTCTTTCTCTTTGTTATCGGAGGATATTTCCTTTGGCCATATAGTCTTCAAAGGGATCCGAATTATCTGTTCTCAGATTCCACGGAAATAAGGCTAGCAAGGAGATCCAGGAAATACAGATGTAATTCGGTGAGATGAATTAACAGAACACTAAGCAGTTTCTCAGAAAGCTTCTTTCCAGATTTCATCTGAGGATATTTCCTTTTTCACCATAGCCCTCTCTGGGCTTCCAAATATCACTTTGCCAATTCCACAAGAACTGTCTTAGTGAAAGGCTTGTTGAGGGGAAAGCTGTAACTCTGTGAGATGATTTCACAGAACACAAACAAGTTTCTCAGAAAGCTTCTTTCTCTTTGTTATCGGAGGATATTTCCTTTGGCCCTATAGTCTTCAAAGGGATCCGAAATATCTGTTCTCAGATTCCACAGAAATAAGGCTAGCAAAGAGATCCACGAAATACAGATGTAACTCTGTGAGATGAATTCACAGACAACTAAGCAGTTTCTCAGAAAGCTTCTTTCCAGATTTCATCGGAGGATATTTCCTTTTTCACCATAGCCCTCTATAGGCTTCCAAATATCACTTTGCCAATTCCGCAAGAACGGTCTTAGCGAAAGGCTTCTTGAGGGGAAAGCTGTAACTCTGTGAGATGATTTCACAGAACACAAAGAAGTTTCTCAGAAAGCTTCTTTCTCTTTGTTATCGGTGGATACTTCGTTTGGCCCTATGGTCTTCAAAGGGATCCGAATTATCTGTTCTCAGATTCCACAGAAATAAGGCTAGCAAAGAGAACCACGAAATACAGATTTAACTCTCTGAAATGACTTAAAAGAACACTAAGCAGTTTCTCAGAAAGCTTCTTTCCAGATTTCATCTGAGGATATTTCCTTTTTCACCATAGCCCTCTATAGGCTTTCAAATATCACTTTGCCAATTCCACAAGAACTGTCTTAGCGAAAGGCTTCTTGAGGGGAAAGCTGTAACTCTGTGAGATGATTTCACAGAACACAAAGAAGTTTCTCAGAAAGCTTCTTTCTCTTTGTTATCGGAGGATATTTCCTTTGGCCATATAGTCTTCAAAGGGATCCGAAATATCTGTTCTCAGATTCCACAGAAATAAGGCTAGCAAAGAGATCCACGAAATACAGATGTAACTCTGTGAGATGAATTAACAGAACACTAAGCAGTGTCTCAGAAAGCTTCTTTCCAGATTTCATCTGAGGTATTTCCTTTTTCACCATAGCCCTCTAGGGGCTTCCAAATATCACTTTGCCAATTCCACAAGAACTGTCTTAGCAAAAGGCTTCTTGAGGAGAAAGCTGAAACTCTGTGAGACGATTTCACAGAACACAAAGAAGTTTCTCATAAAGCTTCTTTCTCTTTGTTATCGGCGGATATTTCCTTTGGCCCTATAGTCTTCAAAGGGATCCGAAATATCTGTTCTCAGATTCCACAGACATAAGGCTAGCAAAGAGATCCACGAAATACAGATTTAACTCTGTGAAATGACTTAACAGAAGACTAAGCAGTTTCTCAGAAAGCCTCTTTCCAGATTTCATCTGAGGATATTTCCTTTTTCACCATAGCCCTCTATTGGCTTCCAAATATCACTTTGCCAATTCCACAAGAACTGTCTTAGCGAAAGGCTTCTTGAGGAGAAAGCTGTAACTCTGTGAGATGATTTCACAGAACATAAAGAAGTTTCTCAGAAAGCTTCTTTCTCTTTGTTATTGGAGGATATTTCCTTTGGCCCTATATTCTTCAAAGGGATCCGAAATATCTGTTCTCAGATTCCACAGAAATAAGGCTAGCAAAGAGATCCACGAAATACAGATGTAACTCTGTGAGATGAATTAACAGAACACTAAGCAGTTTCTCAGAAAGCTTCTTTCCAGATTTCATCTGAGGATATTTCCTTTTTCACCGTAGCCCTCTATGGGCTTCCAAATATCACTTTTCCAATTCCACAAGAACTGTCTTAGCGAAAGGCTTCTTGAAGGGAAAGCTGTAACTCTGTGAGATGATTTCACAGAACACAAAGTAGTTTCTCAGAAAGCTTCTTTCTCTTTGTTATCGGAGGATATTTCCTTTGGCCATATAGTCTTCAAAGGTATCCGAATTATCTGTTCTCAGATTCCACAGAAATAAGGCTAGCAAGGAGATCCAGGAAATACAGATGTAATTCGGTGAGATGAATTAACAGAACACTAAGCAGTTTCTCAGAAAGCTTCTTTCCAGATTTCATCTGAGGATATTTCCTTTTTCACCATAGCCCTCTCTGGGCTTCCAAATATCACTTTGCCAATTCCACAAGAACTGTCTTAGTGAAAGGCTTGTTGAGGGGAAAGCTGTAACTCTGTGAGATGATTTCACAGAACACAAACAAGTTTCTCAGAACGCTTCTTTCTCTTTGTTATCGGAGGATATTTCCTTTGGCCCTATAGTCTTCAAAGGGATCCGAAATATCTGTTCTCAGATTCCACAGAAATAAGGCTAGCAAAGAGATCCACGAAATACAGATGTAACTCTGTGAGATGAATTCACAGACAACTAAGCAGTTTCTCAGAAAGCTTCTTTCCAGATTTCATCGGAGGATATTTCCTTTTTCACCATAGCAATCTATAGGCTTCCAAATATCACTTTGCCAATTCCGCAAGAACGGTCTTAGCGAAAGGCTTCTTGAGGGGAAAGCTGTAACTCTGTGAGATGATTTCACAGAACACAAAGAAGTTTCTCAGAAAGCTTCTTTCTCTTTGTTGTCGGTGGATACTTCGTTTGGCCCTATGGTCTTCAAAGGGATCCGAATTATCTGTTCTCAGATTCCACAGAAATAAGGCTAGCAAAGAGAACCACGAAATACAGATTTAACTCTCTGAAATGACTTAAAAGAACACTAAGCAGTTTCTCAGAAAGCTTCTTTCCAGATTTCATCTGAGGATATTTCCTTTTTCACCATAGCCCTCTATAGGCTTTCAAATATCACTTTGCCAATTCCACAAGAACTGTCTTAGCGAAAGGCTTCTTGAGGGGAAAGCTGTAACTCTGTGAGATGATTTCACAGAACACAAAGAAGTTTCTCAGAAAGCTTCTTTCTCTTTGTTATCGGAGGATATTTCCTTTGGCCATATAGTCTTCAAAGGGATCCGAAATATCTGTTCTCAGATTCCACAGAAATAAGGCTAGCAAAGAGATCCACGAAATACAGATGTAACTCTATGAGATGAATTAACAGAACACTAAGCAGTTTCTCAGAAAGCTTCTTTCCAGATTTCATCTGAGGATATTTCCTTTCCCAACATAGCCCTCAAAGGGCTTTCAAATACCACTTTGCCAATTCCACAAGAACTGTCTTAGCGAAAGGCTTCTTGACGGGAAAGCTGTAACTCTGTGAGATGATTTCACAGAACACAAAGAAGTTTCTCAGAAAGCTTCTTTCTCTTTGTTATCGGAGGATATTTCGTTTGGCCCTAAAGTCTTCAAAGGGATCCGAAATATCTGTTCTCAGATTCCACAGAAATAAGGCTAGCAAAGAGATCCACGAAATACAGATGTAACTCTGTGAGATGAATTAACAGAGCACTAAGCAATTTCTCAGAAAGCTTCTTTCCAGATTTCATCTGAGGATATTTCCTTTCTCACCATAGCCCTCTATGGGCTTTCAAATATCACTTTGCCAATTCCACAAGAACTGTCTTAGCGAAAGGCTTCTTGACGGGAAAGCTGTAACTCTGTGAGATGATTTCACAGAACACAAAGAAGTTTCTCAGAAAGCTTCTTTCTCTTTGTTATCGGAGGATATTTCCTTTGGCCCTGTAGTCTTCAAAGGGATCCGAAATATTTGTTCTCAGATTCCACAGAAATAAGGCTAGCAAAGAGATCCAGGAAATACAGATGTAACTTTGTGAGATGAATTAACAGAACACTAAGCAGATTCTCAGAAAGCTTCTTTCCAGATTTCATCTGAGGATATTTCCTTTTTCACCATAGCCCTCTAAGGGCTTCCAAATATCACTTTGCCAATTCCACAAGAACTGTCTTAGCGAAAGGCTTCTTGAGGGGAAAGCTGTAACTCTGTGAGATGATTTCAGAGAACACAAAGAAGTTTCTCAGAAAGCTTCTTTCTCTTTGTTATCGGAGGATATTTCCTTTGGCCCTATAGTCTTCAAAGGGATCCGAAATATCTGTTCTCAGATTCCACAGAAATAAGGCTAGCAAAGAGATCCACGAAATACAGATGAAACTCTGTGAGATGAATTAACAGAACACTAAGCGGTTTCTCAGAAATCTTCTTTCCAGATTTCATCTGAGGATATTTCCTTTTTCACCATAGCCCTCTAAGGGCTTCCAAATATCACTTTGCCAATTCCACAAGAACTGTCTTAGCGAAAGGCTTCTGCAGGCGAAAGCTGTAACTCTGTGAGATGATTTCAGAGAACACAAAGAAGTTTCTCAGAAAACTTCTTTCTCTTTGTTATCGGAGGATATTTCCTTTGGCCCTATAGTCTTCAAAGGGATCCGAAATATCTGTTCTCAGATTCCACAGAAATAAGGCTAGCAAAGAGATAGGCGAAATACAGATGTAACTCTGTGAGATGAATTAACAGAACACTAAGCAGTTTCTCAGAAAGCTTCTTTCCAGATTTCATCTGAGGATATTTCCTTTTTCACCATAGCCCTGTAGGGGCTTCCAAATATCACTTTGCCAATTCCACAAGAACTGTCTTAGCGAAAGGCTTCTTGAGGAGAAAGCTGTAACTCTGTGAGATGATTTCACAGAACACAAAGAAGTTTCTCAGAAAGCTTCTTTCTCTTTGTTATCGGCGGATATTTCCTTTGGCCCTATAGTCTTCAAAGGGATCCGAAATATCTGTTCTCAGATTCCACAGACATAAGGCTAGCAAAGAGATCCACGAAATACAGATTTAACGCTGTGAAATGACTTAACAGAAGACTAAGCAGTTTCTCAGAAAGCCTCTTTCCAGATTTCATCTGAGGATATTTCCTTTTTCACCATAGCCCTCTATTGGCTTCCAAATATCACTTTGCCAATTCCACAAGAACTGTCTTAGCGAAAGGCTTCTTGAGTAGAAAGCTGTAACTCTGTGAAATGATTTCACAGAACACAAAGAAGTTTCTCAGAAAGATTCTTTCTCTTTGTTATTGGAGGATATTTCCTTTGGCCCTATATTCTTCAAAGGGATCCGAAATATCTGTTCTCAGATTCCACAGAAATAAGGCTAGCAAAGAGATCCACGAAATACAGATGTAACTCTGTGAGATGAATTAACAGAACACTGAGCATTTTCTCAGAAAGCTTCTTTCCAGATTTCATCTGAGGATATTTCCTTTCCCAACATAGCCCTCAAAGGGCTTTCAAATACCACTTTGCCAATTCCACAAGAACTGTCTTAGCGAAAGGCTTCTTGACGGGAAAGCTGTAACTCTGTGAGATGATTTCACAGAACACAAAGAAGATTCTCAGAAAGCTTCTTTCTCTTTGTTAACGGAGGATATTTCGTTTGGCCCTAAAGTCTTCAAAGGGATCCGAAATATCTGTTCTCAGATTCCACAGAAATAAGACTAGCAAAGAGATCCACGAAATACAGATGTAACTCTGTGAGATGAATTAACAGAGCACTAAGCAATTTCTCAGAAAGCTTCTTTCCAGATTTCATCTGAGGATATTTCCTTTTTCACCATAGCCCTCTATGGGCTTTCAAATATCACTTTGCCAATTCCACAAGAACTGTCTTAGCGAAAGGCTTCTTGACGGGAAAGCTGTAGCTCTGTGAGATGATTTCACAGAACACAAAGAAGTTTCTCAGAAAGCTTCTTTCTCTTTGTTATCGGAGCATATTTCCTTTGGCCCTGTAGTCTTCAAAGGGATCCGAAATATTTGTTCTCAGATTCCACAGAAATAAGGCTAGCAAAGAGATCCAGGAAATACAGATGTAACTCTGTGAGATGAATTAACAGAACACTAAGCAGATTCTCAGAAAGCTTCTTTCCAGATTTCATCTGAGGATATTTCCTTTTTCACCATAGCCCTCTAAGGGCTTCCAAATATCACTTTGCCAATTCCACAAGAACTGACTTAGCGAAAGGCTTCTTGAGGGGAAAGCTGTAACTCTGTGAGATGATTTCACAGAACACAAAGAAGTTTCTCAGAAAGCTTCTTTCTCTTTGTTATCGGAGGATATTTCCTTTGGCCCTATAGTCTTCAAAGGGATCCGAAATATCTGTTCTCAGATTCCACAGAAATAAGGCTAGCAAAGAGATCCACGAAATACAGATGTAACTCTGTGAGATGAATTAACAGAACACTAAGCAGTGTCTCAGAAAGCTTCTTTCCAGATTTCATCTGAGGTATTTCCTTTTTCACCATAGCCGTCTAGGGGCTTCCAAATATCACTTTGCCAATTCCACAAGAACTGTCTTAGCAAAAGGCTTCTTGAGGGGAAAGCTGTAACTCTGTGAGATGATTTCACAGAACACAAAGAAGTTTTTCAGGAAGCTTCTTTCTCTGTGTTATCGGAGGATATTTCCTTTGGCCCTATAGTCTTCAAAGGGATCCGAAATATCTGTTCTCAGATTCCACAGAAATAAGGCTAGCAAAGAGATCCACGAAATACAGATGAAACTCTGTGAGATGAATTAACAGAACACTAAGCAGTTTCTCAGAAATCTTCTTTCCAGATTTCATCTGAGGATATTTCCTTTTTCACCATAGCCCTCTATGGGCTTCCAAATATCACTTTGCCAATATCACAAGAACTGTCTTAGCGAAAGGCTTCTGCAGGCGAAAGCTGT
Source organism: Macaca mulatta (assembly GCF_049350105.2). NCBI lineage: Eukaryota > Metazoa > Chordata > Mammalia > Primates > Cercopithecidae > Macaca > Macaca mulatta. Next base: position 34,907,096 of record NC_133420.1, read on the forward strand.
AACTCTGTGAGATGATTTCAGAGAACACAAAGAAGTTTCTCAGAAAACTTCTTTCTCTTTGTTATCGGAGGATAGTTCCTTTGGCCCTATAGTCTTCAAAGGGATCCGAAATATCTGTCTCAGATTCCACAGAAATAAGGCTAGCAAAGAGATCCGCGAAATACAGATGTAACTCTGTGAGATGAATTAACAGAACACTAAGCAGTTTCTCAGAAAGCTTCTTTCCAGATTTCATGTGAGGATATTTCCTTTTTCACCATAGCCCTGTAGGGGCTTCCAAATATCACTTTGCCAATTCCACAAGAACTGTCTTAGCGAAAGACTTCTTGAGGAGAAAGCTGAAACTCTGTGAGATGATTTCACAGAACACAAAGAAGTTTCTCATAAAGCTTCTTTCTCTTTGTTATCGGCGGATATTTCCTTTGGCCCTATAGTCTTCACAGGGATCCGAAATATCTGTTCTCAGATTCCACAGAAATAAGGCTAGCAAAGAGATCCACGAAATACAGATGTAACTCTGTGAGATGAATTAACAGAACACTAAGCAGATTCTCAGAAAGCTTCTTTCCAGATTTCATCTGAGGATATTTCCTTTTTCACCATAGCCCTCTATGGGCTTCCAAATATCACTTTGCCAATTCCACAAGAACTGTCTTAGCGAAAGGCTTCTTGAGGGGAAAGCTGTAACTCTGTGAGATGATTTCACAGAACACAAAGAAGTTTCTCAGAAAGCTTCTTTCTCTTTGTTATCGGAGGATATTTCCTTTGGCCCTATAGTCTTCAAAGGGATCCGAAATATCTGTTCTCAGATTCCACAGAAATAAGGCTAGCAAAGAGATCCACGAAATACAGATGTAACTCTGTGAGATGAATTAACAGAACACTAAGCAGTGTCTCAGAAAGCTTCTTTCCAGATTTCATCTGAGGTATTTCCTTTTTCACCATAGCCCTCTATGGGCTTCCAAATATCACTTTGCCAATTCCACAAGAACTGTCTTAGCAAAAGGCTTCTTGAGGGGAAAGCTGTAACTCTGTGAGATGATTTCACAGAACACAAAGAAGTTTTTCAGGAAGCTTCTTTCTCTGTGTTATCGGAGGATATTTTCTTTGGCCCAATATTCTTCAAAGGGATCCGAAATATCTGTTCTCAGATTCCACAGAAATAAGGCTAGCAAAGAGATCCACGAAATGCAGATGTAACTCTGTGAGATGAATTAACAGAACACTAAGCAGATTCTCAGAAAGCTTCTTTCCAGATTTCATCTGAGGATATTTCCTTTTTCACCATAGCCCTCTATGGGCTTCCAAATATCACTTTGCCAATTCCACAAGAACTGTCTTAGCGAAAGGCTTCTTGAGGGGAAAGCTGTAACTCTGTGAGATGATTTCACAGAACACAAAGAAGTTTTTCAGGAAGCTTCTTTCTCTGTGTTATCGGAGGATATTTTCTTTGGCCCTATATTCTTCAAAGGGATCCGAAATATCTGTTCTCAGATTCCACAGAAATAAGGCTAGCAAAGTGATCCACGAAATACAGATGTAACTCTGTGAGATGAATTAACAGAACACTAAGCAGTTTCTCAGAAGGCTTCTTTCCAGATTTCATCTGAGGATATTTCCTTTCCCAACATAGCCCTCAAAGGGCTTTCAAATACCACTTTGCCAATTCCACAAGAACTGTCTTAGCGAAAGTCTTCTTGAGTACAAAGCTGTAACTCTGTGAGATGATTTCACAGAACACAAAGAAGTTTCTCAGAAAGCTTCTTTCTCTTTGTTATTGGAGGATATTTCCTTTGGCCCTATATTCTTCAAAGGGATCCGAAATATCTGTTCTCAGATTCCACAGAAATAAGGCTAGCAAAGAGATCCACGAAATACAGATGTAACTCTGTGAGATGAATTAACAGAACACTAAGCAGTTTCTCAGAAAGCTTCTTTCCAGATTTCATCTGAGGATATTTCCTTTCCCAACATAGCCCTCAAAGGGCTTTCAAATACCACTTTGCCAATTCCACAAGAACTGTCTTAGCGAAAGGCTTCTTGAAGGGAAAGCTGTAACTCTGTGAGATGATTTCACAGAACACAAAGAAGTTTCTCAGAAAGCTTCTTTCTCTTTGTTATCGGAGGATATTTCGTTTGGCCCTAAAGTCTTCAAAGGGATCCGAAATATCTGTTCTCAGATTCCACAGAAATAAGGCTAGCAAAGAGATCCTCGAAATACAGATGTAACTCTGTGAGATGAATTAACAGAACACTAAGCAATTTCTCAGAAAGCTTCTTTCCGGATTTCATCTGAGGATATTTCCTTTTTCACCATAGCCTTCTATGGGCTTTCAAATATCACTTTGCCAATTCTACAAGAACTGTCTTAGCGAAAGGCTTCTTGACGGGATAGCTGTAACTCTGTGAGATGATTTCACAGAACACAAAGAAGTTTCTCAGAAAGCTTCTTTCTCTTTGTTATCGGAGGATAGTTCCTTTGGCCCTGTAGTCTTCAAAGGGATCCGAAATATTTGTTCTCAGATTCCACAGAAATAAGGCTAGCAAAGAGATCCAGGAAATACAGATGTTACTCTGTGAGATGAATTAACAGAACACTAAGCAGATTCTCAGAAAGCTTCTTTCCAGATTTCATCTGAGGATATTTCCTTTTTCACCATAGCCCTCTATGGGCTTCCCAATATCACTTTGCCAATCCCACAAGAACTGTCTTAGCGAAAGGCTTCTTGAGGGGAAAGCTGTATCTCTGTGAGATGATTTCACAGAACACAAAGAAGTTTCTCAGAAAGCTTCTTTCTCTTTGTTATCGGAGGATATTTCCTTTGGCCCTATCGTCTTCAAAGGGATCCGAAATATCTCTTCTGAGATTCCACAGAAATAAGGCTAGCAAAGAGATCCACGAAATACAGATGTAACTCTGTGAGATGAATTAACAGAACACTAAGCAGTGTCTCAGAAAGCTTCTTTCCAGATTTCATCTGAGGTATTTCCTTTTTCACCATAGCCCTCTAGGGGCTACCAAATATCACTTTGCCAATTCCACAAGAACAGTCTTAGCGAAAGGCTTCTTGAGGGGAAAGCTGTAACTCTGTGAGATGATTTCACAGAACACAAAGAAGTTTCTCAGAAAGCTTCTTTCTCTTTGTTATCGGAGGATATTTCCTTTGGCCCTATAGTCTTCAAAGGGATCCGAAATATCTCTTCTGAGATTCCACAGAAATAAGGCTAGCAAAGAGATCCACGAAATACAGATGTAACTCTGTGAGATGAATTAACAGAACACTAAGCAGATTCTCAGAAAGCTTCTTTCCAGATTTCATCTGTGGATATTTCTTTTTCACCATAGCCCTCTATGGGCTTCCAAATATCACTTTGCCAATTCCACAAGAACTGTCTTAGCGAAAGGCTTCTTTAGGGCAAAGCTGTAACTCTGTGAGATGATATCACAGAACACAAAGAAGTTTCTCAGAAACCTTCTTTCTCTTTGTTATCGGAGGATATATCCTTTGCCCCTATAGTCTTCAGAGGGATCCGAAATATCTGTTCTCAGATTCCACAGAAATAAGGCTAGCAAAGAGATCCACGAAATACAGATGTAACTCTGTGAGATGAATTAACAGAACACTAAGCAGTTTCTCAGAAAGCTTCTTTCCAGATTTCATCTGAGGATATTTCCTTTTTCACCGTAGCCCTCTATGGGCTTCCAAATATCACTTTTCCAATTCCACAAGAACTGTCTTAGCGAAAGGCTTCTTGAAGGGAAAGCTGTAACTCTGTGAGATGATTTCACAGAACACAAAGAAGTTTCTCAGAAAGCTTCTTTCTCTTTGTTATCGGAGGATATTTCCTTTGGCCATATAGTCTTCAAAGGGATCCGAATTATCTGTTCTCAGATTCCACAGAAATAAGGCTAGCAAGGAGATCCAGGAAATACAGATGTAATTCGGTGAGATGAATTAACAGAACACTAAGCAGTTTCTCAGAAAGCTTCTTTCCAGATTTCATCTGAGGATATTTCCTTTTTCACCATAGCCCTCTCTGGGCTTCCAAATATCACTTTGCCAATTCCACAAGAACTGTCTTAGTGAAAGGCTTGTTGAGGGGAAAGCTGTAACTCTGTGAGATGATTTTACAGAACACAAACAAGTTTCTCAGAAAGCTTCTTTCTCTTTGTTATCGGAGGATATTTCCTTTGGCCCTATAGTCTTCAAAGGGATCCGAAATATCTGTTCTCAGATTCCACAGAAATAAGGCTAGCAAAGAGATCCACGAAATACAGATGTAACTCTGTGAGATGAATTCACAGACAACTAAGCAGTTTCTCAGAAAGCTTCTTTCCAGATTTCATCGGAGGATATTTCCTTTTTCACCATAGCCCTCTATAGGCTTCCAAATATCACTTTGCCAATTCCGCAAGAACGGTCTTAGCGAAAGGCTTCTTGAGGGGAAAGCTGTAACTCTGTGAGATGATTTCACAGAACACAAAGAAGTTTCTCAGAAAGCTTCTTTCTCTTTGTTATCGGTGGATACTTCGTTTGGCCCCATGGTCTTCAAAGGGATCCGAATTATCTGTTCTCAGATTCCACAGAAATAAGGCTAGCAAAGAGAACCACGAAATACAGATTTAACTCTCTGAAATGACTTAAAAGAACACTAAGCAGTTTCTCAGAAAGCTTCTTTCCAGATTTCATCTGAGGATATTTCCTTTTTCACCATAGCCCTCTATAGGCTTTCAAATATCACTTAGCCAATTCCACAAGAACTGTCTTAGCGAAAGGCTTCTTGAGGGGAAAGCTGTAACTCTGTGAGATGATTTCACAGAACACAAAGAAGTTTCTCAGAAAGCTTCTTTCTCTTTGTTATCGGAGGATATTTCCTTTGGCCATATAGTCTTCAAAGGGATCCGAAATATCTGTTCTCAGATTCCACAGAAATAAGGCTAGCAAAGAGATCCACGAAATACAGATGTAACTCTGTGAGATGAATTAACAGAACACTAAGCAGTGTCTCAGAAAGCTTCTTTCCAGATTTCATCTGAGGTATTTCCTTTTTCACCATAGCCCTCTAGGGGCTTCCAAATATCACTTTGCCAATTCCACAAGAACTGTCTTAGCAAAAGGCTCCTTGAGGGGAAATCTGTAACTCTGTGTGATGTTTTCACAGAACACAAAGAAGTTTTTCAGGAAGCTTCTTTCTCTGTGTTATCGGAGGATATTTCCTTTGGCCCTATAGTCCTCAAAGGGATCCGAAATATCTGTTCTCAGATTCCACAGAAATAAGGCTAGCAAAGAGATCCACGAAATACAGATGAAACTCTGTGAGATGAATTAACAGAACACTAAGCAGTTTCTCAGAAAGCTTCTTTCCAGATTTCATCTGAGGATATTTCCTTTTTCACCATAGCCCTGTAGGGGCTTCCAAATATCACTTTGCCAATTCCACAAGAACTGTCTTAGCGAAAGGCTTCTTGAGGAGAAAGCTGAAACTCTGTGAGACGATTTCACAGAACACAAAGAAGTTTCTCATAAAGCTTCTTTCTCTTTGTTATCGGCGGATATTTCCTTTGGCCCTATAGTCTTCAAAGGGATCCGAAATATCTGTTCTCAGATTCCACAGACATAAGGCTAGCAAAGAGATCCACGAAATACAGATTTAACTCTGTGAAATGACTTAACAGAAGACTAAGCAGTTTCTCAGAAAGCCTCTTTCCAGATTTCATCTGAGGATATTTCCTTTTTCACCATAGCCCTCTATTGGCTTCCAAATATCACTTTGCCAATTCCACAAGAACTGTCTTAGCGAAAGGCTTCTTGAGGAGAAAGCTGTAACTCTGTGAGATGATTTCACAGAACATAAAGAAGTTTCTCAGAAAGCTTCTTTCTCTTTGTTATTGGAGGATATTTCCTTTGGCCCTATATTCTTCAAAGGGATCCGAAATATCTGTTCTCAGATTCCACAGAAATAAGGCTAGCAAAGAGATCCACGAAATACAGATGTAACTCTGTGAGATGAATTAACAGAACACTAAGCAGTTTCTCAGAAAGCTTCTTTCCAGATTTCATCTGAGGATATTTCCTTTTTCACCGTAGCCCTCTATGGGCTTCCAAATATCACTTTTCCAATTCCACAAGAACTGTCTTAGCGAAAGGCTTCTTGAAGGGAAAGCTGTAACTCTGTGAGATGATTTCACAGAACACAAAGAAGTTTCTCAGAAAGCTTCTTTCTCTTTGTTATCGGAGGATATTTCCTTTGGCCATATAGTCTTCAAAGGGATCCGAATTATCTGTTCTCAGATTCCACAGAAATAAGGCTAGCAAGGAGATCCAGGAAATACAGATGTAATTCGGTGAGATGAATTAACAGAACACTAAGCAGTTTCTCAGAAAGCTTCTTTCCAGATTTCATCTGAGGATATTTCCTTTTTCACCATAGCCCTCTCTGGGCTTCCAAATATCACTTTGCCAATTCCACAAGAACTGTCTTAGTGAAAGGCTTGTTGAGGGGAAAGCTGTAACTCTGTGAGATGATTTCACAGAACACAAACAAGTTTCTCAGAAAGCTTCTTTCTCTTTGTTATCGGAGGATATTTCCTTTGGCCCTATAGTCTTCAAAGGGATCTGAAATATCTGTTCTCAGATTCCACAGAAATAAGGCTAGCAAAGAGATCCACGAAATACAGATGTAACTCTGTGTGATGAATTCACAGACAACTAAGCAGTTTCTCAGAAAGCTTCTTTCCAGATTTCATCGGAGGATATTTCCTTTTTCACCATAGCCCTCTATAGGCTTCCAAATATCACTTTGCCAATTGCGCAAGAACGGTCTTAGCGAAAGGCTTCTTGAGGGGAAAGCTGTAACTCTGTCAGATGATTTCACAGAACACAAAGAAGTTTCTCAGAAAGCTTCTTTCTCTTTGTTGTCGGTGGATACTTCGTTTGGCCCTATGGTCTTCAAAGGGATCCGAATTATCTGTTCTCAGATTCCACAGAAATAAGGCTAGCAAAGAGAACCACGAAATACAGATTTAACTCTCTGAAATGACTTAAAAGAACACTAAGCAGTTTCTCAGAAAGCTTCTTTCCAGATTTCATCTGAGGATATTTCCTTTTTCACCATAGCCCTCTATAGGCTTTCAAATATCACTTTGCCAATTCCACAAGAACTGTCTTAGCGAAAGGCTTCTTGAGGGGAAAGCTGTAACTCTGTGAGATGATTTCACAGAACACAAAGAAGTTTCTCAGAAAGCTTCTTTGTCTTTGTTATCGGAGGATATTTCCTTTGGCCCTATAGTCTTCAAAGGGATCCGAAATATCTGTTCTCAGATTCCACAGAAATAAGGCTAGCAAAGAGATCCACGAAATACAGATGTAACTCTGTGAGATGAATTAACAGAACACTAAGCAGTTTCTCAGAAAGCTTCTTTCCAGATTTCATCTGAGGATATTTCCTTTCCCATCATAGCCCTCAAAGGGCTTTCAAATACCACTTTGCCAATTCCACAAGAACTGTCTTAGCGAAAGTCTTCTTGAGTACAAAGCTGTAACTCTGTGAGATGATTTCACAGAACACAAAGAAGTTTCTCAGAAAGCTTCTTTCTCTTTGTTATTGGAGGATATTTCCGTTGGCCCTATATTCTTCAAAGGGATCCGAAATATCTGTTCTCAGATTCCACAGAAATAAGGCTAGCAAAGAGATCCACGAAATACAGATGTAACTCTGTGAGATGAATTAACAGAACACTAAGCAGTTTCTCAGAAAGCTTCTTTCCAGATTTCATCTGAGGATATTTCCTTTCCCAACATAGCCCTCAAAGGGCTTTCAAATACACTTTGCCAATTCCACAAGAACTGTCTTAGCGAAAGGCTTCTTGAGGGGAAAGCTGTAACTCTGTGAGATGATTTCACAGAACACAAAGAAGTTTCTCAGAAAGCTTCTTTCTCTTTGTTATCGGAGGATATTTCGTTTGGCCCTAAAGTCTTCAAAGGGATCGGAAATATCTGTTCTCAGATTCCACAGAAATAAGGCTAGCAAAGAGATCCTCGAAATACAGATGTAACTCTGTGAGATGAATTAACAGAACACTAAGCAATTTCTCAGAAAGCTTCTTTCCGGATTTCATCTGAGGATATTTCCTTTTTCACCATAGCCCTCTATGGGCTTTCAAATATCACTTTGCCAATTCTACAAGAACTGTCTTAGCGAAAGGCTTCTTGACGGGATAGCTGTAACTCTGTGAGATGATTTCACAGAACACAAAGAAGTTTCTCAGAAAGCTTCTTTCTCTTTGTTATCGGAGGATATTTCCTTTGGCCCTGTAGTCTTCAAAGGGATCCGAAATATCTGTTTTCAGATTCCACAGAAATAAGGCTCGAAAAGAGATCCACGAAATACAGATGTAACTCTGTGAGATGAATTCACAGACAACTAAGCAGTTTCTCAGAAAGCTTCTTTCCAGATTTCATCGGAGGATATTTCCTTTTTCACCATAGCCCTCAATAGGCTTCCAAATATCACTTTGCCAATTCCGCAAGAACGGTCTTAGCGAAAGGCTTCTTGAGGGGAAAGCTGTAACTCTGTGAGATGATTTCACAGAACACAAAGAAGTTTCTCAGAAAGCTTCTTTCTCTTTGTTATCGGTGGATACTTCGTTTGGCCCTATGGTCTTCAAAGGGATCCGAATTATCTGTTCTCAGATTCCACAGAAATAAGGCTAGCAAAGAGAACCACGAAATACAGATTTAACTCTCTGAAATGACTTAAAAGAACACTAAGCAGTTTCTCAGAAAGCTTCTTTCCAGATTTCATCTGAGGATATTTCCTTTTTCACCATAGCCCTCTATAGGCTTTCAAATATCACTTTGCCAATTCCACAAGAACTGTCTTAGCGAAAGGCTTCTTGAGGGGAAAGCTGTAACTCTGTGAGATGATTTCACAGAACACAAAGAAGTTTCTCAGAAAGCTTCTTTCTCTTTGTTATCGGAGGATATTTCCTTTGGCCATATAGTCTTCAAAGGGATCCGAAATATCTGTTCTCAGATTCCACAGAAATAAGGCTAGCAAAGAGATCCACGAAATACAGATGTAACTCTGTGAGATGAATTAACAGAACACTAAGCAGTGTCTCAGAAAGCTTCTTTCCAGATTTCATCTGAGGTATTTCCTTTTTCACCATAGCCCTCTAGGGGCTTCCAAATATCACTTTGCCAATTCCACAAGAACTGTCTTAGCAAAAGGCTTCTTGAGGGGAAAGCTGTAACTCTGTGAGATGATTTCACAGAACACAAAGAAGTTTTTCAGGAAGCTTCTTTCTCTGTGTTATCGGAGGATATTTCCTTTGGCCCTATAGTCTTCAAAGGGATCCGAAATATCTGTTCTCAGATTCCACAGAAATAAGGCTAGCAAAGAGATCCACGAAATACAGATGTAACTCTGTGAGATGAATTAACAGAACACTAAGCAGTGTCTCAGAAAGCTTCTTTCCAGATTTCATCTGAGGTATTTCCTTTTTCACCATAGCCCTCTAGGAGCTTCCAAATATCACTTTGCCAATTCCCCAAGAACAGTCTTAGCGAAAGGCTTTTTGAGGGGAAAGCTGTAACTCTGTGAGATGATTTCACAGAACACAAAGAAGTTTCTCAGAAAGCTTCTTTCTCTTTGTTTTCGGAGGATATTTCATTTTGCCCTATAGTCTTCAAAGGGATCCGAAATATCTCTTCTGAGATTCCACAGAAATAAGGCTAGCAAAGAGATCCACGAAATACAGATGTAACTCTGTGAGATGATTTAACAGAACACTAAGCAGATTCTCAGAAAGCTTCTTTCCAGATTTCATCTGTGGATATTTCTTTTTCACCATAGCCCTCTATGGGCTTCCAAATATCACTTTGCCAATTCCACAAGAACTGTCTTAGCGAAAGGCTTCTTGAGAGCAAAGCTGTAACTCTGTGAGATGATATCACAGAACACAAAGAAGTTTCTCAGAAACCTTCTTTCTCTTTGTTATCGGAGGATATTTCCTTTGGCCCTATAGTCTCCAGAGGGATCCGAAATATCTGTTCTCAGATTCCACAGAAATAAGGCTAGCAAAGAGATCCACGAAATACAGATGTAACTCTGTGAGATGAATTAACAGAACACTAAGCAGTTTCTCAGAAAGCTTCTTTCCAGATTTCATCTGAGGATATTTCCTTTTTCACCGTAGCCCTCTATGGGCTTCCAAATATCACTTTTCCAATTCCACAAGAACTGTCTTAGCGAAAGGCTTCTTGAAGGGAAAGCTGTAACTCTGTGAGATGATTTCACAGAACACAAAGAAGTTTCTCAGAAAGCTTCTTTCTCTTTGTTATCGGAGGATATTTCCTATGGCCATATAGTCTTCAAAGGGATCCGAATTATCTGTTCTCAGATTCCACAGAAATAAGGCTAGCAAGGAGATCCAGGAAATACAGATGTAACTCGGTGAGATGAATTAACAGAACACTAAGCAGTTTCTCAGAAAGCTTCTTTCCAGATTTCATCTGAGGATATTTCCTTTTTCACCATAGCCCTCTCTGGGCTTCCAAATATCACTTTGCCAATTCCACAAGAACTGTCTTAGTGAAAGGCTTGTTGAGGGGAAAGCTGTAACTCTGTGAGATGATTTCACAGAACACAAACAAGTTTCTCAGAAAGCTTCTTTCTCTTTGTTATCGGAGGATATTTCCTTTGGCCCTATAGTCTTCAAAGGGATCCGAAATATCTGTTTTCAGATTCCACAGAAATAAGGCTCGAAAAGAGATCCACGAAATACAGATGTAACTCTGTGAGATGAATTCACAGACAACTAAGCAGTTTCTCAGAAAGCTTCTTTCCAGATTTCATCGGAGGATATTTCCTTTTTCAGCATAGCCCTCTATAGGCTTCCAAATATCACTTTGCGAATTCCGCAAGAACGGTCTTAGCGAAAGGCTTCTTGAGGGGAAAGCTGTAACTCTGTGAGATGATTTCACAGAACACAAAGAAGTTTCTCAGAAAGCTTCTTTCTCTTTGTTATCGGAGGATATTTCCTTTGGCCCTATAGTCTTCAAAGGGATCCGAAATATCTGTTCTCAGATTCCACAGAAATAAGGCTAGCAAAGAGATCCACGAAATACAGATGTAACTCTGTGAGATGAATTAACAGAACACTAAGCAGTGTCTCAGAAAGCTTCTTTCCAGATTTCATCTGAGGTGTTTCCTTTTTCACCATAGCCCTCTAGGGGCTTCCAAATATCACTTTGCCAATTCCACAAGAACTGTCTTAGCAAAAGGCTTCTTGAGGGGAAATCTGTAACTCTGTGAGATGATTTCACAGAACACAAAGAAGTTTTTCAGGAAGCTTCTTTCTCTGTGTTATCGGAGGATATTTCCTTTGGCCCTATAGTCTTCAAAGGGATCCGAAATATCTGTTCTCAGATTCCACAGAAATAAGGCTAGCAAAGAGATCCACGAAATACAGATGAAACTCTGTGAGATGAATTAACAGAACACTAAGCGGTTTCTCAGAAATCTTCTTTCCAGATTTCATCTGAGGATATTTCCTTTTTCACCATAGCCCTCTATGGGCATCCAAATATCACTTTGCCAATTCCACAAGAACTGTCTTAGCGAAAGGCTTCTGCAGGCGAAAGCTGTAACTCTGTGAGATGATTTCAGAGAACACAAAGAAGTTTCTCAGAAAACTTCTTTCTCTTTGTTATCGGAGGATATTTCCTTTGGCCCTATAGTCTTCAAAGGGATCCGAAATATCTGTTCTCAGATTCCACAGAAATAAGGCTAGCAAAGAGATCCGCGAAATACAGATGTAACTCTGTGAGATGAATTAACAGAACACTAAGCAGTTTCTCAGAAAGCTTCTTTCCAGATTTCATCTGAGGATATTTCCTTTCCCAAAATAGCCCTCAAAGGGATTTCAAATACCACTTTGCCAATTCCACAAGAACTGTCTTAGCGAAAGTCTTCTTGAGTACAAAGCTGTAACTCTGTGAGATGATTTCACAGAACACAAAGAAGTTTCTCAGAAAGCTTCTTTCTCTTTGTTATTGGAGGATATTTCCTTTGGCCCTATATTCTTCAAAGGGATCCGAATTATCTGTTCTCAGATTCCACAGAAATAAGGCTAGCAAAGAGAACCACGAAATACAGATTTAACTCTCTGAAATGACTTAAAAGAACACTAAGCAATTTCTCAGAAAGCTTCTTTCCAGATTTCATCTGAGGATATTTCCTTTTTCACCATAGCCCTCTATAGGCTTTCAAATATCACTTTGCCAATTCCACAAGAACTGTCTTAGCGAAAGGCTTCTTGAGGGGAAAGCTGTAACTCTGTGAGATGATTTCACAGAACACAAAGAAGTTTCTCAGAAAGCTTCTTTCTCTTTGTTATCGGAGGATATTTCCTTTGGCCCTGTAGTCTTCAAAGGGATCCGAAATATCTGTTCTCAGATTCCACAGAAATAAGGCTAGCAAAGAGATCCACGAAATACAGATGTAACTCTGTGAGATGAATTAACAGAACACTAAGCAGGGTCTCAGAAAGCTTCTTTCCAGATTTCATCTGAGGTATTTCCTTTTTCACCATAGCCCTCTAGGGGCTTCCAAATATCACTTTGCCAATTCCACAAGAACTGTCTTAGCAAAAGGCTTCTTGAGGGGAAAGCTGTAACTCTGTGAGATGATTTCACAGAACACAAAGAAGTTTTTCAGGAAGCTTCTTTCTCTGTGTTATCGGAGGATATTTCCTTTGGCCCTATAGTCTTCAAAGGGATCCGAAATATCTGTTCTCAGATTCCACAGAAATAAGGCTAGCAAAGAGATCCACGAAATACAGAAGAAACTCTGTGAGATGAATTAACAGAACACTAAGCAGTTTCTCAGAAAGCTTCTTTCCAGATTTCATCTGAGGATATTTCCTTTTTCACCATAGCCCTGTAGGGGCTTCCAAATATCACTTTGCCAATTCCACAAGAACTGTCTTAGCGAAAGGCTTCTTGAGGAGAAAGCTGAAACTCTGTGAGATGATTTCACAGAACACAAAGAAGTTTCTCATAAAGCTTCTTTCTCTTTGTTATCGGCGGATATTTCCTTTGGCCCTATAGTCTTCAAAGGGATCCGAAATATCTGTTCTCAGATTCCACAGACATAAGGCTAGCAAAGAGATCCACGAAATACAGATTTAACTCGGTGAAATGACTTAACAGAAGACTAAGCAGTTTCTCAGAAAGCCTCTTTCCAGATTTCATCTGAGGATATTTCCTTTTTCACCATAGCCCTCTATTGGCTTCCAAATATCACTTTGCCAATTCCACAAGAACTGTCTTAGCGAAAGGCTTCTTGAGTAGAAAGCTGTAACTCTGTGAGATGATTTCACAGAACACAAAGAAGTTTCTCAGAAAGCTTCTTTCTCTTTGTTATTGGAGGATATTTCCTTTGGCCCTATATTCTTCAAAGGGATCCGAAATATCTGTTCTCAGATTCCACAGAAATAAGGCTAGCAAAGAGATCCACGAAATACAGATGTAACTCTGTGAGATGAATTAACAGAACACTAAGCAGTTTCTCAGAAAGCTTCTTTCCAGATTTCATCTGAGGATATTTCCTTTTTCACCATTGCCCTCTATGGGCTTTCAAATATCACGTTGCCAATTCCACAAGAACTGTCTTAGCGAAAGGCTTCTTGACGGGAAAGCTGTAACTCTGTGAGATGATTTCACAGAACACAAAGAAGTTTCTCATAAAGCTTCTTTCTCTTTGTTATCGGCGGATATTTCCTTTGGTCCTGTAGTCTTCAAAGGGATCCGAAATATTTGTTCTCAGATTCCACAGAAATAAGGCTAGCAAAGAGATCCACGAAATACAGATGTAACTCTGTGAGATGAATTAACAGAACACTAAGCAGATTCTCAGAAAGCTTCTTTCCAGATTTCATCTGAGGATATTTCCTTTTTCACCATAGCCCTCTATGGGCTTCCAAATATCACTTTGCCAATTCCACAAGAACTGTCTTAGCGAAAGGCTTCTTGAGGGGAAAGCTGTAACTCTGTGAGATGATTTCACAGAACACAAAGAAGTTTCTCAGAAAGCTTCTTTCTCTTTGTTATCGGAGGATATTTCCTTTGGCCCTATAGTCTTCAAAGGGATCCGAAATATCTGTTCTCAGATTCCACAGAAATAAGGCTAGCAAAGAGATCCACGAAATACAGATGTAACTCTGTGAGATGAATTAACAGAACTCTAAGCAGTGTCTCAGAAAGCTTCTTTCCAGATTTCATCTGAGGTATTTCCTTTTTCACCATAGCCCTCTAGGGGCTTCCAAATATCACTTTGCCAATTCCACAAGAACTGTCTTAGCAAAAGGCTTCTTGAGGGGAAAGCTGTAACTCTGTGAGATGATTTCACAGAACACAAAGAAGTTTTTCAGGAAGCTTCTTTCTCTTTGTTATCGGAGGATATTTCCTTTGGCCCTATAGTCTTCAAAGGGATCCGAAATATCTGTTCTCAGATTCCACAGAAATAAGGCTAGCAAAGAGATCCACGAAATACAGATGAAACTCTGTGAGATGAATTAACAGAACACTAAGCAGTTGCTCAGAAAGCTTCTTTCCAGATTTCATCTGAGGATATTTCCTTTTTCACCATAGCCCTGTAGGGGCTTCCAAATATCACTTTGCCAATTCCACAAGAACTGTCTTAGCGAAAGGCTTCTTGAGGAGAAAGCTGAAACTCTGTGAGACGATTTCACAGAACACAAAGAAGTTTCTCATAAAGCTTCTTTCTCTTTGTTATCGGCGGATATTTCCTTTGGCCCTATGGTCTTCAAAGGGATCCGAAATATCTGTTCTCAGATTCCACAGACATAAGGCTAGCAAAGAGATCCACGAAATACAGATTTAACTCTGTGAAATGACTTAACAGAAGACTAAGCAGTTTCTCAGAAAGCCTCTTTCCAGATTTCATCTGAGGATATTTCCTTTTTCACCATAGCCCTCTATTGGCTTCCAAATATCACTTTGCCAATTCCACAAGAACTGTCTTAGCGAAAGGCTTCTTGAGTAGAAAGCTGTAACTCTGTGAGATGATTTCACAGAACACAAAGAAGTTTCTCAGAAAGCTTCTTTCTCTTTGTTATTGGAGGATATTTCCTTTGGCCCTATATTCTTCAAAGGGATCCGAAATATCTGTTCTCAGATTCCACAGAAATAAGGCTAGCAAAGAGATCCACGAAATACAGATGTAACTCTGTGAGATGAATTAACAGAACACTAAGCAGTTTCTCAGAAAGCTTCTTTTCAGATTTCATCTGAGGATATTTCCTTTTTCACCATAGCCCTCTATGGGCTTTCAAATATCACTTTGCCAATTCCACAAGAACTGTCTTAGCGAAAGGCTTCTTGACGGGAAAGCTGTAACTCTGTGAGATGATTTCACAGAACACAAAGAAGTTTCTCATAAAGCTTCTTTCTCTTTGTTATCGGTGGATATTTCCTTTGGCCCTGTAGTCTTCAAAGGGATCCGAAATATTTGTTCTCAGATTCCACAGAAATAAGGCTAGCAAAGAGATCCACGAAATACAGATGTAACTCTGTGAGATTAATTAACAGAACACTAAGCAGATTCTCAGAAAGCTTCTTTCCAGATTTCATCTGAGGATATTTCCTTTTTCACTATAGCCCTCTATGGGCTTCCAAATATCACTTTGCCAATTCCACAAGAACTGTCTTAGCGAAAGGCTTCTTGACGGGAAAGCTGTAACTCTGTGAGATGATTTCACAGAACACAAAGAAGTTTCTCAGAAAGCTTCTTTCTCTTTGTTATCGGAGGATATTTCCTTTGGCCCTATAGTCTTCAAAGGGATCCGAAATATCTGTTCTCATATTCCACAGAAATAAGGCTAGCAAAGAGATCCACGAAATACAGATGTAACTCTGTGAGATGAATTAACAGAACACTAAGCAGTGTCTCAGAAAGCTTCTTTCCAGATTTCATCTGAGGTGTTTCCTTTTTCACCATAGCCCTCTAGGGGCTTCCAAATATCACTTTGCCAATTCCACAAGAACTGTCTTAGCAAAAGGCTTCTTGAGGGGAAATCTGTAACTCTGTGAGATGATTTCACAGAACACAAAGAAGTTTTTCAGGAAGCTTCTTTCTCTGTGTTATCGGAGGATATTTCCTTTGGCCCTATAGTCTTCAAAGGGATCCGAAAGATCTGTTCTCAGATTCCACAGAAATAAGGCTAGCAAAGAGATCCACGAAATACAGATGAAACTCTGTGAGATGAATTAACAGAACACTAAGCGGTTTCTCAGAAATCTTCTTTCCAGATTTCATCTGAGGATATTTCCTTTTTCACCATAGCCCTCTATGGGCTTCCAAATATCACTTTGCCAATTCCACAAGAACTGTCTTAGCGAAAGGCTTCTGCAGGCGAAAGCTGTAACTCTGTGAGATGATTTCAGAGAACACAAAGAAGTTTCTCAGAAAACTTCTTTCTCTTTGTTATCGGAGGATATTTCCTTTGGCCCTATAGTCTTCACAGGGATCCGAAATATCTGTTCTCAGATTCCACAGAAATAAGGCTAGCAAAGAGATCCGCGAAATACAGATGTAACTCTGTGAGATGAATTAACAGAACACTAAGCAGTTTCTCAGAAAGCTTCTTTCCAGATTTCATCTGAGGATATTTCCTTTTTCACCATAGCCCTGTAGGGGCTTCCAAATATCACTTTGCCAATTCCACAAGAACTGTCTTAGCGAAAGGCTCCTTGAGGAGAAAGCTGAAACTCTGTGAGATGATTTCACAGAACACAAAGAAGTTTCTCAGAAAGCTTCTTTCTCTTTGTTATCGGCGGATATTTCCTTTGGCCCTATAGTCTTCAAAGGGATCCGAAATATCTGTTCTCAGATTCCACAGAAATAAGGCTAGCAAAGAGATCCACGAAATACAGATGTAACTCTGTGAGATGAATTAACAGAACACTAAGCAGTTTCTCAGAAAGCTTCTTTCCAGATTTCATCTGAGGATATTTCCTTTCCCAACATAGCCCTCAAAGGGCTTTCAAATACCATTTTGCCAATTCCACAAGAACTGTCTTAGCGAAAGTCTTCTTGACGGGAAAGCTGTAACTCTGTGAGATGATTTCACAGAACACAAAGAAGTTTCTCAGAAAGCTTCTTTCTCTTTGTTATTGGAGGATATTTCGTTTGGCCCTAAAGTCTTCAAAGGGATCCGAAATATCTGTTCTCAGATTCCACAGAAATAAGGCTAGCAAAGAGATCCACGAAATACAGATGTAACTCTGTGAGATGAATTAACAGAGCACTAAGCAATTTCTCAGAAAGCTTCTTTCCAGATTTCATCTGAGGATATTTCCTTTTTCAACATAGACCTCTATGGGCTTTCAAATATCACTTTGCCAATTCCACAAGAACTGTCTTAGCGAAAGGCTTCTTGACGGGAAAGCTGTAACTCTGTGAGATGATTTCACAGAACACAAAGAAGTTTCTCAGAAAGCTTCTTTCTCTTTGTTATCGGAGGATATTTCCTTTGGCCCTGTAGTCTTCAAAGGTATCCGAAATATTTGTTCTCAGATTCCACAGAAATAAGGCTAGCAAAGAGATCCAGGAAATACAGATGTAACTCTGTGAGATGAATTAACAGAACACTAAGCAGATTCTCAGAAAGCTTCTTTCCAGATTTCATCTGAGGATATTTCCTTTTTCACCATAGCCCTCTAAGGGCTTCCAAATATCACTTTGCCAATTCCACAAGAACTGTCTTAGCGAAAGGCTTCTTGAGGGGAAAGCTGTAACTCTGTGAGATGATTTCACAGAACACAAAGAAGTTTCTCAGAAAGCTTCTTTCTCTTTGTTATCGGAGGATATTTCCTTTGGCCCTATAGTCTTCAAAGGGATCCGAAATATCTGTTCTCAGATTCCACAGAAATAAGGCTAGCAAAGAGATCCACGAAATACAGATGTAACTCTGTGAGATGAATTAACAGAACACTAAGCAGTGTCTCAGAAAGCTTCTTTCCAGATTTCATCTGAGGTATTTCCTTTTCCACCATAGCCGTCTAGGGGCTTCCAAATATCACTTTGCCAATTCCACAAGAACTGTCTTAGCAAAAGGATTCTTGAGGGGAAAGCTGTAACTCTGGGAGATGATTTCACAGAACACAAAGAAGTTTTTCAGGAAGCTTCTTTCTCTGTGTTATCGGAGGATATTTCCTTTGGCCCTATAGTCTTCAAAGGGATCCGAAATATCTGTTCTCAGATTCCACAGAAATAAGGCTAGCAAAGAGATCCACGAAATACAGATGAAACTCTGTGAGATGAATTAACAGAACACTAAGCAGTTGCTCAGAAATCTTCTTTCCAGATTTCATCTGAGGATATTTCCTTTTTCACCATAGCCCTCTATGGGCTTCCAAATATCACTTTGCCAATTCCACAAGAACTGTCTTAGCGAAAGGCTTCTGCAGGCGAAAGCTGTAACTCTGTGAGATGATTTCAGAGAACACAAAGAAGTTTCTCAGAAAACTTCTTTCTCTTTGTTATCGGAGGATATTTCCTTTGGCCCTATAGTCTTCAAAGGGATCCGAAATATCTCTTCTCAGATTCCACAGAAATAAGCCTAGCAAAGAGATCCGCGAAATACAGATGTAACTCTGTGAGATGAATTAACAGAACACTCAGCAGTTTCTCAGAAAGCTTCTTTCCAGATTTCATCTGAGGATATTTCCTTTTTCACCATAGCCCTGTAGGGGCTTCCAAATATCACTTTGCCAATTCCACAAGAACTGTCTTAGCGAAAGGCTTCTTGAGGAGAAAAGCTGAAACTCTGTGAGATGATTTCACAGAACACAAAGAAGTTTCTCATAAAGCTTCTTTCTCTTTGTTATCGGCGGATATTTCCTTTGGCCCTATAGTCTTCACAGGGATCCGAAATATCTGTTCTCAGATTCCACAGACATAAGGCTAGCAAAAAGATCCACGAAATACATATTTAACTCTGTGAAATGACTTAACAGAAGACTAAGCAGTTTCTCAGAAAGCCTCTTTCCAGATTTTATCTGAGGATATTTCCTTTTTCACCATAGCCCTCTATGGGCTTCCAAATATCACTTTGCCAAATCCACAAGAACTGTCTTAGCTAAAGGCTTCTTGAGTAGAAAGCTGTAACTCTGTGAGATGATTTCACAGAACACAAAAAGGTTCTCAGAAAGCTTCTTTCTCTTTGTTATTGGAGGATATTTCCTTTGGCCCTATATTCTTCAAAGGGATCCGAAATATCTGTTCTCAGATTCCACAGAAATAAGGCTAGCAAAGAGATCCACGAAATACAGATGTAACTCTGTGAGATGAATTAACAGAACACCAAGCAGTTTCTCAGAAAGCTTCTTTCCAGATTTCATCGGAGGATATTTCCTTTTTCACCATAGCCCTCTATGGGCTTCCAAATATCACTTTGCCAATTCCACAAGAACAGTCTTAGCGAAAGGCTTCTTGAGGGGAAAGCTGTAACTCTGTGAGATGATTTCACAGAACACAAAGAAGTTTCTCAGAAAGCTTCTTTCTCTTTGTTATCGGAGGATATTTCATTTGGCCCTATAGTCTTCAAAGGGATCCGAAATATCTCTTCTCAGATTCCACAGAAATAAGGCTAGCAAAGAGATCCACGAAATACAGATGTAACTCTGTGAGATGAATTAACAGAACACTAAGCAGTGTCTCAGAAAGCTTCTTTCCAGATTTCATCTGAGGATATTTCCTTTTTCACCATAGCCCTCTATGGGCTTCCAAATATCACTTTGCCAATTCCACAAGAACAGTCTTAGCGAAAGGCTTCTTGAGGGGAAAGCTGTAACTCTGTGAGATGATTTCACAGAACACAAAGAAGTTTCTCAGAAAGCTTCTTTCTCTTTGTTATCGGAGGATATTTCCTTTGGCCCTATAGTCTTCAAAGGGATCCGAAATATCTGTTCTCAGATTCCACAGAAATAAGGCTAGCAAAGAGATCCACGAAATACAGATGTAACTCTGTGAGATGAATTAACAGAACACTAAGCAGTGTCTCAGAAAGCTTCTTTCCAGATTTCATCTGAGGTATTTCCTTTTCCACCATAGCCGTCTAGGGGCTTCCAAATATCACTTTGCCAATTCCACAAGAACTGTCTTAGCAAAAGGATTCTTGAGGGGAAAGCTGTAACTCTGGGAGATGATTTCACAGAACACAAAGAAGTTTTTCAGGAAGCTTCTTTCTCTGTGTTATCGGAGGATATTTCCTTTGGCCCTATAGTCTTCAAAGGGATCCGAAATATCTGTTCTCAGATTCCACAGAAATAAGGCTAGCAAAGAGATCCACGAAATACAGATGAAACTCTGTGAGATGAATTAATAGAACACTAAGCAGTTGCTCAGAAATCTTCTTTCCAGATTTCATCTGAGGATATTTCCTTTTTCACCATAGCCCTCTATGGGCTTCCAAATATCACTTTGCCAATTCCACAAGAACTGTCTTAGCGAAAGGCTTCTGCAGGCGAAAGCTGTAACTCTGTGAGATGATTTCAGAGAACACAAAGAAGTTTCTCAGAAAACTTCTTTCTCTTTGTTATCGGAGGATATTTCCTTTGGCCCTATAGTCTTCAAAGGGATCCGAAATATCTCTTCTCAGATTCCACAGAAATAAGCCTAGCAAAGAGATCCGCGAAATACAGATGTAACTCTGTGAGATGAATTAACAGAACACTCAGCAGTTTCTCAGAAAGCTTCTTTCCAGATTTCATCTGAGGATATATCCTTTTTCACCATAGCCCTGTAGGGGCTTCCAAATATCACTTTGCCAATTCCACAAGAACTGTCTTAGCGAAAGGCTTCTTGAGGAGAAAAGCTGAAACTCTGTGAGATGATTTCACAGAACACAAAGAAGTTTCTCATAAAGCTTCTTTCTCTTTGTTATCGGCGGATATTTCCTTTGGCCCTATAGTCTTCACAGGGATCCGAAATATCTGTTCTCAGATTCCACAGACATAAGGCTAGCAAAAAGATCCACGAAATACATATTTAACTCTGTGAAATGACTTAACAGAAGACTAAGCAGTTTCTCAGAAAGCCTCTTTCCAGATTTTATCTGAGGATATTTCCTTTTTCACCATAGCCCTCTATGGGCTTCCAAATATCACTTTGCCAAATCCACAAGAACTGTCTTAGCTAAAGGCTTCTTGAGTAGAAAGCTGTAACTCTGTGAGATGATTTCACAGAACACAAAAAGGTTCTCAGAAAGCTTCTTTCTCTTTGTTATTGGAGGATATTTCCTTTGGCCCTATATTCTTCAAAGGGATCCGAAATATCTGTTCTCAGATTCCACAGAAATAAGGCTAGCAAAGAGATCCACGAAATACAGATGTAACTCTGTGAGATGAATTAACAGAACACCAAGCAGTTTCTCAGAAAGCTTCTTTCCAGATTTCATCGGAGGATATTTCCTTTTTCACCATAGCCCTCTATGGGCTTCCAAATATCACTTTGCCAATTCCACAAGAACAGTCTTAGCGAAAGGCTTCTTGAGGGGAAAGCTGTAACTCTGTGAGATGATTTCACAGAACACAAAGAAGTTTCTCAGAAAGCTTCTTTCTCTTTGTTATCGGAGGATATTTCATTTGGCCCTATAGTCTTCAAAGGGATCCGAAATATCTCTTCTCAGATTCCACAGAAATAAGGCTAGCAAAGAGATCCACGAAATACAGATGTAACTCTGTGAGATGAATTAACAGAACACTAAGCAGTTTCTCAGAAAGCTTCTTTCCAGATTTCATCTGAGGATATTTCCTTTTTCACCATAGCCCTCTCTGGGCTTCCAAATATCACTTTGCCAATTACACAAGAACTGTCTTAGTGAAAGGCTTGTTGAGGGGAAAGCTGTAACTCTGTGAGATGATTTCACAGAACACAAACAAGTTTCTCAGAAAGCTTCTTTCTCTTTGTAACGGAGGTTATTTCCTTTGGCCCTATAGTCTTCAAAGGGATCCGAAATATCTGTTTTCAGATTACACAGAAATAAGGCTCGAAAAGAGATCCACGAAATACAGATGTAACTCTGTGAGATGAATTCACAGAACACTAAGCAGTTTCTCAGAAAGCTTCTTTCCAGATTTCATCGGAGGATATTTCCTTTTTCACCATAACCCTCTATAGGCTTCCAAATATCACTTTGCCAATTCCGCAAGAACGGTCTTAGCGAAAGGCTTCTTGTGGGGAAAGCTGTAACTCTGTGAGATGATTTCACAGAACACAAAGAAGTTTCTCAGAAAGCTTCTTTCTCTTTGTTATCGGTGGATACTTCGTTTGGCCCTATGGTCTTCAAAGGGATCCGAATTATCTGTTCTCAGATTCCACAGAAATAAGGATAGCAAAGAGAACCAAGAAATACAGATTTAACTCTCTGAAATGACTTAAAAGAACACTAAGCAGTTTCTCAGAAACCTTCTTTCCAGATTTCATCTGAGCATATTTCCTTTTTCACCATAGCCCTCTATGGGCTTTCAAATATCACTTTGCCAATTCCACAAGAACTGTCTTAGCAAAAGGCTTCTTGACGGGAAAGCTGTAACTCTGTGAGATGATTTCACAGAACACAAAGAAGTTTCTCATAAAGCTTCTTTCTCTTTGTTATCGGCGGATATTTCCTTTGGCCCTGTAGTCTTCAAAGGGATCCGAAATATTTGTTCTCAGATTCCACAGAAATAAGGCTAGCAAAGAGATCCACGAAATACAGATGTAACTCTGTGAGATGAATTAACAGAACACTAAGCAGATTCTCAGAAAGCTTCTTTCCAGATTTCATCTGAGGATATTTCCCTTTTCACCATAGCCCTCTATGGGCTTCCAAATATCACTTTGCCAATTCCACAAGAACTGTCTTAGCGAAAGGCTTCTTGAGGGGAAAGCTGTAACTCTGTGAGATGATTTCACAGAACACAAAGAAGTTTCTCAGAAAGCTTCTTTCTCTTTGTTATCGGAGGATATTTCCTTTGGCCCTACAGTCTTCAAAGGGATCCGAAATATCTGTTCTCAGATTCCACAGAAATAAGGCTAGCAAAGAGATCCACGAAATACAGATGTAACTCTGTGAGATGAATTAACAGAACACTAAGCAGTGTCTCAGAAAGCTTCTTTCCAGATTTCATCTGAGGTATTTCCTTTTTCACCATAGCCCTCTAGGGGCTTCCAAATATCACTTTGCCAATTCCACAAGAACTGTCTTAGCAAAAGGCTTCTTGAGGGGAAAGCTGTAACTCTGTGAGATGATTTCACAGAACACAAAGAAGTTTCTCAGAAAGCTTCTTTCTCTCTGTTATCGGAGGATATTTTCTTTGGCCCTATATTCTTCAAAGGGATCCGAAATATCTGTTCTCAGATTCCACAGAAATAAGGCTAGCAAAGAGATCCACGAAATACAGATGTAACTCTGTGAGATGAATTAACAGAACACTAAGCAGTGTCTCAGAAAGCTTCTTTCCAGATTTCATCTGAGGTATTTCCTTTTTCACCATAGCCCTCTAGGGGCTTCCAAATATCACTTTGCCAATTCCACAAGAACTGTCTTAGCAAAAGGCTTCTTGAGGGGAAAGCTGTAACTCTGTGAGATGATTTCACAGAACACAAAGAAGTTTTTCAGGAAGCTTCTTTCTCTGTGTTATCGGAGGATATTTCCTTTGGCCCTATAGTCTTCAAAGGGATCCGAAATATCTGTTCTCAGATTCCACAGAAATAAGGCTAGCAAAGAGATCCACGAAATACAGATGAAACTCTGTGAGATGAATTAACAGAACACTAAGCAGTTTCTCAGAAAGCTTCTTTCCAGATTTCATCTAAGGATATTTCCTTTTTCACCATAGCCCTGTAGGGGCTTCCAAATATCACTTTGCCAATTCCACAAGAACTGTCTTAGCGAAAGGCTTCTTGAGGAGAAAGCTGCAACTCTGTGAGACGATTTCACAGAACACAAAGAAGTTTCTCATAAAGCTTCTTTCTCTTTGTTATCGGCGGATATTTCCTTTGGCCCTATAGTCTTCAAAGGGATCCGAAATATCTGTTCTCAGATTCCACAGACATAAGGCTAGCAAAGAGATCCACGAAATACAGATTTAACTCTGTGAAATGACTTAACAGAAGACTAAGCAGTTTCTCAGAAAGCCTCTTTCCAGATTTCATCTGAGGATATTTCCTTTTTCACCATAGCCCTCTATTGGCTTCCAAATATCACTTTGCCAATTCCACAAGAACTGTCTTAGCGAAAGGCTTCTTGAGTAGAAAGCTGTAACTCTGTGAGATGATTTCACAGAACACAAAGAAGTTTCTCAGAAAGCTTCTTTCTCTTTGTTATTGGAGGATATTTCCTTTGGCCCTATATTCTTCAAAGGGATCCGAAATATCTGTTCTCAGATTCCACAGAAATAAGGCTAGCAAAGAGATCCACGAAATACAGATGTAACTCTGTGAGATGAATTCACAGAACACTAAGCAGTTTCTCAGAAAGCTTCTTTCCAGATTTCATCTGAGGATATTTCCTTTTTCACCATAGCCCTCTATGGGCTTTCAAATATCACTTTGCCAATTCCACAAGAACTGACTTAGCGAAAGGCTTCTTGACGGGAAAGCTGTAACTCTGTGAGATGATTTCACAGAACACAAAGAAGTTTCTCATAAAGCTTCTTTCTCTTTGTTATCGGCGGATATTTCCTTTGGCCCTGTAGTCTTCAAAGGGATCCGAAATATTTGTTCTCAGATTCCACAGAAATAAGGCTAGCAAAGAGATCCACGAAATACAGATGTAACTCTGTGAGATGAATTAACAGAACACTAAGCAGATTCTCAGAAAGCTTCTTTCCAGATTTCATCTGAGGATATTTCCTTTTTCACCATAGCCCTCTATGGGCTTCCAAATATCACTTTGCCAATTCCACAAGAACAGTCTTAGCGAAAGGCTTCTTGAGGGGAAAGCTGTAACTCTGTGAGATGATTTCACAGAACACAAAGAAGTTTCTCAGAAAGCTTCTTTCTCTTTGTTATCGGAGGATATTTCCTTTGGCCCTATAGTCTTCAAAGGGATCCGAAATATCTGTTCTCAGATTCCTCAGAAATAAGGCTAGCAAAGAGATCCACGAAATACAGATGTAACTCTGTGAGATGAATTAACAGAACACTAAGCAGTGTCTCAGAAAGCTTCTTTCCAGATTTCATCTGAGGTATTTCCTTTTTCACCATAGCCCTCTAGGGGCTTCGAAATATCACTTTGCCAATTCCACAAGAACTGTCTTAGCAAAAGGCTTCTTGAGGGGAAAGCTGTAACTCTGTGAGATGATTTCACAGAACACAAAGAAGTTTTTCAGGAAGCTTCTTTCTCTGTGTTATCGGAGGATATTTCCTTTGGCCCTATAGTCTTCAAAGGGATCCGAAATATCTGTTCTCAGATTCCACAGAAATAAGGCTAGCAAAGAGATCCACGAAATACAGATGAAACTCTGTGAGATGAATTAACAGAACACTAAGCAGTTTCTCAGAAAGCTTCTTTCCAGATTTCATCTAAGGATATTTCCTTTTTCACCATAGCCCTGTAGGGGCTTCCAAATATCACTTTGCCAATTCCACAAGAACTGTCTTAGCGAAAGGCTTCTTGAGGAAAAAGCTGAAACTCTGTGAGGCGATTTCACAGAACACAAAGAAGTTTCTCATAAAGCTTCTTTCTCTTTGTTATCGGCGGATATTTCCTTTGGCCCTATAGTCTTCAAAGGGATCCGAAATATCTGTTCTCAGATTCCACAGACATAAGGCTAGCAAAGAGATCCACGAAATACAGATTTAACTCTGTGAAATGACTTAACAGAAGACTAAGCAGTTTCTCAGAAAGCCTCTTTCCAGATTTCATCTGAGGATATTTCCTTTTTCACCATAGCCCTCTATTGGCTTCCAAATATCACTTTGCCAATTCCACAAGAACTGTCTTAGCGAAAGGCTTCTTGAGTAGAAAGCTGTAACTCTGTGAGATGATTTCACAGAACACAAAGAAGTTTCTCAGAAAGCTTCTTTCTCTTTGTTATTGGAGGATATTTCCTTTGGCCCTATATTCTTCAAAGGGATCCGAAATATCTGTTCTCAGATTCCACAGAAATAAGGCTAGCAAAGAGATCCACGAAATACAGATGTAACTCTGTGAGATGAATTAACAGAACACTAAGCAGTTTCTCAGAAAGCTTCTTTCCAGATTTCATCTGAGGATATTTCCTTTTTCACCATAGCCCTCTATGGGCTT
The DNA here is from genome assembly GCF_049350105.2 of Macaca mulatta. Taxonomy (NCBI): domain Eukaryota; kingdom Metazoa; phylum Chordata; class Mammalia; order Primates; family Cercopithecidae; genus Macaca; species Macaca mulatta. The sequence goes on from NC_133420.1 coordinate 34,933,422, forward strand.
TCAAATATCACTTTGCCAATTCCACAAGAACTGTCTTAGCGAAAGGCTTCTTGACGGGAAAGTTGTAACTCTGTGAGATGATTTCACAGAACACAAAGAAGTTTCTCATAAAGCTTCTTTCTCTTTGTTATCGGCGGATATTTCCTTTGGCCCTGTAGTCTTCAAAGTGATCCGAAATATTTGTTCTCAGATTCCACAGAAATAAGGCTAGCAAAGAGATCCACGAAATACAGATGTAACTCTGTGAGATGAATTAACAGAACACTAAGCAGATTCTCAGAAAGCTTCTTTCCAGATTTCATCTGAGGATATTTCCTTTTTCACCATAGCCCTCTATGGGCTTCCAAATATCACTTTGCCAATTCCACAAGAACTGTCTTAGCTAAAGGCTTCTTGAGGGGAAAGCTGTAACTCTGTGAGATGATTTCACAGAACACAAAGAAGTTTCTCAGAAAGCTTCTTTCTCTTTGTTATCGGAGGATATTTCCTTTGGCCCTATAGTCTTCAAAGGGATCCGAAATATCTGTTCTCAGATTCCACAGAAATAAGGCTAGCAAAGAGATCCACGAAATACAGATGTAACTCTGTGAGATGAATTAACAGAACACTTAGCAGTGTCTCACAAAGCTTCTTTCCAGATTTCATCTGAGGTGTTTCCTTTTTCACCATAGCCCTCTAGGGGCTTCCAAATATCACTTTGCCAATTCCACAAGAACTGTCTTAGCAAAAGGCTTCTTGAGGGGAAATCTGTAACTCTGTGAGATGATTTCACAGAACACAAAGAAGTTTTTCAGGAAGCTTCTTTCTCTGTGTTATCGGAGGATATTTCCTTTGGCCCTATAGTCTTCAAAGGGATCCGAAATATCTGTTCTCAGATTCCACAGAAATAAGGCTAGCAAAGAGATCCACGAAATACAGATGAAACTCTGTGAGATGAATTAACAGAACACTAAGCGGTTTCTCAGAAATCTTCTTTCCAGATTTCATCTGAGGTGTTTCCTTTTTCACCATAGCCCTCTAGGGGCTTCCAAATATCACTTTGCCAATTCCACAAGAACTGTCTTAGCAAAAGGCTTCTTGAGGGGAAATCTGTAACTCTGTGAGATGATTTCACAGAACACAAAGAAGTTTTTCAGGAAGCTTCTTTCTCTGTGTTATCGGAGGATATTTCCTTTGGCCCTATATTCTTCAAAGGGATCCGAAATATCTGTTCTCAGATTCCACAGAAATAAGGCTAGCAAAGAGATCCACGAAATACAGATGAAACTCTGTGAGATGAATTAACAGAACACTAAGCGGTTTCTCAGAAATCTTCTTTCCAGATTTCATCTGAGGATATTTCCTTTTTCACCATTGCCCTCTATGGGCTTCCAAATATCACTTTGCCAATTCCACAAGAACTGTCTTAGCGAAAGGCTTCTGCAGGCGAAAGCTGTAACTCTGTGAGATGATTTCAGAGAACACAAAGAAGTTTCTCAGAAAACTTCTTTCTCTTTGTTATCGGAGGATATTTCCTTTGGCCCTATAGTCTTCAAAGGGATCCGAAATATCTGTTCTCAGATTCCACAGAAATAAGGCTAGCAAAGAGATCCGCGAAATACAGATGTAACTCTGTGAGATGAATTAACAGAACACTAAGCAGTTTCTCAGAAAGCTTCTTTCCAGATTTCATCTGAGGATATTTCCTTTTTCACCATAGCCCTGTAGGGGCTTCCAAATATCACTTTGCCAATTCCACAAGAACTGTCTTAGCGAAAGGCTTCTTGAGGAGAAAGCTGAAACTCTGTGAGATGATTTCACAGAACACAAAGAAGTTTCTCATAAAGCTTCTTTCTCTTTGTTATCGGCGGATATTTCCTTTGGCCCTATAGTCTTCAAAGGGATCCGAAATATCAGTTCTCAGATTCCACAGACATAAGGCTAGCAAAGAGATCCACGAAATACAGATTTAACTCTGTGAAATGACTTAACAGAAGACTAAGCAGTTTCTCAGAAAGCCTCTTTCCAGATTTCATCTGAGGATATTTCCTTTTTCACCATAGCCCTCTATTGGCTTCCAAATATCACTTTGCCAATTCCACAAGAACTGTCTTAGCGAAAGGCTTCTTGAGTAGAAAGCTGTAACTCTGTGAGATGATTTCACAGAACACAAAGAAGTTTCTCAGAAAGATTCTTTCTCTTTATTATTGGAGGATATTTCCTTTGGCCCTATATTCTTCAAAGGGATCCGAAATATCTGTTCTCAGATTCCACAGAAATAAGGCTAGCAAAGAGATCCACGAAATACAGATGTAACTCTGTGAGATGAATTCACAGAACACTAAGCAGTTTCTCAGAAAGCTTCTTTCCAGATTTCATCTGAGGATATTTCCTTTTTCACCATAGCCCTCTATGGGCTTTCAAATATCACTTTGCCAATTCCACAAGAACTGTCTTAGCGAAAGGCTTCTTGACGGGAACGCTGTAACTCTGTGAGATGATTTCACAGAACACAAAGAAGTTTCTCATAAAGCTTCTTTCTCTTTGTTATCGGCGGATATTTCCTTTGGCCCTGTAGTCTTCAAAGGGATCCGAAATATTTGTTCTCAGATTCCACAGAAATAAGGCTAGCAAAGAGATCCACGAAATACAGATGTAACTCTGTGAGATGAATTAACAGAACACTAAGCAGATTCTCAGAAAGCTTCTTTCCAGATTTCATCTGAGGATATTTCCATTTTCACCATAGCCCTCTATGGGCTTCCAAATATCACTTTGCCAATTCCACAAGAACTGTCTTAGCGAAAGGCTTCTTGAGGGGAAAGCTGTAACTCTGTGAGATGATTTCACAGAACACAAAGAAGTTTCTCAGAAAGCTTCTTTCTCTTTGTTATCGGAGGATATTTCCTTTGGACCTATAGTCTTCAAAGGGATCCGAAATATCTGTTCTCAGATTCCACAGAAATAAGGCTAGCAAAGAGATCCACGAAATACAGATGTAATTCTGTGAGATGAATTAACAGAACACTAAGCAGTGTCTCAGAAAGCTTCTTTCCAGATTTCATCTGAGGTATTTCCTTTTTCACCATAGCCCTCTAGGGGCTTCGAAATATCACTTTGCCAATTCCACAAGAACTGTCTTAGCAAAAGGCTTCTTGAGGGGAAAGCTGTAACTCTGTGAGATGATTTCACAGAACACAAAGAAGTTTTTCAGGAAGCTTCTTTCTCTGTGTTATCGGAGGATATTTCCTTTGGCCCTATAGTCTTCAAAGGGATCCGAAATATCTGTTCTCAGATTCCACAGAAATAAGGCTAGCAAAGAGATCCACGAAATACAGATGAAATTCTGTGAGATGAATTAACAGAACACTAAGCAGTTTCTCAGAAAGCTTCTTTCCAGATTTCATCTAAGGATATTTCCTTTTTCACCATAGCCCTGTAGGGGCTTCCAAATATCGCTTTGCCAATTCCACAAGAACTGTCTTAGCGAAAGGCTTCTTGGGGAGACAGCCGAAACTCTGTGAGACGATTTCACAGAACACAAAGAAGTTTCTCATAAAGCTTCTTTCTCTTTGTTATCGGCGGATATTTCCTTTGGCCCTATAGTCTTCAAAGGGATCCGAAATATCTGTTCTCAGATTCCACAGACATAAGGCTAGCAAAGAGATCCACGAAATACAGATTTAACTCTGTGAAATGACTTAAGAGAAGACTAAGCAGTTTCTCAGAAAGCCTCTTTCCAGATTTCATCTGAGGATATTTCCTTTTTCACCATAGCCCTCTATTGGCTTCCAAATATCACTTTGCCAATTCCACAAGAACTGTCTTAGCGAAAGGCTTCTTGAGTAGAAAGCTGTAACTCTGTGAGATGATTTCACAGAACACAAAGAAGTTTCTCAGAAAGCTTCTTTCTCTTTGTTATTGGAGGATATTTCCTTTGGCCCTATATTCTTCAAAGGGATCCGAAATATCTGTTCTCAGATTCCACAGAAATAAGGCTAGCAAAGAGATCCACGAAATACAGATGTAACTCTGTGAGATGAATTCACAGAACACTAAGCAGTTTCTCAGAAAGCTTCTTTCCAGATTTCATCTGAGGATATTTCCTTTTTCACCATAGCCCTCTATGGGCTTTCAAATATCACTTTGCCAATTCCACAAGAACTGTCTTAGCGAAAGGCTTCTTGACGGGAAAGCTGTAACTCTGTGAGATGATTTCACAGAACACAAAGAAGTTTCTCATAAAGCTTCTTTCTCTTTGTTATCGGCGGATATTTCCTTTGGCCCTGTAGTCTTCAAAGGGATCCGAAATATTTGTTCTCAGATTCCACAGAAATAAGGCTAGCAAAGAGATCCACGAAATACAGATGTAACTCTGTGAGATGAATTAACAGAACACTAAGCAGATTCTCAGAAAGCTTCTTTCCAGATTTCATCTGAGGATATTTCCTTTTTCACCATAGCCCTCTATGGGCTTCCAAATATCACTTTGCCAATTCCACAAGAACTGTCTTAGCTAAAGGCTTGTTGAGGGGAAAGCTGTAACTCTGTGAGATGATTTCACAGAACACAAAGAAGTTTCTCAGAAAGCTTCTTTCTCTTTGTTATCGGAGGATATTTCCTTTGGCCCTATAGTCTTCAAAGGGATCCGAAATATCTGTTCTCAGATTCCACAGAAATAAGGCTAGCAAAGAGATCCACGAAATACAGATGTAACTCTGTGAGATGAATTAACAGAACACTAAGCAGTGTCTCAGAAAGCTTCTTTCCAGATTTCATGTGAGGTGTTTCCTTTTTCACCATAGCCCTCTAGGGGCTTCCAAATATCACTTTGCCAATTCCACAAGAACTGTCTTAGCAAAAGGCTTCTTGAGGGGAAATCTGTAACTCTGTGAGATGATTTCACAGAACACAAAGAAGTTTTTCAGGAAGCTTCTTTCTCTGTGTTATCGGAGGATATTTCCTTTGGCCCTATAGTCTTCAAAGGGATCCGAAATATCTGTTCTCAGATTCCACAGAAATAAGGCTAGCAAAGAGATCCACGAAATACAGATGAAACTCTGTGAGATGAATTAACAGAACACTAAGCGCTTTCTCAGAAATCTTCTTTCCAGATTTCATCTGAGGTGTTTCCTTTTTCACCATAGCCCTCTAGGGGCTTCCAAATATCACTTTGCCAATTCCACAAGAACTGTCTTAGCAAAAGGCTTCTTGAGGGGAAATCTGTAACTCTGTGAGATGATTTCACAGAACACAAAGAAGTTTTTCAGGAAGCTTCTTTCTCTGTGTTATCGGAGGATATTTCCTTTGGCCCTATAGTCTTCAAAGGGATCCGAAATATCTGTTCTCAGATTCCACAGAAATAAGGCTAGCAAAGAGATCCACGAAATACAGATGAAACTCTGTGAGATGAATTAACAGAACACTAAGCGGTTTCTCAGAAATCTTCTTTCCAGATTTCATCTGAGGATATTTCCTTGTTCACCATTGCCCTCTATGGGCTTCCAAATATCACTTTGCCAATTCCACAAGAAATGTCTTAGCGAAAGGCTTCTGCAGGCGAAAGCTGTAACTCTGTGAGATGATTTCAGAGAACACAAAGAAGTTTCTCAGAAAACTTCTTTCTCTTTGTTATCGGAGGATATTTCCTTTGGCCCTATAGTCTTCAAAGGGATCCGAAATATCTGTTCTCAGATTCCACAGAAATAAGGCTAGCAAAGAGATCCGCGAAATACAGATGTAACTCTGTGAGATGAATTAACAGAACACTAAGCAGTTTCTCAGAAAGCTTCTTTCCAGATTTCATCTGAGGATATTTCCTTTTTCACCATAGCCCTGTAGGGGCTTCCAAATATCACTTTGCCAATTCCACAAGAACTGTCTTAGCGAAAGGCTTCTTGAGGAGAAAGCTGAAACTCTGTGAGATGATTTCACAGAACACAAAGAAGTTTCTCATAAAGCTTCTTTCTCTTTGTTATCGGCGGATATTTCCTTTGGCCGTATAGTCTTCAAAGGGATCCGAAATATCAGTTCTCAGATTCCACAGACATAAGGCTAGCAAAGAGATCCACGAAATACAGATTTAACTCTGTGAAATGACTTAACAGAAGACTAAGCAGTTTCTCAGAAAGCCTCTTTCCAGATTTCATCTGAGGATATTTCCTTTTTCACCATAGCCCTCTATTGGCTTCCATATATCACTTTGCCAATTCCACAAGAACTGTCTTAGCGAAAGGCTTCTTGAGTAGAAAGCTGTAACTCTGTGAGATGATTTCACAGAACAAAAAGAAGTTTCTCAGAAAGATTCTTTCTCTTTGTTATTGGAGGATATTTCCTTTGGCCCTATATTCTTCAAAGGGATCCGAAATATCTGTTCTCAGATTCCACAGAAATAAGGCTAGCAAAGAGATCCACGAAATACAGATGTAACTCTGTGAGATGAATTCACAGAACACTAAGCAGTTTCTCAGAAAGCTTCTTTCCAGATTTCATCTGAGGATATTTCCTTTTTCACCATAGCCCTCTATGGGCTTTCAAATATCACTTTGCCAATTCCACAAGAACTGTCTTAGCGAAAGGCTTCTTGACGGGAAAGCTGTAACTCTGTGAGATGATTTCACAGAACACAAAGAAGTTTCTCATAAAGCTTCTTTCTCTTTGTTATCGGCGGATATTTCCTTTGGCCCTGTAGTCTTCAAAGGGATCCGAAATATTTGTTCTCAGATTCCACAGAAATAAGGCTAGCAAAGAGATCCACGAAATACAGATGTAACTCTGTGAGATGAATTAACAGAACACTAAGCAGATTCTCAGAAAGCTTCTTTCCAGATTTCATCTGAGGATATTTCCTTTTTCACCATAGCCCTCTATGGGCTTCCAAATATCACTTTGCCAATTCCACAAGAACTGTCTTAGCGAAAGGCTTCTTGAGGGGAAAGCTGTAACTCTGTGAGATGATTTCACAGAACACAAAGAAGTTTCTCAGAAAGCTTCTTTCTCTTTGTTATCGGAGGATATTTCCTTTGGCCCTATAGTCTTCAAAGGGATCCGAAATATCTGTTCTCAGATTCCACAGAAATAAGGCTAGCAAAGAGATCCACGAAATACAGATGTAACTCTGTGAGATGAATTAACAGAACACTAAGCAGTGTCTCAGAAAGCTTCTTTCCAGATTTCATCTGAGGTATTTCCTTTTTCACCATAGCCCTCTAGGGGCTTCGAAATATCACTTTGCCAATTCCACAATAACTGTCTTAGCAAAAGGCTTCTTGAGGGGAAAGCTGTAACTCTGTGAGATGATTTCACAGAACACAAAGAAGTTTTTCAGGAAGCTTCTTTCTCTGTGTTATCGGAGGATATTTCCTTTGGCCCTATAGTCTTCAAAGGAATCCGAAATATCTGTTCTCAGATTCCACAGAAATAAGGCTAGCAAAGAGATCCACGAAATACAGATGAAACTCTGTGAGATGAATTAACAGAACACTAAGCAGTTTCTCAGAAAGCTTCTTTCCAGATTTCATCTAAGGATATTTCCTTTTTCACCATAGCCCTGTAGGGGCTTCCAAATATCACTTTGCCAATTCCACAAGAACTGTCTTAGCGAAAGGCTTCTTGAGGAGAAAGCTGAAACTCTGTGAGACGATTTCACAGAACACAAAGAAGTTTCTCATAAAGCTTCTTTCTCTTTGTTATCGGCGGATATTTCCTTTGGCCCTATAGTCTTCAAAGGGATCCGAAATATCTGTTCTCAGATTCCACAGACATAAGGCTAGCAAAGAGATCCACGAAATACAGATTTAACACTGTGAAATGACTTAACAGAAGACTAAGCAGTTTCTCAGAAAGCCTCTTTCCAGATTTCATCTGAGGATATTTCCTTTTTCACCATAGCCCTCTATGGGCTTCCAAATATCACTTGGCCAATTCCACAAGAACTGTCTTAGCGAAAGGCTTCTTGAGTAGAAAGCTGTAACTCTGTGAGATGATTTCACAGAACACAAAGAAGTTTCTCAGAAAGCTTCTTTCTCTTTGTTATTGGAGGATATTTCCTTTGGCCCTATATTCTTCAAAGGGATCCGAAATATCTGTTCTCAGATTCCACAGAAATAAGGCTAGCAAAGAGATCCACGAAATACAGATGTAACTCTGTGAGATGAATTAACAGAACACTAAGCAGTTTCTCAGAAAGCTTCTTTCCAGATTTCATCTGAGGATATTTCCTTTTTCACCGTAGCCCTCTATGGGCTTTCAAATATCACTATGCCAATTCCACAAGAACTGTCTTAGCGAAAGGCTTCTTGACGGGAAAGCTGTAACTCTGTGAGATGATTTCACAGAACACAAAGAAGTTTCTCATAAAGCTTCTTTCTCTTTGTTATCGGCGTATATTTCCTTTGGCCCTGTAGTCTTCAAAGGGATCCGAAATATTTGTTCTCAGATTCCACAGAAATAAGGCTAGCAAAGAGATCCACGAAATACAGATGTAACTCTGTGAGATGAATTAACAGAACACTAAGCAGATTCTCAGAAAGCTTCTTTCCAGATTTCATCTGAGGATATTTCCTTTTTCACCATAGCCCTCTATGGGCTTCCAAATATCACTTTGCCAATTCCACAAGAACTGTCTTAGCGAAAGGCTTCTTGAGGGGAAAGCTGTAACTCTGTGAGATGATTTCACAGAACACAAAGAAGTTTCTCAGAAAGCTTCTTTCTCTTTGTTATCGGAGGATATTTCCTTTGGCCCTATAGTCTTCAAAGGGATCCGAAATATCTGTTCTCAGATTCCACAGAAATAAGGCTAGCAAAGAGATCCACGAAATACAGATGTAACTCTGTGAGATGAATTAACAGAACACTAAGCAGTGTCTCAGAAAGCTTCTTTCCAGATTTCATCTGAGGTGTTTCCTTTTCACCATAGCCCTCTAGGGGCTTCCAAATATCACTTTGCCAATTCCACAAGAACTGTCTTAGCAAAAGGCTTCTTGAGGGGAAATCTGTAACTCTGTGAGATGATTTCACAGAACACAAAGAAGTTTTTCAGGAAGCTTCTTTCTCTGTGTTATCGGAGGATATTTCCTTTGGCCCTATAGTCTTCAAAGGGATCCGAAATATCTGTTCTCAGATTCCACAGAAATAAGGCTAGCAAAGAGATCCACGAAATACAGATGAAACTCTGTGAGATGAATTAACAGAACACTAAGCGGTTTCTCAGAAATCTTCTTTCCAGATTTCATCTGAGGTGTTTCCTTTTTCACCATAGCCCTCTAGGGGCTTCCAAATATCACTTTGCCGATTCCACAAGAACTGTCTTAGCAAAAGGCTTCTTGAGGGGAAATCTGTAACTCTGTGAGATGATTTCACAGAACACAAAGAAGTTTTTCAGGAAGCTTCTTTCTCTGTGTTATCGGAGGATATTTCCTTTGGCCCTATAGTCTTCAAAGGGATCCGAAATATCTGTTCTCAGATTCCACAGAAATAAGGCTAGCAAAGAGATCCACGAAATACAGATGAAACTCTGTGAGATGAATTAACAGAACACTAAGCGGTTTCTCAGAAATCTTCTTTCCAGATTTCATCTGAGGATATTTCCTTTTTCACCATAGCCCTCTATGGGCTTCCAAATATCACTTTGCCAATTCCACAAGAACTGTCTTAGCGAAAGGCTTCTGCAGGCGAAAGCTCTAACTCTGTGAGATGATTTCAGAGAACACAAAGAAGTTTCTCAGAAAACTTCTTTCTCTTTGTTATCGGAGGATATTTCCTTTGGCCCTATAGTCTTCAAAGGGATCCGAAATATCTGTTCTCAGATTCCACAGAAATAAGGCTAGCAAAGAGATCCGCGAAATACAGATGTAACTCTGTGAGATGAATTAACAGAACACTAAGCAGTTTCTCAGAAAGCTTCTTTCCAGATTTCATCTGAGGATATTTCCTTTTTCACCATGGCCCTGTAGGGGCTTCCAAATATCACTTTGCCAATTCCACAAGAACTGTCTTAGCGAAAGGCTTCCTGAGGAGAAAGCTGAAACTCTGTGAGATGATTTCACAGAACACAAAGAAGTTTCTCATAAAGCTTCTTTCTCTTTGTTATCGGCGGATATTTCCTTTGGCCCTATAGTCTTCAAAGGGATCCGAAATATCAGTTCTCAGATTCCACAGACATAAGGCTAGCAAAGAGATCCACGAAATACAGATTTAACTCTGTGAAATGACTTAACAGAAGACTAAGCAGTTTCTCAGAAAGCCTCTTTCCAGATTTCATCTGAGGATATTTCCTTTTTCACCATAGCCCTCTATTGGCTTCCAAATATCACTTTGCCAATTCCACAAGAACTGTCTTAGCGAAAGGCTTCTTGAGTAGAAAGCTGTAACTCTGTGAGATGATTTCACAGAACACAAAGAAGTTTCTCAGAAATCTTCTTTCTCTTTGTTATTGGAGGATATTTCCTTTGGCCCTATATTCTTCAAAGGGATCCGAAATATCTGTTCTCAGATTCCACAGAAATAAGGCTAGCAAAGAGATCCACGAAATACAGATGTAACTCTGTGAGATGAATTCACAGAACACTAAGCAGTTTCTCAGAAAGCTTCTTTCCAGATTTCATCTGAGGATATTTCCTTTTTCACCATAGCCCTCTATGGGCTTTCAAATATCACTTTGCCAATTCCACAAGAACTGTCTTAGCGAAAGGCTTCTTGACGGGAAAGCTGTAACTCTGTGAGATGATTTCACAGAACACAAAGAAGTTTCTCAGAAAGCTTCTTTCTCTTTGTTATCGGCGGATATTTCCTTTGGCCCTGTAGTCTTCAAAGGGATCCGAAATATTTGTTCTCAGATTCCACAGAAATAAGGCTAGCAAAGAGATCCACGAAATACAGATGTAACTCTGTGAGATGAATTAACAGAACACTAAGCAGATTCTCAGAAAGCTTCTTTCCAGATTTCATCTGAGGATATTTCCTTTTTCACCATAGCCCTCTATGGGCTTCCAAATATCACTTTGCCAATTCCACAAGAACTGTCTTAGCGAAAGGCTTCTTGAGGGGAAAGCTGTAACTCTGTGAGATGATTTCACAGAATACAAAGAAGTTTTTCAGGAAGCTTCTTTCTCTGTGTCATCGGAGGATATTTCCTTTGGCCCTATAGTCTTCAAAGGGATCCGAAAGATCTGTTCTCAGATTCCACAGAAATAAGGCTAGCAAAGAGATCCACGAAATACAGATGAAACTCTGTGAGATGAATTAACAGAACACTAAGCGGTTTCTCAGAAATCTTCTTTCCAGATTTCATCTGAGGATATTTCCTTTTTCACCATAGCCCTCTATGGGCTTCCAAATATCACTTTGCCAATTCCACAAGAACTGTCTTAGCGAAAGGCTTCTGCAGGCGAAAGCTGTAACTCTGTGAGATGATTTCAGAGAACACAAAGAAGTTTCTCAGAAAACTTCTTTCTCTTTGTTATCGGAGGATATTTCCTTTGGCCCTATAGTCTTCAAAGGGATCCGAAATATCTGTTCTCAGATTCCACAGAAATAAGGCTAGCAAAGAGATCCGCGAAATACAGATGTAACTCTGTGAGATGAATTAACAGAACACTAAGCAGTTTCTCAGAAAGCTTCTTTCCAGATTTCATCTGAGGATATTTCCTTTTTCACCATAGCCCTGTAGGGGCTTCCAAATATCACTTTGCCAATTCCACAAGAACTGTCTTAGCGAAAGGCTCCTTGAGGAGAAAGCTGAAACTCTGTGAGATGATTTCACAGAACACAAAGAAGTTTCTCAGAAAGCTTCTTTCTCTTTGTTATCGGCGGATATTTCCTTTGGCCCTATAGTCTTCAAAGGGATCCGAAATATCTGTTCTCAGATTCCACAGAAATAAGGCTAGCAAAGAGATCCACGAAATACAGATGTAACTCTGTGAGATGAATTAACAGAACACTAAGCAGTTTCTCAGAAAGCTTCTTTCCAGATTTCATCTGAGGATATTTCCTTTTTCACCATAGCCCTGTAGGGGCTTCCAAATATCACTTTGCCAATTCCACAAGAACTGTATTAGCGAAAGTCTTCTTGACGGGAAAGCTGTAACTCTGTGAGATGATTTCACAGAACACAAAGAAGTTTCTCAGAAAGCTTCTTTCTCTTTGTTATCGGAGGATATTTCGTTTGGCCCTAAAGTCTTCAAAGGGATCCGAAATATCTGTTCTCAGATTCCACAGAAATAAGGCTAGCAAAGAGATCCACGAAATACAGATGTAACTCTGTGAGATGAATTAACAGAGCACTAAGCAATTTCTCAGAAAGCTTCTTTCCAGATTTCATCTGAGGATATTTCCTTTTTCAACATAGCCCTCTATGGGCTTTCAAATATCACTTTGCCAATTCCACAAGAACTGTCTTAGCGAAAGGCTTCTTGACGGGAAAGCTGTAACTCTGTGAGATGATTTCACAGAACACAAAGAAGTTTCTCAGAAAGCTTCTTTCTCTTTGTTATCGGAGGATATTTCCTTTGGCCCTGTAGTCTTCAAAGGGATCCGAAATATTTGTTCTCAGATTCCACAGAAATAAGGCTAGCAAAGAGATCCAGGAAATACAGATGTAACTCTGTGAGATTAATTAACAGAACACTAAGCAGATTCTCAGAAAGCTTCTTTCCAGATTTCATCTGAGGATATTTCCTTTTTCACCATAGCCCTCTAAGGGCTTCCAAATATCACTTTGCCAATTCCACAAGAACTGTCTTAGCGAAAGGCTTCTTGAGGGGAAAGCTGTAACTCTGTGAGATGATTTCACAGAACACAAAGAAGTTTCTCAGAAAGCTTCTTTCTCTTTGTTATCGGAGGATATTTCCTTTGGCCCTATAGTCTTCAAAGGGATCCGAAATATCTGTTCTCAGATTCCACAGAAATAAGGCTAGCAAAGAGATCCACGAAATACAGATGTAACTCTGTGAGATGAATTAACAGAACACTAAGCAGTGTCTCAGAAAGCTTCTTTCCAGATTTCATCTGAGGTATTTCCTTTTTCACCATAGCCGTCTAGGGGCTTCCAAATATCACTTTGCCAATTCCACAGGAACTGCCTTAGCAAAAGGATTCTTGAGGGGAAAGCTGTAACTCTGTGAGATGATTTCACAGAACACAAAGAAGTTTTTCAGGAAGCTTCTTTCTCTGTCTTATCGGAGGATATTTCCTTTGGCCCTATAGTCTTCAAAGGGATCCGAAATATCTGTTCTCAGATTCCACAGAAATAAGGCTAGCAAAGAGATCCACGAAATACAGATGAAACTCTGTGAGATGAATTAACAGAACACTAAGCAGTTGCTCAGAAATCTTCTTTCCAGATTTCATCTGAGGATATTTCCTTTTTCACCATTGCCCTCTATGGGCTTCCAAATATCACTTTGCCAATTCCACAAGAACTGTCTTAGCGAAAGGCTTCTGCAGGCGAAAGCTGTAACTCTGTGAGATGATTTCAGAGAACACAAAGAAGTTTCTCAGAAAACTTCTTTCTCTTTGTTATCGGAGGATATTTCCTTTGGCCCTATAGTCTTCAAAGGGATCCAAAATATCTCTTCTCAGATTCCACAGAAATAAGGCTAGCAAAGAGATCCGCGAAATACAGATGTAACTCTGTGAGATGAATTAACAGAACACTAAGCAGTTTCTCAGAAAGCTTCTTTCCAGATTTCATCTGAGGATATTTCCTTTTTCACCATAGCCCTGTAGGGGCTTCCAAATATCACTTTGCCAATTCCACAAGAACTGTCTTAGCGAAAGGCTTCTTGAGGAGAAAAGCTGAAACTCTGTGAGATGATTTCACAGAACACAAAGAAGTTTCTCATAAAGCTTCTTTCTCTTTGTTATCGGCGGATATTTCCTTTGGCCCTATAGTCTTCACAGGGATCCGAAATATCTGTTCTCAGATTCCACAGACATAAGGCTAGCAAAAAGATCCACGAAATACATATTTAACTCTGTGAAATGACTTAACAGAAGACTAAGCAGTTTCTCAGAAAGCCTCTTTCCAGATTTTATCTGAGGATATTTCCTTTTTCACCATAGCCCTCTATGGGCTTCCAAATATCACTTTGCCAAATCCACAAGAACTGTTTAGCTAAAGGCTTCTTGAGTAGAAAGCTGTAACTCTGTGAGATGATTTCACAGAACACAAAGAAGGTTCTCAGAAAGCTTCTTTCTCTTTGTTATTGGAGGATATTTCCTTTGGCCCTATATTCTTCAAAGGGATCCGAAATATCTGTTCTCAGATTCCACAGAAATAAGGCTAGCAAAGAGATCCACGAAATGCAGATGTAACTCTGTGAGATGAATTAACAGAACACCAAGCAGTTTCTCAGAAAGCTTCTTTCCAGATTTCATCGGAGGATATTTCCTTTTTCACCATAGCCCTCTATGGGCTTCCAAATATCACTTTGCCAATTCCACAAGAACAGTCTTAGCGAAAGGCTTCTTGAGGGGAAAGCTGTAACTCTGTGAGAAGATTTCACAGAACACAAAGAAGTTTCTCAGAAAGCTTCTTTCTCTTTGTTATCGGAGGATATTTCATTTGGCCCTATAGTCTTCAAAGGGATCCGAAATATCTGTTCTCAGATTCCACAGAAATAAGGCTAGCAAAGAGATCCACGAAATACAGATGTAACTCTGTGAGATGAATTAACAGAACACTAAGCAGTTTCTCAGAAAGCTTCTTTCCAGATTTCATCTGAGGATATTTCCTTTTTCACCATAGCCCTCTCTGGGCTTCCAAATATCACTTTGCCAATTCCACAAGAACTGTCTTAGTGAAAGGCTTCTTGAGGGGAAAGCTGTAACTCTGTGAGATGATTTCACAGAACACAAAGAAGTTTCTCAGAAAGATTCTTTCTCTTTGTTATCGGAGGATATTTCCTTTGGCCCTATAGTCTTCAAAGGGATCCGAAATATCTGTTCTCAGATTCCACAGAAATAAGGCTAGCAAAGAGATCCACGAAATACAGATGTAACTCTGTGAGATGAATTAACAGAACACTAAGCAGTGTCTCAGAAAGCTTCTTTCCAGATTTCATCTGAGGTATTTCCTTTTTCACCATAGCCCTCTAGGGGCTTCCAAATATCACTTTGCCAATTCCACAAGAACTGTCTTAGCAAAAGGCTTCTTGAGGGGAAAGCTGTAACTCTGTGAGATGATTTCACAGAACACAAAGAAGTTTTTCAGGAAGCTTCTTTCTCTGTGTTATCGGAGGATATTTCCTTTGGCCCTATAGTCTTCAAAGGGATCCGAAATATCTGTTCTCAGATTCCACAGAAATAAGGCTAGCAAAGAGATCCACGAAATACAGATGAAACTCTGTGAGATGAATTAACAGAACACTAAGCAGTTTCTCAGAAAGCTTCTTTCCAGATTTCATCTAAGGATATTTCCTTTTTCACCATAGCCCTGTAGGGGCTTCCAAATATCACTTTGCCAATTCCACAAGAACTGTCTTAGCGAAAGGCTTCTTGAGGAGAAAGCTGAAACTCTGTGAGACGATTTCACAGAACACAAAGAAGTTTCTCATAAAGCTTCTTTCTCTTTGTTATCGGCGGATATTTCCTTTGGCCCTTTAGTCTTCAAAGGGATCCGAAATATCTGTTCTCAGATTCCACAGACATAAGGCTAGCAAAGAGATCCACTAAATACAGATTTAACTCTGTGAAATGACTTAACAGAAGACTAAGCAGTTTCTCAGAAAGCCTCTTTCCAGATTTCATCTGAGGATATTTCCTTTTTCACCATAGCCCTCTATTGGCTTCCAAATATCACTTTGCCAATTCCACAAGAACTGTCTTAGCGAAAGGCTTCTTGAGTAGAAAGCTGTAACTCTGTGAGATGATTTCACAGAACACAAAGAAGTTTCTCAGAAAGCTTCTTTCTCTTTGTTATTGGAGGATATTTCCTTTGGCCCTATATTCTTCAAAGGGATCCGAAATATCTGTTCTCAGATTCCACAGAAATAAGGCTAGCAAAGAGATCCACGAAATACAGATGTAACTCTGTGAGATGAATTCACAGAACACTAAGCAGTTTCTCAGAAAGCTTCTTTCCAGATTTCATCTGAGGATATTTCCTTTTTCACCATAGCCCTCTATGGGCTTTCAAATATCACTTTGCCAATTCCACAAGAACTGTCTTAGCGAAAGGCTTCTTGACGGGAAAGCTGTAACTCTGTGAGATGATTTCACAGAACACAAAGAAGTTTCTCATAAAGCTTCTTTCTCTTTGTTATCGGCGGATATTTCCTTTGGCCCTGTAGTCTTCAAAGGGATCCGAAATATTTGTTCTCAGATTCCACAGAAATAAGGCTAGCAAAGAGATCCACGAAATACACATGTAACTCTGTGAGATGAATTAACAGAACACTAAGCAGTTTCTCAGAAAGCTTCTTTCCAGATTTCATCTGAGGATATTTCCTTTTTCACCATAGCCCTCTATTGGCTTCCAAATATCACTTTGCCAATTCCACAAGAACTGTCTTAGCGAAAGGCTTCTTGAGTAGAAAGCTGTAACTCTGTGAGATGATTTCACAGAACACAAAGAAGTTTCTCAGAAAGCTTCTTTCTCTTTGTTATTGGAGGATATTTCCTTTGGCCCTATATTCTTCAAAGGGATCCGAAATATCTGTTCTCAGATTCCACAGAAATAAGGCTAGCAAAGAGATCCACGAAATACAGATGTAACTCTGTGAGATGAATTAACAGAACACTAAGCAGTGTCTCAGAAAGCTTCTTTCCAGATTTCATCTGAGGTGTTTCCTTTTTCACCATAGCCCTCTAGGGGCTTCCAAATATCACTTTGCCAATTCCACAAGAACTGTCTTAGCAAAAGGCTTCTTGAGGGGAAATCTGTAACTCTGTGAGATGATTTCACAGAATACAAAGAAGTTTTTCAGGAAGCTTCTTTCTCTGTGTTATCGGAGGATATTTCCTTTGGCCCTATAGTCTTCAAAGGGATCCGAAATATCTGTTCTCAGATTCCACAGAAATAAGGCTAGCAAAGAGATCCACGAAATACAGATGTAACTCTGTGAGATGAATTAACAGAACACTAAGCAGTTTCTCAGAAAGCTTCTTTCCAGATTTCATCTGAGGATATTTCCTTTCCCAACATAGCCCTCAAAGGGCTTTCACATACCATTTTGCCAATTCCACAAGAACTGTCTTAGCGAAAGTCTTCTTGACGGGAAAGCTGTAACTCTGTGAGATGATTTCACAGAACACAAAGAAGTTTCTCAGAAAGCTTCTTTCTCTTTGTTATCGGAGGATATTTCGTTTGGCCCTAAAGTCTTCAAAGGGATCCGAAATATCTGTTCTCAGATTCCACAGAAATAAGGCTAGCAAAGAGATCCACGAAATACAGATGTAACTCTGTGAGATGAATTAACAGAGCACTAAGCAATTTCTCAGAAAGCTTCTTTCCAGATTTCATCTGAGGATATTTCCTTTTTCAACATAGCCCTCTATGGGCTTTCAAATATCACTTTGCCAATTCCACAAGAACTGTCTTAGCGAAAGGCTTCTTGACGGGAAAGCTGTAACTCTGTGAGATGATTTCACAGAACACAAAGAAGTTTCTCAGAAAGCTTCTTTCTCTTTGTTATCGGAGGATATTTCCTTTGGCCCTGTAGTCTTCAAAGGGATCCGAAATATTTGTTCTCAGATTCGACAGAAATAAGGCTAGCAAAGAGATCCAGGAAATACAGATGTAACTCTGTGAGATGAATTAACAGAACACTAAGCAGATTCTCAGAAAGCTTCTTTCCAGATTTCATCTGAGGATATTTCCTTTTTCACCATAGCCCTCTAAGGGCTTCCAAATATCACTTTGCCAATTCCACAAGAACTGTCTTAGCGAAAGGCTTCTTGAGGGGAAAGCTGTAACTCTGTGAGATGATTTCACAGAACACAAAGAAGTTTCTCAGAAAGCTTCTTTCTCTTTGTTATCGGAGGATATTTCCTTTGGCCCTATAGTCTTCAAAGGGATCCGAAATATCTGTTCTCAGATTCCACAGAAATAAGGCTATCAAAGAGATCCACGAAATACAGATGTAACTCTGTGAGATGAATTAACAGAACACTAAGCAGTGTCTCAGAAAGCTTCTTTCCAGATTTCATCTGAGGTATTTCCTTTTTCACCATAGCCGTCTAGGGGCTTCCAAATATCACTTTGCCAATTCCACAGGAACTGCCTTAGCAAAAGGATTCTTGAGGGGAAAGCTGTAACTCTGTGAGATGATTTCACAGAACACAAAGAAGTTTTTCAGGAAGCTTCTTTCTCTGTCTTATCGGAGGATATTTCCTTTGGCCCTATAGTCTTCAAAGGGATCCGAAATATCTGTTCTCAGATTCCACAGAAATAAGGCTAGGAAAGAGATCCACGAAATACAGATGAAACTCTGTGAGATGAATTAACAGAACACTAAGCAGTTGCTCAGAAATCTTCTTTCCAGATTTCATCTGAGGATATTTCCTTTTTCACCATAGCCCTCTATGGGCTTCCAAATATCACTTTGCCAATTCCACAAGAACTGTCTTAGCGAAAGGCTTCTGCAGGCGAAAGCTGTAACTCTGTGAGATGATTTCAGAGAACACAAAGGAGTTTCTCAGAAAACTTCTTTCTCTTTGTTATCGGAGGATATTTCCTTTGGCCCTATAGTCTTCAAAGGGATCCGAAATATCTCTTCTCAGATTCCACAGAAATAAGGCTAGCAAAGAGATCCGCGAAATACAGATGTAACTCTGTGAGATGAATTAACAGAACACTAAGCAGTTTCTCAGAAAGCTTCTTTCCAGATTTCATCTGAGGATATTTCCTTTTTCACCATAGCCCTGTAGGGGCTTCCAAATATCACTTTGCCAATTCCACAAGAACTGTCTTAGCGAAAGGCTTCTTGAGGAGAAAAGCTGAAACTCTGTGAGATGATTTCACAGAACACAAAGAAGTTTCTCATAAAGCTTCTTTCTCTTTGTTATCGGCGGATATTTCCTTTGGCCCTATAGTCTTCACAGGGATCCGAAATATCTGTTCTCAGATTCCACAGACATAAGGCTAGCAAAAAGATCCACGAAATACATATTTAACTCTGTGAAATGACTTAACAGAAGACTAAGCAGTTTCTCAGAAAGCCTCTTTCCAGATTTTATCTGAGGATATTTCCTTTTTCACCATAGCCCTCTATGGGCTTCCAAATATCACTTTGCCAAATCTCAAGAACTGTCTTAGCTAAAGGCTTCTTGAGTAGAAAGCTGTAACTCTGTGAGATGATTTCACAGAACACAAAGAAGGTTCTCAGAAAGCTTCTTTCTCTTTGTTATTGGAGGATATTTCCTTTGGCCCTATATTCTTCAAAGGGATCCGAAATATCTGTTCTCAGATTCCACAGAAATAAGGCTAGCAAAGAGATCCACGAAATACAGATGTAACTCTGTGAGATGAATTAACAGAACACCAAGCAGTTTCTCAGAAAGCTTCTTTCCAGATTTCATCGGAGGATATTTCCTTTTTCACCATAGCCCTCTATGGGCTTCCAAATATCACTTTGCCAATTCCACAAGAACAGTCTTAGCGAAAGGCTTCTTGAGGGGAAAGCTGTAACTCTGTGAGATGATTTCACAGAACACAAAGAAGTTTCTCAGAAAGCTTCTTTCTCTTTGTTATCGGAGGATATTTCATTTGGCCCTATAGTCTTCAAAGGGATCCGAAATATCTCTTCTCAGATTCCACAGAAATAAGGCTAGCAAAGAGATCCACGAAATACAGATGTAACTCTGTGAGATGAATTAACAGAACACTAAGCAGTTTCTCAGAAAGCTTCTTTCCAGATTTCATCTGAGGATATTTCCTTTTTCACCATAGCCCTCTCTGGGCTTCCAAATATCACTTTGCCAATTCCACAAGAACTGTCTTAGTGAAAGGCTTGTTGAGGGGAAAGCTGTAACTCTGTGAGATGATTTCACAGAACACAAACAAGTTTCTCAGAAAGCTTCTTTCTCTTTGTAACGGAGGTTATTTCCTTTGGCCCTATATTCTTCAAAGGGATCCGAAATATCTGTTTTCAGATTACACAGAAATAAGCCTCGAAAAGAGATCCACGAAATACAGATGTAACTCTGTGAGATGAATTCACAGAACACTAAGCAGTTTCTCAGAAAGCTTCTTTCCAGATTTCATCGGAGGATATTTCCTTTTTCACCATAGCCCTCTATAGGCTTCCAAATATCACATCGCCAATTCCGCAAGAACGGTCTTAGCGAAAGGCTTCTTGTGGGGAAAGCTGTAACTCTGTGAGATGATTTCACAGAACACAAAGAAGTTTCTCAGAAAGCTTCTTTCTCTTTGTTATCGGTGGATACTTCGTTTGGCCCTATGGTCTTCAAAGGGATCCGAATTATCTGTTCTCAGATTCCACAGAAATAAGGCTAGCAAAGAGAACCAAGAAATACAGATTTAACTCTCTGAAATGACTTAAAAGAACACTAAGCAGTTTCTCAGAAACCTTCTTTCCAGATTTCATCTGAGGATATTTCCTTTTTCACCATAGCCCTCTATGGGCTTTCAAATATCACTTTGCCAATTCCACAAGAACTGTCTTAGCAAAAGGCTTCTTGACGGGAAAGCTGTAACTCTCTGAGATGATTTCACAGAACACAAAGAAGTTTCTCAGAAAGCTTCTTTCTCTTTGTTATTGGAGGATATTTCCTTTGGCCCTATATTCTTCAAAGGGATCCGAAATATCTGTTCTCAGATTCCACAGAAATAAGGCTAGCAAAGAGATCCACGAAATACAGATGTAACTCTGTTAGATGAATTAACAGAACACTAAGCAGTTTCTCAGAAAGCTTCTTTCCAGATTTCATCTGAGGATATTTCCTTTCCCAACATAGCCCTCAAAGGGCTTTCAAATACCACTTTGCCAATTCCACAAGAACTGTCTAAGCGAAAGGCTTCTTGAGGGGAAAGCTGTAACTCTGTGAGATGATTTCACAGAACACAAAGAAGTTTCTCAGAAAGCTTCTTTCTCTTTGTTATCGGAGGATATTTCGTTTGGCCCTAAAGTCTTCAAAGGGATCCGAAATATCTGTTCTCAGATTCCACAGAAATAAGGCTAGCAAAGAGATACAGGAAATACAGATGTAACTCTGTGAGATGAATTAACAGAGCACTAAGCAGATTCTCAGAAAGCTTCTTTCCAGATTTCATCTGAGGATATTTCCTTTTTCACCATAGCCCTCTATGGGCTTCCCAATATCACTTTGCCAATCCCACAAGAACTGTCTTAGCGAAAGGCTTCTTGAGGGGAAAGCTGTAACTCTGTGAGATGATTTCACAGAACACAAAGAAGTTTCTCAGAAAGATTCTTTCTCTTTGTTATCGGAGGATATTTCCTTTGGCCCTATAGTCTTCAAAGGGATCCGAAATATCTGTTCTCAGATTCCACAGAAATAAGGCTAGCAAAGAGATCCACGAAATACAGATGTAACTCTGTGAGATGAATTAACAGAACACTAAGCAGTGTCTCAGAAAGCTTCTTTCCAGATTTCATCTGAGGTATTTCCTTTTTCACCATAGCCCTCTAGGGGCTTCCAAATATCACTTTGCCAATTCCACAAGAACTGTCTTAGCAAAAGGCTTCTTGAGGGGAAAGCTGTAACTCTGTGATATGATTTCACAGAACACAAAGAAGTTTTTCAGGAAGCTTCTTTCTCTGTGTTATCGGAGGATATTTCCTTTGGCCCTATAGTCTTCAAAGGGATCCGAAATATATGTTCTCAGATTCCACAGAAATAAGGCTAGCAAAGAGATCCACGAAATACAGATGAAACTCTGTGATGAATTAACAGAACACTAAGCAGTTTCTCAGAAAGCTTCTTTCCAGATTTCATCTAAGGATATTTCCTTTTTCACCATAGCCCTGTAGGGGCTTCCAAATATCACTTTGCCAATTCCACAAGAACTGTCTTAGCGAAAGGCTTCTTGAGGAGAAAGCTGAAACTCTGTGAGACGATTTCACAGAACACAAAGAAGTTTCTCATAAAGCTTCTTTCTCTTTGTTATCGGCGGATATTTCCTTTGGCCCTATAGTCTTCAAAGGGATCCGAAATATCTGTTCTCAGATTCCACAGACATAAGGCTATCAAAGAGATCCACTAAATACAGATTTAACTCTGTGAAATGACTTAACAGAAGACTAAGCAGTTCCTCAGAAAGCCTCTTTCCAGATTTCATCTGAAGATATTTCCTTTTTCACCATAGCCCTCTATTGGCTTCCAAATATCACTTTGCCAATTCCACAAGAACTGTCTTAGCGAAAGGCTTCTTGAGTAGAAAGCTGTAACTATGTGAGATGATTTCACAGAACACAAAGAAGTTTCTCAGAAAGCTTCTTTCTCTTTGTTATTGGAGGATATTTCCTTTGGCCCTATATTCTTCAAAGGGATCCGAAATATCTGTTCTCAGATTCCACAGAAATAAGGCTAGCAAAGAGATCCACGAAATACAGATGTAACTCTGTGAGATGAATTAACAGAACACTAAGCAGTTTCTCAGAAAGCTTCTTTCCAGATTTCATCTGAGGATATTTCCTTTTTCACCATAGCCCTCTATGGGCTTTGAAATATCACTTTGCCAATTCCACAAGAACTGTCTTAGCGAAAGGCTTCTTGACGGGAAAGCTGTAACTCTGTGAGATGATTTCACAGAACACAAAGAAGTTTCTCAGAAAGCTTCTTTCTCTTTGTTATCGGCGTATATTTCCTTTGGCCCTGTAGTCTTCAAAGGGATACGAAATATTTGTTCTCAGATTCCACAGAAATAAGGCTAGCAAAGAGATCCACGAAATACAGATGTAACTCTGTGAGATGAATTAACAGAACACTAAGCAGATTCTCAGAAAGCTTCTTTCCAGATTTCATCTGAGGATATTTCCTTTTTCACCATAGCCCTCTATGGGCTTCCAAATATCACTTTGCCAATTCCACAAGAACTGTCTTAGCGAAAGGCTTCTTGAGGGGAAAGCTGTAACTCTGTGAGATGATTTCACAGAACACAAAGAAGTTTCTCAGAAAGCTTCTTTCTCTTTGTTATCGGAGGATATTTCCTTTGGCCCTATAGTCTTCAAAGGGATCCGAAATATCTGTTCTCAGATTCCACAGAAATAAGGCTAGCAAAGAGATCCACGAAATACAGATGTAACTCTGTGAGATGAATTAACAGAACACTAAGCAGTGTCTCAGAAAGCTTCTTTCCAGATTTCATCTGAGGTGTTTCCTTTTTCACCATAGCCCTCTAGGGGCTTCCAAATATCACTTTGCCAATTCCACAAGAACTGTCTTAGCAAAAGGCTTCTTGAGGGGAAATCTGTAACTCTGTGAGATGATTTCACAGAACACAAAGAATTTTTTCAGGAAGCTTCTTTCTCTGTGTTATCGGAGGATATTTCCTTTGGCCCTATAGTCTACAAAGGGATCCGAAATATCTGTTCTCAGATTCCACAGAAATAAGGCTAGCAAAGAGATCCACGAAATACAGATGAAACTCTGTGAGATGAATTAACAGAACACTAAGCGGTTTCTCAGAAATCTTCTTTCCAGATTTCATCTGAGGTGTTTCCTTTTTCACCATAGCCCTCTAGGGGCTTCCAAATATCACTTTGCCAATTCCACAAGAACTGTCTTAGCAAAAGGCTTCTTGAGGGGAAATCTGTAACTCTGTGAGATGATTTCACAGAACACAAAGAAGTTTTTCAGGAAGCTTCTTTCTCTGTGTTATCGGAGGATATTTCCTTTGGCCCTATAGTCTTCAAAGGGATCCGAAATATCTGTTCTCAGATTCCACAGAAATAAGGCTAGCAAAGAGATCCACGAAATACAGATGAAATTCTGTGAGATGAATTAACAGAACACTAAGCGGTTTCTCAGAAATCTTCTTTCCAGATTTCATCTGAGGATATTTCCTTTTTCACCATTGCCCTCTATGGGCTTCCAAATATCACTTTGCCAATTCCACAAGAACTGTCTTAGCGAAAGGCTTCTGCAGGCGAAAGCTGTAACTCTGTGAGATGATTTCAGAGAACACAAAGAAGTTTCTCAGAAAACTTCTTTCTCTTTGTTATCGGAGGATATTTCCTTTGGCCCTATAGTCTTCAAAGAGATCCGAAATATCTGTTCTCAGATTCCACAGAAATAAGGCTAGCAAAGAGATCCGCGAAATACAGATGTAACTCTGTGAGATGAATTAACAGAACACTAAGCAGTTTCTCAGAAAGCTTCTATCCAGATTTCATCTGAGGATATTTCCTTTTTCACCATAGCCCTGTAGGGGCTTCCAAATATCACTTTGCCAATTCCACAAGAACTGTCTTAGCGAAAGGCTTCTTGAGGAGAAAGCTGAAACTCTGTGAGATGATTTCACAGAACACAAAGAAGTTTCTCATAAAGCTTCTTTCTCTTTGTTATCGGAGGATATTTCCTTTGGCCCTATAGTCTTCAAAGGGATCCGAAATATCAGTTCTCAGATTCCACAGACATAAGGCTAGCAAAGAGATCCACGAAATACAGATTTAACTCTGTGAAATGACTTAACAGAAGACTAAGCAGTTTCTCAGAAAGCCTCTTTCCAGATTTCATCTGAGGATATTTCCTTTTTCACCATAGCCCTCTATTGGCTTCCAAATATCACTTTGCCAATTCCACAAGAACTGTCTTAGCGAAAGGCTTCTTGAGTAGAAAGCTGTAACTCTGTGAGATGATTTCACAGAACACAAAGAAGTTTCTCGGAAAGATTCTTTCTCTTTGTTATTGGAGGATATTTCGTTTGGCCCTAAAGTCTTCAAAGGGATCCGAAATATCTGTTCTGAGATTCCACAGAAATAAGGCTAGCAAAGAGATCCACGAAATACAGATGTAACTCTGTGAGATGAATTAACAGAGCACTTAGCAATTTCTCAGAAAGCTTCTTTCCAGATTTCATCTGAGGATATTTCCTTTTTCAACATAGCCCTCTATGGGCTTTCAAATATCACTTTGCCAATTCCACAAGAACTGTCTTAGCGAAAGGCTTCTTGACGGGAAAGCTGTAACTCTGTGAGATGATTTCACAGAACACAAAGAAGTTTCTCAGAAAGCTTCTTTCTCTTTGTTATCGGAGGATATTTCCTTTGGCCCTGTAGTCTTCCAAGGGATCCGAAATATTTGTTCTCAGATTCCACAGAAATAAGGCTAGCAAAGAGATCCAGGAAATACAGATGTAACTCTGTGAGATGAATTAACAGAACACTAAGCAGTGTCTCAGAAAGCTTCTTTCCAGATTTCATCTGAGGATATTTCCTTTTTCACCATAGCCCTCTAAGGGCTTCCAAATATCACTTTGCCAATTCCACAAGAACTGTCTTAGCGAAAGGCTTCTTGAGGGGAAAGCTGTAACTCTGTGAGATGATTTCACAGAACACAAAGAAGTTTCTCAGAAAGCTTCTTTCTCTTTGTTATCGGAGGATATTTCCTTTGGCCCTATAGTCTTCAAAGGGATCCGAAATATCTGTTCTCAGATTCCACAGAAATAAGGCTAGCAAAGAGATCCACGAAATACAGATGTAACTCTGTGAGATGAATTAACAGAACACTAAGCAGTGTCTCAGAAAGCTTCTTTCCAGATTTCATCTGAGGTATTTCCTTTTTCACCATAGCCGTCTAGGGGCTTCCAAATATCACTTTGCCAATTCCACAGGAACTGCCTTAGCAAAAGGATTCTTGAGGGGAAAGCTGTAACTCTGTGAGATGATTTCACAGAACACAAAGAAGTTTTTCAGGAAGCTTCTTTCTCTGTGTTATCGGAGGATATTTCCTTTGGCCCTATAGTCTTCAAAGGGATCCGAAATATCTGTTCTCAGATTCCACCGAAATAAGGCTAGCAAAGAGATCCACGAAATACAGATGAAACTCTGTGAGATGAATTAACAGAACACTAAGCAGTTGCTCAGAAATCTTCTTTCCAGATTTCATCTGAGGATATTTCCTTTTTCACCATAGCCCTCTATGGGCTTCCAAATATCACTTTGCCAATTCCACAAGAACTGTCTTAGCGAAAGGCTTCTGCAGGCGAAAGCTGTAACTCTGTGAGATGATTTCAGAGAACACAAAGAAGTTTCTCAGAAAACTTCTTTCTCTTTGTTATCGGAGGATATTTCCTTTGGCCCTATAGTCTTCAAAGGGATCCGAAATATCTCTTCTCAGATTCCACAGAAATAAGGCTAGCAAAGAGATCCGCGAAATACAGATGAAACTCTGTGAGAAGAATTAACAGAACACTAAGCAGTTTCTCAGAAAGCTTCTTTCCAGATTTCATCTAAGGATATTTCCTTTTTCACCATAGCCCTGTAGGGGCTTCCAAATATCACTTTGCCAATTCCACAAGAACTGTCTTAGCGAAAGGCTTCTTGAGGAGAAAGCTGAAACTCTGTGAGACGATTTCACAGAACACAAAGAAGTTTCTCATAAAGCTTCTTTCTCTTTGTTATCGGCGGATATTTCCTTTGGCCCTATAGTCTTCAAAGGGATCCGAAATATCTGTTCTCAGATTCCACAGACATAAGGCTAGCAAAGAGATCCACTAAATACAGATTTAACTCTGTGAAATGACTTAACAGAAGACTAAGCAGTTTCTCAGAAAGCCTCTTTCCAGATTTCATCTGAGGATATTTCCTTTTTCACCATAGCCCTCTATTGGCTTCCAAATATCACTTTGCCAATTCCACAAGAACTGTCTTAGCGAAAGGCTTCTTGAGTAGAAAGCTGTAACTCTGTGAGATGATTTCACAGAACACAAAGAATTTTTTCAGGAAGCTTCTTTCTCTGTGTTATCGGAGGATATTTCCTTTGGCCCTATAGTCTACAAAGGGATCCGAAATATCTGTTCTCAGATTCCACAGAAATAAGGCTAGCAAAGAGATCCACGAAATACAGATGAAACTCTGTGAGATGAATTAACAGAACACTAAGCGGTTTCTCAGAAATCTTCTTTCCAGATTTCATCTGAGGTGTTTCCTTTTTCACCATAGCCCTCTAGGGGCTTCCAAATATCACTTTGCCAATTCCACAAGAACTGTCTTAGCAAAAGGCTTCTTGAGGGGAAATCTGTAACTCTGTGAGATGATTTCACAGAACACAAAGAAGTTTTTCAGGAAGCTTCTTTCTCTGTGTTATCGGAGGATATTTCCTTTGGCCCTATAGTCTTCAAAGGGATCCGAAATATCTGTTCTCAGATTCCACAGAAATAAGGCTAGCAAAGAGATCCACGAAATACAGATGAAATTCTGTGAGATGAATTAACAGAACACTAAGCGGTTTCTCAGAAATCTTCTTTCCAGATTTCATCTGAGGATATTTCCTTTTTCACCATTGCCCTCTATGGGCTTCCAAATATCACTTTGCCAATTCCACAAGAACTGTCTTAGCGAAAGGCTTCTGCAGGCGAAAGCTGTAACTCTGTGAGATGATTTCAGAGAACACAAAGAAGTTTCTCAGAAAACTTCTTTCTCTTTGTTATCGGAGGATATTTCCTTTGGCCCTATAGTCTTCAAAGAGATCCGAAATATCTGTTCTCAGATTCCACAGAAATAAGGCTAGCAAAGAGATCCGCGAAATACAGATGTAACTCTGTGAGATGAATTAACAGAACACTAAGCAGTTTCTCAGAAAGCTTCTATCCAGATTTCATCTGAGGATATTTCCTTTTTCACCATAGCCCTGTAGGGGCTTCCAAATATCACTTTGCCAATTCCACAAGAACTGTCTTAGCGAAAGGCTTCTTGAGGAGAAAGCTGAAACTCTGTGAGATGATTTCACAGAACACAAAGAAGTTTCTCATAAAGCTTCTTTCTCTTTGTTATCGGAGGATATTTCCTTTGGCCCTATAGTCTTCAAAGGGATCCGAAATATCAGTTCTCAGATTCCACAGACATAAGGCTAGCAAAGAGATCCACGAAATACAGATTTAACTCTGTGAAATGACTTAACAGAAGACTAAGCAGTTTCTCAGAAAGCCTCTTTCCAGATTTCATCTGAGGATATTTCCTTTTTCACCATAGCCCTCTATTGGCTTCCAAATATCACTTTGCCAATTCCACAAGAACTGTCTTAGCGAAAGGCTTCTTGAGTAGAAAGCTGTAACTCTGTGAGATGATTTCACAGAACACAAAGAAGTTTCTCAGAAAGATTCTTTCTCTTTGTTATTGGAGGATATTTCGTTTGGCCCTAAAGTCTTCAAAGGGATCCGAAATATCTGTTCTCAGATTCCACAGAAATAAGGCTAGCAAAGAGATCCACGAAATACAGATGTAACTCTGTGAGATGAATTAACAGAGCACTAAGCAATTTCTCAGAAAGCTTCTTTCCAGATTTCATCTGAGGATATTTCCTTTTTCAACATAGCCCTCTATGGGCTTTCAAATATCACTTTGCCAATTCCACAAGAACTGTCTTAGCGAAAGGCTTCTTGACGGGAAAGCTGTAACTCTGTGAGATGATTTCACAGAACACAAAGAAGTTTCTCAGAAAGCTTCTTTCTCTTTGTTATCGGAGGATATTTCCTTTGGCCCTGTAGTCTTCAAAGGGATCCGAAATATTTGTTCTCAGATTCCACAGAAATAAGGCTAGCAAAGAGATCCAGGAAATACAGATGTAACTCTGTGAGATGAATTAACAGAACACTAAGCAGTGTCTCAGAAAGCTTCTTTCCAGATTTCATCTGAGGATATTTCCTTTTTCACCATAGCCCTCTAAGGGCTTCCAAATATCACTTTGCCAATTCCACAAGAACTGTCTTAGCGAAAGGCTTCTTGAGGGGAAAGCTGTAACTCTGTGAGATGATTTCACAGAACACAAAGAAGTTTCTCAGAAAGCTTCTTTCTCTTTGTTATCGGAGGATATTTCCTTTGGCCCTATAGTCTTCAAAGGGATCCGAAATATCTGTTCTCAGATTCCACAGAAATAAGGCTAGCAAAGAGATCCACGAAATACAGATGTAACTCTGTGAGATGAATTAACAGAACACTAAGCAGTGTCTCAGAAAGCTTCTTTCCAGATTTCATCTGAGGTATTTCCTTTTTCACCATAGCCGTCTAGGGGCTTCCAAATATCACTTTGCCAATTCCACAGGAACTGCCTTAGCAAAAGGATTCTTGAGGGGAAAGCTGTAACTCTGTGAGATGATTTCACAGAACACAAAGAAGTTTTTCAGGAAGCTTCTTTCTCTGTGTTATCGGAGGATATTTCCTTTGGCCCTATAGTCTTCAAAGGGATCCGAAATATCTGTTCTCAGATTCCACAGAAATAAGGCTAGCAAAGAGATCCACGAAATACAGATGAAACTCTGTGAGATGAATTAACAGAACACTAAGCAGTTGCTCAGAAATCTTCTTTCCAGATTTCATCTGAGGATATTTCCTTTTTCACCATAGCCCTCTATGGGCTTCCAAATATCACTTTGCCAATTCCACAAGAACTGTCTTAGCGAAAGGCTTCTGCAGGCGAAAGCTGTAACTCTGTGAGATGATTTCAGAGAACACAAAGAAGTTTCTCAGAAAACTTCTTTCTCTTTGTTATCGGAGGATATTTCCTTTGGCCCTATAGTCTTCAAAGGGATCCGAAATATCTCTTCTCAGATTCCACAGAAATAAGGCTAGCAAAGAGATCCGCGAAATACAGATGAAACTCTGTGAGAAGAATTAACAGAACACTAAGCAGTTTCTCAGAAAGCTTCTTTCCAGATTTCATCTGAGGTATTTCCTTTTTCACCATAGCCCTCTAGGGGCTTCGAAATATCACTTTGCCAATTCCACAAGAACTGTCTTAGCAAAAGGCTTCTTGAGGGGAAAGCTGTAACTCTGTGAGATGATTTCACAGAACACAAAGAAGTTTTTCAGGAAGCTTCTTTCTCTGTGTTATCGGAGGATATTTCCTTTGGCCCTATAGTCTTCAAAGGGATCCGAAATATCTGTTCTCAGATTCCACAGAAATAAGGCTAGCAAAGAGATCCACGAAATACAGATGAAACTCTGTGAGATGAATTAACAGAACACTAAGCAATTTCTCAGAAAGCTTCTTTCCAGATTTCATCTAAGGATATTTCCTTTTTCACCATAGCCCTGTAGGGGCTTCCAAATATCACTTTGCCAATTCCACAAGAACTGTCTTAGCGAAAGGCTTCTTGAGGAGAAAGCTGAAACTCTGTGAGACGATTTCACAGAACACAAAGAAGTTTCTCATAAAGCTTCTTTCTCTTTGTTATCGGCGGATATTTCCTTTGGCCCTATCGTCTTCAAAGGGATCCGAAATATCTGTTCTCAGATTCCACAGAAATAAGGCTAGCAAAGAGATCCACGAAATACAGATGTAACTCTGTGAGATGAATTAACAGAACACTAAGCAGTTTCTCAGAAAGCTTCTTTCCAGATTTCATCTGAGGATATTTCCTTTTTCACCATAGCCCTCTATGGGCTTTCAAATATCACTTTGCCAATTCCACAAGAACTGTCTTAGCGAAAGGCTTCTTGACGGGAAAGCTGTAACTCTGTGAGATGATTTCACAGAACACAAAGAAGTTTCTCAGAAAGCTTCTTTCTCTTTGTTATCGGCGTATATTTCCTTTGGCCCTGTAGTCTTCAAAGGGATCCGAAATATTTGTTCTCAGATTCCACAGAAATAAGGCTAGCAAAGAGATCCACGAAATACAGATGTAACTCTGTGAGATGAATTAACAGAACACTAAGCAGATTCTCAGAAAGCTTCTTTCCAGATTTCATCTGAGGATATTTCCTTTTTCACCATAGCCCTCTATGGGCTTCCAAATATCACTTTGCCAATTCCACAAGAACTGTGTTAGCGAAAGGCTACTTGAGGGGAAAGCTGTAACTCTGTAAGATGATTTCACAGAACACAAAGAAGTTTCTCAGAAAGCTTCTTTCTCTTTGTTATCGGAGGATATTTCCTTTGGCCCTATAGTCTTCAAAGGGGTCCGAAATATCTGTTCTCAGATTCCACAGAAATAAGGCTAGCAAAGAGATCCACGAAATACAGATGAAACTCTGTGAGATGAATTAACAGAACACTAAGCGGTTTCTCAGAAATCTTCTTTCCAGATTTCATCTGAGGTTATTTCCTTTTTCACCATTGCCCTCTATGGGCTTCCAAATATCACTTTGCCAATTCCACAAGAACTGTCTTAGCGAAAGGCTTCTGCAGGCGAAAGCTGTAACTCTGTGAGATGATTTCAGAGAACACAAAGAAGTTTCTCAGAAAACTTCTTTCTCTTTGTTATCGGAGGATATTTCCTTTGGCCCTATAGTCTTCAAAGGGATCCGAAATATCTGTTCTCAGATTCCACAGAAATAAGGCTAGCAAAGAGATCCGCGAAATACAGATGTAACTCTGTGAGATGAATTAACAGAACACTAAGCAGTTTCTCAGAAAGCTTCTTTCCAGATTTCATCTGAGGATATTTCCTTTTTCACCATAGCCCTGTAGGGGCTTCCAAATATCACTTTGGAGTTCCACAAGAACTGTCTTAGCGAAAGGCTTCTTGAGGAGAAAGCTGAAACTCTGTGAGATGATTTCACAGAACACAAAGAAGTTTCTCATAAAGCTTCTTTCTCTTTGTTATCGGCGGATATTTCCTTTGGCCCTATAGTCTTCAAAGGGATCCGAAATATCAGTTCTCAGATTCCACAGACATAAGGCTAGCAAAGAGATCCACGAAATACAGATTTAACTCTGTGAAATGACTTAACAGAAGACTAAGCAGTTTCTCAGAAAGCCTCTTTCCAGATTTCATCTGAGGATATTTCCTTTTTCACCATAGCCCTCTCAGGGCTTCCAAATATCACTTTGCCAATTCCACAAGAACTGTCTTAGCGAAAGGCTTCTTGAGTAGAAAGCTGTAACTCTGTGAGATGATTTCACAGAACACAAAGAAGTTTCTCAGAAGGATTCTTTCTCTTTGTTATTGGAGGATATTTCCTTTGGCCCTATATTCTTCAAAGGGATCCGAAATATCTGTTCTCAGATTCCACAGAAATAAGGCTAGCAAAGAGATCCACGAAATACAGATGTAACTCTGTGAGATGAATTAACAGAACACTAAGCAGTTTCTCAGAAAGCTTCTTTCCAGATTTCATCTGAGGATATTTCCTTTCCCAACATAGCCCTCAAAGGGCTTTCAAATACCACTTTGCCAATTCCACAAGAACTGTCTTAGCGAAAGGCTTCTTGACGGGAAAGCTGTAACTCTGTGAGATGATTTCACAGAACACAAAGAAGTTTCTCAGAAAGCTTCTTTCTCTTTGTTATCGGAGGATATTTCGTTTGGCCCTAAAGTCTTCAAAGGGATCCGAAATATCTGTTCTCAGATTCCACAGAAATAAGGCTAGCAAAGAGATCCACGAAATACAGATGTAACTCTGTGAGATGAATTAACAGAGCACTAAGCAATTTCTCAGAAAGCTTCTTTCCAGATTTCATCTGAGGATATTTCCTTTTTCACCATAGCCCTCTATGGGCTTTCAAATATCACTTTGCCAATTCCACAAGAACTGTCTTAGCGAAAGGCTTCTTGACGGGAAAGCTGTAACTCTGTGAGATGATTTCACAGAACACAAAGAAGTTTCTCAGAAAGCTTCTTTCTCTTTGTTATCGGAGGATATTTCCTTTGGCCCTGTAGTCTTCAAAGGGATCCGAAATATTTGTTCTCAGATTCCACAGAAATAAGGCTAGCAAAGAGATCCAGGAAATACAGATGTAACTCTGTGAGATGAATTAACAGAACACTAAGCAGATTCTCAGAAAGCTTCTTTACAGATTTCATCTGAGGATATTTCCTTTTTCACCATAGCCCTCTAAGGGCTTCCAAATATCACTTTGCCAATTCCACAAGAACTGTCTTAGCGAAAGGCTTCTTGAGGGGAAAGCTGTAACTCTGTGAGATGATTTCACAGAACACAAAGAAGTTTCTCAGAAAGCTTCTTTCTCTTTGTTATCGGAGGATATTTCCTTTGGCCCTATAGTATTCAAAGGGATCCGAAATATCTGTTCTCAGATTCCACAGAAATAAGGCTAGCAAAGAGATCCACGAAATACAGATGTAACTCTGTGAGATGAATTAACAGAACACTAAGCAGTGTCTCAGAAAGCTTCTTTCCAGATTTCATCTGAGGTATTTCCTTTTTCACCATAGCCGTCTAGGGGCTTCCAAATATCACTTTGCCAATTCCACAAGAACTGTCTTAGCAAAAGGATTCTTGAGGGGAAAGCTGTAACTCTGTGAGATGATTTCACAGAACACAAAGAAGTTTTTCAGGAAGCTTCTTTCTCTGTGTTATCGGAGGATATTTCCTTTGGCCCTATAGTCTTCAAAGGGATCAGAAATATCTGTTCTCAGATTCCACAGAAATAAGGCTAGCAAAGAGATCCACGAAATACAGATGAAACTCTGTGAGATGAATTAACAGAACACTAAGCAGTTTCTCAGAAATCTTCTTTCCAGATTTCATCTGAGGATATTTCCTTTTTCACCATAGCCCTCTATGGGCTTCCAAATATCACTTTGCCAATTCCACAAGAACTGTCTTAGCGAAAGGCTTCTGCAGGCGAAAGCTGTAACTCTGTGAGATGATTTCAGAGAACACAAAGAAGTTTCTCAGAAAACTTCTTTCTCTTTGTTATCGGAGGATATTTCCTTTGGCCCTAAAGTCTTCAAAGGGATCCGAAATATCTGTTCTCAGATTCCACAGAAATAAGGCTAGCAAAGAGATCCGCGAAATACAGATGTAACTCTGTGAGATGAATTAACAGAACACTAAGCAGTTTCTCAGAAAGCTTCTTTCCAGATTTCATCTGAGGATATTTCCTTTTTCACCATAGCCCTGTAGGGGCTTCGAAATATCACTTTGCCAATTCCACAAGAACTGTCTTAGCGAAAGGCTTCTTGAGGAGAAAGCTGAAACTCTGTGAGATGATTTCACAGAACACAAAGAAGTTTCTCATAAAGCTTCTTTCTCTTTGTTATCGGCGGATATTTCCTTTTTCCCTATAGTCTTCACAGGGATCCGAAATATCTGTTCTCAGATTCCACAGATATAAGGCTAGCAAAAAGATCCACGAAATACAAATTTAACTCTGTGAAATGACTTAACAGAAGACTAAGCAGTTTCTCAGAAAGCCTCTTTCCAGATTTCATCTGAGGATATTTCCTTTTTCACCATAGCCCTCTATGGGTTCCAAATATCACTTTGCCAAATCCACAAGAACTGTCTTAGCTAAAGGCTTCTTGAGTAGAAAGCTGTAACTCTGTGAGATGATTTCACAGAACACAAAGGAGGTTCTCAGAAAGCTTCTTTCTCTTTGTTATTGGAGGATATTTCCTTTGGCCCTATATTCTTCAAAGGGATCCGAAATATCTGTTCTCAGATTCCACAGAAATAAGGCTAGCAAAGAGATCCACGAAATACAGATGTAACTCTGTGAGATGAATTAACAGAACACCAAGCAGTTTCTCAGAAAGCTTCTTTCCAGATTTCATCGGAGGATATTTCCTTTTTCACCATAGCCCTCTATGGGCTTCCAAATATCACTTTGCCAATTCCACAAGAACAGTCTTAGCGAAAGGCTTCTTGAGGGGAAAGCTGTAACTCTGTGAGATGATTTCACAGAACACAAAGAAGTTTCTCAGAAAGCTTCTTTCTCTTTGTTATCGGAGGATATTTCATTTGGCCCTATAGTCTTCAAAGGGATCCGAAATATCTCTTCTCAGATTCCACAGAAATAAGGCTAGCAAAGAGATCCACGAAATACAGATGTAACTCTGTGAGATGAATTAACAGAACACTAAGCAGTTTCTCAGAAAGCTTCTTTCCAGATTTCATCTGAGGATATTTCCTTTTTCACCATAGCCCTCTCTGGGCTTCCAAATATCACTTTGCCAATTCCACAAGAACTGTCTTAGTGAAAGGCTTGTTGAGGGGAAAGCTGTAACTCTGTGAGATGATTTCACAGAACACAAACAAGTTTTTCAGAAAGCTTCTTTCTCTTTGTAACGGAGGTTATTTCCTTTGGCCCTATAGTCTTCAAAGGGATCCGAAATATCTGTTTTCAGATTACACAGAAATAAGACTCGCAAAGAGATCCACGAAATACAGATGTAACTCTGTGAGATGAATTCACAGAACACTAAGCAGTTTCTCAGAAAGCTTCTTTCCAGATTTCATCGGAGGATATTTCCTTTTTCACCATAGCCCTCTATAGGCTTCCAAATATCACTTTGCCAATTCCGCAAGACGGTCTTAGCGAAAGGCTTCTTGTGGGGAAAGCTGTAACTCTGTGAGATGATTTCACAGAACACAAAGAAGTTTCTCAGAAAGCTTCTTTCTCTTTGTTATCGGTGGATACTACGTTTGGCCCTATTGTCTTCAAAGGGATCCGAATTATCTGTTCTCAGATTCCACAGAAATAAGGCTAGCAAAGAGAACCACGAAATACAGATTTAACTCTTGAAATGACTTAAAAAAACACTAAGCAGTTTCTCAGAAACCTTCTTTCCAGATTTCATCTGAGGATATTTCCTTTTTCACCATAGCCCTCTATGGGCTTTCAAATATCACTTTGCCAATTCCACAAGAACTGTCTTAGCAAAAGGCTTCTTGACGGGAAAGCTGTAACTCTGTGAGATGATTTCACAGAACACAAAGAAGTTTCTCATAAAGCTTCTTTCTCTTTGTTATCGGCGGATATTTCCTTTGGCCCTGTAGTCTTCAAAGGGATCCGAAATATTTGTTCTCAGATTCCACAGAAATAAGGCTAGCAAAGAGATCCACGAAATACAGATGTAACTCTGTGAGATGAATTAACAGAACACTAAGCAGTGTCTCAGAAAGCTTCTTTCCAGATTACATCTGAGGATATTTCCTTTCCCAACATAGCCCTCAAAGGGCTTTCAAATACCACTTTGCCAATTCCACAAGAACTGTCTTAGCGAAAGTCTTCTTGAGTACAAAGCTGTAACTCTGTGAGATGATTTCACAGAACACAAAGAAGTTTTTCAGAAAGCTTCTTTCTCTTTGTTATTGGAGGATATTTCCTTTGGCCCTATATTCTTCAAAGGGATCCGAAATATCTGTTCTCAGATTCCACAGAAATAAGGCTAGCAAAGAGATCCACGAAATACAGATGTAACTCTGTTAGATGAATTAACAGAACACTAAGCAGTTTCTCAGAAAGCTTCTTTCCAGATTTCATCTGAGGATATTTCCTTTCCCAACATAGCCCTCAAAGGGCTTTCAAATACCACTTTGCCAATTCCACAAGAACTATCTAAGCGAAAGTCTTCTTGAGGGGAAAGCTGTAACTCTGTGAGATGATTTCACAGAACACAAAGAAGTTTCTCAGAAAGCTTCTTTCTCTTTGTTATCGGAGGATATTTCGTTTGGCCCTAAAGTCTTCAAAGGGATCCGAAATATCTGTTCTCAGATTCCACAGAAATAAGGCTCGCAAAGAGATCCAGGAAATACAGATGTAACTCTGTGAGATGAATTAACAGAGAACTAAGCAGATTCTCAGAAAGCTTCTTTCCAGATTTCATCTGAGGATATTTCCTTTTTCACCATAGCCCTCTATGGGCTTCCCAATATCACTTTGCCAATCCCACAAGAACTGTCTTAGCGAAAGGTTTCTTGAGGGGAAAGCTGTAACTCTGTGAGATGATTTCACAGAACACAAAGAAGTTTCTCAGAAAGATTCTTTCTCTTTGTTATCGGAGGATATTTCCTTTGGCCCTATAGTCTTCAAAGGGATCCGAAATATCTGTTCTCAGATTCCACAGAAATAAGGCTAGCAAAGAGATCCACGAAATACAGATGTAACTCTGTGAGATGAATTAACAGAACACTAAGCAGTGTCTCAGAAAGCTTCTTTCCAGATTTCATCTGAGGTATTTCCTTTTTCACCATAGCCCTCTAGGGGCTTCCAAATATCACTTTGCCAATTCCACAAGAACAGTCTTAGCGAAAGGCTTCTTGAGGGGAAAGCTGTAACTCTGTGAGATGATTTCGCAGAACACAAAGAAGTTTCTCAGAAAGCTTCTTTCTCTTTGTTATCGGAGGATATTTCATTTGGCCCTATATTCTTCAAAGGGATCCGAAATATCTCTTCTGAGATTCCACAGAAATAAGGCTAGCAAAGAGATCCACGAAATACAGATGTAACTCTGTGAGATGAATTAACAGAACACTAAGCAGACTCTCAGAAAGCTTCTTTCCAGATTTCATCTGAGGATATTTCTTTTTCACCATAGCCCTCTATGGGCTTCCAAATATCACTTTGCCAATTCCACAAAAACTGTCTTAGCGAAAGGCTTCTTTAGGGCAAAGCTGTAACTCTGTGAGATGATATCACAGAACCCAAAGAAGTTTCTCAGAAACCTTCTTTCTCTTTGTTATCGGAGGATATTTCCTTTGGCCCTATAGTCTTCAGAGGGATCCGAAATATCTGTTCTCAGATTCCACAGAAATAAGGCTAGCAAAGAGATCCACGAAATACAGATGTAACTCTGTGAGATGAATTAACAGAACACTAAGCAGTTTCTCAGAAAGCTTCTTTCCAGATTTCATCTGAGGATATTTCCTTTTTCACCGTAGCCCTCTATGGGCTTCCAAATATCACTTTTCCAATTCCACAAGAACTGTCTTAGCGAAAGGCTTCTTGAAGGGAAAGCTGTAACTCTGTGAGATGATTTCACAGAACACAAAGAAGTTTCTCAGAAAGCTTCTTTCTCTTTGTTATCGGAGGATATTTCCTTTGGCCATATAGTCTTCAAAGGGATCCGAATTATCTGTTCTCAGATTCCACAGAAATAAGGCTAGCAAAGAGATCCACGAAATACAGATGTAACTCGGTGAGATGAATTAACAGAACACTAAGCAGTGTCTCAGAAAGCTTCTTTCCAGATTTCATCTGAGGTATTTCCTTTTTCACCATAGCCCTCTAGGGGCTTCCAAATATCACTTTGCCAATTCCACAAGAACTGTCTTAGCAAAAGGCTTCTTGAGGGGAAAGCTGTAACCCTGTGAGATGATTTCACAGAACACAAAGAAGTTTTTCAGGAAGCTTCTTTCTCTGTGTTATCGGAGGATATTTTCTTTGGCCATATATTCTTCAAAGGGATCCGAAATATCTGTTCTCAGATTCCACAGAAATAAGGCTAGCAAAGAGATCCACGAAATACAGATGTAACTCTGTGAGATGAATTAACAGAACACTAAGCAGTTTCTCAGAAAGCTTCTTTCCAGATTACATCTGAGGATATTTCCTTTCCCAACATAGCCCTCAAAGGGCTTTCAAATACCACTTTGCCAATTCCACAAGAACTGTCTTAGCGAAAGGCTTCTTGAGTACAAAGCTGTAACTCTGTGAGATGATTTCACAGAACACAAAGAAGTTTCTCAGAAAGCTTCTTTCTCTTTGTTATTGGAGGATATTTCCTTTGGCCCTATATTCTTCAATGGAATCCGAAATATCTGTTCTCAGATTCCACAGAAATAAGGCTAGCAAAGAGATCCAGGAAATACAGATGTAACTCTGTGAGATGAATTAACAGAACACTAAGCAGTTTCTCAGAAAGCTTCTTTCCAGATTTCATCTGAGGATATTTCCTTTTTCACCGTTGCCCTTTATGGGCTTCCAAATATCACTTTTCCAATTCCACAAGAACTGTCTTAGCGAAAGGCTTCTTGAAGGGAAAGCGGTAACTCTGTGAGATGATTTCACAGAACACAAAGAAGTTTCTCAGAAAGCTTCTTTCTCTTTGTTATCGCAGGATATTTCCCTTGGCCATATAGTCTTCAAAGGGATCCGAATTATCTGTTCTCAGATTCCACAGAAATAAGGCTAGCAAGGAGATCCAGGAAATACAGATGTAACTCGGTGAGATGAATTAACAGAACACTAAGCAGTGTCTCAGAAAGCTTCTTTCCAGATTTCATCTGAGGTATTTCCTTTTTCACCATAGCCCTCTAGGGGCTTCCAAATATCACTTTGCCAATTCCACAAGAACTGTCTTAGCAAAAGGCTTCTTGAGGGGAAATCTGTAACTCTGTGAGATGATTTCACAGAACACAAAGAAGTTTTTCAGGAAGCTTCTTTCTCTGTGTTATCGGAGGGTATTTCCTTTGGCCCTATAGTCTTCAAAGGGATCCGAAATATCTGTTCTCAGATTCCACAGAAATAAGGCTAGCAAAGAGATCCACGAAATACAGATGAAACTCTGTGAGATGAATTAACAGAACACTAAGCGGTTTCTCAGAAATCTTCTTTCCAGATTTCTTCTGAGGATATTTCCTTTTTCACCATAGCCCTCTATGGGCTTCCAAATATCACTTTGCCAATTCCACAAGAACTGTCTTAGCGAAAGGCTTCTTGAGGGGAAAGCTGTAACTCTGTGAGATGATTTCAGAGAACACAAAGAAGTTTCTCAGAAAACTTCTTTCTCTTTTTTATCGGAGGATATTTCCTTTGGCCCTATAGTCTTCAAAGGGATCCGAAATATCTGTTCTCAGATTCCACAGAAATAAGGCTAGCAAAGAGATCCGCGAAATACAGATGTAACTCTGTGAGATGAATTAACAGAACACTAAGCAGTTTCTCAGAAAGCTTCTTTCCAGATTTCATCTGAGGATATTTCCTTTTTCACCATAGCCCTGTAGGGGCTTCCAAATATCACTTTGCCAATTCCACAAGAACTGTCTTAGCGAAAGGCTTCTTGAGGAGAAAGCTGTAACTCTGTGAGATGATTTCACAGAACACAAAGAAGTTTCTCATAAAGCTTCTTTCTCTTTGTTATCGGCGGATATTTCGTTTGGTCCTATAGTCTTCAAAGGGATCCGAAATATCTGTTCTCAGATTCCACAGACATAAGGCTAGCAAAAAGATCCACGAAATACAGATTTAACTCTGTGAAATGACTTAACAGAAGACTAAGCAGTTTCTCAGAAAGCCTATTTCCAGATTTCATCTGAGGATATTTCCTTTTTCACCATAGCCCTCTATTGGCTTCCAAATATCACTTTGCCAATTCCACAAGAACTGTCTTAGCGAAAGGCTTCTTGAGTAGAAAGCTGTAACTCTGTGAGATGATTTCACAGAACACAAAGAAGTTTCTCAGAAAGCTTCTTTCTCTTTGTTATTGGAGGATATTTCCTTTGGCCCTATATTCTTCAAAGGGATCCGAAATATCTGTTCTCAGATTCCACAGAAATAAGGCTAGCAAAGAGATCCACGAAATACAGATGTAACTCTGTGAGATGAATTAACAGAACACTAAGCAGTTTCTCAGAAAGCTTCTTTCCAGATTTCATCTGAGGATATTTCGTTTCCCAACATAGCCCTCAAAGGGCTTTCAAATACCACTTTGCCAATTCCACAAGAACTGTCTTAGCGAAAGGCTTCTAGACGGGAAAGCTGTAACTCTGTGAGATGATTTCACAGAACACAAAGAAGTTTCTCAGAAAGCTTCTTTCTCTTTGTTATCGGAGGATATTTCGTTTGGCCCTAAAGTCTTCAAAGGGATCCGAAATATCTGTTCTCAGATTCCACAGAAATAAGGCTAGCAAAGAGATCCACGACATACAGATGTAACTCTGTGAGATGAATTAACAGAGCACTAAGCAATTTATCAGAAAGCTTCTTTCCAGATTTCATCTGAGGATATTTCCTTTTTCACCATAGCCCTCTATGGACTTCCAAATATCACTTTGCCAATTCCACAAGAACTGTCTTAGCGAAAGGCTTCTGCAGGCGAAAGCTGTAACTCTGTGAGATGATTTCAGAGAACACAAAGAAGTTTCTCAGAAAACTTCTTTCTCTTTGTTATCGGAGGATATTTCCTTTGGCCCTATAGTCTTCAAAGGGATCCGAAATATCTGTTCTCAGATTCCACAGAAATGAGGCTAGCAAAGAGATCCGCGAAATACAGATGTAACTCTGTGAGATGAATTAACAGAACACTAAGCAGTTTCTCAGAAAGCTTGTTTCCAGATTTCATCTGAGGATATTTCCTTTTTCACCATAGCCCTGTAGGGGCTTCCAAATATCACTTTGCCAATTCCACAAGAACTGTCTTAGCGAAAGGCTTCTTGAGGAGAAAGCTGAAACTCTGTGAGATGATTTCACAGAACACAAAGAAGTTTCTCATAAAGCTTCTTTCTCTTTGTTATCGGCGGATATTTCCTTTGGCCCTATAGTCTTCACAGGGATCCGAAATATCTGTTCTCAGATTCCACAGACATAAGGCTAGCAAAAAGATCCACGAAATACAGATTTAACTCTGTGAAATGACTTAAAAGAAGACTAAGCAGTTTCTCAGAAAGCCTCTTTCCAGATTTCATCTGAGGATATTTCCTTTTTCACCATAGCCCTCTATGGGCTTCCAAATATCACCTTGCCAAATCCACAAGAATTGTCTTAGCTAAAGGCTTCTTGAGTAGAAAGCTGTAACTCTGTGAGATGATTTCACAGAACACAAAGAAGGTTCTCAGAAAGCTTCTTTCTCTTTGTTATTGGAGGATATTTCCTTTGGCCCTATATTCTTCAAAGGGATCCGAAATATCTGTTCTCAGATTACACAGAAATAAGGCTAGCAAAGAGATCCACGAAATACAGAGGTAACTCTGTGAGATGAATTAACAGAACACCAAGCAGTTTCTCAGAAAGCTTCTTTCCAGATTTCATCGGAGGATATTTCCTTTTTCACCATAGCCCTCTATGGGCTTCCAAATATCACTTTGCCAATTCCACAAGAACAGTCTTAGCGAAAGGCTTCTTGACGGGAAAGCTGTAACTCTGTGAGATGATTTCACAGAACACAAAGAAGTTTCTCAGAAAGCTTCTTTCTCTTTGTTATCGGAGGATATTTCATTTGGCCCTATAGTCTTCAAAGGGATCCGAAATATCTCTTCTCAGATTCCACAGAAATAAGGCTATCAAAGAGATCCACGAAATACAGATGTAACTCTGTGAGATGAATTAACAGAACACTAAGCAGTTTCACAGAAAGCTTCTTTCCAGATTTCATCTGAGGATATTTCCTTTTTCACCATAGCCCTCTCTGGGCTTCCAAATATCACTTTGCCAATTCCACAAGAACTGTCTTAGTGAAAGGCTTGTTGAGGGGAAAGCTGTAACTCTGTGAGATGATTTCACAGAACACAAACAAGTTTCTCAGAAAGCTTCTTTCTCTTTGTAACGGAGGTTATTTCCTTTGGCCCTATAGTCTTCAAAGGGATCCGAAATATCTGTTTTCAGATTACACAGAAATAAGGCTCGCAAAGAGATCCACGAAATACAGATGTAACTCTGTGAGATGAATTAACAGAACACTAAGCAGTTTCACAGAAAGCTTCTTTCCAGATTTCATCTGAGGATATTTCCTTTCCCAACATAGCCCTCAAAGGGCTTTCAAATACCACTTTGCCAATTCCACAAGAACTGTCTTAGCGAAAGGCTTCTTGAGGGGAAAGCTGTAACTCTGTGAGATGATTTCACAGAACACAAAGAAGTTTCTCAGAAAGCTTCTTTCTCTTTGTTATCGGAGGATATTTCGTTTGGCCCTAAAGTCTTCAAAGGGATCCGAAATATCTGTTCTCAGATTCCACAGAAATAAGGCTAGCAAAGAGATCCAGGAAATACAGATGTAACTCTGTGAGATGAATTAACAGAGCACTAAGCAGATTCTCAGAAAGCTTCTTTCCAGATTTCATCTGAGGATATTTCCTTTTTCACCATAGCCCTCTATGGGCTTCCCAATATCACTTTGCCAATCCCACAAGAACTGTCTTAGCGAAAGGCTTCTTGAGGGGAAAGCTGTAACTCTGTGAGATGATTTCACAGAACACAAAGAAGTTTCTCAGAAAACTTCTTTCCAGATTTCATCTCAGGATATTTCCTTTTTCACCGTAGCAGTCTATGGGCTTTCAAATATCACTTTGCCAATTCCACAAGAACTGTCTTAGCGTAAGGCTTCTTGACGGGAAAGCTGTAACTCTGTGAGATGATTTCACAGAACACAAAGAAGTTTCTCAGAAAGCTTCTTTCTCTTTCTTATCGGAGGATATTTCGTTTGGCCCTATAGTCTTCAATGGGATCCGAAATATCTGTTCTCAGATTCCACAGAAATAAGGCTAGCAAAGAGATCCACGAAATACAGATGTAACTCTGTGAGATGAATTAACAGAACACCAAGCAGTTTCTCAGAAAGCTTCTTTCCAGATTTCATCGGAGGATATTTCCTTTTTCACCATAGCCCTCTATGGGCTTCCAAATATCACTTTGCCAATTCCACAAGAACAGTCTTAGCGAAAGGCTTCTTGAGGGGAAAGCTGTAACTCTGTGAGATGATTTCACAGAACACAAAGAAGTTTCTCAGAAAGCTTCTTTCTCTTTGTTATCGGAGGATATTTCATTTGGCCCTATAGTCTTCAAAGGGATCCGAAATATCTCTTCTCAGATTCCACAGAAATAAGGCTAGCAAAGAGATCCACGAAATACAGATGTAACTCTGTGAGATGAATTAACAGAACACTAAGCAGTGTCTCAGAAAGCTTCTTTCCAGATTTCA
The DNA here is from genome assembly GCF_049350105.2 of Macaca mulatta. Lineage (NCBI taxonomy): Eukaryota > Metazoa > Chordata > Mammalia > Primates > Cercopithecidae > Macaca > Macaca mulatta. Next base: position 34,977,079 of record NC_133420.1, read on the forward strand.
TCTGAGGTATTTCCTTTTTCACCATAGCCCTCTAGGGGCTTCCAAATATCACTTTGCCAATTCCACAAGAACTGTCTTAGCAAAAGGCTTCTTGAGGGGAAAGCTGTAACCCTGTGAGATGATTTCACAGAACACAAAGAAGTTTTTCAGGAAGCTTCTTTCTCTGTGTTATCGGAGGATATTTTCTTTGGCCATATATTCTTCAAAGGGATCCGAAATATCTGTTCTCAGATTCCACAGAAATAAGGCTAGCAAAGAGATCCACGAAATACAGATGTAACTCTGTGAGATGAATTAACAGAACACTAAGCAGTTTCTCAGAAAGCTTCTTTCCAGATTACATCTGAGGATATTTCCTTTCCCAACATAGCCCTCAAAGGGCTTTCAAATACCACTTTGCCAATTCCACAAGAACTGTCTTAGCGAAAGGCTTCTTGAGTACAAAGCTGTAACTCTGTGAGATGATTTCACAGAACACAAAGAAGTTTCTCAGAAAGCTTCTTTCTCTTTGTTATTGGAGGATATTTCCTTTGGCCCTATATTCTTCAATGGAATCCGAAATATCTGTTCTCAGATTCCACAGAAATAAGGCTAGCAAAGAGATCCAGGAAATACAGATGTAACTCTGTGAGATGAATTAACAGAACACTAAGCAGTTTCTCAGAAAGCTTCTTTCCAGATTTCATCTGAGGATATTTCCTTTTTCACCGTTGCCCTTTATGGGCTTCCAAATATCACTTTTCCAATTCCACAAGAACTGTCTTAGCGAAAGGCTTCTTGAAGGGAAAGCGGTAACTCTGTGAGATGATTTCACAGAACACAAAGAAGTTTCTCAGAAAGCTTCTTTCTCTTTGTTATCGCAGGATATTTCCCTTGGCCATATAGTCTTCAAAGGGATCCGAATTATCTGTTCTCAGATTCCACAGAAATAAGGCTAGCAAGGAGATCCAGGAAATACAGATGTAACTCGGTGAGATGAATTAACAGAACACTAAGCAGTGTCTCAGAAAGCTTCTTTCCAGATTTCATCTGAGGTATTTCCTTTTTCACCATAGCCCTCTAGGGGCTTCCAAATATCACTTTGCCAATTCCACAAGAACTGTCTTAGCAAAAGGCTTCTTGAGGGGAAATCTGTAACTCTGTGAGATGATTTCACAGAACACAAAGAAGTTTTTCAGGAAGCTTCTTTCTCTGTGTTATCGGAGGGTATTTCCTTTGGCCCTATAGTCTTCAAAGGGATCCGAAATATCTGTTCTCAGATTCCACAGAAATAAGGCTAGCAAAGAGATCCACGAAATACAGATGAAACTCTGTGAGATGAATTAACAGAACACTAAGCGGTTTCTCAGAAATCTTCTTTCCAGATTTCTTCTGAGGATATTTCCTTTTTCACCATAGCCCTCTATGGGCTTCCAAATATCACTTTGCCAATTCCACAAGAACTGTCTTAGCGAAAGGCTTCTTGAGGGGAAAGCTGTAACTCTGTGAGATGATTTCAGAGAACACAAAGAAGTTTCTCAGAAAAATTCTTTCTCTTTTTTATCGGAGGATATTTCCTTTGGCCCTATAGTCTTCAAAGGGATCCGAAATATCTGTTCTCAGATTCCACAGAAATAAGGCTAGCAAAGAGATCCGCGAAATACAGATGTAACTCTGTGAGATGAATTAACAGAACACTAAGCAGTTTCTCAGAAAGCTTCTTTCCAGATTTCATCTGAGGATATTTCCTTTTTCACCATAGCCCTGTAGGGGCTTCCAAATATCACTTTGCCAATTCCACAAGAACTGTCTTAGCGAAAGGCTTCTTGAGGAGAAAGCTGTAACTCTGTGAGATGATTTCACAGAACACAAAGAAGTTTCTCATAAAGCTTCTTTCTCTTTGTTATCGGCGGATATTTCGTTTGGTCCTATAGTCTTCAAAGGGATCCGAAATATCTGTTCTCAGATTCCACAGACATAAGGCTAGCAAAAAGATCCACGAAATACAGATTTAACTCTGTGAAATGACTTAACAGAAGACTAAGCAGTTTCTCAGAAAGCCTATTTCCAGATTTCATCTGAGGATATTTCCTTTTTCACCATAGCCCTCTATTGGCTTCCAAATATCACTTTGCCAATTCCACAAGAACTGTCTTAGCGAAAGGCTTCTTGAGTAGAAAGCTGTAACTCTGTGAGATGATTTCACAGAACACAAAGAAGTTTCTCAGAAAGCTTCTTTCTCTTTGTTATTGGAGGATATTTCCTTTGGCCCTATATTCTTCAAAGGGATCCGAAATATCTGTTCTCAGATTCCACAGAAATAAGGCTAGCAAAGAGATCCACGAAATACAGATGTAACTCTGTGAGATGAATTAACAGAACACTAAGCAGTTTCTCAGAAAGCTTCTTTCCAGATTTCATCTGAGGATATTTCGTTTCCCAACATAGCCCTCAAAGGGCTTTCAAATACCACTTTGCCAATTCCACAAGAACTGTCTTAGCGAAAGGCTTCTAGACGGGAAAGCTGTAACTCTGTGAGATGATTTCACAGAACACAAAGAAGTTTCTCAGAAAGCTTCTTTCTCTTTGTTATCGGAGGATATTTCGTTTGGCCCTAAAGTCTTCAAAGGGATCCGAAATATCTGTTCTCAGATTCCACAGAAATAAGGCTAGCAAAGAGATCCACGACATACAGATGTAACTCTGTGAGATGAATTAACAGAGCACTAAGCAATTTATCAGAAAGCTTCTTTCCAGATTTCATCTGAGGATATTTCCTTTTTCACCATAGCCCTCTATGGACTTCCAAATATCACTTTGCCAATTCCACAAGAACTGTCTTAGCGAAAGGCTTCTGCAGGCGAAAGCTGTAACTCTGTGAGATGATTTCAGAGAACACAAAGAAGTTTCTCAGAAAACTTCTTTCTCTTTGTTATCGGAGGATATTTCCTTTGGCCCTATAGTCTTCAAAGGGATCCGAAATATCTGTTCTCAGATTCCACAGAAATGAGGCTAGCAAAGAGATCCGCGAAATACAGATGTAACTCTGTGAGATGAATTAACAGAACACTAAGCAGTTTCTCAGAAAGCTTGTTTCCAGATTTCATCTGAGGATATTTCCTTTTTCACCATAGCCCTGTAGGGGCTTCCAAATATCACTTTGCCAATTCCACAAGAACTGTCTTAGCGAAAGGCTTCTTGAGGAGAAAGCTGAAACTCTGTGAGATGATTTCACAGAACACAAAGAAGTTTCTCATAAAGCTTCTTTCTCTTTGTTATCGGCGGATATTTCCTTTGGCCCTATAGTCTTCACAGGGATCCGAAATATCTGTTCTCAGATTCCACAGACATAAGGCTAGCAAAAAGATCCACGAAATACAGATTTAACTCTGTGAAATGACTTAAAAGAAGACTAAGCAGTTTCTCAGAAAGCCTCTTTCCAGATTTCATCTGAGGATATTTCCTTTTTCACCATAGCCCTCTATGGGCTTCCAAATATCACCTTGCCAAATCCACAAGAATTGTCTTAGCTAAAGGCTTCTTGAGTAGAAAGCTGTAACTCTGTGAGATGATTTCACAGAACACAAAGAAGGTTCTCAGAAAGCTTCTTTCTCTTTGTTATTGGAGGATATTTCCTTTGGCCCTATATTCTTCAAAGGGATCCGAAATATCTGTTCTCAGATTACACAGAAATAAGGCTAGCAAAGAGATCCACGAAATACAGAGGTAACTCTGTGAGATGAATTAACAGAACACCAAGCAGTTTCTCAGAAAGCTTCTTTCCAGATTTCATCGGAGGATATTTCCTTTTTCACCATAGCCCTCTATGGGCTTCCAAATATCACTTTGCCAATTCCACAAGAACAGTCTTAGCGAAAGGCTTCTTGACGGGAAAGCTGTAACTCTGTGAGATGATTTCACAGAACACAAAGAAGTTTCTCAGAAAGCTTCTTTCTCTTTGTTATCGGAGGATATTTCATTTGGCCCTATAGTCTTCAAAGGGATCCGAAATATCTCTTCTCAGATTCCACAGAAATAAGGCTATCAAAGAGATCCACGAAATACAGATGTAACTCTGTGAGATGAATTAACAGAACACTAAGCAGTTTCACAGAAAGCTTCTTTCCAGATTTCATCTGAGGATATTTCCTTTTTCACCATAGCCCTCTCTGGGCTTCCAAATATCACTTTGCCAATTCCACAAGAACTGTCTTAGTGAAAGGCTTGTTGAGGGGAAAGCTGTAACTCTGTGAGATGATTTCACAGAACACAAACAAGTTTCTCAGAAAGCTTCTTTCTCTTTGTAACGGAGGTTATTTCCTTTGGCCCTATAGTCTTCAAAGGGATCCGAAATATCTGTTTTCAGATTACACAGAAATAAGGCTCGCAAAGAGATCCACGAAATACAGATGTAACTCTGTGAGATGAATTAACAGAACACTAAGCAGTTTCACAGAAAGCTTCTTTCCAGATTTCATCTGAGGATATTTCCTTTCCCAACATAGCCCTCAAAGGGCTTTCAAATACCACTTTGCCAATTCCACAAGAACTGTCTTAGCGAAAGGCTTCTTGAGGGGAAAGCTGTAACTCTGTGAGATGATTTCACAGAACACAAAGAAGTTTCTCAGAAAGCTTCTTTCTCTTTGTTATCGGAGGATATTTCGTTTGGCCCTAAAGTCTTCAAAGGGATCCGAAATATCTGTTCTCAGATTCCACAGAAATAAGGCTAGCAAAGAGATCCAGGAAATACAGATGTAACTCTGTGAGATGAATTAACAGAGCACTAAGCAGATTCTCAGAAAGCTTCTTTCCAGATTTCATCTGAGGATATTTCCTTTTTCACCATAGCCCTCTATGGGCTTCCCAATATCACTTTGCCAATCCCACAAGAACTGTCTTAGCGAAAGGCTTCTTGAGGGGAAAGCTGTAACTCTGTGAGATGATTTCACAGAACACAAAGAAGTTTCTCAGAAAACTTCTTTCCAGATTTCATCTCAGGATATTTCCTTTTTCACCGTAGCAGTCTATGGGCTTTCAAATATCACTTTGCCAATTCCACAAGAACTGTCTTAGCGTAAGGCTTCTTGACGGGAAAGCTGTAACTCTGTGAGATGATTTCACAGAACACAAAGAAGTTTCTCAGAAAGCTTCTTTCTCTTTCTTATCGGAGGATATTTCGTTTGGCCCTATAGTCTTCAATGGGATCCGAAATATCTGTTCTCAGATTCCACAGAAATAAGGCTAGCAAAGAGATCCACGAAATACAGATGTAACTCTGTGAGATGAATTAACAGAACACCAAGCAGTTTCTCAGAAAGCTTCTTTCCAGATTTCATCGGAGGATATTTCCTTTTTCACCATAGCCCTCTATGGGCTTCCAAATATCACTTTGCCAATTCCACAAGAACAGTCTTAGCGAAAGGCTTCTTGAGGGGAAAGCTGTAACTCTGTGAGATGATTTCACAGAACACAAAGAAGTTTCTCAGAAAGCTTCTTTCTCTTTGTTATCGGAGGATATTTCATTTGGCCCTATAGTCTTCAAAGGGATCCGAAATATCTCTTCTCAGATTCCACAGAAATAAGGCTAGCAAAGAGATCCACGAAATACAGATGTAACTCTGTGAGATGAATTAACAGAACACTAAGCAGTTTCTCAGAAAGCTTCTTTCCAGATTTCATCTGAGGATATTTCCTTTTTCACCATAGCCCTCTCTGGGATTCCAATTATCACTTTGCCAATTCCACAAGAACTGTCTTAGTGAAAGGCTTGTTGAGGGGAAAGCTGTAACTCTGTGAGATGATTTCACAGAACACAAACAAGTTTTTCAGGAAGCTTCTTTCTCTGTGTTATCGGAGGATATTTTCTTTGGCCCTATATTCTTCAAAGGGATCCGAAATATCTGTTCTCAGATTCCACAGAAATAAGGCTAGCAAAGAGATCCACGAAATACAGATGTAACTCTGTGAGATGAATTAACAGAACACTAAGCAGTTTCTCAGAAAGTTTCTTTCCAGATTACATCTGAGGATATTTCCTTTCCCAACATAGCCCTCAAAGGGCTTTCAAATACCACTTTGCCAATTCCACAAGAACTGTCTTAGCGAAAGGCTTCTTGAGTACAAAGCTGTAACTCTGTGAGATGATTTCACAGAACACAAAGAAGTTTCTCAGAAAGCTTCTTTCTCTTTGTTATTGGAGGATATTTCCTTTGGCCCTATATTCTTCAAAGGGATCCGAAATATCTGTTCTCAGATTCCACAGAAATAAGGCTAGCAAAGAGATCCACGAAATACAGATGTAACTCTGTGAGATGAATTAACAGAACACTAAGCAGATTCTCAGAAAGCTTCTTTCCAGATTTCATCTGAGGATATTTCTTTTTCACCGTAGCCCTCTATGGGCTTCCAAATATCACTTTGCCAATTCCAAAAAAACTGTCTTAGCGAAAGGCTTCTTTAGGGCAAAGCTGTAACTCTGTGAGATGATATCACAGAACACAAAGAAGTTTCTCAGAAACCTTCTTTCTCTTTCTTATCGGAGGATATTTCCTTTGGCCCTATAGTCTTCAGAGGGATCCGAAATATCTGTTCTCAGATTCCACAGAAATAAGGCTAGCAAAGAGATCCACGAAATACAGATGTAACTCTGTGAGATGAATTAACAGAACACTAAGCAGTTTCTCAGAAAGCTTCTTTCCAGATTTCATCTGAGGATATTTCCTTGTTCACCGTAGCCCTCTATGGGCTTCCAAATATCACTTTTCCAATTCCACAAGAACTGTCTTAGCGAAAGGCTTCTTGAAGGGAAAGCTGTAACTCTGTGAGATGATTTCACAGAACACAAAGAAGTTTCTCAGAAAGCTTCTTTCTCTTTGTTATCGGAGGATATTTCCTTTGGCCATATAGTCTTCAAAGGGATCCGAATTATCTGTTCTCAGATTCCACAGAAATAAGGCTAGCAAGGAGATCCAGGAAATACAGATGTAACTCGGTGATATGAATTAACAGAACACTAAGCAGTTTCTCAGAAAGCTTCTTTCCAGATTTCATCTGAGGATATTTCCTTTTTCACCATAGCCCTCTCTGGGCTTCCAAATATCACTTTGCCCATTCCACAAGAACTGTCTTAGTGAAAGGCTTGTTGAGGGGAAAGCTGTAACTCTGTGAGATGATTTCACAGAACACAAACAAGTTTCTCAGAAAGCTTCTTTCTCTTTGTTATCGGAGGATATTTCCTTTGGCCCTATAGTCTTCAAAGGGATCCGAAATATCTGTTTTCAGATTCCACAGAAATACGGCTCGCAAAGAGATCCACGAAATACAGATGTAACTCTGTGAGATGAATTCACAGACAACTAAGCAGTTTCTCAGAACGCTTCTTTCCAGATTTCATCGGAGGATATTTCCTTTTTCACCATAGCCCTCTATAGGCTTCCAAATATCAGTTTGCCAATTCCGCAAGAACGGTCTTAGCGAAAGGCTTCTTGAGGGGAAAGCTGTAACTCTGTGAGATGATTTCACAGAACACAAAGAAGTTTCTCAGAAAGCTTCTTGCTCTTTGTTATCGGAGGATATTTCATTTGGCCCTATAGTCTTCAAAGGGATCCGAAATATCTCTTCTCAGATTCCACAGAAATAAGGCTAGCAAAGAGATCCACGAAATACAGATGTAACTCTGTGAGATGAATTAACAGAACACTAAGCAGATTCTCAGAAAGCTTCTTTCCAGATTTCATCTGAGGATATTTCCTTTTTCACCATAGCCCTCTATGGGCTTCCAAATATCACTTTGCCAATTCCACAAGAACTGTCTTAGCGAAAGGCTTCTTGAGGGGAAAGCTGTAACTCTGTGAGATGATTTCACAGAACACAAATAAGTTTTACAGAAAACTTCTTTCTCTTTGTTATCGGAGGATATTTCCTTTGGCCCTGTAGTCTTCAAAGGGATCCGAAATATCTTTTCTCACATTCCACCGAAATAAGGCTAGCAAAGAGATCCACGAAATACAGATGTAACTCTGTGAGATGAATTAACAGAACACTAAGCAGATTCTCAGAAAGCTTCTTTCCAGATTTCATCTGAGGATATTTCTTTTTCACCGTAGCCCTCTATGGGCTTCCAAATATCACTTTGCCAATTCCACAAAAACTATCTTAGCGAAAGGCTTCTTTAGGGCAAAGCTGTAACTCTGTGAGATGATATCACAGAACACAAAGAAGTTTCTCAGAAACCTTCTTTCTCTTTGTTATCGGAGGATATTTCCTTTGGCCCTATAGTCTTCAGAGGGATCCGAAATATCTGTTCTCAGATTCCACAGAAATAAGGCTAGCAAAGAGATCCACGAAATACAGATGTAACTCTGTGAGATGAATTAACAGAACACTAAGCAGTTTCTCAGAAAGCTTCTTTCCAGATTTCATCTGAGGATATTTCCTTTTTCACCGTAGCCCTCTATGGGCTTCCAAATATCACTTTTCCAATTCCACAAGAACTGTCTTAGCGAAAGGCTTCTTGAAGGGAAAGCTGTAACTCTGTGAGATGATTTCACAGAACACAAAGAAGTTTCTCAGAAAGCTTCTTTCTCTTTGTTATCGGAGGATATTTCCTTTGGCCATATAGTCTTCAAAGGGATCTGAATTATCTGTTCTCAGATTCCACAGAAATAAGGCTAGCAAGGAGATCCAGGAAATATAGATGTAACTCGGTGAGATGAACTAACAGAACACTAAGCAGTTTCTCAGAAAGCTTCTTTCCAGATTTCATCTGAGGATATTTCCTTTTTCACCATAGCCCTCTCTGGTCTTCCAAATATCACTTTGCCAATTCCACAAGAACTGTCTTAGTGAAAGGCTTCTTGAGGGGAAAGCTGTAACTCTGTGAGATGATTTCACAGAACACAAACAAGTTTCTCAGAAAGCTTCTTTCTCTTTGTTATCGGAGGATATTTCCTTTGGCCCTATAGTCTTCAAAGGGATCCGAAATATCTGTTTTCAGATTCCACAGAAATAAGGCTCGCAAAGAGATCCACGAAATACAGATGTAACTCTGTGAGATGAATTCACAGACAACTAAGCAGTTTCTCAGAAAGCTTCTTTCCAGATTTCATCGGAGGATATTTCCTTTTTCACCATAGCCCTCTATAGGCTTCCAAATATCACTTTGCCAATTCCGAAAGAACGGTCTTAGCGAAAGGCTTCTTGAGGGGAAAGCGGTAACTCTGTGAGATGATTTCACAGAACACAAAGAAGTTTCTCAGAAAGCTTCTTGCTCTTTGTTATCGGAGGATATTTCATTTGGCCCTATAGTCTTCAAAGGGATCCGAAATATCTCTTCTCAGATTCCACAGAAATAAGGCTAGCAAAGAGATCCACGAAATACAGATGTAACTCTGTGAGATGAATTAACAGAACGCTAAGCAGATTCTCAGAAAGCTTCTTTCCAGATTTCATCTGAGGATATTTCCTTTTTCACCGTAGCCCTCTATGGGCTTCCAAATATCACTTTGCCAATTCCACAAGAACTGTCTTAGCGAAAGGCTTCTTGAGGGGAAAGCTGTAACTCTGTGAGATGATTTCACAGAACACAAAGAAGTTTTTCAGAAAACTTCTTTCTCTTTGTTATCGGAGGATATTTCCTTTGGCCCTGTAGTCTTCAAAGGGATCCGAAATATCTTTTCTCAGATTCCACCGAAATAAGGCTAGCAAAGAGATCCACGAAATTCAGATGTAACTCTGTGAGATGAATTAACAGAACACTATCAGATTCTCAGAAAGCTTCTTTCCAGATTTCATCTGAGGATATTTCCTTTTTTACCATAGCCCTCTATGGGCTTTCAAATATCACTTTGCCAATTCCACAAGAACTGTCTTAGCGAAAGGCTTCTTGAGGGGAAAGCTGTAACTCTGTGAGATGATTTCACAGAACACAAAGAAGTTTCTCAGAAAACTTCTTTCCAGATTTCATCTCAGGATATTTCCTTTTTCACCGTAGCAGTCTATGGGCTTTCAAATATCACTTTGCCAATTCCACAAGAACTGTCTTAGCGTAAGGCTTCTTGACGGGAAAGCTGTAACTCTGTGAGATGATTTCACAGAACACAAAGAAGTTTCTCAGAAAGCTTCTTTCTCTTTCTTATCGGAGGATATTTCGTTTGGCCCTATAGTCTTCAATGGGATCCGAAATATCTGTTCTCAGATTCCACAGAAATAAGGCTAGCAAAGAGATCCACGAAATACAGATGTAACTCTGTGAGATGAATTAACAGAACACCAAGCAGTTTCTCAGAAAGCTTCTTTCCAGATTTCATCGGAGGATATTTCCTTTTTCACCATAGCCCTCTATGGGCTTCCAAATATCACTTTGCCAATTCCACAAGAACAGTCTTAGCGAAAGGCTTCTTGAGGGGAAAGCTGTAACTCTGTGAGATGATTTCACAGAACACAAAGAAGTTTCTCAGAAAGCTTCTTTCTCTTTGTTATCGGAGGATATTTCATTTGGCCCTATAGTCTTCAAAGGGATCCGAAATATCTCTTCTCAGATTCCACAGAAATAAGGCTAGCAAAGAGATCCACGAAATACAGATGTAACTCTGTGAGATGAATTCACAGAACACTAAGCAGTTTCTCAGAAAGCTTCTTTCCAGATTTCATCTGAGGATATTTCCTTTTTCACCATAGCCCTCTCTGGGCTTCCAATTATCACTTTGCCAATTCCACAAGAACTGTCTTAGTGAAAGGCTTGTTGAGGGGAAAGCTGTAACTCTGTGAGATGATTTCACAGAACACAAACAAGTTTTTCAGGAAGCTTCTTTCTCTGTGTTATCGGAGGATATTTTCTTTGGCCCTATATTCTTCAAAGGGATCCGAAATATCTGTTCTCAGATTCCACAGAAATAAGGCTAGCAAAGAGATCCACGAAATACAGATGTAACTCTGTGAGATGAATTAACAGAACACTAAGCAGTTTCTCAGAAAGTTTCTTTCCAGATTACATCTGAGGATATTTCCTTTCCCAACATAGCCCTCAAAGGGCTTTCAAATACCACTTTGCCAATTCCACAAGAACTGTCTTAGCGAAAGGCTTCTTGAGTACAAAGCTGTAACTCTGTGAGATGATTTCACAGAACACAAAGAAGTTTCTCAGAAAGATTCTTTCTCTTTGTTATTGGAGGATATTTCCTTTGGCCCTATATTCTTCAAAGGGATCCGAAATATCTGTTCTCAGATTCCACAGAAATAAGGCTAGCAAAGAGATCCACGAAATACAGATGTAACTCTGTGAGATGAATTAACAGAACACTAAGCAGATTCTCAGAAAGCTTCTTTCCAGATTTCATCTGAGGATATTTCTTTTTCACCGTAGCCCTCTATGGGCTTCCAAATATCACTTTGCCAATTCCACAAAAACTGTCTTAGCGAAAGGCTTCTTTAGGGCAAAGCTGTAACTCTGTGAGATGATATCACAGAACACAAAGAAGTTTCTCAGAAACCTTCTTTCTCTTTGTTATCGGAGGATATTTCCTTTGGCCCTATAGTCTTCAGAGGGATCCGAAATATCTGTTCTCAGATTCCACAGAAATAAGGCTAGCAAAGAGATCCACGAAATACAGATGTAACTCTGTGAGATGAATTAACAGAACACTAAGCAGTTTCTCAGAAAGCTTCTTTCCAGATTTCATCTGAGGATATTTCCTTTTTCACCGTAGCCCTCTATGGGCTTCCAAATATCACTTTTCCAATTCCACAAGAACTGTCTTAGCGAAAGGCTTCTTGAAGGGAAAGCTGTAACTCTGTGAGATGATTTCACAGAACACAAAGAAGTTTCTCAGAAAGCTTCTTTCTCTTTGTTATCGGAGGATATTTCCTTTGGCCATATAGTCTTCAAAGGGATCCGAATTATCTGTTCTCAGATTCCACAGAAATAAGGCTAGCAAGGAGATCCAGGAAATACAGATGTAACTCGGTGATATGAATTAACAGAACACTAAGCAGTTTCTCAGAAAGCTTCTTTCCAGATTTCATCTGAGGATATTTCCTTTTTCACCTTAGCCCTCTCTGGGCTTCCAAATATCACTTTGCCCATTCCACAAGAACTGTCTTAGTGAAAGGCTTGTTGAGGGGAAAGCTGTAACTCTGTGAGATGATTTCACAGAACACAAACAAGTTTCTCAGAAAGCTTCTTTCTCTTTGTTATCGGAGGATATTTCCTTTGGCCCTATAGTCTTCAAAGGGATCCGAAATATCTGTTTTCAGATTCCACAGAAATACGGCTCGCAAAGAGATCCACGAAATACAGATGTAACTCTGTGAGATGAATTCACAGACAACTAAGCAGTTTCTCAGAACGCTTCTTTCCAGATTTCATCGGAGGATATTTCCTTTTTCACCATAGCCCTCTATAGGCTTCCAAATATCAGTTTGCCAATTCCGCAAGAACGGTCTTAGCGAAAGGCTTCTTGAGGGGAAAGCTGTAACTCTGTGAGATGATTTCACAGAACACAAAGAAGTTTCTCAGAAAGCTTCTTGCTCTTTGTTATCGGAGGATATTTCATTTGGCCCTATAGTCTTCAAAGGGATCCGAAATATCTCTTCTCAGATTCCACAGAAATAAGGCTAGCAAAGAGATCCACGAAATACAGATGTAACTCTGTGAGATGAATTAACAGAACACTAAGCAGATTCTCAGAAAGCTTCTTTCCAGATTTCATCTGAGGATATTTCCTTTTTCACCATAGCCCTCTATGGGCTTCCAAATATCACTTTGCCAATTCCACAAGAACTGTCTTAGCGAAAGGCTTCTTGAGGGGAAAGCTGTAACTCTGTGAGATGATTTCACAGAACACAAAGAAGTTTTTCAGAAAACTTCTTTCTCTTTGTTATCGGAGGATATTTCCTTTGGCCCTGTAGTCTTCAAAGGGATCCGAAATATCTTTTCTCAGATTCCACCGAAATAAGGCTAGCAAAGAGATCCACGAAATACAGATGTAACTCTGTGAGATGAATTAACAGAACACTATCAGATTCTCAGAAAGCTTCTTTCCAGATTTCATCTGAGGATATTTCCTTTTTCACCATAGCCCTCTATGGGCTTCCAAATATCACTTTGCCAATTCCACAAGAACTGTCTTAGCGAAAGGCTTCTTGAGGGGAAAGCTGTAACTCTGTGAGATGATTTCTCAGAACAGAAAGAAGTTTCTCAGAAAGCTTCTTTCCAGATTTCATCGGAGGATATTTCCTTTTTCACCATAGCCCTCTAAGGGCTTCCAAATATCACTTTGCCAATTCCACAAGAACAGTCTTAGCGAAAGGCTTCTTGAGGAGAAAGCTGTAACTCTGTGAGATGATTTCACAGAACACAAAGAAGTTTCTCAGAAAGCTTCTTTCTCTTTGTTATCGGAGGATATTTCCTTTGGCCCTATAGTCTTCAAAGGGATCCGAAATATCTGTTCTCAGATTCCACAGAAATAAGGCTAGCAAAGGGATCCACGAAATACAGATGAAACTCTGTGAGATGAATTAACAGAACACTAAGCAGTTTCTCAGAAATCTTCTTTCCAGATTTCATCTGAGGATATTTCCTTTTTCACCATAGCCCTCTATGGGCTTCCAAATATCACTTTGCCAATTCCACAAGAACTGTCTTAGCGAAAGGCTTCTGCAGGCGAAAGCTGTAACTCTGTGAGATGATTTCACAGAACCCAAAGAAGTTTCTCAGAAAACGCCTTTCTCTTTGTTATCAGACGATATTTCCTTTGGCCCTATGGTCTTCAAAGGGATCCGAAATATCTCTTCTCAGATTCCACAGAAATAAGGCTAGCAAAGAGATCCTCGAAATACATATGTAACTCTGTGAGATGAATTAACAGAACACTAAGCAGTTTCTCAGAAAGCTTCTTTCGAGATTTCATCTGAGGATATTTCCTTTTTCACCATAGCCTTCTATGGGCTTCCAAATATCACTTTGCCAATTCCACAGGAACTGTCTTAGTGAAAGGCTTGTTGAGAGGAAAGCTGTAACTCTGTGAGAAGATTTCACAGAAAACAAAGAAGTTTCTCAGAAAGCTTCTTTCTCTTTGTTATCGGAGGATATTTCGTTTGCCCCTATAGTCATCAAAGGGATCCGAAATATCTGTTCTCAGATTCCACAGAAATAAGGCTAGCAAAGAGATCTACGAAACACAGTTGTAACTCTGTGAGATGAATTAACAGAACACTAAGCAGTTTCTCAGAAAGCTTCTTTCCAGATTTCATCTGAGGATATTTCCTTTCTCAACTTAGAACTCTATGGCTTTCAAATATCACTTCGCCAATTCCACAAGAACTGTCTTAGCGAAAGGCTTCTTGAGGGGAAAGCTGTAACTCTGTGAGATGATTTCACAGAACACAAAGAATTTTCTCAGAAAGCTTCTTTCTCTTTGTTAACGGAGGATATTTCCTTTGGCCCTGTAGTCTTCAAAGGGATCCGAAATATCTGTTCTCAGATTCCACAGAAATAAGGCTAGCAAAGAGATCCACGAAATACAGATGTAACTCTGTGAGATGAATTAACAGAACACTAAGCAGCTTCTCAGAAAGCTTCTTTCCAGATTTCATCGGAGGATATTTGCTTTTTCAACATAGCCCTCTATGGGCTTCCCAATATCACTTTGCCAATTCCATAAGAACTGTCTTAGCGAAAGGCTTCTTGAGGGGAAAGCTGTTACTCTGTGATATGATTTCACAGAACACAAAGAAGTTTCTGAGAAAGCTTCTTTCTCTTTTTTATCGGACGACATTTCCTTTGGCCCCATGGTCATCAAAGGGATCCGAAATATCTGTTCTCAGATTCCACAGAAATAAGGCAACAAAGAGATCCTCGAAATACAGATGTAACTCTGTGAGATGAATTTACAGAACACTAAGCAGTTTCTCAGAAAGCTTCTTTCCAGATTTCATCTCAGGATATTTCCTTTTTCACCGTAGCCCTCTATGGGCTTTCAAATATCACTTTGCCAAATCCACAAGAACTGTCTTAGCGTAAGGCTTCTTGAGAGGAAAGCTGTAACTCTGTGAGATGATTTCACAGAACACAAAGAAGTTTCTCAGAAAGCTTCTTTCTCTTTGTTATCGGAGGATATTTCATTTGGCCCTATAGTCTTCAAAGGGATCCGAAATATCTCTTCTCAGATTCCACAGAAATAAGGCTAGCAAAGAGATCCACGAAATACAGATGTAACTCTGTGAGATGAATTAACAGAACACTAAGCAGATTCTCGGAAAGCTTCTTTCCAGATTTCATCTGAGGATATTTCCTTTTTCACCATAGCCCTCTAGGGGCTTCCAAATATCACTTTGCCAATTCCACAAGAACTGTCTTGGCTAAAGGCTTCTTGAGAGGAAAGCTGTAACGCTGTGAGATGATTTCAAAGAACACAAAGAAGTTTCTCAAAAAGCTTCTTTCTCTTTGTTATCAGAGGATATTTCCTTTGGCCCTATAGTCTTCAAATGGATCCGAAATATCTGTTCTCACATTCCACAGAAATAAGGCTAGCAAAGAGATCCACGAAATACAGATGTAACTCTGTGAGATGAATTAACAGAACACTAAGCAGTTTCTCAGAAAGCTTCTTTCCAGATTTCATCGGAGGATATTTCTTTTTCACCATAGCCCTCTATGGGCTTCCAAATATCACTTTGCCAATTCCACAAGAACTGTCTTAGCGAAAGGCTTCTTGAGGGGAAAGCTGTAACTCTGTGAGATGATATCACAGAACACAAAGAAGTTTCTCAGAAACCTTCTTTCTCTTTGTTATCGGAGGATATTTCCTTTGGCCCTATAGTCATCAGAGGGATCCGAAATATCTGTTTTCAGATTCCACAGAAATAAGGCTAGCAAAGAGATCCACGAAATACAGATGTAACTCTGTGAGATGAATTAACAGAACACTAAGCAGTTTCTCAGAAAGCTTCTTTCCAGATTTCATCTGAGGATATTTCCTTTTTCACCATAGCCCTCTATGGGCTTCCAAATATCACTTTTCCAATTCCACAAGAACTGTCTTAGCGAAAGGCTTCTTGAAGGGAAAGCTGTAACTCTGTGAGATGATTTCACAGAACACAAAGAAGTTTCTCACAAAGCTTCTTTCTCTTTGTTATCGGAGGATATTTCCTTTGGCCCTATCGTCTTCAAAGGGATCCGAAATATCTGTTCTCAGATTTCACAGAAATAAGGCTAGCAAGGAGATCCAGGAAATACAGATGTAACTCGGTGAGGTGAATTAACAGAACACTAAGCAGTTTCTCAGAAAGCTTCTTTCCAGATTTCATCTGAGGATATTTCCTTTTTCACCATAGCCCTCTCTGGGCTTCCAAATATCACTTTGCCAATTCCACAAGAACTGTCTTAGTGAAAGGCTTGTTGAGGGGAAAGCTGTAACTCTGTGAGATGATTTCACAGAACACAAAGAAGTTTCTCAGAAAGCTTCTTTCTCTTTGTTATCGGAGGATATTTCTTTGGCCCTATAGTCTTCAAAGGGATCCGATATATCTGTTCTCAGATTCCACAGAAATAAGGCTAGCAAAGAGATCCACGAAATACAGATGTAACTCTGTGAGATGAATTTACAGAACACTAAGCAGTTTCTCAGAAAGCTTCTTTCCAGATATCATCGGAGGATATTTCCTTTTTCACCATAGCCCTCTATGGGCTTCCAAATATCACTTTGCCAATTCCACAAGAACTGTCTTAGCGAAAGGCTTCTTGACGGGAAAGCTGTAACTCTGTGAGATGATTTCACAGAACACAAAGAAGTTTCTCAGAAAGCTTCTTTCTCTTTGTTATCGGAGGATATTTCGTTTGGCCCTATAGTCTTCAATGGGATCCGAAATATCTGTTCTCAGATTCCACAGAAATAAGGCTAGCAAAGAGATCCACGAAATACAGATGTAACTCTGTGAGATGAATTAACAGAACACTAAGCAGTTTCTCAGAAAGCTTCTTTCCAGATTTCATCTGAGGATATTTCCTTTTTCAGCCTAGCCCTCTATGGGCTTCCAAATATCACTTTGCCAATTCCACAAGAACTGTCTTAGCGAAAGGTTTCCTGAGGGGAAAGGTGTAACTCTGTGAGATGATTTCACAGAACACAAAGAAGTTTCTCCGAAAGCTTCTTTCTCTTTGTTATCGGAGGATATTTCCTTTGGCCATATATTCTTCAAGGGGATCCGAAATATCTGTTCTCAGATTCCACAGAAATAAGGCTAGCAAAGAGATCCACGAAATACAGATGTAAGTCTGTGAGATGTATTAACAGAACACTAAGCAGTTCCTCAGAAAGCTTCTTTCCAGATTTCATCTGAGGATATTTCCTTTTTCACCATAGCCCTTTTTGGGCTTCCCAATATCACTTTGCCAATTCCACAAGAACTGGCTAAACGAAAGGCTTGTTGAGGGGAAAGCTGTAACTCTGTGAGATGATTTCACAGAACACAAAGAAGTTTTTCAGAAAACTTCTTTCTCTTTGTTATCGGAGGATATTTCCTTTGGCCCTGTAGTCTTCAAAGGGATCCGAAATATCTGTTCTCAGATTCCACCGAAATAAGGCTAGCAAAGAGATCCACGAAATTCAGATGTAACTCTGTGAGATGAATTAACAGAACACTATCAGATTCTCAGAAAGCTTCTTTCCAGATTTCATCTGAGGATATTTCCTTTTTTACCATAGCCCTCTATGGGCTTTCAAATATCACTTTGCCAATTCCACAAGAACTGTCTTAGCGAAAGGCTTCTTGAGGGGAAAGCTGTAACTCTGTGAGATGATTTCACAGAACACAAAGAAGTTTCTCAGAAAACTTCTTTCCAGATTTCATCTCAGGATATTTCCTTTTTCACCGTAGCAGTCTATGGGCTTTCAAATATCACTTTGCCAATTCCACAAGAACTGTCTTAGCGTAAGGCTTCTTGACGGGAAAGCTGTAACTCTGTGAGATGATTTCACAGAACACAAAGAAGTTTCTCAGAAAGCTTCTTTCTCTTTCTTATCGGAGGATATTTCGTTTGGCCCTATAGTCTTCAATGGGATCCGAAATATCTGTTCTCAGATTCCACAGAAATAAGGCTAGCAAAGAGATCCACGAAATACAGATGTAACTCTGTGAGATGAATTAACAGAACACCAAGCAGTTTCTCAGAAAACTTCTTTCCAGATTTCATCGGAGGATATTTCCTTTTTCACCATAGCCCTCTATGGGCTTCCAAATATCACTTTGCCAATTCCACAAGAACAGTCTTAGCGAAAGGCTTCTTGAGGGGAAAGCTGTAACTCTGTGAGATGATTTCACAGAACACAAAGAAGTTTCTCAGAAAGCTTCTTTCTCTTTGTTATCGGAGGATATTTCATTTGGCCCTATAGTCTTCAAAGGGATCCGAAATATCTCTTCTCAGATTCCACAGAAATAAGGCTAGCAAAGAGATCCACGAAATACAGATGTAACTCTGTGAGATGAATTAACAGAACACTAAGCAGTTTCTCAGAAAGGTTCTTTCCAGATTTCATCTGAGGATATTTCCTTTTTCACCATAGCCCTCTCTGGGATTCCAATTATCACTTTGCCAATTCCACAAGAACTGTCTTAGTGAAAGGCTTGTTGAGGGGAAAGCTGTAACTCTGTGAGATGATTTCACAGAACACAAACAAGTTTTTCAGGAAGCTTCTTTCTCTGTGTTATCGGAGGATATTTTCTTTGGCCCTATATTCTTCAAAGGGATCCGAAATATCTGTTCTCAGATTCCACAGAAATAAGGCTAGCAAAGAGATCCACGAAATACAGATGTAACTCTGTGAGATGAATTAACAGAACACTAAGCAGTTTCTCAGAAAGTTTCTTTCCAGATTACATCTGAGGATATTTCCTTTCCCAACATAGCCCTCAAAGGGCTTTCAAATACCACTTTGCCAATTCCACAAGAACTGTCTTAGCGAAAGGCTTCTTGAGTACAAAGCTGTAACTCTGTGAGATGATTTCACAGAACACAAAGAAGTTTCTCAGAAAGCTTCTTTCTCTTTGTTATTGGAGGATATTTCCTTTGGCCCTATATTCTTCAAAGGGATCCGAAATATCTGTTCTCAGATTCCACAGAAATAAGGCTAGCAAAGAGATCCACGAAATACAGATGTAACTCTGTGAGATGAATTAACAGAACACTAAGCAGATTCTCAGAAAGCTTCTTTCCAGATTTCATCTGAGGATATTTCTTTTTCACCGTAGCCCTCTATGGGCTTCCAAATATCACTTTGCCAATTCCACAAAAACTGTCTTAGCGAAAGGCTTCTTTAGGGCAAAGCTGTAACTCTGTGAGATGATATCACAGAACACAAAGAAGTTTCTCAGAAACCTTCTTTCTCTTTCTTATCGGAGGATATTTCCTTTGGCCCTATAGTCTTCAGAGGGATCCGAAATATCTGTTCTCAGATTCCACAGAAATAAGGCTAGCAAAGAGATCCACGAAATACAGATGTAACTCTGTGAGATGAATTAACAGAACACTAAGCAGTTTCTCAGAAAGCTTCTTTCCAGATTCCATCTGAGGATATTTCCTTGTTCACCGTAGCCCTCTATGGGCTTCCAAATATCACTTTTCCAATTCCACAAGAACTGTCTTAGCGAAAGGCTTCTTGAAGGGAAAGCTGTAACTCTGTGAGATGATTTCACAGAACACAAAGAAGTTTCTCAGAAAGCTTCTTTCCCTTTGTTATCGGAGGATATTTCCTTTGGCCATATAGTCTTCAAAGGGATCCGAATTATCTGTTCTCAGATTCCACAGAAATAAGGCTAGCAAGGAGATCCAGGAAATACAGATGTAACTCGGTGATATGAATTAACAGAACACTAAGCAGTTTCTCAGAAAGCTTCTTTCCAGATTTCATCTGAGGATATTTCCTTTTTCACCATAGCCCTCTCTGGGCTTCCAAATATCACTTTGCCCATTCCACAAGAACTGTCTTAGTGAAAGGCTTGTTGAGGGGAAAGCTGTAACTCTGTGAGATGATTTCACAGAACACAAACAAGTTTCTCAGAAAGCTTCTTTCTCTTTGTTATCGGAGGATATTTCCTTTGGCCCTATAGTCTTCAAAGGGATCCGAAATATCTGTTTTCAGATTCCACAGAAATACGGCTCGCAAAGAGATCCACGAAATACAGATGTAACTCTGTGAGATGAATTCACAGACAACTAAGCAGTTTCTCAGAACGCTTCTTTCCAGATTTCATCGGAGGATATTTCCTTTTTCACCATAGCCCTCTATAGGCTTCCAAATATCAGTTTGCCAATTCCGCAAGAACGGTCTTAGCGAAAGGCTTCTTGAGGGGAAAGCTGTAACTCTGTGAGATGATTTCACAGAACACAAAGAAGTTTCTCAGAAAGCTTCTTGCTCTTTGTTATCGGAGGATATTTCATTTGGCCCTATAGTCTTCAAAGGGATCCGAAATATCTCTTCTCAGATTCCACAGAAATAAGGCTAGCAAAGAGATCCACGAAATACAGATGTAACTCTGTGAGATGAATTAACAGAACACTAAGCAGATTCTCAGAAAGCTTCTTTCCAGATTTCATCTGAGGATATTTCCTTTTTCACCATAGCCCTCTATGGGCTTCCAAATATCACTTTGCCAATTCCACAAGAACTGTCTTAGCGAAAGGCTTCTTGAGGGGAAAGCTGTAACTCTGTGAGATGATTTCACAGAACACAAAGAAGTTTTTCAGAAAATTTCTTTCTCTTTGTTATCGGAGGATATTTCCTTTGGCCCTGTAGTCTTCAAAGGGATCCGAAATATCTTTTCTCACATTCCACCGAAATAAGGCTAGCAAAGAGATCCACGAAATACAGATGTAACTCTGTGAGATGAATTAACAGAACACTAAGCAGATTCTCAGAAAGCTTCTTTCCAGATTTCATCTGAGGATATTTCTTTTTCACCGTAGCCCTCTATGGGCTTCCAAATATCACTTTGCCAATTCCACAAAAACTGTCTTAGCGAAAGGCTTCTTTAGGGCAAAGCTGTAACTCTGTGAGATGATATCACAGAACACAAAGAAGTTTCTCAGAAACCTTCTTTCTCTTTGTTATCGGAGGATATTTCCTTTGGCCCTATAGTCTTCAGAGGGATCCGAAATATCTGTTCTCAGATTCCACAGAAATAAGGCTAGCAAAGAGATCCACGAAATACAGATGTAACTCTGTGAGATGAATTAACAGAACACTAAGCAGTTTCTCAGAAAGCTTCTTTCCAGATTTCATCTGAGGATATTTCCTTTTTCACCGTAGCCCTCTATGGGCTTCCAAATATCACTTTCCCAATTCCACAAGAACTGTCTTAGCGAAAGGCTTCTTGAAGGGAAAGCTGTAACTCTGTGAGATGATTTCACAGAACACAAAGAAGTTTCTCAGAAAGCTTCTTTCTCTTTGTTATCGGAGGATATTTCCTTTGGCCATATAGTCTTCAAAGGGATCTGAATTATCTGTTCTCAGATTCCACAGAAATAAGGCTAGCAAGGAGATCCAGGAAATATAGATGTAACTCGGTGAGATGAACTAACAGAACACTAAGCAGTTTCTCAGAAAGCTTCTTTCCAGATTTCATCTGAGGATATTTCCTTTTTCACCATAGCCTTCTCTGGTCTTCCAAATATCACTTTGCCAATTCCACAAGAACTGTCTTAGTGAAAGGCTTCTTGAGGGGAAAGCTGTAACTCTGTGAGATGATTTCACAGAACACAAACAAGTTTCTCAGAAAGCTTCTTTCTCTTTGTTATCGGAGGATATTTCCTTTGGCCCTATAGTCTTCAAAGGGATCCGAAATATCTGTTTTCAGATTCCACAGAAATAAGGCTCGCAAAGAGATCCACGAAATACAGATGTAACTCTGTGAGATGAATTCACAGACAACTAAGCAGTTTCTCAGAAAGCTTCTTTCCAGATTTCATCGGAGGATATTTCCTTTTTCACCATAGCCCTCTATAGGCTTCCAAATATCACTTTGCCAATTCCGCAAGAACGGTCTTAGCGAAAGGCTTCTTGAGGGGAAAGCTGTAACTCTGTGAGATGATTTCACAGAACACAAAGAAGTTTCTCAGAAAGCTTCTTGCTCTTTGTTATCGGAGGATATTTCATTTGGCCCTATAGTCTTCAAAGGGATCCGAAATATCTCTTCTCAGATTCCACAGAAATAAGGCTAGCAAAGAGATCCACGAAATACAGATGTAACTCTGTGAGATGAATTAACAGAACGCTAAGCAGATTCTCAGAAAGCTTCTTTCCAGATTTCATCTGAGGATATTTCCTTTTTCACCGTAGCCCTCTATGGGCTTCCAAATATCACTTTGCCAATTCCACAAGAACTGTCTTAGCGAAAGGCTTCTTGAGGGGAAAGCTGTAACTCTGTGAGATGATTTCACAGAACACAAAGAAGTTTTTCAGAAAACTTCTTTCTCTTTGTTATCGGAGGATATTTCCTTTGGCCCTGTAGTCTTCAAAGGGATCCGAAATATCTGTTCTCAGATTCCACAGAAATAAGGCTAGCAAAGAGATCCACGAAATTCAGATGTAACTCTGTGAGATGAATTAACAGAACACTATCAGATTCTCAGAAAGCTTCTTTCCAGATTTCATCTGAGGATATTTCCTTTTTTACCATAGCCCTCTATGGGCTTTCAAATATCACTTTGCCAATTCCACAAGAACTGTCTTAGCGAAAGGCTTGTTGAGGGGAAAGCTGTAACTCTGTGAGATGATTTCACAGAACACAAAGAAGTTTCTCAGAAAACTTCTTTCCAGATTTCATCTCAGGATATTTCCTTTTTCACCGTAGCAGTCTATGGGCTTTCAAATATCACTTTGCCAATTCCACAAGAACTGTCTTAGCGTAAGGCTTCTTGACGGGAAAGCTGTAACTCTGTGAGATGATTTCACAGAACACAAAGAAGTTTCTCAGAAAGCTTCTTTCTCTTTCTTATCGGAGGATATTTCGTTTGGCCCTATAGTCTTCAATGGGATCCGAAATATCTGTTCTCAGATTCCACAGAAATAAGGCTAGCAAAGAGATCCACGAAATACAGATGTAACTCTGTGAGATGAATTAACAGAACACCAAGCAGTTTCTCAGAAAGCTTCTTTCCAGATTTCATCGGAGGATATTTCCTTTTTCACCATAGCCCTCTATGGGCTTCCAAATATCACTTTGCCAATTCCACAAGAACAGTCTTAGCGAAAGGCTTCTTGAGGGGAAAGCTGTAACTCTGTGAGATGATTTCACAGAACACAAAGAAGTTTCTCAGAAAGCTTCTTTCTCTTTGTTATCGGAGGATATTTCATTTGGCCCTATAGTCTTCAAAGGGATCCGAAATATCTCTTCTCAGATTCCACAGAAATAAGGCTAGCAAAGAGATCCACGAAATACAGATGTAACTCTGTGAGATGAATTAACAGAACACTAAGCAGTTTCTCAGAAAGCTTCTTTCCAGATTTCATCTGAGGATATTTCCTTTTTCACCATAGCCCTCTCTGGGCTTCCAATTATCACTTTGCCAATTCCACAAGAACTGTCTTAGTGAAAGGCTTGTTGAGGGGAAAGCTGTAACTCTGTGAGATGATTTCACAGAACACAAACAAGTTTTTCAGGAAGCTTCTTTCTCTGTGTTATCGGAGGATATTTTCTTTGGCCCTATATTCTTCAAAGGGATCCGAAATATCTGTTCTCAGATTCCACAGAAATAAGGCTAGCAAAGAGATCCACGAAATACAGACGTAACTCTGTGAGATGAATTAACAGAACACTAAGCAGTTTCTCAGAAAGTTTCTTTCCAGATTACATCTGAGGATATTTCCTTTCCCAACATAGCCCTCAAAGGGCTTTCAAATACCACTTTGCCAATTCCACAAGAACTGTCTTAGCGAAAGGCTTCTTGAGTACAAAGCTGTAACTCTGTGAGATGATTTCACAGAACACAAAGAAGTTTCTCAGAAAGATTCTTTCTCTTTGTTATTGGAGGATATTTCCTTTGGCCCTATATTCTTCAAAGGGATCCGAAATATCTGTTCTCAGATTCCACAGAAATAAGGCTAGCAAAGAGATCCACGAAATACAGATGTAACTCTGTGAGATGAATTAACAGAACACTAAGCAGATTCTCAGAAAGCTTCTTTCCAGATTTCATCTGAGGATATTTCTTTTTCACCGTAGCCCTCTATGGGCTTCCAAATATCACTTTGCCAATTCCACAAAAACTGTCTTAGCGAAAGGCTTCTTTAGGGCAAAGCTGTAACTCTGTGAGATGATATCACAGAACACAAAGAAGTTTCTCAGAAACCTTCTTTCTCTTTGTTATCGGAGGATATTTCCTTTGGCCCTATAGTCTTCAGAGGGATCCGAAATATCTGTTCTCAGATTCCACAGAAATAAGGCTAGCAAAGAGATCCACGAAATACAGATGTAACTCTGTGAGATGAATTAACAGAACACTAAGCAGTTTCTCAGAAAGCTTCTTTCCAGATTTCATCTGAGGATATTTCCTTTTTCACCGTAGCCCTCTATGGGCTTCCAAATATCACTTTTCCAATTCCACAAGAACTGTCTTAGCGAAAGGCTTCTTGAAGGGAAAGCTGTAACTCTGTGAGATGATTTCACAGAACACAAAGAAGTTTCTCAGAAAGCTTCTTTCTCTTTGTTATCGGAGGATATTTCCTTTGGCCATATAGTCTTCAAAGGGATCCGAATTATCTGTTCTCAGATTCCACAGAAATAAGGCTAGCAAGGAGATCCAGGAAATACAGATGTAACTCGGTGATATGAATTAACAGAACACTAAGCAGTTTCTCAGAAAGCTTCTTTCCAGATTTCATCTGAGGATATTTCCTTTTTCACCATAGCCCTCTCTGGGCTTCCAAATATCACTTTGCCCATTCCACAAGAACTGTCTTAGTGAAAGGCTTGTTGAGGGGAAAGCTGTAACTCTGTGAGATGATTTCACAGAACACAAACAAGTTTCTCAGAAAGCTTCTTTCTCTTTGTTATCGGAGGATATTTCCTTTGGCCCTATAGTCTTCAAAGGGATCCGAAATATCTGTTTTCAGATTCCACAGAAATACGGCTCGCAAAGAGATCCACGAAATACAGATGTAACTCTGTGAGATGAATTCACAGACAACTAAGCAGTTTCTCAGAACGCTTCTTTCCAGATTTCATCGGAGGATATTTCCTTTTTCACCATAGCCCTCTATAGGCTTCCAAATATCAGTTTGCCAATTCCGCAAGAACGGTCTTAGCGAAAGGCTTCTTGAGGGGAAAGCTGTAACTCTGTGAGATGATTTCACAGAACACAAAGAAGTTTCTCAGAAAGCTTCTTGCTCTTTGTTATCGGAGGATATTTCATTTGGCCCTATAGTCTTCAAAGGGATCCGAAATATCTCTTCTCAGATTCCACAGAAATAAGGCTAGCAAAGAGATCCACGAAATACAGATGTAACTCTGTGAGATGAATTAACAGAACACTAAGCAGATTCTCAGAAAGCTTCTTTCCAGATTTCATCTGAGGATATTTCCTTTTTCACCATAGCCCTCTATGGGCTTCCAAATATCACTTTGCCAATTCCACAAGAACTGTCTTAGCGAAAGGCTTCTTGAGGGGAAAGCTGTAACTCTGTGAGATGATTTCACAGAACACAAAGAAGTTTTTCAGAAAACTTCTTTCTCTTTGTTATCGGAGGATATTTCCTTTGGCCCTGTAGTCTTCAAAGGGATCCGAAATATCTTTTCTCAGATTCCACCGAAATAAGGCTAGCAAAGAGATCCACGAAATACAGATGTAACTCTGTGAGATGAATTAACAGAACACTATCAGATTCTCAGAAAGCTTCTTTCCAGATTTCATCTGAGGATATTTCCTTTTTCACCATAGCCCTCTATGGGCTTCCAAATATCACTTTGCCAATTCCACAAGAACTCTCTTAGCGAAAGGCTTCTTGAGGGGAAAGCTGTAACTCTGTGAGATGATTTCTCAGAACAGAAAGAAGTTTCTCAGAAAGCTTCTTTCCAGATTTCATCGGAGGATATTTCCTTTTTCACCATAGCCCTCTAAGGGCTTCCAAATATCACTTTGCCAATTCCACAAGAACAGTCTTAGCGAAAGGCTTCTTGAGGAGAAAGCTGTAACTCTGTGAGATGATTTCACAGAACACAAAGAAGTTTCTCAGAAAGCTTCTTTCTCTTTGTTATCGGAGGATATTTCCTTTGGCCCTATAGTCTTCAAAGGGATCCGAAATATCTGTTCTCAGATTCCACAGAAATAAGGCTAGCAAAGGGATCCACGAAATACAGATGAAACTCTGTGAGATGAATTAACAGAACACTAAGCAGTTTCTCAGAAATCTTCTTTCCAGATTTCATCTGAGGATATTTCCTTTTTCACCATAGCCCTCTATGGGCTTCCAAATATCACTTTGCCAATTCCACAAGAACTGTCTTAGCGAAAGGCTTCTGCAGGCGAAAGCTGTAACTCTGTGAGATGATTTCACAGAACCCAAAGAAGTTTCTCAGAAAGCGCCTTTCTCTTTGTTATCAGACGATATTTCCTTTGGCCCTATGGTCTTCAAAGGGATCCGAAATATCTGTTCTCAGATTCCACAGAAATAAGGCTAGCAAAGAGATCCTCGAAATACATATGTAACTCTGTGAGATGAATTAACAGAACACTAAGCAGTTTCTCAGAAAGCTTCTTTCGAGATTTCATCTGAGGATATTTCCTTTTTCACCATAGCCTTCTATGGGCTTCCAAATATCACTTTGCCAATTCCACAGGAACTGTCTTAGTGAAAGGCTTGTTGAGAGGAAAGCTGTAACTCTGTGAGAAGATTTCACAGAACACAAAGAAGTTTCTCAGAAAGCTTCTTTCTCTTTGTTATCGGAGGATATTTCGTTTGCCCCTATAGTCATCAAAGGGATCCGAAATATCTGTTCTCAGATTCCACAGAAATAAGGCTAGCAAAGAGATCTACGAAACACAGTTGTAACTCTGTGAGATGAATTAACAGAACACTAAGCAGTTTCTCAGAAAGCTTCTTTCCAGATTTCATCTGAGGATATTTCCTTTCTCAACTTAGAACTCTATGGCTTTCGAATATCACTTCGCCAATTCCACAAGAACTGTCTTAGCGAAAGGCTTCTTGAGGGGAAAGCTGTAACTCTGTGAGATGATTTCACAGAACACAAAGAATTTTCTCAGAAAGCTTCTTTCTCTTTGTTAACGGAGGATATTTCCTTTGGCCCTGTAGTCTTCAAAGGGATCCGAAATATCTGTTCTCAGATTCCACAGAAATAAGGCTAGCAAAGAGATCCACGAAATACAGATGTAACTCTGTGAGATGAATTAACAGAACACTAAGCAGCTTCTCAGAAAGCTTCTTTCCAGATTTCATCGGAGGATATTTGCTTTTTCAACATAGCCCTCTATGGGCTTCCCAATATCACTTTGCCAATTCCATAAGAACTGTCTTAGCGAAAGGCTTCTTGAGGGGAAAGCTGTTACTCTGTGATATGATTTCACAGAACACAAAGAAGTTTCTGAGAAAGCTTCTCTCTCTTTTTTATCGGACGACATTTCCTTTGGCCCCATGGTCATCAAAGGGATCCGAAATATCTGTTCTCAGATTCCACAGAAATAAGGCAACAAAGAGATCCTCGAAATACAGATGTAACTCTGTGAGATGAATTTACAGAACACTAAGCAGTTTCTCAGAAAGCTTCTTTCCAGATTTCATCTCAGGATATTTCCTTTTTCACCGTAGCCCTCTATGGGCTTTCAAATATCACTTTGCCAAATCCACAAGAACTGTCTTAGCGTAAGGCTTCTTGAGAGGAAAGCTGTAACTCTGTGAGATGATTTCACAGAACACAAAGAAGTTTCTCAGAAAGC